>NC_138976.1:88002323-88602323 GCF_964341445.2 Mesoplodon mirus | reverse complement strand
TGTGGGATCTTCCTGGACCGGGGCACGAACCCGTGTCCCCTGCATCAGCAGGCGGACTCTCAACCACTGCGCCACCAGGCAAGCCCTTCCTACATTCTTTTAGCACGCATTTATTGAGTATAATTTTTATGTCAGGCACAGTGTTAGGAATTGGGTCAACAGTGAACAACACAGGAACAGCCTTCATGGAAATGATAATGCAATGAGGGAAACAGTTTTTTGTTTGTTTGTTTGTTTGTTTGTTTGCGATACGAGGGCCTCTCACTGTTGTGGCCTCTCCCGTTGCGGAGCACAGGCTCTGGACGCGCAGGCTGAGCAGCCATGACTCACGTGCCCAGTCGCTCCGCGGCATGCGGGATCCTCCCGGATCGGGGCACAAACCCGTGTGCCCTGCATCGGCAGGCAGACTCTCAACCACTGCGCCACCAGGGAAGCCCGAAACAGTTTTTTAGTAAGAAAAATATTGTACAATTAAACACGGTACTTTCCCAAAGAGGATGAAAATGAAAGGAAATGGAAAACGTGGGTAAATGGAAGGAGTCTCATTATACAGAGGGCCCGGGGAAAGCCCCTCTACAGGCCACCTACATCCCTTGGCTTGTGGCCCTTTCATCTTCAAAGCCTCCAATGTGGCATTTTCTCTTTTCTCTGACCTCTGCTTCTGTCCCTTATCTTCTCACTCAAACTCTATTTCTGTCCCATTCATGTTAAAGGCCCTGTAATTACCTCAGGCCCACACAGATAATCCAAAATAATCTCCCCATTGCAAAATCCTTAACCTAATTACATCTGCAAAGTCCTTTTGCTATGCAATGTAACATATTCACAGGTTTTGGGGATTAGAGTGTGGACAGCCTTAGGGGGCCATTACTCATCCTACCACACTCAACTTCCTCATCTTTAAAACGGGTATAATAATAGGACCACCTCATACATTTGTTGAGAAAATGAAATTCAAATCAAATGCTAAGAGCGCTGCCTGGCACAAAGAAAACCCTCAATAAATGTGAGCAGCTATTTGGATCATGTGGATCTCTTTATCTATGCTATCCTTTCCATCACTAGTGTTTCTGCCTTAGTTCAGTCCCTCCTCATTTTAACTTTCCATAATCATCTGCTGTCTTCAGTTTTGCCTCCTTATACACACATCACTAGACGCCCACCTCCCCACCCTCCATACCACCACCAGAGGGGAACCACAGTGATCACATTTCATTGATTCATTCACTCAGTGAAGATGTATGGGTGTCCATTTTGAACCATTCACCTGCCATGACTGTCTCCATGGCCAATTCCTGTGTCAGCTGGACATCTTGAGCCAGGTATTGAGTCTTGTTTATCTATTTACCCCAGCATTTTACAGTGCTGAGCTACAGTAGGTGCTCCTTAAGGCCTACTGAATGAGTTAATGAATAGATGGATCTAGTTAAAGCACTCTGTAGTTCTCTGATTCTATAAGGGTAGGAGCCCTATTAAATTCTCATCACAGGAACACATTTGAATTATTTTTAAAGCAGCTGAGGTGCTGTAAAAATTTATGGTGGAGCTCAGTGCATCCTGGAGAAGCATATCTGTGCCTGCACACCTCCAGAGGCCTCCTTAGCCAGAACTGCACAGGGACAATGGGGCGGAGAGGGCATCTGGGTAAACTGTCAAACAGGTAGGCTTTAGAGCAGATGCTTCTTTGGAGATTTTAGAAAGGAGAATCAAGTGACCCTGTGATGTGGCTACTATTTTGGTTAAGATATATTTTCTCTCTTTCAGTGTAATCTCATTTCCTCTCCACCACCAAAAAAAAAAAAAAAAAAAAAAACCCACATAAGATACTGAGAAGGGCCCTTCTCTATGCTTCCCATTCAAGAGTGCCTGCCAAACCAATTAATACCTCCTCAATGTTATCTCCCTGCTATGTTAATGTTATGTTAATAAATGCAATTATGATAACATTCAGGAGGTGTTAATTGGTTTGGCAGATGTACATGAATAAGAAGCACAGATATTTTGCTTTCCCTATTTATGGAGGCAGGAAGTGACACAAAGTTGGACAAAAGGAAACTTAATTTGCCTCATCTCTTTTGATACCCCTTAGGCCTCTTCTGTTAAGTAATATATGGGATTCTTAAAAATGCAAATTTAGATGGTATTACAAAGATGAAGATGGTCAAATATTGCAAAAACACTGAAATTGTCTTTGGCCACAGGAATTAACTACATGGTGTTTACTCTCTTTAAAACACTATATATGCCATATATGCTATATATATATATATATATACACACACACACACACACACATACATACACACACTCTCTCAAAAGTGTCTATAGCATATATGCAAATAAGCTCTCATGTTAATCTATGAAGCAGATTGTTTCACAGGACTAATACCTAGACTATTCTTGATGTGATTAGTTATTTAATATATTCCAGTGACTTAATGTTCTTTTATTCTAACTTACAACAAGATGGCAGCTTTTACTTTTTATGCTTAGAAATCAAATATATATACACATATATATATGCTAATGTACCTTACTTAGCAAAACAGAGGTTTTTCTCTGAAATTTATATTTATACAAATATATTTGTATAAATCTTTGTATAAATTTCTGTAGTCTTGAAGCAAAGAGATCTTACATTGTACTACCATCAAGGTCACTGTGTTCATTTCTGGAACCTGGCATTTGCCAGCACATCACATGGCCTTTGGCAGACTTAGTCTTCCCAGGACCTTATTAGGACACACCTATGATAAGAGCCCCTCTAAGAGCTGAGATCTGAGAGCATGTCAGAGCACAGACCCATTAGGGTTCCTTCTAGTCCTGGAGGGCAAATTATCAGAGTCTACTTTGTGAACAAAATGGTCAGAACTAAACTAAAACATTAGTCTTCAACCTGGACTTCAAAACAAATTGGAAGTACATTACCTCAATTCTAAGACACCATCTTCGGTAAAATGCACCAGCTCTTTAATAAGGGTTTTCCAGAGGGGGAAACAGAAGAGGAAAGAGAATGAAGAAAAGGAGAAAGACCCCAATAAATTTTATATTTACTGCAAGATCGAAGTCCAATTCCAGAAATGCTAAAATGTGCCTCTCAAATTAAAGAATATCAGGCATCCCCTAGAAATACAGGTAACAGTACATAGCTAGAACATAGCCACTGCTTTGTTTCCAGTGGATTGTTTGGAGCCAATATCTGTTGCATAATTCCAGAAAACTTACCAATCCTTTAGAAATACATGCATGTTTCTTTGCTAAATGCCCATCTGCAGCCCTTAATTGTCCCTTCATCACTTTTTGCAATGTAATTTCCTTGGACCTTACATATAAAATAATGGGACTGTTCCTAGCTTTCAATCTGTGAGTATGGTAATTTCTTAAGTGATAAAGGGTCACTACTGCTCGCCAGTGACAACAGCTGAAGACTGTTATGAAATACTCTTCTAACCTGTGTGTGTGTGTGCACAAATATGTGATAGAATCATTGTGGTCCAAATTCTTTAGGTTTTAGAATCTTGGCTCCCCTCCAGCCTAAGGAGGTGGAGGAACATTCCTGACCTCAGTGACACTGACTCAGTGTTTTGGGACAGTCCCCACCGTGGCTCTAGGCTTTGGTTGACTCTGGCATGGCAGTGAAGTGTTGACACGGATTTGACTGAGAAGCCATTTCTAGATCATTCCGTGTACCTTTGAGGGGAGGGTTGCTCACAGTGGGCACCTCTAAGCACACTGCCCCAAGAGCTCAGAAGGCTGCTCAAAGATGGGATCATGCAATAAAATCTCATTCTCAAAGCAGCGTACTCTGACCCAGGGTTGGCAAGCATTTTCAGTTAAAAAAAAAATAAAAGCAAGTTATACTCACTTTAAATTATTCCTGGGTAAAATTATTGCACTTATATTATGTGGCAGAGATTGCAAATAGATTATATCTGAGTATAATAGGCTGAATTGTGTCCTTCCAAAATTCATATGTTGAAGCCTAACCCCCAGTACCTCAGAATGTGACTTTATTTGGAGACAGGGTCTTTAAAGAGATAATTAAACTAAAGTGAGGCCATTAGGGTAGACCCTAATCCAATCTGACTGGTGTCCTTATACTAAGAGGAAATTTGAACACACAAAAGAAGCACCAGGGATGTACATGCACAGATGAAAGGCCACATGAGGACCCAGCAAGAAGGTGGCCATATGCAAGCCAAAGCAAGAGGTCTCAGAAGAAACCAAACCTGCCAACGCCTTCATCTTGGACTTGCACTCTCCAGAACTGTGAGAAATAAATTTCTGCTGCTTAAGTCATGAAGTCAGTGGTATTTTGTTATGGCAGCTCTAGGAAACTATTACACTGAGTGATTGCTCTTGGCTGCCTTAAGCACAATGTTAGAAAGGATTCTGGAGTGGCAAACACGGGCATGGGAAGAGGAGTAGTAGAACACATGCCGATTTAGCCATCCTTACTCCATGGGGTGGAATTGAGAAGCTTGACTACCTGTAAAATGTTTATTGTCATTCATGACACATGGCAACCAATGAATAATTTTAGCTGTAAATATTATTATTTTAAGTTTAAACATTTCTTCAATGAATAGGTCATTCAATGAATAGTGTGTAAATCTTCAACGCACAGGATATTTGGCCAGTGAGAATAATATCACACAGGCACACACCCAGTTTCTTCAGGGTGCTGTAGTCAACCATTCTACCCCCCTAAGCATGGAAAACCACTGCTTTTTTTCCTCCCTCCCTGTAGCTTCAGTTTATCCAGAATGACATATAAATGGAGTTGCATCATATGTAACTTTTTGAATTTGGCTTCTTTCATTTAGCAGAATGACTTTGAGATTCATCCAAGTTGTTGCATGTAACCAATAGTTCATTCTTTTTATGCTGAGTAGTATTCCATGGCATGGATGTACCTCAGTTCGATTATCCATTCACTCATTAAAGGACATTTGGGTTGTTTCAGATTTGAGCAATTTTGAATAAAGCTGCTACAGGTTTTTGTGTGAATTTAAGTCTTCAGTTCTCTAGGGTAAATACCCAAAAGTGGGATAGATGGATCATATGGTAAGTGTATGTTTAATTTAATTTTTTTTTTTAAATTTTTTGCCTTATAACAAATTTAATCAGTTATACATATACATATGTTTCCATATCCCCTCCCTTTTGCGTCTCCCTCCCACCCTCCCTATCCCACCCCTCCAGGCGGTCACAAAGCACCGAGCTGATCTCCCTGTGCTATGCGGCTGCTTCCCACTAGCTATCTACCTTAATTTTATAAGAAACTGTCAAGCTGTTTTTCAGAGTGGCTGTACCATTTTGCATTCTCATAGCAATATATGAGAGTTTCAGTTGCTCCACAACTTCAAGACCTTGTATTGTCAGTTGTTTGTTTTTAATTTTAGTAACTCTAATAGGTATGTAGTTTATCACATGAGTTTAATTTGTCTTTCCCTAATGACTACTGCCTAATGATGCTGAGAATCTTTCCATGTACTTACTTGCCATCAATATGTCTTCTTAGACGAAGTATCTGTTGAAATTTTTTGCTTTTTTGAAAACCGGTTTGTTGTTTTCTTATTGTTGACTTTGGAAAGTTCTTTATATATTCTAAGTACAAGGCCTTTGTCAAACATATGATTTGCAAATATTTTCCCCCAACCTGTGACTTGTCTTTTCATTCTCTTAACAGTAACTTTGACAATGTATAAGTCTTTAACTGTGATAAGTTTAATTTATCAATTTTTCTCATATAAATCTTGCTTTTATTATATCTAAGAATTCTCTGCCTAACTCAGGCCCACAAAGATTTTTTCCCAGGTTTTCTTTAAAAGTCTTATACCTTTATGCATTTAGTTCTGTTACCCACTTTGAGTTAATTGTGTACAAAATGTGAAGTACAGGTCAAGGTTCATTTTTTTTTTTGCACATGGATGTTCAGTTGTTCAGCACCATTTTTTTTTCAGTCTCTAAATATTTTTTTTATTGGAGTATAGTTGCTTTACAATGTTGTGTTAGTTTCTGCTGTACAGCAAAGTAAATCAGCTATACGTATACATATATCCCCTACATTTTGGATTTCCTTCCCATTTAGGTCACCACAGAGCACTTAGTAGGGTGCCCTGTGCTATACAGTAGGTTCTCATTAGTCATCTATTTTATACATAGTATCAATAGTGTATATATGTCAATCCCAATCTCCCAATTCATCCCACCCCACCTTTCCCCCCCTTGGTGTCCACACATTTGTTCTCTATGTCTGTGTCTCTATTTCTGCTTTGCAAATCGGTCCATCTATAACATTTTTCTAGATTCCACATAAATGCATTAATATACGATATTTGTTTTTCTCTTTCTGACTTACCTCACTCTGTGTGACAGTCTCTAGGTCTATCCACGTCTCTGCAAATGGCACGATTTCATTCCTTTTTATGGCTGAGTAATATTCCACTGTATATATGTACCACATCTTCTTTATTCATTCCTCTGTTGAGGGACATTTAGGTTGCTTCTGTGTCCTAGCTATTGTAAATAGTGCTGCAAATGAACACTGGGGTGTTCAGCACCATTTTTTTTTTTTTTTTTTTTTTTTTGCAGTACACGGGCCTCTCACTGTTGCAGCCTCTCCCATTGCAGAGCACAGGCTCCAGATGCGCAGACTCAGAGACCATGGCTCACGGGCCCAGCCGCTCCGCGGCATGTGGGATCTTCCCGGACCGGGTCACGAACCCACGTCCCCTGCATCAGCAGGCAGACTCCCAACCACTGCGCCACCAGGGAAGCCCTTCAGCACCATTTTTTGAAGAGACTATCCTTTCTCCATGGAATTGCCTTTGTATCTTGTTCAAAACTCAACTGACCACAATTCTGTGAGTTCATTTCTCAAGTCTCTATTCCATTCCATTGATCTGTATGTCTATATTTTCATCAATATCTCATTGTCATAATAAGTGTAGCTTTACAGTAAGTATTGATATCAAGTGGTATGAGTCTCCCAACTTTGTACATTTGCAAAATTTTATTGGATATGCACCTTTGCCTTTCCATATAAATTTTAAAAATCAGTTTGCAGACATGGCTCGCCAGCTGTGGACACTGCTGCTGTGGGGCTGCCGGCTGCGGGCCGCAGCACTGGTGGCAGCCCGGGGAGGACAACCAGTTCTGTGTCCTTGGAGGCCCCCAGCCCAGTCCTGGAGTCCCAGGCAAAGCCTGGCTTCAAGTTCCCACGATGGATGGCCGTTCAGCTCCCAGGCTACTGAGGAGCGTCAGGAGGAGCCTCTGCACTCCCTCAGCAGTAGCTCGGAGACTGTGCCGGGTTCTGTTTCCAAACATGAGCTCCAGGCTGAGACAAAGAAGCTTCTGGACATCGTTGCCCGTTCCTTGTACTCAGAAAAAGAGGTGTTTATACGGGAGCTGATCTCCAACGCTAGTGATGCCTTGGAAAAGCTGCGTCATAAGCTGGTGTCTGAAGGCCAGACGCTGCCAGAAATGGAGATTCACTTGCAGACTGACACCAAGAAAGGCACCATCACGATCCAGGACACTGGCATCGGGATGACACAGGAGGAGCTGGTGTCCAACCTGGGAATGACTGCCAGGTCGGGGTGGAAGGCCTTTTTGGACGTGCCTCAGAGGCAGGCGGAGGCCAGCAGCAAGATCATCAGCCAGTTCAGAGTGGGTTTCTACTTGGCCTTCATGGTGGCTGACAGAGTCGAGGTCTATTCTCGCTCGGTGGACGCGGGCAGCCCTGGGTACCAGTGGCTTTCAGAGGGCTCTGGGGTGTTTGAAATTGCCGAAGCCTCAGGAGTAAGAACCGGGACCAAAATCATCATCCACCTCACGGCAGAGAGCAGAGAATTCACCAGCGAAGCTCGGGTTGGAGATATGGTGACAAAGTACAGCAACTTTGTCAGCTTCCCCTTGTACCTGAATGGAAGGCGCATTAATACCCTGCAGGCCATCTGGCTGATGGACCCCAAGGATGTGGGTGAGACGCAGCACGAGGAATTCTACCACTACATCGTTGAGGCCCATGACAAGCCCCGCTACACCCTGCACTACAAGACAGATGCACTGCTCAACATCCGCAGCATCTTCTACACGCTGGAAACGAAACCAACCATATCTGATGTGAGCCGGGAGCTGGGCTCCAGTATCTCACTGTACAGCCGCCAGGTCCTCATCCAGACCAAGATGGGGGCCACCCGGCACTTCCTGCGCATGCGGCAGCTGGCCAAGCCCCAGGAGGAGCGCGCTCAGCTGCTGCAGCCCACGCTGGAGATCAACCCCAGGCACAGGCTCATCAAGAAGCTCAATCAGCTGAGAGACAGCGAGCCTGACCTGGCCCAGCTGCTGGTGGATCAGATCTACGAGAACGCCAGGATCACAGCAGGGCTCGACGATGACCTGCGACCCATGGTGAGCCGCCTGAACCACCTGCTTGTCAAGGCCCTGGACCGACATTGACAGCTGTGAAAGCCCCAGGTCCTCCTGCACTGTTAGGGCTGCAGGAGAGGGGACAGATGGAACCGTGGGACAAGGTAGCCTGAGACAGTCATGGCGGGGGGGCAGGGGTGGGGGTTGGGACGATGACACAGGAAGGACTGGATGCTGCCGATGAGAACACCTGCTTTTGAGCTTTATTTACTTAAAAAAAAATCAGTTTGCCAATAAATGCAAACATACTTGCCAGGATTTTTATTGGAATTGGACCAAATACATAGATCAAAAAGAGGAGAATTGACATCTTAAGTATACTGAGTCTTCTAATCCATGAATAGTCTTCTTTTTATTCATTTTATCAGTGTTTTATAGTTTTAAGCATACAGATCCTGATAAATTTATACCCAAACATTTATTTATTGATTTGGGGCACTATTATAAATGGTACATACTTTCAATTTTGATTTCCAATTGTTACTGTCATTACAGGCATACCTCAGCAATATTGTGGGTTTTGTTCCAGACCAACCAAGCCAAATGCCGCAATAAAGAGAGTCACATAATTTTTTTGATTCCCAGGGCATATAAAAGTTATGTTTATACTATCCTGAAGTCTATTAGGTTGGCAATAGCATTATGTCTAAAAAAACAAATACATACCTTAATTTTAAAATACATTAGTGCTGGGCTTCCCTGGTGGTGCAGTGGTTAAGAATCTGCCTGCCAATGCAGGGGACACGGGTTCTAGCCCTGGTCCATGAAGATCCCACATGCTGCGGAGCAACTAAGCCTGCGTGCCACAACTACTGAGCCTGTGCTCTAGAGCCCGCAAGCCACAACTACTGAGCCCTTGCACCACAACTACTGAAGCCCATGCACCTAGAGCCCATGCTCCACAACAAGAGAAGCCACTGCAGTGAGAAGCCCTCACACCGCAACAAAGAGTAGCCCCTGCTCGCCACAACTAGAGAAAGCCCGTGAGCAGCAACGAAGACCCAACACAGCCAAAAATAAAAAATTAAAAATAAATAAATAAAAATACATTAGTGCTAAAGAATATTAATCATGATTTAAGCCTTCAGCAAGTCTTAATAGTAACATCAAAAATCACTAATCACAGATCACCATAACAAATATAATAATGAAAAAGTTTGACATGTTGTGAGAATTACCAAAATGTGACACAGAGACATGAAGTGAGCAAAAAATGGCATTGACAGACTTGCTCAACACAGGGATGCCACAAACCTTCAATTTGTAGAAAACGCAGTATGTGTGATAGACAATAAGTGAAGTTCAATAAAACAAGATATTCCTTTATATAGGAATACAATTGCTTTTTGCATTTTAATCTCATAGCTTGAGACCTTACCAAACTCACTTTTAAGTTCTAGGAGCATTTTTGTAGATTCTTTGAGACCTTCTTCTTAGGTAGTAAAGTCATCCAGAAAGTTTTATTTTCCATTCTGAATGCCTTTCCTTTTTCTTGCCTTGTTGCACTGGCTAAGAGTTCCATTATGAATGTTGAGTAGAAGTGGTAAGGAAGACATACTTACCTCATTAAATATAACGTTGGCTACAAGATTCTATAGATATCCTTAATCATGTAAAACAAGTTCCCTTTTATTCCTAGAGTACTGATAATTTTATCATGAATAAATGTTGAATTATATCAAAAGTTTTTTCTGCAAGTATTAAAATAATCAAGTGATTTTTCTTCTTTTGCCTGCTAATGTAGTAAATTACAATAATACATTGACTGTTAAAACAACCTAGCATTCCCAGGATAAACCCTATTTTGTTGTAATGTACATTTTTACATATGTCTGGATTCCATTTGCAATTATTTTGTTGAGAATTGGAGCATCTATGTTCATGAAGGTCTATAGTTTTCTTGTATTGTCTTTGTTTTGGTATCAGGTAATTCTGGCTTCATAAAATGAGCTGGGAAGTGTCCTGCCCTCTTTTATTTTCTGGAAGGGGTTGTATATAATTGTTATAATTTCTTCCATAAATGTTTGTTATGATTCACCAGTTAAATGACTTGGGCCTGGAGTTTTCTTTCTAAGAAAGTTTGTAACTACAAATTAAATTTCTCTCATAGAAATCAAGCTATTCATGTAATTTATTTCTTCATGAATTTTGTAATTTCTGTTTTTCAAGGAATTGGTACATTTCACCTATGTTGTCATATTTATGGACATAGAATTGTTCATAATATTCCCTTATTATACCTTCAGTATCTCTAGGGTTTGTAGTGATACCCTCTCTTTCATTCTTGAGGTTGGAAATTTATGGCATCTCTCTCTTTCCTTTTCTTAGTCATCTGCCCAGATGTTTATCTTTTTTATTATTATTATTTCAAAGAACTCGGTTTTAGTTATATTAATTTTCTATAATGTTTGTTTTCAATTTTATTGATTTCTGTTCTTTGTAATTTTTTTTCTGCTAGTTTTGAGTTTAGTTTGTCCTTTTTTTAGTTTCTTAAAGTGAAAACATAGATTATTGATTTGAGGCCTTTCTTCTTTTCTAATGTAAGCATTTTTAGCACTATAAATTTTCCTCTAAGCACTGTTTTAGCTGCACAGATTTTAGTATGTTAACTTTCATTCAGTTCAAAATATCTTAAAATTTCCTAGGAGGTTTCTTTACAAGTATATTTTTAGTTTCTAAATATTTGGAGTTTTCCATATATTTCTATAATTGTAGTTTAATTTTGCTATGACCAGAAAACATACTTTGTATGATCTCAATTCTTTTAAAATTGTTCAGGTTTGTTTTATGGCCCAGGATATGGTATATCTTGGTGAATGTTCCTTGTGCACTTGAAAAGAATGTGTATTTGGCTGTTGTTGTGTTTAGAGATCTACAAAAGTCAAATAGTTGATAATGTTGTTCAGATCTTCTATATACTTGCTGGTTTTCTGTCTACTTGTATTGATTACTGAGAGGATTTTGAGGTCTCTAAGTTTAATAGATTTGTACATTTCTCCATTCAATTTTATCAGGTTTTCTTGTGTATCTTGAAGCTCTGCTTTTAGGTGTACACTATTAGGATTGTTATATCTTCTTGCCAAGCGGACATTTCTTATCAGTATATAATGTCCTTGGTATTTTTCCTTGATCTGATATTAATAAAGCCACTCCAGCTTTCTTTTTATTAGTATTTATATTGTATACGTGCTTGCATTACTTTGTTTTAAACTTGTTTATATTCTATAGTCA
Source organism: Mesoplodon mirus (assembly GCF_964341445.2). Taxonomy (NCBI): domain Eukaryota; kingdom Metazoa; phylum Chordata; class Mammalia; order Artiodactyla; family Ziphiidae; genus Mesoplodon; species Mesoplodon mirus. Next base: position 88,590,656 of record NC_138976.1, on the reverse strand, counting down.
GGTCCTGTATTATCTTTTTTAACCCTGTCTTTTAATTAATGTGGTTGGAAGATATACATTTAGTAAAATCATTAATTTATTTGGACTAAGGTCTACCATTTATTTTGTTTGTCCTCTCTGTGTTGTTACTCTGTCTTCCCTTTTCTGCATTTTATTGGATCTTAAAATATTTTTAGTATTTTACCTATTGGCTTTTTATTATATCTTTCTGTAAAATTATTTTAGAGTTTGCTCTGGGAATTACAATATACGTACCTAACTTTTCAGTTTACTTAGAATTCACATTTTACCACTTCAAGTGAAATGTAGAGGTCTTACAACCATATTGTCCCTCTAGCCTTCCCCTTTATGTTGCAATTGTCATACATATTACATCTACTTATGTTGAAAACCCCATCAGACATATTATAATTTTTGCCATTGATAGTCATAATTATCTTAAAGAATTTAAGTAGAAAAAAATATTATATTCTATTTATCCAGATATTTATCATGTATATTACTTTTTCTGTCATACTTTTCTGCATCTCAATTACCATTCACTTAAAGTCAAGTCCAAAACTTGGGTGTCATCTTTTATTCTCTTGTCCTCACACTCCATGTCCAATTTATTAGCAAGCTAGCTCCACTTGCAAAAGTATATCTTGAATATGTCTACTTCTCTCCTTCAAATTCATGGCACCCCAGTCTAGGCCATCATCATTTCTTACCTGTGTAATGGTAACAGTCTCCTGACTGATCTCTCCTTCCACTCAGTCCCTGTTCATGCCATTTCTCAAACAGCAGCCAAAGTGTTCAAAGTGGGTTTTTTGTTTGTTTTGTTTTAATTAATTAATTTATTTATTTATTTATATTTTTAATAGAAATTTATTGGAGTATAATTGCTTCACAATACCATGTTAGTTTCTGCTGCACAACAAAGTAAATCAGCCATATGCATACACATGTCCCCATATCCCCTCCCTCTTGAGCCTCCCTCCCATCCTCCCTATCCCACCTCTCTAGGTCATTGCAAAGCACCAAGCCCATCTCCCTGTGCTTTGCTTCTGCTTCCCACCAGTCAACTATTTTACATTCAGTAGTGTATATATGTCGATGCTACTCTCACTTCGCCCCAGATTCGGCCTCCCACCTCATGTCATCAAGTCCATTCTCTATGTCTACCTCTTTATTCCTGTCCTGCAACTAGGTTCATCAGTACCATTTTTTTTTTTTTTTTAGATTCCATATATATGCGTTAGCATACAGTATTTGTTTTTCTCTTTCTGACTTACTTCATTCTATATGACAGACACTCGGTTCATCCACCTCACTACAAGTAACTCAATTTTGCTTCTTTTTATGGCTGAGTAATATTCCATTGTATATATGTGCCACATCTTTATCCATTCGTCTGTTGATGGACATTGAAGTTGGTTCCATGTCCTACCTATTGTAAATAGTGCTGCAATAGAACACTGTGGTGCATGTCTCTTTTTGAATTATGTTTTTTTCAGGGTATATGCCCAGTAGTGGGATTGCTGGCTCATATGGTAGTTCTATTTTTAGTTTTTTAAAAAACCTCCATACTCTTTTCCATAGTGGTTGTATCAATTTACATTCCCACCAACAGTGCAGGAGGGTTCCCTTTGCACCACACCCTTTCCAGCATTTATTGTTTCTAGATTTTTTTTGATAATAGGCATTCTGACTGGCATGAGGTGATACCTCATTGTAGTTTCGATGTGCATTTCTCTAATAATTAGAGATGTTGAGCATCTTTTTATGTGCCTCTTGGCCATCTGTATGTCTTCCTTGGTGAAATGTCTATTTAGGTCTTCCACCCATTTTTTAATTGGATTGTTTGTTTTTTTGATATTGAGCTCCATGACCTGTTTGTATATTTTGGAGATTAATCCTTTGTCTGTTGTTTCATTTGAAAATATTTTCTCCCATTCTGAGGGTTCTTTTTGTCTTGTTTATGGTTTCCTTTGCTGTGCAAGAGATTTTAAGTTTAATTAAGCCACATTTGTTTATTTTTGTTTTTATTTCTCTTACTCTAGGAGGTGGGTCAAAAAAGATCTTGCTGTGTTTTATGTCAAAGAGTGTTTTTCCTGTGTTTTCCTCTAAAAGTTTTATAGTGTCTGGTCGTACATTTAAGTCTTTAATCCATTTGGAGTTTATTTTTGTATATGGTGTTAGGGAGTGTTCTAATTTCATTCTCTTACATGTAGTGTCCAGGTTTCTCAGCAACACTTATTGAAGAGGCTATCTTTTCTCCATTGTATGTTCTTGCCTCCTTTGTCATAAATTAGGTGCCCATAGGTGCATGGGTATACCTCTGGGCTTTCTACCCTGTTCCATTGATCTGTATTTCTGTTTTTGTGCCAGTACCATACTGTCTTGATTACTGTAGCTTTGTGGTATAGTTTGAAGTTGGGGAGCCTGATTCCTCCAGCTCCGTTTTTCTTTCTCAAGATTGCTTTGGCTACTTGGGGTCTTTTGTGTTTCCATACAAATTGTAAGATTTTTTGTTTTAATTCTGTGGAAAATGCCATTGGTAATTTGATAGGGATTGCATTGACTCTGTAGATTGCTTTGGGTAGTATAGTCATTTTCACAATATTGATTCTTCCAATCCAAGAACATGGCATATTTCTCCATCTGTTTATGTCACCTTTGATTTCTTTCATCAGTGTTTTATAGTTTTCTGAGTACAAGTCTTTTGCCTCCTTAGGCAGGTTTATTCCTAGGTATTTTATTCTTTTTGTTGCAATGGTAAATGGGAGTGTTTCCTTAATTTCCCCTTTTGAGTTTTCATTGTTGGTATATAGGACTACCAGAGATTTCTGTGCATTAATTTTGTATCCTGCAACCTTACCAAATTCACTGATTAGTTCTAGTAGTTTTCTGATGGCATCTTTAGGATTTCCTATGTAGAGTTTCATGTCATTGGCAAATATGACAGTTTTACTTTTTCCTTTCCAATTTGTATTCCTTTTATTTCTTTTTCTTCTCTGATTGCTGTGGCTAGGACTTCCAGAACTATGTTGAATAAGAGTGGTGAGAGTGGACATCCTTGTCTTGTTCCTGATCCTAGTGGAAATGCTTTCAGTTTTTCACCATTGAGGATGATGCTTGCTGTGGGTTTGTCATATATGGCCTTATTTTGTTGAAGTCAGTTCCCTCTATGCCCATTTCCTGGAGAGTTTTTATCATAAATGGGTGTTGAATTTTGTCAAAAGCTTTTTCTGCATCTATTGAGATGATCATATGTTTTTTATTCCTTAATTTGTTAACGTGGTGTATCACACTGATGGATTTGCATATATTGAAGAATCCTTGCATCCCTGGGATAAATCTCACTTGATCATGATGTATGATCCTTTTTTTTTTTTTTTTTTTTTTTTTGCTGTACGCGGGCCTCTCACTGTTGTGGCCTCTCCCGTTGCGGAGCACAGGCTCCGGACGCACAGGCTCAGCGGCCATGGCTCACGGGCCCAGCCGCTCCGCGGCATATGGGATCCTCCCAGACCGGGGCACGAACCCGTATCCCCTGCATCGGCAGGTGGACTCTCAACCACTGCGCCACCAGGGAGGCCCGTATGATCCTTTTAATGTGCTGTTAGATTCTGTTTGCTAGTATTTTGTTCAGGATTTTTGCATCTACGTTCATCAGTGATATTGGTCTATAATTTTTTTGTGATATCTTTTTCTGGTTTTGGAATCAGGGTGATGGTGGCTTCATAGAATGAATTTGGGAGGGTTTCTCCCTCTACAGTTTTTTGGAAGAGTTTGACAAGGATCAGCATTAGCTCTTCTCTAAATGTTTGATAGAATTCACCTGTGAAGCCATCTGGTCCTGGACTTTTGTTTGTTGGAAGATTTTTAATTACGGTTTCAATTTCATTATTTGTGATAGGTCTGTTTTTATTTTCTATTTCTTCCTGGTTCAGTCTTGGAAAATTGCACCTTTCTGAGAATTTGTCCATTTCTTCATGGTTGTCCATTTTATTGGCATATAGTTGTTTGTAGTAGCCTCTTATAATCCTTTGTATTTCTGCTATGTCAGTTGTGATTTCTCCCTTTTCATTTCTAATTTTATTATTTTTATTTTTTATGTATTTATTTTTTAAAATTTATTTATTTATTTATATTTATTTTTGGCTGTGTTGGGTCTTCATTTCTGTGCAAGGGTGTTCTCCAGTTGCGGCGAGCAGGGGCCACTCTTCATCGTAGTGCGTGGGCCTCTCACTATTGCGGCCACTCCCATTGCTGAGCACAGGCTCCAGACGCGCAGGCTCAGTAGTTGTGGCTCACGGGCTTAGCCGCTCCGCGGCATGTGGGATCTTCCCAGGCCAGGGCTCAAACCCGTGTCCCCTGCACTGGCAGGCAGACTCCCAACCACTGCGCCTCCAGGGAAGCCCCTCTAATTTTATTGATTTGTGTCCTCTCCCTTTTTTTCTTGATGAGACTGGCTAACAGTTTATCAATTTTGTTTATCTTCTCAAAGAACCAGCTTTTAGTTTTATTGATCTTTGTTATTATTTTCTTCATTTCTATTTCATTTATTTCTGCTCTGATCTTTATGATTTCTTTCCTTCTACTGACTTTGGGTTTTCTTTGTTCTTCTTTCTCTAGTTGTTTTAAGTGTAGGGTTAGATTGTTTGAGATTTTTCTTGTTTCTTGAGGTGAGATTGAATTGCTATAAACTTCCCTCTTAGAACTGCTTTTGCTGTGTCCCATAGGTTTTGGGTTGTCGTGTTTTCACTGTCATTTGTTTCTATGTACTTTTTAATTAATTCTTTGATTTCTTCAGTGATCTCTTGGTTATTTAGTAGCACACTGTTTAGCCTCCAGGTATTTGTGTTTTTTACAGTTTTTTTCCTGTAGTTGATTTCCAATCTCATAGCGTTGTGGTCAGAAAAGATGCTTGATATGATTTTAATTTTTTAAATTTTCCGAGCCTTGATTTGTGACCCAAGATGTCATCTATCCTGTAGAATGTTCCATGTGCACTTGAAAGCAAGTGTATTCTGCCACTTTTGGGTGGAATATTCTATAAATATCAATTAGATATATCTGGTCTATTATGTCATTTAAAGGTTGTGTTTCCTTATTTATTTTGTTTGGATGATCTGTCCATTGGTGTAGGTGGGGTGTTAAAGTCCCCTACTATTATTGTGTTACTGTCGATTTCTCCTTTCATGGTTGTTAGTATTTGCCTTATGTATGGAGATGCTCCTATGTTGGGTGCATAAGCATTTAGAATTGTTATATCTTCTTCTTGGATTGATCCTTTGATCATTAGGTAGTGTCTTCCTTATCTCTCATAACAGTCTTTATTTTAAAGTCTATTTTATCTGATATGAGTATTGCTACTCCAGCTTTCTTTTGATTTCCATTTTCAGGGAGTATCTTTTTCCATCCCTTCACTTTCAGTCTGTATGTGTCCCTAGGTCTGAAGTGGGTCTCTTGTAGACAGCATATATATGCGTGTTGTTTTTGTATTCATTCAGCCAGTCTGTGTCTTTTGGTTGGGGCATTTAATCCATTTACATGCAAGGTTATTATCAATATGTATGTTCCTATTACCATTTTCTTAATTGTTTGGGGTTTGTTTTTGTGGGTCTTTTTCTTCTCTTGTGTTTCCACTCAGAGAAGTTTCTTTAGCACTTGTTGTAAAGCTGGTTTGGTGGTGCTGAATTCTCTTAGCTTTTGTTTGTCTGAAAAGTTTTTGACTTCTCCATTGAATTTGAATGAGATTCTTGCTGGGTAGAGTAATCTTGGTTATACGTTTTCTCTTTCATCACTTTAAGTATATCCTGCCACTCCCTTCTGGCCTGCGGAGATTCCACTGAAAAATCAGCTGATAACCTTATGGGGATTCCTTTGTATGTTATTTTTTGTTTTTCCCTTGTTGCTTTTAATATTTTTTCTTTGAATTTAATTTTTGTTAGTTTGATTAATATGTGCCTTGGTGTGTTTTTCCTAGGGTTTATCCTGTATTGGACTCTCTGTGCTTTCTGGACTTGGGTGACTACTTCCTTTTCCATGTTAGGGAAGTTTTCCACTATAATCTCTTCAAATATTTTCCCAGACCCTTTCTTTTTCTCTTCTTCTTCTGAGACCCGTATAATTTGAATGTTGGTGCATTTAGTGTTGTCCCAGAGGTCTCTGAGATTGTTTTCAATTCTTTTCATTCTTTTTTCTTTATTCTGTTCCTTGGCAGTTATTTCCACCATAACTGGATCCATGTTTACTTTTAAAACTTTGAAATGTTTTGGATCCCATGTGCACCCATCTTCCATTTTATTCCTCTCCCTTGACCCCAGAATTAAGCCCTAAATTAAATTTGGTGTTTATCACTCCCATACATGTCTTCCTACTTTTACTATATATGTATGTCTGCTCAGGCTGATATAACAAAATACCACAGACTGGGTAGTTTAAACAACAGAAATTTATTTTCTCAAACTTCTGGATGCTGGACACCCAAGATCAAGGCACCAGCAGAGTTGGGGTTTGTTGATTCCTCTTGTCCTGGCTTATAGACACCCATTTTCTTGCTGTGTTCTACATGGCCTTTCTTCTGTGCTTGTGCATGCGCATACTAGATGGAGAGGAGGAGGAGAGGGAGAGAGAGATCTCTAGTGTCTCTGCCTCTTTTTATAAGGATTACCAGTCCTTTCAAATTAGAACTCTACCTTAAAGATTTCATTTAACCTTAATAAATTCCTTAAGGGTTCTATCTCCAAATATAGTCACATTGAGGTGTTAGGGCTTCAACATATGAATTGTAGGGGACATAATTCAATCTATAACAGTATGGATCCTTAAAAATTGATAGATAGATAGATAGACAGACACTGTGGTAAAAGATGATATAAGCATATATATTTACCTCAACTAATGAAACCTAAGGAAATTGCTACTGGTAATTTTCCATTTAATAGTTGTGCTTTCCTCAACCAAACCCCCTAATTTTATCAATCCTGTTTTCACTAATGTTTCCAAACTCTAAGAAAAATCTGGGTGAGTCTAAGTTACAAAGTAGAAAAGTCATCTCTGAGACTTGATAATATACAATGTGATAAAAATTATGTATTTTATATTCTTCATCTTTATATCCATATACCTTAAGTCTCTCTTGTGTGAAACAAGTATTATGTAATTATAATAATTAAAATTAAAATGTTGTTTTGAGATGAAGACAAGAATTTTATCTCCTAGCCTTTTAATAAAAAGCATTTCTTTCGAGTTCCTTGGTGGTCCAGTGGTTAGGACACAGTGCTTTCACTGCTGTGGCCTGGGTTCAATCCCTGGTTGGGGAACTAAGGTCCTGCAAGCCACATGGCAAAAAAAAAAAAAAAAAAAAAAATTAAGAAAAAGCATTTCTTTTTGAAAAAACAATCCTTTATTAAAAATTATGTAGAGGGCTTCCCTGGTGGCACAGTGGTTGAGAGTCCACCTGCCGACGCAGGGGACACAGGTTTGTGCCCTGGTCCGGGAAGATCCCACATGCCGCGGAGCGGCTAGGCCCATGAGCCATGGCCGCTGAGCCTGCGCGTCCGGAGCCTGTGTTCCACAACGGGAGAGGCCACAACAGTGAGAGGCCCGCGTACCGCAAAAAAAAAAAAAAAAAAAAAAAAAAATTATGTAGAGAAGAAAAATGTAATTTACAAAGCCTTTTGATTGGTCAAGTTTAGTGTAATGGAAAAAAAGTTCTAATCCATATCCAGCACTGGAGACATCATATTTCCATTTTGTAGTCAACTGGATAAATTTTCTTTCATTCCACCTCTCAGAATTTGTCCTTTTGAGGCAGACAAACAACTCAACCTTGGCAATACTATCTCTTATTTAACAATCTATTTCAGACTTATTCTTGGCAGTTAACAATGACCTCACATTGCTGACACATTTTCAGTGTGTGTGTGGCTGTGTATGAAATGTTGCTATCTTCCTACATTGCTCTCCCCTTTGTTCATCAACCTTGTCTTGTCTCCTACTCTGTCTTGCAGCTCTAATTGTTTTTACTCCTTTGAAACCATCTGAGAAAAGAAGGTCCTAAATGAATAGTATCCCTTTCCAGTCCTTGCTGCCAGCTTAGAAAATTTCCAGTTTCTTCCTCCCTGAATATTTTTGGTTTTGTTAAGATATTTTTTCTTCCCATCACGCCTAATCAAGACCTAGGCCCACCCAATCGTCTTCCAGCAGGAATACCCCCAAGGCCTTCGGATGCCATAATGGAAGAGCATGAGGTTCTAAATAAGAACACTTGATATAAGTCATAATCCTGCCACTTCCTAGCTAGAGACCCTTGAGCAAATGACTGAGCTGCTCTGGGATTCAGTTTCCTCATCTGTAAATATGGGGGTGATCATTATATCTAACTTTTAGGGTTGTTTTAAAGGATTAAATAAATATATATGAATGTTCTTGAGAAGTGTAATTCAGTGATACTGACTTCTGTTCAGTTCAATAAACATTTGTTAGTAACTAACAGGGGCGGCAAACTCAAAAGATGTCAATACATGCAGCAGGCAGGGTTCCATGCATTAGGGAGCAGGGAGAATGTGTGTCTGGAGAACTAGAGGTCACAAGCCTGTCTGAGGAGGATAACCACTGCTCAGTCCCAGCCCACAGTTTGCATCTGCCACATAGTATGGCAGGCCTCAGAAACGCAAAGAAAAATATCTGGTGTGTGGTAGATTTTGCAATGCACTGCCCCATCCCCCTTCAGGAAATGAAGTGCTGTCCCAGCTGCAGAAAGTGCTGTCAGCAGATGGCCTTCAGCTGTCAACCACTGCAAGCATTGCTTCGGCTGCAGAGCTGCCTCTTCCAATGTCATGCCCCTTCCTGGGATGGTCCATGCCAAATGATTGATCAGGTAAGGGATGCCCGGCCATCCCATGCCAATTTAGAACAACTCTGAAAGGGCACTCAGCTCCAGACCTCTTTATGGTGTTGGATGAGGCAGCTGGGTTTGCAACAGGGCTTGATTTCTCCCTTGGCCCACTCCTGCTGCCTTCTCCTTTCCACAGGTGTTCATCCCAAGGGCACTCCTGAATAAACATCTTGTACACTAAAGTCTGTCTCAGAATCTGCTTCCTGGGGAATTCAATCTGCAATACAATTCTTGAACTAATGAAACAATTTTTGTGGTAAGCTAGGTAGACAGATGATATCAATATCGTATAAGTGCTAGGATAAATATACACGCAAAAGCGACGGGAAGGAAGGAGGGAGGGAGCATCTAGTTCAACCAAGGGTACTCAAGTTAAGTCTTTCCAGAGCAGACAAGCTTGAGTTTACTTTTGAAGGCTAATTAGGGTGTAATCAGATAAAGAAGAGGGAACAGATATTCCAGGTAGAGAAAGAAAAGGCTAAAAGCAAACAGATATCCAAGGAATAGAGACTCGGGTATCCATGAAGGACCACCAGCAACTTGTTCTAATAAAACTTAATAGAATAGAACCTAAAAGAACTAATAGAACATAAATTCTAAACTGAGGATTGGCATGAGATAAAGTGAGAGAGAAAAGTTATAACTTAAGAGCTTGGCCTTGATCCAGTAGATAATGGTGATTGAAGATTTTTCTTCCTAGCTCTTTGGAACTTGTTCTTTCTTTCCCCCAACAAGCTTTACATGTTGGTCTTTCATGGAACCTATTTTCATTCAATAGGACTATCTTGAGAAACCTCATCTCTTGACATAATTTAAAATCTAGATATGAACATCCAACTCAAAGTCTCCACTTGAATGGCCTGCAAGAACCACAAACTGGATGTGTCCAAAATTGAGTTCATTACCTGAAGTTCATACACCTCATCTTTTTGAATTCCCTACCCCGGTGAACATTAGCACTGTCTATCTACCCAGTTGCCCAAACCAGAGTCCGAGGCATCAGTCTTGATCTCTTTCTCTCCTTCACCCTCCAAGTTCAATCCTTCAATGTCTCCTATGAATAATACCACTTTAATATATTTTGGATCATTCTGTATCTACCACTACTTCCTGAGTTCAGTAAAAGCTCTTAACAACTGGCTAATCTGCCTCCAATTTTACCCCTTTCAAATCTCTTTTCCAAACAACTATAAGAGTAATCCTTCCAAAACACAAATCTGATCATGCCAATCCTCAGCTTAAAGTTCTCTGGGGTCCTCACAATCTTTGAGATGAAGTCTAAAGTCCTTAAAACTCTTCATCATCTGACCAGTGATTTCATACTTTCTGCTTCGCCCACACTATATTACTTTAAATTCTTCCAGCTCTTTATGCTCTCTCTTGCTTTTAGGATGTGCACCAGGTTGCACTCATAGCCTGAAATATCTTTCCCTACCTGTCTCTCCTCCTCTCCTTCCTTTTACCTGATTAACTCCTATCAGTCCTTCAGGGCTAAGCTTAGGTGTTAATTTCTCCAGGGAGTTTTCTCTGCCACTCTTACCCTTATTATGAGATAAGTGCCTGGTTTATAATTCTATCTATCTATACTTACTTCTCTCTACCATGAGATTATAATTGAAGGCAGAGAACATGTCTTATTCATTTCTGAATTTCTAACATTTAGCATAATATATGGCACATAATAGTTTACAATAAATATTTTCTAAATAAACGAATGAATGAAACAGAATTTGATATTTAAATGCTCACTCTGATGGCAATGTGGGTCACAGTTTCAAGAGGGAACTTACTAGAGGCCAGAAGACAGGTTACAAGAAGAAGTAATGACCTAAACCAGAAAACTGAGAGTAGAAATAAAGAAAAAAAGGAGTTAGAGAGAGAAATATCTTGGAGGCAAAATGAGCAGAATTGGTGATAGGACATCGGGGTGAGAGAAAGATTGTGGTATAAAATGCTTCCTAGATTTCTGACTTGGGCACTAAAATAGTGATACCTTAACTATGACAATACAAGGGAATAAAGGGCATAAAGACGATGAGTGTGATGAATTCATTCAGGGCATGTTGAGAGTGAGATGCCAAGGGGAGATTCAGGTGGAGTTATTTGGACATCCACCTACAGGGTGAAGGGAGGAGAAGAAACTATAAATGGGATGGCCCACAGGAACAGTGAAGGTATGGAGGTGGAGCACAGTGGAAACTCCAACTTTGCTACCGATTGTGCTGGATCTCTTCCTTTTGCCCCTCCAGATCCACTCTCTGCCCTGATCCGGGAGACTGACTTATATGGATGACACCAGTGGGCTTCTATGTCCTCTGGTTTTGTTTGGGTTTAGTCAATGTGGGAGACCAAGAGTATATAGAAGGAGAGAGAAGAGTGAAGGCTGGATATTTATTCTCCAGCTTGCTCCCTGCTTCATCCCTCCACCAAATGTCATAGCAACTTTCAGGTAGCCTCTTCAGGCAACCACCTCTCCAGGTTCCAGGAACTGACCCTTGCCCCATCAGGCCTAGACGGGCTAATGAAGCCACGTGTTATTAGCATGGGCTGCTCCTAAGCCACACATGCTTCATAAACAGACCCTTCATTAAATTCTCTTCAATTACCCAGCTTGAATATGCCATCCATTTCCTAAAGAGACCCTGAGTGATACATAGGGAATCCTAGGAAAGAAAAGATAGGCAAACTGATCTGATAAATTAACTCTATTCCAGTGATTTAGTGGATTACCTTTCTGAAAGAGTCTTCTCTGAAAACTAAAGGAATAACTCTAACAGTGGGAATTTCAGGTCCCTAAGACAAACGAGTAAGTGGTTGGTAGCCAGGATGACTGTAATGGGAAATAACTTGGGAATCCCACAAATTAAATTTCAAGGAGGCACCTTCCAAAGGGCTAAATAACTGTACAAATGCATCACTTGTAGGTATCCATGGTGACATGGTATCATATTATAATGAACTTTGTGAGACAGTAATGACAGGGGTTACAAATAACTGGGTATAAAATGCTGGTGGGTTGGGGGAACGGATCTAACAGTACTACACTCTTGCCACTCAGTGACACCCACCCCACTTGAGTCTAATAGCTGGGCATCAAAATAGAGCAAAAGAAATGTAAGAATATTAGGAGAAATTCAGCTGTCTACTCCACTGGAACCACAGATTAATATTTATATATCTTGTTGCATTGAAGATGGGGTTTTGATAAACACATATGGCTTCAACATTATCTTTTTTAAAGCTGGACAATGGCCTTTCTTGAAGCTCCTCAAAATATAATATCGGCCACTGTTGACTCTGCCCCAGTTCTACGATATCTCCTTCCATGTCTGTATCCTCTTGGTCATCTTTACTGCTCCACAGTTTATGACTCACTTTCTACATGAATGCTCTAAAGCAATTCCACTTGACTCAAGGAGGCTATTGTCATAGCTATAACCCCTCAGCAGCCCTTATCTTGCTAGCTTGTTTACAGAAAGTGGCCAGATTGCAAATTTAATTTGTTTTTCTATGATTTATCCAATCAATCCTGCCAAAATGCAGGGGGAAAAAATAATGGAGGCTACTCGAGAACAATTAAAACGTCAGCATGTTTAGAGACTTAACAGTAATTCAAATATGAAATAGTTTTGATGTTGATATTCAGGTCATTAGAACTTAGTGTTAATCAGGCCATTAGAACTTTGCATTAACTTACCAGTTAGCCAAGAAGGGCAGTGGACCCAGGGCTATGGGTTGCTTATCTCAAGTCAACAATCTAAATCAAATAAAAGAAAAATCCCAAACTTGGCAGTAACCCTAGAGTCCCATCTCTTCTAACTTGCTTCTTTTTTTAAAAGATCTTTATTGGAGTATAACTGCTTCACAATACTGTGTTAGTTTCTGTTGTATGCCAAAGTGAATCAGCCATATGCATACATATATCCCCACATCCCCTCCCTCTTGAACCTCCCTCCATCCTCCCTAGCCCACCCCTCTAGATCATCGCAAAGCACGGAGCTGATCTCCCTGTGCTATGTTGCTGCTTCCCACTAGCTATCTATTTTACATTCGGTAGTGTATATATGTCGATGCTACTCTCTCACTTCACCCCAGCTTCCCCCTCCCTCCCTCCTCAAGTCCATTCTCTATGTCTACATCTTTATTCATGCCCTGCATCTAGGTTCATCAGTACCATTTTGGTTTTTTTAGATTCCATATATATGTGTTAGCATACGGTATTTGTTTTTCTCTTTCTGACTTACTTCACTCTGTATGACAGACTCTAGGTCCATCCACCTCACTACAAATAACTCAATTTCATTTCTTTTTATGGCTGAGGAATATTCCATTGTATATATGTGCCACATCTTCTTTATCCATTCATCTGTTGATGGACATTTAGGTTGGTTCCATGTCCTACCTATTGTAAATAGTGCTGCAGTGAACATTGTGGTGCATGTCTCTTTTTGAATTATGGTTTTCTCAGGGTATATGCCCAGTAGTGGGATTGCTGGGTCATATGGTAGTTCTATTTGTAGTTTTTTAAGGAACCTCCATACTGTTTTCCATAGTGGTTGTATCAATTTAAATTCCCACCAACAGTGCAGGAGGGTTCCCTTTTCACCACACCCTTTCCAGCATTTATTGTTTCTAGAATTTTCTGATAATGGTCATTCTGACCGGTGTGAGGTGATACCTCATTGTAGTTTTGATTTGCATTTCTCTAATAATTAGTGATGTTGAGCATCTTTTCATGTGCCTCTTGGCCATCTGTATGTCTTCCTTGGTGAAGTGTCTACTTAGGTCTTCCACCCATTTTTTAATTGGATTGTTTGTTTCTTTGATATTGAGCTCCATGAGCTGTGTGTATATTTTGGAGCTTAATCTTTTGTCTGTTGTTTCATTTGCAAATATGTTCTCCCCAACTTGCTTCTTAATTCAGTAATTTCTTATATGATGTCCCTGACAAAGTCACTTGTTAACATATTCTGCCCAAACAAACTGAGCACCTGCCAAGCATCATTTAACCCCAAAGATGAAAGTACTTTGGTAGCTACTTCCAAGGAACTCACACCAAGCCTGTACTTGAATGTTGACTTCATAACATAAACCATTAACAACAAGTTCTCTTGAACAAAATCTGCCTCCATACAAGTTCTGGAAGAGAAAACTGTTCTGCCTTCAAATATTTTTCGTAAGCAATTATACTTTTGTGCTATCCATCTCAACCCAACTCTCTTTTAGGCAAAATATACCAAGTTTTTTCCATCACTCCTCCTATGCCTTGGTGTCCAAGCCACTCATGATCCTGGTCATACTCCTCTATGCACATTCAAGTGTATCAAATCCCCTCTTAATATGAAGAGCACAAACTGGAAGATACACCAGAGATTTCTTCTGTTACGATGTGGGCACTGTATTTTTACTAATGTAGCTACAATTCCTCGGCTTTTGAAAAATCCCCCTGCGATTCTATTATGAGTATGGACTTTGGAGTCAGACCCCAATTCGTTTTGATAGATAATTTTGCAATCTTGGACAAGTTACTTCACATCTCAAAATACTAAAAAAAAAATCATCTGTGAGACAGACATAAGGTATTTTTTTGAGGGTGAAAGTGTATGACATATGTAAAGCTCTTAGCACAGTACCTGATAGGAAATACTCAAAAATCATTAACTGATGCCTTTAACATCACTTCTACTTTCACAGATGCATCCATTGTTTTCCTTTTTTTCCCCCCACATAAACTGACACCAAATCTAGTACCATCCATCCTGTATTTAACTGATTTTCTCCCTGAAATTGAAGACTTCACATTTCCTATTATAACAGTTCATATGCTTTCATCTTCTCTTCCCAGTTTATTAAGATTTTCTCTAACTTTTGAATCCTATTGTGTTGCCTGCAGATTCGATAAGCCTGACCTTTAAGTCCTCAGCCAAGTCACTGATAAAGCGGTGACTAAAGAAGGACCAAGGACAAAAAGCCCTGTGACACATAAGGAGGACTTCATCTAGGTTTACATCCATTTCCACTTTTCATCAGTTGTTTAATGAGTTGTGAATAGAGCTTATTGCACTGACATCTGACACACATTCCTTCGTCTTTCCACAAGAACATCCTGAGAGAAAAACCAAGCTGATAAATTTGTCCCTGGCATCCCCACATCTATTTACCCAGTAACTCTGTTAAATAAGAAAATGACACTTGCTATGATTTAGTGAATTTACACTGGCTCTTCATGCTCATTTTCTTTTCCAGTTATCTGTAACTCATCTCTTTAATAATCCATAATTTTTCTTTTCCTCTTTCTTCTTCTTTGTGGTAGGCCAAATAATGCCCCTCCCCACAAATATGTCCATGTCCTAATCCCAGAACCTGTGAATTTGTTACTTTACAGGGCAAAGGAACTTTACAGATGTGATTAAGGTCTTGAAATGAGGAGATAATCCTGGATTAACCGGGTGGGCCCAGGCTAATCACGTAAGTCCTTAAAAGCACGAACCTCTTTTCCTGGGTGTGGTCAGAGGGAGATCAAATTTTCTAGTTACTAGAGAAAAAGAGTTAGAGGGGTGCAGTGTTGCTGGGGTTTGATATGAAGGAAGGGGGCCACAAGGCAAAAGAACATGGGCAGCCTCTAGAAGCTGGAAAAGCAGGGAACATATACTCCTCTGGAGTCTCCAAAAAGGAATGCAGCTCAGCCAACACCTTGATTTTATCCCAGTGAGACCTGCATTGGACTTCTGACCTTGAGAACTGTAAGATGGTATACCTGTGTTAAGCCACTAAGTGTGTGGTAATTTTTACAGCTACCACAGGAAACTAATACCTCCTCCTCCTCCTCTATTGTAAATATTTACTTTGAGTCAGCATAAATTTTTCTTCAGATTCACTTTTGGCCAATTGGGGCTTAACTGGTCCAAGGCATAGGAGACCAGTATGTTGGGTGAATTGCAGGAAATCATCAATCTCCTAATAACGAATTATCCTTATCTCTTTACTAATGCAGGTAAAAATGAAATAGCTCCAGAGCAAAACTTAGAATTCTTATAATCACTATGACTAATAACTATATCTCTTTTTGAAAAATGTAAAGTTCTTCTGGTCTTTACTCCCTTGCACCTCTGATGTAATTTAATAAAATCAGGTGCAGTTTTACTGAATGTATTCTATCCTTACAACATGTACAATAATGTTATCATGGAAACTACCTTTGTGAGCCAGAGCCCAACTCTCACCTAAGAGTTCTGTGACTTTCAGAGAATTCCCTGGCAGTCCAGTGGTTAGGACTCTGCACTTTCACTGCCGAGGGCCCGGGTTCCATCCCTAGTCAGGGAACTAAGATCCCACAAGCTGCGTGGCGCAGCCAAAAAAGAGTTTTGTGACTTTCAGCAGTCACTTCCATCCCTCTGCACCCCAGTTTTCATACCTAGAAAAATAAGGACATTAGACGGGATAATTTCTAAGGTCTCTTTCTTCCTCTCAATTGCTGTGTTCTATCAGAGTACAGATTAAAAAAAAAAAAAGTCCCTGTTTCTTTGCTGAAGGATAAACCAGTTGAAGTACAGTACTTCAATCCTTTGTTCATGCCCGTCCCTCCACATGAAATGCACTCTTCTTCTCCTTTATTTTCTCTTACCACTTACATCTCCAGGTAGTAAAATCCTACTCTGCTTTCAAGTTCCAAATCAAATGCCACTTATCGTGAAGGCTTCCTTGATCATAGCATCAGGAGCTCATCTTGCTCTCCTCCAAAATGCTCCAGCACTCATTGCCTGTAGGCTTATCACAGACTGAGTTATTATTCTTTTCTGTTGCAACATCTTGCCACTCCAACTGGACTATTGCTTCTCGAGGATGGGGACCATGTTCCTTGTTGTCTCCTAATAGCAGGTGTTAAGTAAATATCCTTCCTTCTCTCCTATCATAATGGAAGTGGTGGCCTACTCATTCTGAAGCCTACCTCTTTCTGTCTTCCGATTCTATCCCTCTTGCCTCTCACAAACTTGGTGACATCCATTATCCCCCATCACTCCTTTTCCTTCAACTTCAACTTCTCTTTCAGTCTCAGTCCATCAGCTCAATTATCTTCCATTAAAAAAAAAAAAATTCCTCCCTTGGCTCATGCCCAACTCTAGCTACATCCTTGGATCTCTCACTGCCAAATTTCATGAAGGAGCTGAGTCATTCACAATTACTGCCTCAACTTCTCCGTCTCTCATGCCTCTCTCTCTCCACTCCAGGCTGGTTTTCACCCCATCATTTCAACAAAATATACTTCCCCCAGGGTTACCAATGTCCTCCAAGTCACCACAGCCATTAGACACTGTATTTATCTTCTAGGCAGCATTTATACTATCGACTCTGACCAGCTTTTTGAAACACTGTCCTCCAATGTCTTCCATGATTTTACACTCCTCTTTCACCTAGATGTTCCTTTGGTCTACATTGCCAGCTTACCTTCTATTATTCACCTCTCAAATACTTAACTTCCTTAGAGTTATATCCTAGACCCTCTTCTGCACTTGGTCTATAAGGTCTCTCTAGATTGTTTCCTTCCCCAAGGCTCCAACTTCCATGAAAAAGAGAAAACTAGAGAGGCAAGGCCTTTGCTCTCCAGAAGTTTATATCCTAATGTAAAAAAAACAGACAATAGGGACTTCTCTGGTGGTCCAGTGGTTAAGACTCCACATTTCCAATGCAAGGGGCCCGGGTTCGATCACTGGTCAGGGAAATAAGATCCCACATACCACCACTGAGCCCATGTGCTCTAGAGTCTGCGTGCCCCAACTACAGAAACCCGCGCATCGCAGCTAGAGAAGTCTGCGCGCCGCAACGAAGAGCCTGTGCAGACAAAATAAATAAATAAATAAATAAAAATTTAAAAAACAAAAATAAAAGACAATAGATAAGCAGACAAATAAATTATGAAATAATTTCATATGGTGCAAAACTAGACATAAAGAATGTCTGCATACAGAGATCATACAACAATAATTTTTTTTTGTGTGTGTGTGGCCGTACCACCCGGCTTGCAGGATCCTAGTTCCCCAACCAGGGATCGAACCCGGGCCCTCGGCAGTGGAAGCTCAGAGTCCTAACCACTGTACTGCCAGGGAATTCCCCATACAACAATAAACTTAAAATTAAGTTGCTGCAACAAATGTAGGACTCAAAATTCAAATTAACAATTTTAATTTAATCGGACACGTGCAGCTGGCCACTCTACCCCACGATCTGAATGCAGCACTCTCTTCGATGTGCAGGCTCCTCTGAGTCCAGTCTGTTGACCACATGCTGTGTAATGACTCAATGCTTCCACCTCTTGTCTCCATTTAAACTACGCAGAGCCTTCCTTTGTACATCCTGTGATGAAGTCATTTGGCCTTCACTTGGTGAGAACAACCTTCACATATTAACTGCCTGTGTGTGTGTGTTTTCCAAATCATTTGTCTCCAACAATTAAAGTGGCACTCCCTGGAATCAACAAAAATCTCAAACACAGACAAAAATGCAGGCCCTGAAAGCACATGGCAGCTCTCTGTTAAGTTGATCATCCAAAGGAACCAAAATATGTTGACAGTCATTTATTATGATCATCAAAATGAAAACACAAAATTAAATTCTTGCAGAGAACTCAAGGCCCCTTGAAAATACAACTGCAGGCTTTCAAGGATCTTCAGACCCTAATTTGAGAAACACGAATAACGTGAAAGGTCCTTGACTTAAAATCAAAAATTGTGGATACACATTCCAGCCCTGACATTTGTAACGAGTGGGCCTAGGCTATTTACTTTATAGATTTGTTAGAAAGACTAAATACAATCATAGTACTAAGATTATTTGTGAAATCATGTTTACAGCATGTTAGAAGATGTCTTAGCCTAGTCTCCTAGAAAACAGGATAAGAGTAAGCAGTGGGCTAACACTTCATAGGGAGCGCTGTCCCAGGAAAGCAGAGGAGGAAGGAAAAGCAAAAAGGTCACAGCCATTATTTTGTAATAACTTTAAATGGAGTATCATCTATAAGAACATTGAATCACTATTTGTACACCTGAAACTAATATAATATTGTAAATCAACTATACTTCAATTAAAAAGAAAGAAAGAAAAGAAAAGCAGAAAGGTCTATTGTTCAGTAATCAAGAATAGGAATACTGCAACCCTCTTTGCCCCATCAGGTGTTCAGGTTACAATCAGAAAATACTAGCCTACAGTTTTGCATTTAAATTATATACTCAATTATACTATTGTAAAAATAAAGCTATGCTCTCCTCCTTCCCCCCAAATGCTTCCTGTAAATAGAAAATATAAAACCTTTTACTCCTAAAGACCATTTGGGGAGTTTGTTTTAGTATAGTCTTATGCCCCGATGATGGTCATGTGGACATGAAAGTATATTTGCTGAAATTAGTTGCCTGATTTGACAGGCAAAACTTGAGAAATGCAAACATGCAAACACGATTGCAAACACATAATGCAAAATGTCTTATACAAATGGCCCCAATCAAGGCAAAGTCCTGTTAAATCAAATAAATAAAACAGATTTTGGAAAAGGCTAAGAAGTAAAACATCTGAAGAGGCTAACTGCCCTGGGTTCACCATGAATATTAGTCTTATTTAACCTGTAAAAGATAACCAGAAGGAAATATATCAAAAGGCCTGCTCTGTGTTCCATCATTTTTTCCACCCAGCCATTTTGCAATTTTCACTTCTCACTTCCAGGCTCTGTGCCTATTTTTAGACATTCAATAACACCTAGTATAAGCCACTGCATGTTAGGCATGAATTAATGAACAGTAATATCTAGGTTGCTGGCAACATATTGTGGCAGGGAGTCAGGCGAGATGGGTGGTAGAGAGAAGGAGTGTTTCATGCAGAAGCTTACACCAGGGAGCTGAGTAAAGGAACAATCTCTTTACGTGCTCTTACCAGTCAGGAGAAGAAAGCTCCTCCTGCCTAGGGGGCTTTGAACATTCCACCCACCATCAGCACCTGGAGAGGCAGCCACCTCGGCAGAATGACAATGGACGCCCTTGAGAGCGCACAGAGGGAACTCAATCAGGCCAGGAGGCCACGGTGAGCACGGCTGTTCCCGTTGGTTGGCAGAGGCAACAGTCAGAAATAAGAGGTAAAAAGTGGACATCTCAGACAAAACCAAATAAGACAAAAGCAATGGAGAGCATGCAGAAGAGAATCCAGTCTGAACAAGCATAGAGAATTCCCTTAGACACATGAATTTACAGTGGTTATAGCTTCTTTCAGGAGGAACCTGAGGTGAACATAAAAATTCACTAAAATCCCTTACACAATAGTGTATATAAATATGACTGTAAACTACTATGTATTTGGTTTTCTTTAGAATGTGAGTCCAGTCATTCTCCATATTTTGCCTTCTTTGGAGTCCCAAGTTAAAATGAATGAATGAATGAATCCTATAGTTCTTACCATACATACGTGTCTGGATTAGGTTTTTAATTGCTGGCTTTTATCAAGACTCTGGTTGCCAAGATGGTCAAAATCAAATAAGAATTCTTTTCAGATCTATGTGCAACTATATTACATATATTTATAGTGGGTATCTGCTATTTTGTTTGACTAGAACCTCTCCCTCCTTCCAAGAAAGAAACTCCCTTCTTGGAACTGCTCCTTTCCACACTCCAAACATATGGTTCAAGACGTTCTTAGATGACCCCATACCACTGACACAATTGATTTGAGCAAGCTGGGGCCCCTGCCTAAAGTCAGGACAATCAGCACCTTCCCTAAGATTTTTCTATCTGGAATTAAGAAATAAAGTCAGGGCCCCTTTCGTGCTCTAGCTGACAACTGTGAAACTCAAGATCTATTGTACAATACACTGAGACAGAATGACGTGGACGACCAGGAGGAGCAGAAACTGAAGGCAGAGGGAGAGAATCCTGGTAGCACTTTGGCTCCCAGTTTTATCGTTTTGTATTAAATTTTTGACTGCTTCCTTGTCTTTCCCATAGATTGACTTTTTTTTTTTTTTTTTTTTTTTGCGGTACGCAGGCCTCTCACTGTTGTGGACTCTCCTGCTGCGGAGCACAGGCTCTGGACGCGCAGGCTCAGCGGCCATGGCTCATGGGCCCAGCCGCTCCGTGGCATGTGGGATCTTCCCGGACCAGGGCACGAACCCGCGTTCCCTGCATCGGCAGGCGGACTCTCAACCACTGCGCCACCAGGGAAGCCCCACAGATTGACTTTTAATCCTGCCTTTGGTTAATTAAAATATCCCAATATCCTCCCAATAAACCCTCCCTTTTTCCTAGACAAGTTCAGTTTGGATTTCGGTTGCTAGCAACCAAGGGGATCCTGAGTAGTAAAACAATGTGGTATTGTTTGACTATAGTAAACAATACTAAACTAAACTATAGTATAGTATTATTGTCTTACTCCGCAAAGGATGAACATGAAAATGTATAATAGCTAAAGGACTAGGTGGTGATTCCCAGTCACACACCTTTCTTCTCACTAACCTTGATAAGTGGCTTGCCAAGCTTAATCTCAAGAATTAGGCTGATATCAAAGTGAAAAAAAACCTTCACATTGTTATACCACACTAATGAAAGGGCAATCGCTGTGGGAGTTAGCAGGAAACAGTAAGTATTTTCAGAGGTCTTCTTTCTTTCGTTCTTTTTATATTATTTTATTTTTAAAAATCCTTTGCTTCTGAACCCTTTGCTCCACAGGCAGTGCAGCTGGGAAGCCATGGGTGGTCCCCTCCTCACTCCCCAGGATGGCCATAGATGACTCACCTCTTGGTCAGTGCCCCTAACTAAGCAGGGTCCAAGGCTGGGAGAAATCATAGGAGTTACTTTTACAAAACAAAGGTTTTTCTGCGTGCTGTGCAGAGACAATCTAGGACTGGCTGGCTGGAGCTGGGGCATCTGAAACAACTGTAGCAGAAGGGCAACAGCGTGGAAGACCCCTCTGCTGGGCCCCTTCCTGCCTCCTACCACCAAGCCCACATTCAGAGGAGAACAGAGACACTAGTGCCCATCTAGTCCAGAACAGCATTTGCACCCTTTGAATCTTCCCTTGGGGACAGATTTGGGAAGCAGAAAGGTTTTGTTGGTTTGCTTGGTGGTTGCCGTTGTTTTTCGCAACCCTTAAGACAACACAGCACCACAGTGACAACCCTCACCGTGTCAGTGACTGGGCGGTGAAACGGACAGAGCACCACCCAAGGTGAGCAAAGACTAACGAAGACTAGATCTGCTCAGCAACCCCCAGACCGGCTCCTAACATAGAGACAACACCACGGTGAATGGGTCTGTGGGACGAGCGCCACCAAGCAGGGCAGGCACCGCCCTATCCCCTGCTGATGCCCACGCAGCAAACTATTATTTTTAAAAAGAAAATCTGAAATCTTCACCACCTCCCCAGTCCAGTCACACTTACCCCACCTCCTCCTCACAATCTACACAATGGTCCCTCCCTCACTGTTGGCGGCGAGGAAGTGTAAAAGCACTGCAGTTCAGTGATTGTTCCCCGTTCTTTCTCCTTTCTGGTGGGCATTTAGCGGCAGTGTGAAGACTGGCCTGAGGTTAGCCAAATGAAATCTAGAGGGTTAGATTTTTAGCTAGTGTGTGCGTGTGCGTGTGTGTGTGTCTGTGGTCCTTAACAAACACACATTAAGAATCATGGAAAGGGACTCCCCTGGTGGCACAGTGGTTAAGAATCCGCCTGCCAACGCAGGGGACATGGGTTCGAGCTCTGGTCCGGGAAGATCCTACATGCCGTGGAGCAACTAAACCTGTGCACCACAACTACTGAAGCCCACATGCCTAGAGCCTGTGCTCTGCAACAAGAGAAGCCACTGCAATGAGAAGCGTGCACACCACAATGAAGAGTAGCCCCCGCTCGCTGCAACTAGAGAAAGCCCGCGTGCAGCAACGAAGATCCAACGCAGCCCAAAAAAAACAAAGGAAGAATCAAGGAGAGAAATGCCCAGAAAGAATCCCTTCACAAGTGGGCCCGCTCTTCCGCCCCTTGGCAGAAAGCATCATGCCCAGAGAGTGCGGCGGCGTTTAAGGTTACACAAGCTAGGCTAATATTTCAGCATGTCATTGAGTTAGTAGAGTGAGTACTATGACTTTTTTTTAATCATTAAAAATATTTTTGCTGAGTATGAAAATCAGTGAAGGTGTTTTACTACTTGAGTTGTAGTCAGACCTACTGTTTATTACTTTTCACCATTTTTAAGCCCTTAATCAAAGATTTCACAGCCTTTCGGCAGAATGCTGTGAGATATTTCACAAATGGGCTTCTGGATATGTTAACTGTGACTTTTAAAAGCTGGAATTTAGGGCCTCCCTGGTGGCGCAGTGGTTGAGAGTCCGCCTGCCGATGCAGGGGATACGGGTTCGTGCCCCGGTCCGGGAGGATCCCATATGCCGCTCCGGTCCGGGAGGATCCCATATGCCACGGAGCGGCTGGGCCCGTGAGCCATGGCCGCTGAGCCTGCGCATCCGGAGCCTGTGCTCCGCAACGGGAGAGGCCACAACAGTGAGAGGCCCGCGTACCGCAAAAAAAAAAAGCTGGAATTTATAGTCAGCTGTATATTGTTCTCTTTAAAGCAGTCTCCTGAGGAGACAACAGTAATGCTAAGAAGAGCATGTGCTTTAGAATGAACCAGATCTGGGTTTGAATTCTCGCTTTAAGACGTGCTGTCTTATCTGATAATTAACCTCTCAGCCTGTGCTTTCATCCATAAAACAAGGTTACTAACACCGACCTTTCAGGGCTGTTGAGAGATTAAAATAAGATAGTTGATGCGAAGTACTGATATAACTTTGGAAATACATAAAGGCTAAATAAATACTCTAAAGCTTGCCTTTAGAGCTGGCAATGCTTTGAAAAATATCTCAGTGGTTACAACCTTGGTTTTCCAGATTTTTGAAACTGCCAAAATTTATTTAAATTTCTACTCAATTCCAAGTCAATCCCCATGGGAACGGTGAACAAGCTGGGGCAATACCGGTTTTGGTCAGACACAAAGTTGGCCTCCTATGGAATGAGGCTGCTTTGGTTGTATTACTTGAAAATTGGTTCTGAAGAAATTGCCAGAGAGAATTTCTCAAAGTGGTGGCATGGCCTTCCATGGTGATTGTTAGCTTCTACTTCAAGCCTACACAGCTTCATCGGCCACTGTCCCTCTATCCCACCTAGAGTCTCAGATGCACAGTCACAGTCTCAACCAAGGCCACTTGGCTTACCACCATCTGGAGGTCTAACATTTCTGGTGTCACATTTACAAGGGCTGGACTCCTGAACTGCCCCTGCAATCACTCTGCTGACAACCAGGTCAGGTACCCAAGAATGATAAATGTTACCTTCTTAAGAAGCTGCTCTTACCTTCCTTCCAATATTGACCCAGTTTCAACTAGACTCTTCCCAACTCCCAGTCCTGAGAAGTTAACTTGCTGAGCCCTCTCTGCTCTCCCTGATCTCCCTCATGCATGCCAATTTTCCTGCCGTTTGAAACAGGTCCTGCTATATAGAAGGGAGAATCCCTGCATGGAAAGTTAGTCAAGTTCTTTTTTTGTAAGCAATAGAATCAAACTTTGGCTGGTTTCAATAGAGAAGTATTTCTTAAAGGATATTGAGATTTGACAGGGGGTCAGAGAAGGCTGGACAACCAGGCTCAAGAAATGGGAAAGAATAAGACATTGGCCAAGACCAGAGCCAAAAATCATGCCAGCGTCCTTCTGGTGAGGACACTGCTGCCACCACCACTGAATGCTGGACCTCATGGCTTGAATTACTACCTCAGCACTGAATATCAGATGCTGACTTGCTCAAAGTGGCTGTCCCTATATCCCCCAGAAGGAGTCTCCACTGTGCCTGCTTCTTTGTGTAAATGGCTTCAGCCTGAAAGTCTGAAGGGGGCTAATTTGACTGGTTAATCCCAGGTTACATGCTGATGGCTTAGCTTCGAGGGAGCCTGAGAAGGTATCTGCCTTTTTCAGTTTTTACCACAGGATATCTCCACTATAGGTGTGTGGTAACACATTATCCATGATAATTAAATATCCGTGATAAGTAATTACCCATGTGGTGTCTGCTTTGAAGAGGACATCCCTTCTAATGCAGTAAGCTTTAGCACATTGGGATTGTTAAACTTTGAAACACCATCCTGGAAAGCCTTAAAAGAGGTTATACCTTTAGTCTCAGAAATTTCACTTCTAAGCCTCTATAATGAGCATATAATGTGAAACAGACTAAGATTTCTTCAAAAATCAGAAATAGATAAATATAATACCAGGAAGGTAGCCATGCTCACAATTGGTGGAAGATATACAAGTGTTTGCTATTTTTTCATTTCTACTTTCTGTGTTTTTCAGATTATTATTACAAATGGGATGTACTGACTATATTTCTTATATATAGTTAAGAGTAATCTTTAAAATATGTTTCATTTCCTTATGGTCATTTGGTACAACAGTGTATCGATTAAGTTAGCTTATTCTAGATTTTGAAAGACTAAGAGCCACACAGTCAAATGCAGTTATAACTGCAGCCACACAGTTATACAAGTCACCTTATGAACAATTGTGGGTATTTCAGTATGGGCTGGGTATTAGATGATATTAGGGGATTATCTGGGAAGATGTATGCTAAAGTCACAATGTCTACAACTTAATTTTAAAAGATGAGCAAAAATTATGTAAAGGAAATATGGCAAAATATTAAGGAGAGACGCATGTGAAATATTCAAAAGATTGAGAATAATCAGAGAGAAAAAGGAAAAGGATGACAAAAAGGATGCAAATATTAACCAGAAGAAACACAGTATAGCTGTATTAGTATCCAAGTAGTGTCTGAAGCAGAAAGCATCCCTAGAGACAAAGAGGGACACTTCATTCTGAGAAAAAGGTTACGTTCACAAGACAGAACAATTCTAAATTTTGTATGCACCTAATAACTTTGCCTCCAAAAAATATATATCAAAAACTGAAGAAAGAAATGCATTTATACTTTTGGTGAGAGATTTTAACACTTTTTAAAAAAAATTATTTTTGGCTGTGTTGGGTCTTTGTTGCCGCGCACGGGCTTTCTCTAGTTGTGGTGAGTGGGGGCTACTGTTCACTGCAGTGTGCAGGCTTCTCATTGCGGTGGCTTCTCTTGTTGTGGAGCATGGGCTCTAGGTGCGCAGGCTTCAGTAGTTGTGGCACGTGGGCTCAGTAGTTGTGGCACACGGGCTCTAGAGCACAGGCTCTATAGTTGTGGTGCATGGGGTTAGTTGCTCTGTGGCATGTGGGCTCTTCCTGGACCAGGGTTCGAACCCGTGTCCCCTGCATTGGCAGGCGGATTCTTAACCACTGTGCCACCAGGGAAGTCCCTTTAACGCAAATTTTAACCCTTGGGAAATAATAGGGTAAGCAAACAGGCAAGCAAAAAAAAGCAAATCAGCAAATACACATGATTCGAACAAGATTAACACACGGTGTAACTGATATACAAGGAACATTCCTACCAACAGCTACTGAAAACATTTCCTTCTTTAAGTGCACTTGGAGCACTTACAAAACTGACAAATGCTGGACAGCAAAGCAAGTCTCAGCTGCTTTTACAAGACTGAAATCTCACAGAATATGTTCCCTGGACATGGCAGAATTATGCTAAAACATTAATATGAATAGAAATGTAGATACCACTAGCAACAAGTTAACTAAAAAGTTCACAAGTGGCTTCCCTGGTGGCGCAGTGGTTGAGAGTCCGCCTGCCGATTCAGGGGACACGGGTTCTTGCCCTGGCCCGGGAGGATCCCACGTGCCGCAGAGCGGCTGGGCCCGTGAGCCATGGCCGCTGAGCCTGCGCGTCCGGAGCCTGTGCTCCGCAACGGGAGAGGCCGCAGCAGTGAGAGGCCTGCGTACCGGAAAAAAAAAAAAAAAAATTCACAAATATTTGGAAATTAAGAAATATAACTCTAAATATCTTGTGATACAAAGAAGAAATCAGAAAAGAAACTAGAAAATACCTTAAACTGAATAATAAAGAATAAGTCATCTCCTCTAAGATGTTTTATGCTATACTAGTTTGCTAAACCAAAGATAGTCAGTTTTTGTTTAAAATAGTAATATTTTTCTTATCCAAAAAAGAGCTATACATGACCAGGTAAAAAATATCAAGGTCAACACAAAGAAACACCAATTCTAACTGCTTCAAAAAACAAGGGCCAATCTTTGGATGCGTCTTTAATTTGCCCAGTGCTACACAATGTTAGGAAGGAAATTAGTCCAGCTGAAAGGTTCGAATGCATTTTTAATATGTACCTGATGGTGTTACCTCAGATTCATTAAACAGTACTTCTCTCTGTTAGAGCAAAGAGCAAGAAATAACTAAAGCCTTCTGGCTGAGTGACAACGCACGACAGTACAGGAAATGTCACCCAACGCAGATAAAATACGACAGATGAGGAGCTGTAAGTGTGAAATAGACTCAAAGAGTTTTAAACTAAGCATTTCAGTAACCAACACCATAAGGAAAGAGTCCCTTGGTCAGGAATTTAGAAAAGAGACATTTGGTGTCTGTTCCAGGCTACACATTTTCAGCAAAAGAAGTCTGTTCTACAATCAGAATTCCTAATTTAAGCTCCCCCACTGATTACGCTGTGTCCTTGGGCGAAGCATTAAGCGCAGCTGATCCTCGTGAAAGAGGGCATATATCAAACATAATAATGAACGTGGATGTACTTTGTAAACTGTAAAGGGCTGCACAAATGTTAATGATTACTGTGTCATAGCACTGTCTCAGCTGAACTTTTACTGATGTCACTGCATGAGCACAAACACTCTTGGAAGGTTTTTGAAGTAACCACTTAGAAACTGAATATTCTGTACTATACCACTTCCTGTCCCTTTTCAAATTCTCTCTCCCTTCTTTGCAAATTACTGATGTAATAACAATAACAGTGGTGGTGAATTGAGCATATAATAATGCAGCAGGCTCTGTGCTATGTACTTTACACATGTTATTATTAATCTCCAACACTTACAATAACCCTTCAAGGTAGAGATTTTCCAAATTTCTCAGATAAGGACACCTGGCACACAGAATTGGTGGCATTTAAGCCTGGGGTGGGGGTGAGAAGGGTGGCCTGGGGATGAGGGGTGGTATAAAAAAGTCCCCCTTAAAAAAAAAATACGAGGGGCCTCCCTGGTGGCGCAGTGGTTGAGAGTCCGCCTGCCGATGCAGGGGATACGGGTTCGTGCCCCGGTCTGGGAGGATCCCATATGCCGCGGAGCGGCTGGGCCCGTGAGCCGTGGCCGCTGGGCCTGTGCGTCCGGAGCCTGTGCTCCGCAGCGGGAGAGGCCACAACAGTGAGAGGCCCGCGTACAGCAAAAAAAAAAAAAAAAAAAAAAAAAAAAATACGAGGGAGTGGAGTGGAGGGACAAGCATGCATATTTCAAGAAGGTTCCTGGAGTGATTCTGTCTTCTCTGGTCTTCTGTGGAGAGCTAAACTACTAGGCTAATTAATCTGGTCAAGCTGCTAGAGAGAATACAATCTGTACTCAAATCCAGGCCTCTGCTAGCAAACTCATGCTTTTTTCCACTATATTCAATGTATTATATAAATTTAAATTTATTTCTAGTTCTTCATCATTAGTAATAGATGATCTTTGTAGAAAACTTCAAATATATATAACTTTGTAGTACAACTTCACCTATAAAATATTTTTGCCAAGAACTTTTAACATGAATCTAATCAAACATCTAGACTTCCAGATTACAACAAATACACAGAATAAAGAAATAAGTTACATGACACCATAAGGAAACAATCAGACAAATCTAGAATTTTGTATGTTCTGTAAGACAATGAGCCTGCACTTTTCAAAAAGTGAATGTCATTAAAAAAGAAAAAGTGGGGGAACAGTTCTATATTAAAAGAGACAGAGGAATAAAAACCAAATTAATGTGTGAACCTTGATTGGTGAACCAGGATTTGATGAAGAGGGCAATAAAAGACATTCTTGGGATAATTAAAGAAATCTGAATATGGAATAGACATTATATAATTCTATAGGATTGGTGCTAATTTGGGGGTGGGTCACCTAAGTTAGGTGTGATAATGGTATTATGGTTACTTGTGAGAGTGTACTGATTCTTGGAGATGTACGTTCAGTTACTTAGAGGCGAAACATGGTGTCTGCACTTTTAAATGGTTCAGAAAAACGTGTGTGTGTGTATACACATATATATATATACATATGGGTGTGTATATATATACATATGGGTGTATATACACACACACACACAGAGAATAAAAGATGTTAACAGTTGGTAAATCTAGGAGATTTAGATGTTCAAGTTACTGTTCCTTCTGGTTCTCTATATGTTTGACATTTTTTAGGGGAAAAAAAGAAATAGATAAAAAGACTATTAGCTTCATGAATGCTGGACTGAAACATTCTTGTTCACTCTTGCCTGGCTCATGGAAGATGAGCTCACTGAAGTTCACCAAGCTGAACTTCTTGCTCACTCCGTAGTGCCTGGCTCATGGAAGGTGCTATAAATAACTGCTGAAAGAAGAAACAAGTCAGGGAAGGAAGGAAAGAAGGGAAGGAGATGGGGAGGGAAGAAAAGAGGGAGAGAGGGGGGAAGAAAGAAGGCCATCCCTCCTGCCATCACCCGGGCACCCCCAGCATGAATGTGATGGTATATATCTTCCAGGAATTTTTTCACCACAAGGATAAATCCATTTTTTAAAAGTGCTGCATTTGTAGAATTACCAGGTTTTAGAACCAAAAGCACCCTGGAGACCGTCCACATCCTAATAACAGCTGAAGAAACTGAAGCCCAAAAGCAAAGTGGCTAAGGTCACCCGGCAAGTCAGTGACTGAGGGGGTAGTAGCTGTCCCATGACCAAGGCTCCTCCCTTTACACTAAGCTGTCTTGCTCCCCATCTTTGGCAAAACTCTAAATCTACCTATTACATTTCAATGTAACCCCTACAAAGAGCCATACTTAGTTACTCACAGGCTTTCATTTTACTGAAAGTGAAATTTTGCCCAGAACAGCAGTTTTGAGAACTTGTCAAACTTGTGGAAGTACAATTCCTTAAAGGACCAAAAAGTAAAAGTAAATACTGATGTCATGCACTGTGCTAGGAGCTTCCATTATTGTATTTAGTTCTCCCAATAGCCCCGTGAAGTAGGCATTATATTTTACAGACAAAGTCTATTGCCTATAACCTGCCTCTTATGGCTAAAAGGTAACTTCAAGGTAGAAAAAGGAAGAGAAAGGAGAGAAAGAATAACAAACAACTGGATACATCCATGAACGCTGTGAGCATTTAAAACTGTTTCTTGATGAAACAGAATAATTATGCATATAATCTTATGATGATGAAATTAATAAAAAGAGAGGAAAACTCACATGTTCAGTAAGAAACTGGCTTAGTAAAGTGACAAATCCAGTGATAAATTATTTGATAGAAAGAAAAAGAACACTAATTAGAATATAGGTATCCACAAGTTAAAATTTTTTAATAGGTAAGCATATATATGCACTATAATTTATTAGATAAAAGATACTAATGCAATTCATTTTAGGCTCAGTAATAATATGTGTTTCATTCATTACGTTTAGTATTTCCTTTAAAAAAATAAAACCAAAAACTCCCCTCTTGCAAAATGAGCAAAAAAATGACAATAAAAAGTGAAAGGAATGAATGGTAAAGTCTAAAATTTAAGAAAATAATCCACAAAAGTTGAAGTAATGCTTGCTTCAAGAACAATTTAGCATTTACCAGTAGTGAGTTATACTTGAACAGAACTACATTTGATCTGAGATGTTTAAATGAGCAATATTTTAAATCTAGTTTGTAAGGACTTTCCCGGCCTCTCTGTCCTCTTTTAATCATATCAGGATGTTAGAAGCAATCAGAAGTGTTAACATTCAACTTATATGTTAATACTATTTTTTCTTCTTAAAACCTTGGAGAAATATTATTTTTACCAAGAAAAATAAACTAGACAATTGAAGACAAAGCTCCGTTTCATTTGAAAAACGAAAGAGATGCAGGAATTTTGAACTGACTTGTGAGAGCATTCAGAAAATTACTCCAGTTTTAAGTTTTGCAGAGATAAAGGTTAAAAATTTAAAAAGTAAAGTACTTAGGCAAGAGTTTGCCAGCTGTTAAATATTATACTGTAATAGAACTACAGGTTTGAGTAGAACTCTACATTGACTAAAACAGTCCTCTTTAAAATGATTTATGATGTGTATGTAGTGATTTATACTAGATCTTACCATTTTTCTTTTAAGCATATACATTTTAACTGAAGAAATGAAAAACTTTATCATAATAAAAGATGATTTCTTAAGAATGGAAAAGGAAATAGTCTTCGATATTCTATCAACTAGCAAAAATTTTCCAGGAGTTTTAAGAATATACTTGAAAAAATTATCTGATGTATTTATTAGAAATCATACCTCCTTATGGATGAAAGTATCATTTTAACATGCTAATCAGTGACTAAAGTGTTTGATGACCTGATTTTTCTACCTAAATATTCACTTACATGCTCAATTTATAGAGCTCTAGAATCAGGATGGGTATTTGTCTTCAGAGCATGAAAGGCTGTGTATCAACCAGGGACATCTTTACTTAGAGACGGCCTATTGTGTACATGATACGACATTAGGATAACCTTCGCCACTAGCACCTGATTTTCCACCATTAGATGAAGCAACTTTATGTAGGGAAGAAAGTTTGGACCAAGCATCAGAAGACCTGGGTTTTAGGTTTAACTCTGCCAGTAACAATCACGGCAATACTGGTTATCCCAGGATGGCCTCAGTCTGCTTATCTGCAAGAATCTGCAAGGTTAGGTGGCTGGACTACATCAGTGTTTGTTGAACTTGTTTTAAAATCCACAGATCCCTTCCTTCAAACAAGACTCCCACAGTACCTGTCACATCAAACTGATAACAAGGAAGCGACTCTGGTTGAAGAGGATTGGGAGGTCGAGAGTGGATCTGTCCACAGCATTTCCAGAACCCCCAGGAAAGTTCTATAAAGCATCTTGGTGGCTCCCCCAAGCACAGTGTTAAAACCATTAGTTTAGTTTTACTTTAACACAAAAGTCATTAATAGACCACCCTCTGCTAAAGAAGGATAATAAACAAATTTTGCTTTGTCTGCCCAGTGTTTATTTATTTATTTTAATTTAAATATCATTAGGTGGGCTCGCACCCTCCAGTTTAGCCCAGTCTGTACCACTCTGTTGCTGACATCACTGGGCTTTTCGCACACACATTCACGCTAACTCTTAGGGGGCTGAGTCTGTAACCCTGTGATCTAAAGTCTCCTTCACCAGTAACATTCTGTGATTAATATTGTTGTTTAACTGAGCATTGCTTTCTAACTGGTTTCCTTTTTTAAAATGCAAACATTTCTAAGAAGGGTAATGCAATCATTCCTAAACAATTTTAAGGTGAATGAATTTATCAGAATTTCCTCTCTAACTAGAGATACTGAAAATCACAGTTACAGTAGGGACTCATGGGACAGGTTACTGAAAGGTAAGAGAAAAAGGGAGGGGCAGGCACAAAAGATAAATTTGATTATCTTACCAAAATTCACCTGGGGGCTCATTGGAGAAATGGTTAATTCCAGGGAGGGGGCAGAGGGAATACGAGATGAGCCAGTTGCTACAGAAACTAAGGTAGTGCTTCAAAGCATCATGGAAACATGTCAAAAAGACAAACAGATTGAAGGGGCGGTCACTGGCCAAATTTGAGAAAATTTAAGCATCAAAATTAAAAAGGACAGAAATAGATTATAACCCACTGAATAACCTAAGAATCCATGAGTTCAGACTTAAATAAGCAAAAAAAGTAAATGCAGAGAAGGAAAGCTCTTCCTTACAGCAAAATGCCAACTAATACATCTAGAAGGAATGATGGAGTTAGAACATCATCAATCAGTGCAAAGTAGTCAGAAAAAATTTTATAAACAGGATAGTGACACAGTCTCAAAAGATTTCCCCACAAAACACTTGTAATTTACAAAGAGAAAAGCTGTAACTTTACAGTGGAGTAAGCACCTGAACCAAGTGATCAAAGTTAACATCACAAATGGACACTGGGTACCCCCGATATGGTACACTGACAAGGACAGGACCTCACCTCAATGGTATCTCCACCAAAAATACATAACCCAAGTCTAAACATGAGGACATCCTAGTCAAACCCAGAATGAAGAGTCTTCCCCCCACCCTCCCAAAAAAGAAAGACAAAGCAAAAAAAATGGAGTATTGATCTGCCCTCTTTAAAAAATGTCAAGTTAAGACAAAGGCTCAGAAACTTTTCCAGATTAAAGGAAACAAAGCAGATATTACAACTCAGTACAATGCACAATCCTGGATTACATCCTGGTCTGGGGAAAAAATCAGCTTACAACTAATTATTGGGACATCATTGGGACAATTGAGAAAATCTGAATTTAAATTTGGACTGTGGTTTATATTATTAAAATACCTGATTTTGATAAAACCATGGTTATTGAAAAGAATGTTATTCTTAGGAAAATAACAAAATATTTCAGGGTAAAGGGGTACAACGTCTTCAGCTTACTCTCAAATGGGTCAGGAAAGAAAGAGAGTGTGCAATATAGACAGATTCATAGAAAGAGAGGTAGTAAATGGGGCAAGATATAAATATGAATCTCAGTAAAGGGGATTTCTTGTACAATTCTTGAAACTTTTATAGATATTTGAAATTATGTCAAAATAAAAAGTTGCCAAAATGCTAAAAGGAAAAGTTTTCGGGGACTGACTTGACCATCTACAATTCCCTAAACCCCGACTTGAGTGACTGATCAGGACCAAGTAGGAAGTACAGGATTTAAAATGTACCACCTGCCAAACAAAATGGTATTTGACAGATGAGGTAAAGCTGATGCTAACAGAAATACTGGTGATACAGGAAATATTTAAGGTGAAAACTTCTCTGAAGGTAAAAGTTCTGTACTAACTTTTTAGACCCAAGTTTCCTTGACATGAAAGGGAATAACCGTTCCTGAAACATCATTCTGGAATGGGTAGGAACAAACCCAATATGTTTCCTTTTGGCCTTCTAGTTTAAAGTTAATACTTTAATAATTTCTTTGAGTCTCCAGTTGGTTGCTCTCAGGCTACAGATGGACCACCACCAATATGTAATTAAAGGAGAATAACAAATAGTTAGAATATGGATCACACAGGTGCTGACTTACAAATGCAAACGCTGTAGCAGAAGATTAAGCTCCCAGGAGGCTGGAGGTGTGCGTCTCTGCTTATTGCCATCATGATTCATTAATGGTCAAAGTAACGCTGAGATCAATATTCCTGTAGTCATGGGAATGAGAAAAAATGATTAGCACCAAAATAAGATACAAAGACAGTCTCAAAATCTTTCTCCTTACATAATTAAGAAACCAGTCATTGTCATGAATTTTAAAACTGAGATTTTCTTAGCTGTTCCATGTTCAAGAGGTTGCACAGCTTAAAGGACCTTGAAAAGAACTGCTGTTCCCCTAGATAATATCATACACCAAAAGAGAGAGACAGTGAGGTCATTTGGGGTTTTTTTCTTCATTTTAGTGGTACAGAAATGGAAGGAAGGATGCTGGGATATGGTAAACACCACAGAAGGCAATGCAGCATGTGATGGTTTCACAAGAAGTTCAATCCTGAAATATGCTTGAAGAAGACATACAAGTGAGCCTTTAGTAAGATCTGGGTCTAAACCACTGGTTCCAATGCAGATTCCTGGGCCCCAGTAGAGGGGGTCATATTCACTGGGACTGTGTTTGGAACCAGGGATTCTGCATTTTTAACAAGTATTGCAGGGACCAGTCACTGAGAAATATTAAGAGCGGCAACCGTTACTGTTTTTATGAATCTAATTACTATAATATAATACTTACTGTGTTAGAGTAGTAAATACACCTTACAGTAAGTTAAACAGTATACAAGAAATGATACAGAGAAGCTTATGATGATCCCTACCCAACCCTAATTCCACCTCTTGCAAACACCCCCCTGATTTGCCCTAATTTAAAAAAGTAAACACCGCTCTTTTACAATATACTCACGTTGTAGATAAATTAGAATAATGAATATTTGAAATAGTGTAATTGGCCTATTAGGTAAGTACCAATTTCGTGTGAAATTTGAAATAGTTTAACTCTTGCCAAGAGTAATAAAGAATTGCATAATTTAGGGCTTCCCTGGTGGCGCAGTGGTTGAGAGTCCACCTGCCGATGCAGGGGACAAGGGTTCATGCCTCGGTCCGGGAAGATCCCACATGCCGCAGAGCGGCTGGGCCCATGAGCCATGGCCACTAAGCCTGCACGTCCGGAGCCTGTGCTCCGCAATGGGAGAGGCCACAACAGTGAGAGGACCGCGTACCACAAAAAAAAAAAAAAAAAAAAAAAAAAGAATTGCATAATTTAAAGCTAGTAGGCAGTGTGTATGGCAACTGAGTTTACGTGTGTGGCTATGTGGCATGGCACTCTAGCCAGTGATCAGAAATACAGTGGAGCTTGTAATTACACACTCTTTGATAATGGAAATTTGGATATGCCGAGTTTGGTGACTGGCTCCTGTCCTCCTGGAGCCAGTTCACACTGGTCATTTCATGAACTCTGCACTAAGTAGGTCCCACACATTACATGACTGAATTTTTTGGACCTCAATTATGAAGTTACAGCAGAGTTCTACTTGCATCTGCCATCATTTAACAGGTGCTTGTTAACATGCTGCTATTTAAATGCACAGGAACGTCTAGAAGTGATTCAAGTGACTTTTGTATTATTTTAATTTTTAGAGTTATAATATTAAAATAGTTTTTCTCCTATAACAAGGTCATCTAAGCTTTCATCCAGTGGAGGTAAAACCCTAATTCTGAGAACATATTCTTGGGGAACAGAAATTAGATATAATAAAATACCATAAAGAGGCCACGTGGCCATATACCAAGCTATTAATTTTGGAGAGAGTACTCTGTGAAATATTAGAGATAATTCTGAGAAAAACTTAAAAAGCATTAAAGCAGATCAGGCTTTAAGTTTGCAAGTATAATCTTATAACGGGGCATGGATAATGGAATGGGAAAAAATGTCATGGCTGCAAGATCATCAACACCATAATGTGTCCTTAAGCTATAGAGATTGTTGATACCTGTGCTCTGAGATTGTGCCCATGACCTTCAACGTATGCCTATGAAAAATCACTCATGAATTATACATTCTTTGAATATGTGATTCCTCTTTTCAATTTCTTGGTTATGGATGGCCTCCAGTTACAAAAGATAAGCATTTAGCTCATTTATGTTATCTTCTTCTTCCTCCCAACTCCTCCCAGTTTGGGGTAGTTATATCATTATTTTTAAATTTTGTTGTGGTTACCCTTCTAACTTTAAATATTATGTTATGCCTCAATTTCTCATTCTGAAAACCTGAGTATCTTGACTTCTCATTATAGAAGTTGAGGGTGTCAGTGATACTATTCTTCTCTTCGTATTTCCTTCATTTTACACTTCCCACCTTCGGTCAGCTATACTTTCATATTATGAAGATTAATGTTTGCCTCTTTTTTCTGCAACATAGCCAAGATCTTCCTTACTCTGTCCATTGACTGCAAGAGTTTAAAGCCAAAGTACTTACATTATTAAGACTACATCAACATTGTGCACTGCCAAGCTAAGGAGCATGTTAGGATTGCCACTTCCTTTTCTATGAGGGCACTGTCATAACTCCTCATCTACTCAAAGGATAATGTTTTAACACCATGTACTAGTTTTTCTCTAACAGTCTATATATTATTGAAAATCATACATATTCTTCTTCTTCAAAATTGGACCATAACATTCTCAGTTAGCTTTTTGTTTTTTTCTGGAGTTCTTAATTGCCTGTCATTTTTATTGTCTAAATATATACTTTATCATAACACTCAAGTCTTTTCTGTTTTTTGTTTCTTTTTATTTTTTGTTCCCTCAATCACGCCATGAGCTGCAGGGAGTTCTCTTCTGCCCAAGAGTCCTTACCTTTGGAGCTCTTCATTCTCCTGCTCTAAACTGGAAGACTTTGTATTATACTCTACTTCTGTTTCCAATATTAGGACCCTCGCCTTCTTCTTTCTTGGATAATATCCTCATTCTGCTGGAATACATATTCAAGTAACTTCTTAAGAAAGGAGTCTGGGAAGTAAACTTTCCAAGTGCTGGTTTATGTGAAATGCCTATATTCTACTCTTTGAATGATAGGTTGGCTGAATATAGAAATTATTTTTAAATTCAATTTCCCCCAGAATTGAAAGGGCCACTCTATTATCTTCTAGCAGCCAGAGAGGTTAATGAGAATTTGGCTGCTCAATTTTCATTCCTCTGTAGGTGGCCTAATTTTTCCCTCTGGAAACTTTTACAGATTTCATTTATTCTTAGAGTTCTAAATTTTTACAATGTTGTATCCAAGTGGCTTATTTTCCCCATCTACTGTACTTGGCCCTCAGTGGGCTCTTTTTTTTTTTTTTTTTTTTTGTGGTACACGGGCCTCTCACTGCTGTGGCCTCTCCCGTTGCGGAGCACAGGTTCTGGATGCGCAGGCTCAGCAGCCATGGCTCATGGGCCCAGCCGCTCCGCGGCATGTGGGATCTTCCCGGACCGGGGCACGATCCCGCGTCCCCTGCATCGGCAGGCGGACTCTCAACCACTGCGCCACCAGGGAAGCCCTCAGTGGGCTCTTTTAATGTAAACATGTATGTCCTTTCCTGGGAAATTTTCTTATATAATTTCTCTATTAATTTCCCTTTTGCCATTTTCTCTGTTCTCCTTTCCTGGATCCCATATTATTTAGCTGCTGGATTTCTTAGATTGGTTTTTATATCTCCTCTTTTCTCTCTCATACTTCCCCTCCGTAGTAGAGAATGTTATTTGTATCTCAACATCTTCTTTACCTCTGTCATCTTCTTTGTCCACATCAACTGATTAAAATAACAATAACTATTACTAATAACTATGTCAACCTGGAGCAGAATCTTTGTTTTTATCACGCTGAGTGCCTCATCCAGAGTCATGCCCACCCAATTGTTGATCTAGGTAGCATCCTCTTGGAGAGTTGATGCTGAAAATGTCAGGGGATGGAATAAAAAAAGAAAAGAAAACAAACAAAAAATCCTTACTGAAGTCCAACTGTAGGTACTGCTTTCCCCTCTTGCATCAGGCATCAGGCTCATCATCCTCTCTTGGTAAAATGAAATTGGTCTGGCATAATTTGTACTTCACAAAATCATGTTGATTACTACGCAGTACCTTGTGCTCTTTTAGATGGTTGCAAATTGATTGTTTGATGATTTGTTCTTGTATCTTCCCAGGTATCCAAGATAAGCTGAAGAGTCTATAATTACTACAGTTGTGCTTTTCTCTGTTGAAAAAAAAAAAAAACAATGATACTCCATCTGCAGATTCTACTTGTCAGGACCTTCTCCTGTACAACCTTCCTCTTCTAAAATAAAGGCTGGTGGTCCTGCAATTACAGTTGCCAATTCCTTAAGCGCCGTTGGATGTGAGTAATCAGGCCCTGCTGATTTGAATGTACTGAGCTTTCTGAAGTGCTCTTCAATCACTTCTTTCCCTTTGTTTGCCTTTGTATCTCCAATAAGATAGCACTTAATCTGGTTTAGTTTCCTTATCATTGCTGATTAAAAGGAAAAAAAAACAGCTAAAAACACAGTGAAAGCCTTTGCTATTAGTTATTTTTTAATAGATTTTGTTTAGCAGTACTTGTTAATAGT
Organism: Mesoplodon mirus; assembly: GCF_964341445.2. NCBI lineage: Eukaryota > Metazoa > Chordata > Mammalia > Artiodactyla > Ziphiidae > Mesoplodon > Mesoplodon mirus. The sequence goes on along the minus strand of NC_138976.1, from coordinate 88,551,971 downwards.
TTTGTTAATAGTTTAGTCGTTGTATTTGCATCCTATAAATTCTTTCTGGTATTCTTCCACCCCTCCCTCCCTGCTTCCTTCTTTCCCTCCCTTCCTTGCTGTTTCCTTCCTTCCTATCTCCCTCTCCTGCCCCCAACTCTCTCTTTTTCTTAAATTTTTTATAGAGGGTGAGGTGAGAAGGTAGGAAAAACGAAAGAGGCGAAGAGCTCCATATAACTTTATGACAGAGATATTTATTAATCACCAAATATCCATGTGCTCCCCCAAATTTTCCAGCCTCCTTATAGTTGGGGCAAGCAGCATATGACTAGTTCTGGCCAATAGGTACTTAAGAGCCATGAGTTCCCCTTGTCCTCTTTCCTCCTGCCCAGGTGAGCTGGGAGCCACATGTTCCAGATGGTGCACCAACAAAATGCAAGTGGCCTGAGTCATCACTTTGGTAACCGAGACCCCTGAGTCATCATTGGAAGGCAACAGTCCTAGAGAGCCATAAGACACCCAGAGGCCCATGTGTTAAGCCGCTAAGATTTAGGGGTTTATTTTTGCAGCACCGTCTATCTTATCTTCACTAATACAGTACCAATTTCTGGACCAGTCAGATTAGGTTTTGCCAAGGGAACAAATTAACCCTGAAATCTAAGTGGCTTAACATAACAAAGGCTTAATTCTTACTTGTGGTATGTGGTAGCTAGTCTCCAAAGAGGGCTCCCAGTGACTCTTACCTCCTGGTAGTCACACCCTTGTCTAGTCACCTCCCAGTCTGTCTCTGTGCTGATCCCATGACTCACTTTAACCAAGAAAATGGAGCAGAAGCCTTAGGAAATCTTGACAGCCTCTGCATTTGAAGTCACTCATGATATAGGAAGTCTGACTGCCACTGCCACTGCCAGAGAGGCAACGCGCAGATGGCTGGAGAATGAGACTCCACGTGGAGGAGCACTTAGGTGCCAGACCTCAGCAAAGAGGCCATCCTCAGTTCAATCCCAGTCAAGCTTTCCAAGGTCTCCAGCCCCAGCCACCATTTTGACTACAACCACATGAGACCCTAAGTGAGAAGAGCAGAAGAAATGCCCAGTGGAGCCTAATCAACACACAGAAATGGGAGATAAAACAATAAATTGTTGTCTTAAGCCATTCTGTATGGGATGGCTTGCTGGGCATCGCTCACTGAAGCATGGTACACATCCAGTGTTGGTGTAAAGGGGTTGAGCTCCACACAGACATTCATGGAACCATGTTGATACAGGTTCTCCCATCTTGTATCTGCACCACTGGTAACATGTGACCTCCTTTATTGGAGTGGTGCAGTGGCAAGGAAAGAGAGGGCTGCTGGTTGAATACCAACTTTTAAATGCTTCCATCTCTGTCCCCAGGCCACTGGTCAGTGAGAAATGTGGGGGAGTAAATGGAGAGCTGATGGGCATTAAATGTCTCTGCTGCAGATCTTGCCACCTAAAATTTGTCTTTTATTCCCCCTAGTTTTTTTAAAATTTATTTATTTATTTTATTTTTGACTGCATTGGGTCTTCGTTGCTACGCATAGGCTTTCTCTAGTTGTGGCGAGTGGGGGCTACTCTTCGTTGTGGTGCGTGGGCTTCTCATAGCAGTGGCTTCTCTTATTGCGGAGCATGGGCTCTAGGCACACGGGCTTCAGCAGTTGGGGCCCGTGGGCTCTAGAGCACAGGCTCAGTAGTTGTGGCGCACAGGCTTAGCTGCTCCACAGCATGTGGGATCTTCTTGGACCTGGGCTCGAGCACGTGTCCCCTGCATTGGCAGGCGGATACTTAACCACTGCACCACCAGGGAAGCCCCTCCCCCTAGTATTTTTTTAAATTAATTTTTATTGGAGTATAGTTGATTTATAATGTTGTGTTAGTTTCTGCTGTACAGCAAAGTGAATCAGTTATACACAGACATATATCCACTTTTTAGATTCTTTTCCCATATAGGTCATTACAGAGTATTGAGTAGAGTTCCCTGTGCTATACAGTAAGTTCTTATTATCCCCGTAGTATTATAACAAGGTTTATCCAGGAGTCATCCAACTGGCTTTCCCATAATTGTAATCAGTGGTGTGCAGGACTGGCTCATACAGCTCAGAAGAGCCAACTGAACATGTCTCCTCCCAATTCTGCATTCGGTGATGCCATGTTGGGAGCATGACATCAGCTATGGTGGAAATATTTACATCACAGAAATCGGCAAATGCTGTAAGTCAAGACCCTCCTACTCCCAGCCTTGGATAAGCCGGTTGTTAAATATTTACCAGACCACTAGTTGTACAAAATCCAAAATATACCTATTATTCAGGCTGGCCCTATATTCATGCATATTCACTTATTATAGGTAGAATTTTGAAAACTTGCCATCAATGGTCTTATCTTTTTATTCCACATATCAAACAACAGGCTGAACCCATAAATTGAAGAATTTTGTACAAACCTGAGTAAACTTTATTAATAATAAAAAGATGGCAATTTGAAGTTTTCTATATGTAATCAGAATGTGCATATTTTTATAGTTAACTTCATTCTAGGACAGTACTGGAAATGCTGTTATAAAGTAAGTATAGAACATACCTATTTTCAGTTAGCATCAACAAGGATTTTATCATTCCAGTAATTATTGCATCTAATAACACTATCTTAGGTACTGATTTATTCTGGAAGCTTCAGTATCTTTTAGAGTTTATAAAAGACTAAAATCTTTTCTTTTAAGCCTTGCTGAAAGAGTTAATTCAGCTCCCCGTTCCAGGTCACCGACTCTTCCTTTCCTAGCCTTCACCCTCTACACACACAAAGAAAGGCCATCGATAAGGTTCAAGCTTCTATTATGGGATATGAAGCAGTAACATTTGAAATAGCACCTTGGAGGCCCGAAGGAGTTAACACATCTTTCAGCAGTGCCTACTTTACAGCTCTCGAGTATTTTGCACCCTGAAAACCTGATTATTTATTAAAAGTATGAGCAGAGTCCAGTTGGAGAAAAAAGCTCATTCACCAAGCAAGAAAGGATATGCTTGCAAATAACATTTGAAAATAAGATGACGAGAAACTTTTTGCTACAAACAACAAGGGATTTGAACTTAATCCACATCTAATTATATGGCAAAATTTAGGACAAGATGGTTCCAGAATCAGGGAGACAAGTCAACTTTAAAATACTGTTTCCTGGGCAGAACCCAGTGAGACCATCTATGGATAAATTCGATGTTCACTAATTCAGAAGAAAAAGAAAGAATTCTCACTGTATGCAGAAACCAGGATATTTTCCATCATAACACTGATAATCTTATGGGAACTCTGATACCTTTTTGAGCTTTTGGGATTATTCCGTATGTTAATCAAGGTTCTTTTGTTTACAAGTATGACTGATTCTATTTTCTAAAGATGTCCACATTAATATACATCACATGTTCTTCTCACAATGTGATGGTAACATTCCTGCATTGAGAGGCAGTGGCCCTTTGAGCCTGGGTGGATCTTTGTAACTTCCTCCACAAATAGGATGAAGTGGAAATAACACCTCGTGACTTTGGAAACTAGGTCATAAAAGGTGATATGGCTTCCACCTGGCCCTCTCTCCCTGAGAACTGTACCTTTGGAGCCCTGAGCCTCCAGAGGAAAATCCATCTACCTTGAAGCCACCATGATAAAGAAACCATAGATGGACAGAGAGATTTCCACATAGCTCCAGCTCTTCCAATCCCCAGCTGCTTGAGTCTTCCCAGGCCAGGTATACGTAAGAGTTCAGACAATTTCAGCTCCTGGCCTTCAAACTACCCCAGCTGAAACCAAGTTGTAGTGGAAACAAGCTGTCCATGCTAAGCCTTGCTCAGAGTGCAGATTTTTAAGCAAAATAAGTGTTCTTATTTTAAGCCACTAAATTTTGGGGTGGTTTTTGTTACATAGCCATTGTAGCCGGAACAGCACGTAACAGAAGCCCCTCAAGTTAGCATTATCAAAAGAGTAGAGGTTATAGGATAAAGGTTCAAGAGTAGCCAACGGTGCCCCAGAAGAAGAGGCACAGCTGGGTCTCAGGATGGTTTGAATAGGAACTAAATTAGAAAACCAGCAGAGGCCAATCAGCTACTTTGCTCCAGTGCTGTCTCTTTTTCTCCTTCTGTCCTCTTCTCCAGTCTCTTACTTCAGGGCCCTCATCTGTCTCCCTGCACATCTGCTTCCTTCTCCCTGCACTCAGGTGTTCTGTGCTTCTGCTGCCTATGGTGCACTAACACAGCTCTTGAATTCTATGTCCTTGGTTTAAGAGACCAGCCCACGCTAACTAGCATCCTTTCATTGCAGTGATAAATTCCTGGGAGAGAGGATCTAATTGGCTGGCCTTGAGTCCGGTGTCTGCTTCCAGTCCCCTCAGTCAACACAGGGAAGGACAACCTGTTACCAACATGGCTGCTACTCCCAATCCCCAGCCTCCTGGGAGAATTCTTAGAAGGGGGTGCTCAGAGGCTTCTACACATAACAATAGACCTTATATAATTCTTGAGTATTAGAAGGCATTTTGGATGTTTTTAGCTGTACATAAAACTCTACCATGGACTCCCCTTTAATTTGCTTGTCGTTTGTTTACAAACCTGCTTAGGTAGGTGGATACAACCTCCTCCCCACTCCCATCCCATCCTCACGATCTGAAAGGGTGCTTCTGGATTCTACAACAAAGGAAGTGGATCAGGTTGATGTGACCTCAAGGAGGCTGAACTCAATAATGAACCTTTTTTATTTCATTTTTATTTTTTGAGGCCCAATTTGTAATGTGAACTTGACTCCTTACTTTACTACCTTTTAGCTGTTAGGGCCTCTGAGCAACTGGGCCAATTAGAGATCACAGAGGCAGTCAGGGAAACTGAGGACTCTTGATGAACTTTGATAATTTCCCCCCTATTAAACATCTCCCTTTGCCAACTAACCTATGGGGTTATAAATAAGGATAGAGGTCGCCCCTGAGGGAAGGAGAGATTGCTTGGAACAGGGCCTGGCCCACAGGAAACAATGTTAACTATTATTATTATTAGTGCTCTTAGACTATTTCAAAATAAAAGGAAAAAGCATCTCTACTTCTGCCTTTTACTATTCCATTCACTCCAACAGAACCCACTGCAATTAAGCATACATTGGTTGAATGCCTCTATGTGCCAGATCCAGGCAGAGCAAACACTGAAGGTATATTTCTGGCTGTTCCAGGTCCCCCAGTGCAGAGACCTACACCCGGGGGAGGACTTCTAGGCTGGCCACATCCCTGAAAGGTTCTGTGATTCATTTCTTCCCTGGGTCACTGCTGGTGCTGTTCAAAGTTTTATACATTTCTGTCCTGAGCCATTGCGAACCAAGGGAAATCCTCTGGCTGGGTTTCCTTATGTGGAACCTGGCCAGGGGGAGGTGAAGCAGGACGGACTTGCTCTGTGTTTGTGTTTTGCTGCAGTGGTTGTGTTATGTTTTGTTTCACCCCGGCACCAGTCGACTTTACCTAAACAGAAACACCCTGTGTAGTCTTTTGTAACACCAGTATTATTTTAAGGAAACACAAGGAGGCGGGACAAAAGAAAATGGCCATTAATCAGAACTCCAGTCCCATGCAGCGCTCTCTCCAGCAAGGTGCCTTTAGAACCATCCATGTTGAACAGTTGTCTAGAGGTCATTTGTAACCAAGGCGCTCAGCAGTGGACAGGACCAAAAATGATTAGTTACCTCCTTCGGGACTCACGGTCACTGTCATCTCCAGTAACTCCTGTTCTGCAGCTCACTTCTGGCACTGCATCAACAGATGAGCCAGGAACACACTGAAATGAAATTGGTGAAAAACGTAAGGGGAACATTGCTTCTAATTAGGCAAGTCTAATGCTCTAATGATTGTGAAAACCAAGAATGAAAACAAAACAAAAAAACCAAGACCCTGAAGCAGTGCTTTTTCATTTACTTCTTCCCTCCCTTCCCGAATAAGCAGCTTCCTGAGACCACCTTGATATGCTCCTCTTCCCCTTCAGATACAGAACTGGGTGCTTTTTGCAGCTTGCTTTCTCTCCTGTCCTTACCCAGGCGGGTGCACAGCTGGGGGAAGGAGGGCTGCAGCTCGGCAGTGAGCAGTGGATTCACCATCCCCCTTCCCGCTGCACTGCAGCTGTGGCATGTCGGGGGTGAAGAATCTTACCCACTTGGTTACTTCCAGGCAGGGTCATCAAGTGCTTTAAGGAAATGGACTCCCAGCCAAAATGCGTGGGTTTGAATCTTGGCTCAGCCACTTACCTTGTAGTTTGACCCCTCTGTTGCCTCAGCTTTCCCAACTATAAAATGGGGATAATAATACTAATTACTTCTTAGACTTGTGGTGAGATTAAATGAGTTAGTACCTGTAAAACACTCAAAACATAGTCTAGCACGTATTAACCACCAAGTAAATGTTAGCTATTACTATTATCACCTTGGAATATCTCCAAATCATAATTATGACACAACATCATTATATTATATTGTCTCCAAGCTGCATACCGTGAAACCAGCAATATGCAAACATCAGCTAGTCCTTTTGCTATTTTAGTTACTAAAAAATTTGTTATGTGATCCAAGGGGAAACACCTTGGGCTGACTGAAGTCAGTAAAGACTAATGTGAAGTTCCAGGATTCTATTTTGCCAGTAATCCTACTTCTAGGAATACTTTCCATGGGAATTTAAAGATACACAAGGACAAAGTACAAAGAAGCTCACTGCAGCATTATTTATATGGTGGAAAACTGGACACAGGCTACATGTGGAACAATCTGAGAATGATTAGGTTAGGGACAGCAAATACTACAAGTACTACATAGCCATTAAGAGGGGTGCTTTTGATGAATTTTTAGGATGAGGAAATGCTCATGAAATAAATGTTAAGCAGAAAAGCAGGCCTCAAAACCGTGTGCACCAATTTGTATGGAAACACAAAAAACCCCGAATAGCCAAAGTGATCTTGAGAAAGAAAAATGGACCTGGAGAAATCAGGCTCCCTGGCTTCAGACTATACTACAAAGCTACAGTAATCAAGACAGTATGGTACTGGCACAAAAACAGAAATATAGATCAACGGAACAGGATAGAAAGCCCAGAGATAAACCCACGCACATATGTCACCTTATCTTTGATAAAGGAGGCAAGAATATACAATGCAGAAAAGACAGCCTCTTCAATAAGTGGTGCTGGGAAAACTGGACAGCTACATGTAAAAGAATGAAATTAGAACACTCCCTAACACCATACACAAAAAGAAACTCCAAATGGATTAAAGACCTAAATGTAAGGCCAGACACTATCAAACTCTTAGAGGAAAACATAGGCAGAACACTCTATGACATACATCACAGCAAGATCCTTTTGGACCCACCTCCTAGAAAAATGGAAATAAAACCAAAAATAAACAGATGGGACCTAATGAAACTTAAAAGCTTTTGCACAGCAAAGGAAACCATAAACAAGACGAAAAAGACAACCCTCAGAATGGGAGAAAATATTTGCAAATGAAGCAACTGACAAAGGATTAATCTCCAAAATATACAAGCAGCTCATGCAGCTCAATATCAAAAAAACAAACAACCCAATCCAAAAATGGGCAGAAGACCTAAACAGACATGTCTCCACAGAAGATATATAGTTTGCCAACAAACACATGAAAGGATGCTCAACATCACTAATCATTAGAGAAATGCAAATCAAAACTACAGTGAGGTATCACCTCACTCCAGTCAAAATGGCCATCATCAAAAAATCTACAAACAATAAATGCTGGAGAGGGTGTGGAGAAAAGGGAACCCTCTTGTACTGTTGGTGGGAATGTAAATTGATACAGCCACTATGGAGAACAGTATGGAGGTTCCTTAAAAAACTAAAAATAGAACTACCATATGACCCAGCAATCCCACTACTGGGCATATACCCAGAGAAAACCATAATTCAAAAAGAGTCTTGTACCACAATGTTCATTGCAGCTCTATTTACAATAGCCAGGACATGGAAGCAACCTAAGTGTCCATAAATAGATGAATGGATAAAGAAGATGTGGCACATATGTGCAATGGAATATTACTCAGCCATAGAAAGAAATGAAATTGAGTTATTTGTAGTGAGGTGGGTGGACCTAGAGACTGTCATACAGAGTGAAGTAAGTCAGAAAGAGAAAACCAAATACCATATGCTAACACATATATATGGAATCTAAAAAAAAAAAAAAAAAAAGGTTCTGAAGAACCTAGGGGCAGGACAGGAATAAAGACGCAGACTTACTAGAGAATGGACTTGAGGACATGGGGAGGGGGAAGGGTAAGCTGGGACAAAGTGAGAGAGTGGCATGGACATATATACAATACCAAATGTAAAATAGATAGCTAGTGGGAAGCAGCCGCATAGTACAGGGAGATCAGCTCTGTGCTTTGTGACCACCTAGAGGGGTGGGAGAGGGAGGGTGGGAGGGAGATGCAAGAGGGAGGAGATATGGGGATGTGTGCATATGTATAGCTGATTCACTTTGTTAGCAGAAAGTAACATACCATTGTAAAGCAATTATACTCCAATGAAAATGTTAAAAAATAAATAAAATTAAATAAAATTAAATAAAATTAAATTAAAAACCAAAAAACTGTGTGCACAATTGGATCTCATTTGGTAACTAGGTACGCCCATTTGCAGAGAAAAAAGTCTAGGGAAATGCATCAAGATGTTAACAGGGCTTCCCTGGTGGCGCAGTGGTTAGGAATCTGTGTGCCAATGCAGGGGGTACAGGTTCGAGCCCTGGTCCGGGAAGATCCCACATGCCGCGGAGCAACTAAACCCGTGCGCCACAACTACTGAGCCTGTGCTCTAGAGCCCGAGTGCCACAACTACTAAAGCCTGCGTGCCTAGAGCCCGTGCCCTGCAACAAGAGAAGCCACTGCAGTGAGAAGCCCATGCACCGCAACGAAGAGTAGCCCCTACTCACCACAACTAAAGAAAGCCCGTGTGCAGCAATGAAGATCCAACGCAGCCAAAAATAAATTAAAAAAAAAAAAAGATGTTAACAGTGGGGTTTCTGACAGGGGAAGAACTCAGTACATGGTTTTTATTTACGTTTCTTTATATTTTTTGGTGTCTCCACGTTTTACACACAAACACAAATTATTTTTACATTTAGGGAAAACAGTATGTCATAAAACCAAAACATTTAATAAAGCCTCTTTCAGAAGACACACAGTGGACTAACAGGAACTGAACACTTGTTTCCTAAACTCCTAGGTCTTTTTTTTTTTTTTTTTCTTAAGCCCCAAACAACACCATATAAAGAGACAGGTGTTACTAACCCTTCAACTTTGCTTTGGAAAGAAAACTATGAGAAATCTCAGTTTAAAAAGAAAAAGAAAAAGAGAGAGAGAGAGAGAGAGAGAGAGAGAGGGAGGGAGGTGGGTGGGGGCAGTTAGAGAGGAGAGCAAGGGCCTCTTAGGGTAGAGGATACAACTTGACATTGACTAATCAGGACCATTTGTTTTCACAACATTGGGTAGAAACATCCTTGCCCCAAAGCAAAATAGAAGAGAGCCATCTATCAGCTCTTCTGGAAGGAGTAAAAAAAAAAAAAAAAAAAAAAAAAATTCTGAGGTTAAAAGGAAAAGAATACTAATGCAAACAGGACATCAAACAAGTCCAAGTAGACAAGTAACAGAATTCCCATGCCTCTGCATGCAGAACCTTGCCAATAAACCACCCATTCTGAGTCCTACACCTAAGGAAAGATTATTAAGAAGAGTCCACTCTGAAAGGGCTTGGAAAACATCAGGGAATGCCAGTTTAAACTGCAGCCCATGTAACACCATTCAGCCCAGGGCTCAGGTACTGCCCTCTGCCTGGGGACCTTGCCCCTTCAGTTGTATGCTCAGGAGAGGGGGCCATGCAGGAGCTGTGCCTTGGCCTGAGAGGCAAAATTAATAAAATTAGGATTATTTATGATGCAGGAGTGAATTAATAATATTTTTCAAGAACCTGAAGGATTTATGTAGAGGAACTGCTGTTTTAGTAACTAAACCCTTTTGGATGGACTCCAAGAAAAACTAGACTTGTCTGGCTTCCGCCCTGAGTCCCTCCACCTCTCCCAGTTTCTCCTGGCAAATAATCTCTTCTACTTCACTGGAGGGTGATGGTCAAGGAGATGACCTTCCTGGCTGCTTTATCAACCCTCGCCCCTATGTCAAAATATCTCTCAGCTTCTCTCTTTGTTCCTTCAAATCTCAAAGTAAGAATCAAGAGGGGAGGGGATGCCTTTTGCATGCCAGGAGCTGGCAGACACATTACCTCATTTAATTCCCACAAACACTTCGTGAGGTAGTCATAACTATCCCTATTTTGCTTGTTAGGGGTTAGAGGAAATTTATCCTTTTAGCAGCTGGTAGGAGGGTTCCTCTTGGGGACAGAACCATCTTTGTGGGGAAATGTCTTGACCAGCCTCTTTTGGCTACAACGGGGTGTATAGGGAAATGGGTGGAGAAAGGGGTGTGTGTACTGTGGCCTCTTCACTCAGAAAGAAGGGAGGTAGAAGCAAGAGGAGGGGAGGAGGTTTAGAAAAAGACTGTGTGGGGCACAATATGATCCCACGCTCAGAAGTATAGCTCTTCAAATCTCCAGTAAATTTACTCAATTCGTGAAATGCTTGTTGAAAGAGAATTTTCTGAATGGCCTTGTTGGCACAGGGTGAAACAGGAGTCCCATGTGTTTTACTTGAGATGGTGGCAGGTGGTTCCATAAGGAAATGTTTCCTAAATCAAAGAGTAGGAAGGTCCCACTTGACATCTGAGTTACATAAAGGAGGGGTAGCCGGGGGCGGGGTACTGAGGCTCAGAGGAGTTAATCAACTTTCCTAGGGTCATACAACAGTGATGCGTACAATAGCGGAGGCAGAATTGAACCCAGGTCTGTGTCTCTCCAATGTCTACTTTTTTACACTATTCCACGGGATGCACTGAGATGGCTTTTTCCTCCCCAAAGCCAACTCTTCCACTGGTGTACTCCATCCACACATAGTAATAGTAGTGAATATTTATTGAGTGCCTACCGTACCCCAGGCATTGTTGCATGCATTAGCTCATTCGGTGTTCACCATGTCACTGTATATATGAGAGGATAATTATTCACATTATAAAATATGGGAACTGCTGCTCAGAGAAGGTAAGACACTGGCTCAAGCTCCCACTGCTCTAAGTGGCGAAGCCAGCATTTGAACCAGACTGTTGTGTTCTCTCATCTCATCCCTTCCCACCTCCTTCGAGAAGGATTCCTCTCATTAACCCATCGAATTAACCCATTCTCTCCCTACCTCACCCTGGGCTGCACCCTGGGCTGGGATCTGGTGGGGTTTGTAGAGGCCATGCAACACTGAACTCAAAAGAGGCTCTCACGAGCTCAGGTCAAAGTCACTGTCCACAGCTCAGGCTACTCGTATAACTCGGAGGTTGGCAAACCTTTTCTCTAAAGGGCCTATCAGTAAACATCTTCAGCTTTATGGTCTCTGATGCCAGCTACTCTGCTGTTGTGACGTGAAAGCAGCCACAGACGTAAATGAATGAGCACAGCTGTGTTCCAGTAAGACTTTATTATGGACACTGAAATTTGAGTTTCATATAGTTTTTATGTATCATAAAATATTCTTCTTCTTTTGATTTTTTCCCCCAACCATTTAAAAATGCAAAAACCATTCTTAGCATGAAAGGGACAGAAAAATGGGAGACAGCCTGGATTTGGCCTGTAGGTTACAGTTAGCTGACCCCTGGTTTTACTAAACCCCCTCTTTTTAGGTTCTGCACCAGCTGGGCCTGTGTCCAGGCTGAACAGCCTCTGGGCTGCGCTTCGATCCCTTCTGCCTTAAAGCCACACAGGTTCAGTTCCCGAGCCTCTGTTCATTGCTCTCTTATTAGGAGCTCTCCTCCAATGCTACAGCTTCTCCTGCTGAACCAGAAGAGAAGAAATTGCCTGCTGTCCCTGAAAGAGGTGGCCATAAAATAAGACGAAACTGCCATCACTTAGATAACTGCCATCACTTAGATGACCCTCGTGAAGCCAAGCCCCGGGGATAGGTTAAAGGAGGGTCACCCTAAGGCTACGACAAGGTTTGAGAATAATATGCTTCAAATAGACTGAACATCCTAGAAGGAAATCTCTAGGAAGAGTGGAGAAGATATTCCTAAGAATCTGAGACCAAGAAAAGAATCCTAGAGTCAGAAATAGACATGCAAAGGCCAGAGGGCAAGAGAAAGTAGGACAGGTGAAGGACAGGAATGCGACTCAGCCCAGGGCCAGGGGACAGCTTAGGTCCAGACCCAGAGAGAAGACTAAAATGCACTAAGGAAAGACTGAGAATAATAATAACTACCAACATTTATTAACCATCTGCTATGTTTCAGGCACTCTATTGCTGGGTTCTTTACATATATTATCTTATTTAACCCTTTCAACATTCTAGTAAAATAAACACTTAAAAAATCTCCTTGCATTTATTGTTCATTTGTTTATTCATTTATTTATTTATTGTGCATCTTCCATGTAGCAGACACTGGGCTAGATGCTGAAGATATGTGAGTAAGCAAAAATAGACTTTGTACGGGCTCTCATGGAGACTATAGTCAAGTACAGGAACTGGCAGCTTTTTTTCTGTAAAGGACCAGAGTAATATTTAGGCTTTTCAAGCCATAAAGTCTGCTCTAACTACTCAGCTCTGCCACTGTAGTACAAAAGTGGCCACAGATCATATCGAAATAAGTGGGCGTGGCTGCTTTTCCATAAAACTTCATTTACAAAAATAGGCTGCAGGCCAAAGATGGAGATAGTTTGCTGACCCCTGGTCTAGGAGAAGAGAAACATTAAGCAAACAGTTACACAAATAACAATATTAAGTGCTATCATATAAGTTCTTCAGAGTAAAAAAGCCTATGGAGGGATTTTACCTATTCAGAGAGATCAAAGATTTCCTAGAGGGGGTGAGCCTTACATCTAAATCTAGTAATTACTGAAGAGGGAGGCAAGACTATTGCAGACAGAGGACACAGTATGTGCAAAGGCCCTGTGGTAGAAGGGAGCATGACAAACACGAGCTTGAAGAAGATTTATGCAGATGGAGCAGAAAGAGTAAGATCAGGAATTTCCCTGGTGGTACAGTAGTTAAGAATCCGCCTGCCAATGCAGGGGACAAGGGTTCGATCCCTGGTCTGGGAAGATCCCACATGCCGCGGAGCAGCTAAGCCCCTGCGCCACAACTACTGAGCCCGTGCGCATACAGCACGTGCTCCACAACAAAAGAAGCCACTGCAATGAGAAGTCTGCACACCGCAACAAAGAGTAGCCCCTGCTTGCTGCAACTAGAGAAAGCCTGCGTGCACCACCAAAAACCCAATGCAGCCATAAATAAATAAATAAATAAATAAATAAATAAAAGAGTAAGATCAGTGGACATAAGATGAGGCTGAAAAGGCAGGTAGGGGCCAGAACACATAAGATCTTATGGATCTTGTTAGGGAATTAGGTCTCTATCTAAATACAGAAACTATGGCACAGGAAGTTAAGTAACATGCTCAAGGCTGTATAGCTAGTGAAAGCTGGAGCTAGAAGCGTCTGTTTATCTTTAGACCCAACTTCCGTATTCTCTCTATTCACTTTGGTTTCATACATGTTTGCCTAGTGTCTTTACAAATTTCCCTTTATGAAACTCCAAAAGCTCTCGACTAAACTAAAAGGAAAGGGAATTTTGTCCACACTTAGGCTAGAAACTTAGCAAGGCCTCGACATCAGCTGCAAGCCAGAGTAAACCCAGTAGAGATGTCCTAGTTACAGAGAAGGAAGTACAAGGATTGGGGATAGCTGTGTATTCTCTTTTCATCTCTGATGTTCATGGAGTCTTATTAGATTGTTCTTTATATTCTATGCCAAATAATGGCCTTTAGAATCCTGCCAGACTCCTTAAACCAGCTCTGACGTTCCTTCGTGATCTAGCCCCTGCCTACCTCTGCAGTCCTGTCATCACAACCTCGTTTGCCACTCTCCCCTCTGAGAAAATTGGATGATTTGCTCTTCCGTAAAAACTCCACGACTCCTCTTTAATTCCATACAGTTCCTTCTGCTGGAAGAGCACATGCCTAGCCCTGACCTTTGTCTGGATACTTTCCCTTCTTTAAAAGTCAACCCAGCAATTACTCCTCAGGCCTTCAGTTCTGCAGGTAGCCTTCCTGGCCTCTTCCCCACCTACCCAGAACACCGCACTCCTCAGCTGTGCTCCCGCAGGTTCCTGTGTTAATGGCTAACATCCTAAATTACCGCTGTGGTCAGCCTTCCCCACTGGCCTCCGTCTGACAGCAAAGAACTTATCTGATAGGCATTTACCATTTTCTGTGTAGAGGTTAACTTGTTTAACTTGCTGTTACTCCACTTGTTTCTGCCTCTTAATTATCCTCATATTTCTCCTTTCGAGTTCCTAGGCTCAGCAGTTCTCAAAGTGGGATCCCTGGTCTGACAAAATCAGCATCACCTGGGAACTTGCTAGAAATGCAAATTGTCCAGCTTTGCTCCATCTCAGGAATCAGAAACTCTAGGGGGTGGGGTCCAGCAATGTGTGTTTTTAATAAGCCTCCAGGCAGTTCGGATGTGCACTAACGTCTGGGAACCACTGCCTTGTAGGAAGTTACTGCTCATTAAACTGTTGTTGATTCCCTGAGGATGGTACCCTGTTATTTTCAATCTGGAAAAGAAAAAGAGTGACTGAGGAAATGACAAAGCTTTTATTAGGCTGGTTTTTTAGAGAAGGAATTTTCTGACATGATATTTGTGACTGGTTGAGTGAAGGCTCTCCTTCATATGCCTTTAAAAACGACTGATTCTCCTCTGGTCTGGCCCAGTCTGGCTTGGGTGTGGTCTTGCTGAAGGGCAGGGGTTTGGATGAGATAACCTCACTAGGTGCCTTCCAGTGCTCAGGTTCTCTGCTTCTAGGATATTCTATACACTATGGAAGATACACTAGTTAGCGAGCAGGGCGTTATTGCTAGGGGACTTTGGGCTTTCAACCCACAAGGAAGTATCTGCTTTTTTTCCACCTCATAAGGCGAGTCTCTGCCAGTCTATAAGAGATGACCAGGACCTTTTGAGAAAGGTAATTGTTTGGTTTTAGGTCATAAAAATGAATCCTTGCTTTGTTTGCAACAGAACATGCTCTTCATGCAACCTGTACAAACTGAATGACAAGTAGGTGAGGTCCAAGATTGGAAAGATAAAACTTCATTTGTTGATTTTTGGCCTAGAGCTGAAACAATGGGACAAAGGAGTGGCTTGTTGGTATAAGCCCCATAAAACATAATAATATTGGTCATGTAAACAGAAGAAAATAGGAGAGGCTTAATGAGATAAATTACACCAGTCACCACAGTAGGGATTAAAATATTCTGATAAAGCAAACACTAAAAGGTCCAAAAGAAAGGATAAAGGGAAGAGTGATAACTTCAGACTGGGAAACAATGGATCCTTCTATCTTGGGCTCCTCTGACAAGAGGAGCTTTCAGAGGCTGCCTCGGCCAACTAGCAGCGCCCATTAAGATCCCACTCTTCATCCAAAAAAGAACAAAAAAAATTCCCCTCTACTCAAACCGCAGGCAGACAAAGCCAACACATTCTTTCCTTCTTTTCTTTTTTCCCCTTCACAATTGCAAAGCAATCCATTTTGCTCTGGAAGTCTGTGAAGGGAATAAAAGCACTCACAGGTTTGCAACTCTGTATTTGCCTTCTCTAGATTTGCTGGCCTGACTTCCAAAGTGTGAATCGGCTGCTGTTCTCCAGCTCAGGGGAAAACAGCCAACTTATTGATGTTTAAGACTGCCCATGTAAAGAACAAAAAAAAAAGACTGCCCACGTACCTGTATGAATGGTAACTTTTTCATAACTGTTTTCATAAGGACGTTTGGACAACGTAAGTATAGCACAGGGATTCATGCTGTTTAAACTAATAGCACTGCCAGGTCTGGAGTTGATAGTATATGTTTGTATAGTTATCTTTATTAAAGTGTACACCTCGGGCTTCCCTGGTGGCGCAGTGGTTAAGAGTCTGCCTGCCGATGCAGGGGACGTGGGTTCGTGCCCCGGTCCGGGAGGATCCCACATGCCGCGGAGCAGCTAGGCCTGTGAGCCATGGCCGCTGAGCCTGTGCGTCCAGAGCCTGTCCTCCGCAATGGGAGAGGCCCGCGTACCGCAAAAAAAAAAAAAAAAGTGTACATCTCTAACTATGAAGAAATAGAACTTTTTCAAAACTTACAATGGGTAAACTCTCACTGGCTCACACTTCCATAATCTTCTTGGCAATGGTGATGAGCACAAGGTTGCCAAAAGCCAGTGAGCATTTCAAAGACAATAGAATAATAACAGCAACAACAACCAGGCTACCAGACCCAGCTTCAGGTGAAGAGCTGACAGTACAACTGCTAGAGAGGACTCCATCTGCGCTTTTCAGGAAAATTCTTCCTGAACGTCAAAACTGAGCCTAGGTGTTTTCAAAATAAACTTTGGTTGGTGGGTTTGGTTGTTTTTAAAAATAATGTGTATGCATTTGTTATGGAAAATATTAAAAATGCAAAGATATTAAAGAAAAAATTAAAACAGCTTGTGATCACAAAGGCCTACATAAAGTCACATTTTGGCTTATTTCTTTCCAGGCTTTTTTCTGTGCATATATTAAGATGTACACACATACACACAAGTATTATCCAATTCAATATCATAGTATGATATACTACATTCACTATTAGACAGTTACTACTGTGGAACCTGTTTTTTTTCACTTAACAATTATAAACATTTTCTTGCTAAAAAAAGTTGAAAGCAAAGGTTGTAAATTGGTAGCCAATAAGTAGATCTGATTGGCTCACAGGGTGTTCAACCACATGGAGCTCGGCTGATCCTGTGAGATAGGGCTGTGCTTTCTCCTTTACTGCAGTCCCCACTGCTCCCTATTGTTCTCCAACGGAGATTGTCAGTTGCTGTTTATAATTTCACTTAACACTCTTTAAAAAAAAAAGTGATAGAACTAAGAGGAAAATGAAATAGTTCTTCTTTTCTCCGTGTCTTCACTTTATATCCAGCCTACTTCACACTCACTTCTATTACTGCCTGGAACCCAAGTTTGGAATCCTTTTACTAAAGCATGCTTTGTAAAGGCTTTTGAAAATATAGCATTATATGACTTCCATAATTTATTGAACCAAATCACTGTTGTTGGGCATTCAAATTGTTTCCAGTTTGTTGATATTACCAATAATACTGGAAAGAACATCTTTTTACATAACTGTGAAAGATAAATTCCTAGAAGAAGAATTGCTTTTGAAGGGTAGAAATATTTTCAAATGTTTGGTATATACTTCCAAATGCCTTTCAGAAAAATTGCACCAAATACATTCTACTAACAGTGGAGGACTTTGCTTGTTTCCCTGACTCTCTAAGCCAGAGCATTACTACACTTTTTGGTACCAGTATTTGCCAATTTGAGGAGTTAAAAATGGCATTTTGGGCATCATACTAAGTGGAATAAGTCAGACAAAGACAAATACTGCATGATCTCACTTATATGGGGAATCTGGGGAAAAAAGGCATTTCATTTTTGCTTTAATATGCATTACATATTCATTTTTTTCATATAATTGACAATTGTATTTCATTTGGGAATTGCCTGTTCATGTGTTTGCTCATTTTTCTACTAGGATAGTCATAGTTTCCTGAGTGGATTATATAAGTTTCATATATTAATGATATTACTTTACTTGATCCTCTATGCTACAAGATTTCCCCCTTTCTTCCCCCCGCCATTTCCTTTTTTTTTTTTTTTTTTGCGGTACGCGGGCCTCTCACTGTTGTGGCCTCTCCCGTTGCGGAGCACAGGCTCCGGACGCGCAGGATCAGCGGCCATGGCTCACGGGCCCAGCCTCTCCGCGGCATGTGGGATCTTCCCGGACCGGGGCACGAACCCTCGTCTCTTGCATCGGCAGGCGCACTCTCAACCACTGCGCCACCAGGGAAGCCCGCCCCCCATTTCTTATATTAATGTTTTTCATTTTTTTCACCTGCTGAAGTATTTAACATTCATGTGGTCAAACGTGGCAATACTTTGTTTTCTTCCTTTGCTTTTATGCTTACAAAGCTCTGTATCTTGTGATCAGGTAAAATTTTACCCATATGTTCTTCTATTCTTTTATGGCTTCTCTTTTCACATTTATGCTTGTAGTAACTCTTTTGCCATCTCAGCAACATGGTCCAGGGCTCTGCAGTAAAACACTCTGTTTCTTGGCTCTGTGGACTGCATTATCCAGGGCTACCTCTTACTTCTCTATCTTCTCAGTCTCATAATGGCTCTTTGCATTTTCACAATCTTTTAAATAAGTATTTCTTAGACTGATACGTGCACAAACTGTGATTTGGAGAATACCTTAAAATGCAGTTTGTCCTACTCCCCGAGGTGGGTCCCAGAAATATGCATGTTCCCAAGCATCTGAGAGAATTTTTCTTCAAAGTGATATAGGGAACTATTCGGCCCTATTATCCATTTGCACCATGTCTATATTTATACCTATATGTCTACACAGACCTACATATCCACATCTATGCATCCCCCACTGAACATCTCCAGCTGTGTATCTCCCAGCTACCCCAAACTCAAGCCAAAGCAGAATTCACTACCTCTCCACCCAAAACTCTTCATCCTCTGAGCACCATTTTACTTACTGACAGTGAGAGGTTTCCCTGCCCCAGATCTGAATGAGTGATTTCTCCAAGGGGCTCTGTTACCCATCCATGGATAAGAGTATTTAGAAACTAAGATCTGGGCACCAGCTATACTTGTAATTATCTTGTCTTACTTTGAACTCTTTCCTCGGACACAGTTCCAACAGTGGGATTATTGGATTAGAGAAGATGAAATATTTTATGGCTCTTGATTCAATATTGACAAAGGTACAGCCAGTCCATTTGTGGGCTCTGTCGGGACTACATACCTTTGCCTCTCTCACCCCAGCCAGTTAGCATTACTTAACACTGTCCTCCTGATATCAGAAGTTCAGAAAAGTGTTCTGAGGTACAGCTCCTGTCACTGCCCTCTCTACTCCTCCAGGGATCTTTGCTGAAGGGGAGAACAGAAACACCCTGAACAACAGCCAAATGGGGAAAAAGAACTAGCTGGGCAAGTGCCATAACCAGCTCCCACACCTACGCACTTTGAAATCAGTGCGTCTCTGGTTCACGTGTAGAGAAAGATGGGGCCAAGGCCAGGACTCCTAAGCAAGGCTCCCTACCTCTGTTTACCTCGTTAGTCTAAGTATCCTCAGAATGCACTGGGAACACTAGCCTGGTGCTTCAGGATGGCAGGAAGCAAAATAGGGAAAGATGGAACATAGTGTCTTACAGTAATGACACCCTTCAATAAATGTGTCCAAGATTGTCATTTGGAGGGAATGGAGGACGGTGAGGGAGGAGGCCAAGAAGAGAGCAGAAAGGGGGTGGAAATACAAGGGCAAAAGGGAGTCTCCTAGGTAACCATTTGTGATGAAAGGGAGGAGAAATCCCCTCTCCTAGAAGCGCTACCAGGCACATTTTCCAACAGTGTCTATTCTCTCTTCCCTGTGGTAAAGCGCACGTTTGCCCACTCAAACTAACTGCACAGGAGACCGAGAGGCCCTGGGAAAGAACAAGTCTTACTACAAGCTGCTTCAATTTCCTTAAGGACTGGAAGTGAGGAAAAAGGATGCCAGGAAAGAATCAGAGCAGATGTAGTTTATCTTGACAAATCTTGCGCCTGTTCAAAAATGTGCCACTTTTGTGTTGTCGCTACTGTCCGTGAGCTCAAGAGAACTCTCTTCTTCCAGGGATTTTCTCATGCTCCTGGGTGACAGGAACTCCAACCATCTCCAAACTGGACTTCTCCAGGTCCAGCTCCTTCAGTTAAACCCAGAAGTTAGGCCTTAGCTCAAAGGGGTAGTCACTAATCTACCTGAGGGGTGGCAGGCACCCCGCTTAAGGAATGCTGACTGCAGAGAGGCTCTGCCACCCACTAGCTGTGAGATTTGGGGAAAGCTATTAACTCTCTGTGCCTCAGTATTCCCATATGTGAAATGGAGTTGTAATAGAGTTCTCCAGAGAAAAAGAACCAATAGGATGTATATATACGCAGAGAGAAAGAGAGATGAGAGGAGATTTATTATAGGAATTGGCTCACATGACTGTGGAGGCTGAGAAGCCCCACAATCTGCAGTCTGCAAGCTGGAGAACCAGGGAAGCCAGTGTGTAATTCAGTCGAAGTCCTAAGGCTCTAGAACCAGGAGTGCTGATGTTGGAGGGCAGAAGATGTCTGTCTCAGCTCAAACAAAGAGCAAATTTGCCCTTCCTCTTTGTTCTATCCATTGGATGACACCCACCCATGTTGGTGAAGACTATCTTCTTTACTTGGTCTACTGACTCAAATGCTAATCTCTTCCAGAAACACTCCCACAGACACACCCAGAAGTAATGTTTTAACAGCTATCTGGGTATCCTTTAGCCTAGTCAAGTTGACACATAAAATTAACCAGCACAGGAGGTGATAATAGTACTGACTTTAGAATTGTTGTGAAGAATAAATGAATTCGTATATAAAGTACTTAGACCAGTGAACTCAGGAACGACTGCTAGAAAAGGATGATGATGATAAGGAGGACTATAAAGGTGTCAAAAGGCATCTTCCTTCAACCTGCCATGGCACCTGAAGATCCCCCTCTGATCACTCCTACAGTTTGCAAATGGTCCCAAAATTATGCTTCAGGGGATGCGAGGGTTTCAGGAGCCGGCCAAAGTAATTCATTGCTAAATTCGAACAATGACAGCCTTCTCTGTGCCCGTTCTTCACCAACTGAAAATCAAATTAAGTTAATGGACAGAACTTTTAAACTTAAGTCTTCACCCTATAAGTTGTTTATACCTTTGGTGCTATGAGCATTAGGAAGGAATTAAGGAGTAGAAAACAAATACTATTGGCAAAGCTCAAAGACAGTTGCGCAGGCCTAGCTAGATAGCCAGATTTTTCATGAAGCTGTATTCATGGCTTTTACTTTAAACTGCATAGCTATGAGCCATTTTCTGCTAGTAAAATTAGTCTTTATTTGTACGAGAGAATGAAATATGTCAGTATTTGGTTGTGCCCTACCAGGAGCATAGCATCAAGGCTCAGTGCCACCTGAAAGAATCTGAGTCCCTCAGTGAGGTATTGAAGACTTCATGATACCATTTCCGGGCACATGGCTCCACTAATTCCTACAGGGCTCATTGAATGTAACACTCATTTGATCCTTAGCATGAACTGTCTTAAAATTTTGTTGTTGTTGTTACTACTCATCATTTAAAGTGTAAGTATATAAAAACAGAGTTGCCATAAGATCCAGCAATCCCACTCCTGGGCATATACCCAGACAAAACTATAATTCAGAAAGATAGATGCACTCCTATGTTCATAGCAGTACTAGTTACAGTAGCCAAGGCATGGAGACAACCTAAATGTCCATCGACAGATGAATGGATAAAGAAGATGCGGTATATGTGTGTGTGTATATGACATGAAATATTACTCAGCTATTAAAAAGAATGAAATAATGCCATTTGCAGCAACATGGACGGACCTAGAGATTGTCATATTGAGTAAAGTTAAGTCAGACAGAGAAAGAGAAATATTGTATGATATCGCTTATACCGTATGGTATCGCTTATATGCAGAATCTAAAAAAAAAAAGATACAAATGAACTCATTTACAAAACAGAAACAGACTCACAGACTTAGATAACGAACTTATGGTTATCAGGAGGGAAGTGCGGTGGGGAGGGGTAATTAGGGAGTTTGGGATTGACATTTACACACTGCTATATTTAAAATGGATAACCAACAAGGATGAAGTAAGTCAGAAAGAGAAAGACAAATACCATGTGATATCACTTATATGTGGAAGCTAAAACACGACACAAATGAACATATCTACAAAACAAAAACAGGCTCACAGATATAGAGAACAGACTTGTGGTTGCCAAGGGGGAGGCGGAGAGGAGGAGGGAAGGACTGGGAGGTTGGGATTAACAGCTGCAAACTACTATGTATAGGATGGATAAACAACAAGGTCCTACTGTATAGCACAGGGAACTATATTCAATATCCTTTGATAAACCATAATGGAAAAGAATGTATATATATATATGTATAACTGAGTCACCTTGCCATACAGCAAAAATTAAACACAATGTTGTAAATCAACTATACTTCAATAAAATTAAAAAAAAAAGTATAAGTTTGATTTCCCAGCTATACTGTGTGCTCTCTGAAAGAGGAATTAACTTTTATATAGTTCCTGATGTTCTCAAAGCCAGGACAGGAACCGTGTTTTTGGTACATCCAAATAAACATATTGGTTCATAACTTGTTACCTGGAATGAATTATGCTTCATAACTTTTAATTTCCATTTAATCCCCCCAAATGAAACATGGGGTAGCTAAGTCTTAATGAATTAAAAAAGTAGAAAATGTCCACTTACTGAGGACCAACAGCCCAGGTGAATGATACTATCTAGACGGCTCGTGAAAAGGTCTACAAATGGAGCTTCATGAGTAGGGCATTAGCCCCTAAAAGAGTTGTTGTGGCTGGAAAAAAAACCCACTTCACCAAAGAAATTCCATTCACTTTAAAGGCTTGCTGGCTTGCATAGGATCTGTACTTTTCTGAGTACTAAAGTCAATATTTGAAGAGGCTGTTGCCCTACTGATTCCCTTTTCATATGGAAGAACTGTATAGACCACTGAGCTAAATTCAGTGAAACTAAATCCAGCTTGAGATCCCTACTGGGTATCTGATGAGATTGTAGAACTGTGCAGAATCCTTTCAAAACACTTTTCAAGAATGTGAATGACAGGGTTCACAGGAGGAACATCTTATGCTCTTTTTGCACTGGAAATAAAAAGTTCCCATCATTAACATCTTCCATCCACAACCAACACCCACACCTCTGGCCCTTCTCCCAAACCATGTTGTCTTCCATACTCAACCCAAAAGAATGATGGAAATGAGAATACTTCATTCGTAAAAAGAATTTCGTAATTCTAGCCCAGTGTAACTGTACACCTTCCAGTCCATGCTGATCCTAATGTCTGCTAATGTATTATTATGTGAACATGTTTATTGAAAAAGAGGACTGTGTTTCCTGGGATTTGTTTGAAGACACTGGGTACGAGTTGACAGACTGCAAATTCTACATATGCCTCCCATTTGACACTGAAGGAATTCTTACTAAGTAAAATTTAAGGAGAACTAAGTACCACCTTCTCTTCCTTGTTCATTATTCCTTCCTCTTCTCCCCTCCTCCACCACTGGGAGCTCTGCACTGTTCACAGCATAAAAATAGGCTTTGTTCTATCTTCCCAAATAGAACTCCCCCTTAAATGGCTGCAGTCGGGGGAGGGAGCAACGGAGATGTAAAAGCTGGTAGAATTGGTCTCTGTACACAGCAATGCTAAGCATACTACGCTTTATAAATCATGAGGGTTTTGGATTTTTTTTTTAAGTCTGATCTGAGTAGCCAAGATTGTTTACCCGATGGTTTAATCATCCTTACTGGAAAAAGCCAAAAGAAAAAAAAAGAAAAATCCCTTCTTTTCCTTTCACTCTCCTCATAAATGAAGGTTTTGTATTTCAATATTTTTGTCTTTCTAAAGTAGGCCTGATTTCAAACAAAAGATTTCAAATGAAGAAAGACACATAGAAGAGGTCCTAAAGAGTCCCTTGGTTGACAGAGAATTGTTGAATTTAAAGATAATTGAGTTTGACTTCTACTACAGAACAGCAACCCATGGCCATTAGGATTTTTACTTAGGCAGGGCTCATCAATTCTCACTAAACCTTATTCACAGATTGAGAGGCTTTGGCCATCGCTAATAAAATAGATGATGTGAAAGCAAAGTGGAAGTTTCCAGTTCAAAAAGAATCCTAGGCCAGATCACATTCCTCAAAAGAGTTCAGTTAATATCTAATTGACTGATTAGATATTATAATTTCTATATGTGTTTCTCAAGGTCTTTCCAACGCACAGCTTCATATTCATTGGGTAAGATGGTGTGACACTCAAGAAGAGCGTATTTGAGACATAATTCCATTAACCTTTCACTGGTTAGCCACATTTTTCTTATTACATTATCTAAATGGGGAACTCAGGGCATTTAGCCACCCAGAATAACCACTGTATGTTGTTCATTATTTGTTTTCATAGCACTCCCACCCCAAATTGTATTTTCATTTCCAAAAAAGACATATGTACCAGGGGTGTTTTTCCTTGAGTATGAAACAGTCTATGAATGGGAAGACATTCAAGACTCATGGCTCCTGCCTCCAAGAAACACCATGGTGACCTATTTCTTGGGCCCCAGAGTATTGGGCCATGGTTGGACTAGAGTTCTACAGAACACACTTTTAGAATCTGTGCTGCTATCTGATTTTCAAGGATGCATAATAGCAGGGGTGGTAATCCCCCAGCTCCTAGTAACCTAGGGTAGGGCCTTCATCAAGCCCCAGGCAAAAGAGGGAAAGGAACAAGGTTCTCAGGATCAAGCACTGAGAGAAGTAGGATACTGTATTATCTCAGCTTATCTCTTTCAGTCCATGCAACCACCTTGAGAGACCTGTGCTGTTATCCTGGTTTTATAGGTGAGGAAACTGATGCTCAGAGCGGGGGAGTAGTTTGCCCAAGGTCATACAGTAAGAGGCAGATAGCGATTCCATTTCAGGACCCTCTGTTTCTGAGTCTGGTACTCTTTTTGTTAAACCACTCTAGGCTTAGGGTGGGATGGGGCAGGAAGGAGGATGAGGGATGCCATAGGATGTGGGTGATAGGATGGAGATCCTGAGAGGGGAGATGGAAACTTGAGGCAGAAAAGGGCCAGCAGAGAAGGGAGTGACAAAAGAATTATGCAGGAAATTCTCTGAAGAGCTTTGAATCCTATTGATCTGGAACTTTGTAGCAGCATTTAAGGTAGGGATTGTGAGTTATCGTTGCCAAAAATGTAAAGGAAGGAACAATCTGTCCTAATGTTATTGAGTAGAGTTGTGTTGCCATTTTGCATGAATATGGTTTTGGGGTTAATGACTTTCCATAAGCTGAAGTTGTTAATAATCAAATTGAAAAATTCTATAGCTGTAATGGTTCACTTTAGGTGTCAACTTGACTGGGCTAAGGGATGCTCAGATAGTTGACAAAGCAGTCTGGGTGTGTCCGTGAGGGCACTTCTGGAAATAAGCATTTGATTCAGTAGACTAAGTCAAGATCACCATCACCAATGTGGGTGGGCATCGTCCAATCCATTGGGGGCCTCCAAACAGAAAAAAAGGAGGAAGGGCCAGCTCTCCTCGATTCTTGAGCTGGGATGTCAAGCTCCTGGTTCCCTAGCCTTCGGACTCTGGGACTTACACAAGTAGCCCCTTGGTTCTCAGGTCTTCAGACTCAAACTGAATTGTACCACTGGCTTTCCTGGTTCTCCGACTTACAGATGGCAGATTCACAGCCTCCATAACTGCATGGGTTAATTCCTTTAATAAATCTCTTCTCTTTCTCTCCTATTGGTTCTGTTCCTCTGGAGAACCCTGACTAGTACAATAACATAATTTAAAGTAGTGTTTTAAAATTGTGTTGCTACCTGTGTATATGACCCCTGTGTATGTGAAAGAGAGAGAACTGAACTGAGACTTTTAAAATGTATTTCTTAGTTGGTTCATGGCCAAAGATACTCCAAATCCATTGATTTTAAGAGGGTTTTGGAGTATAGAAACAATCCATTTACATTCAACAGGTCAAATGTTTCCAAACATATTATCAGGACCCAGACTACATGTCTACCATTACCGGGACATCCCAAAGCATCATTAATCACAGAACTCTGTATATCCCCCTGCTTTTTTTATTTTTAAAAATTGTAATATTTGCAACGTTGTGAATCAGGACAGTTGCTTTGCTGTCCTAGTTGAAATTAAGATTTGCTGTCTCTAGCATTCCTCTACTTCAGTGGGCTACTGAGCCTATCTTTTCTTGCTGAACTGTAATTTGGTGTATGGATCAGGTGCTGCCAGAAAGCACACGACTGAAGGTGGCTGCATTTCTCTGCTGGCAGACACAGTTCTAGAGCCCCGAGGGAGCTCTGTTTGCAGGAATATAAATTCTTAAATTATCAACCTCACCTCCAAAGTACTAAGAAAGCCTACCAAGCTTGTGAGCAAAATACATATGAGTTTTTCTATCAATAGATCAATGAGGGATTTGAGGAGAGAATAAGAAATGGCACTCTGAAGGGTAACTAGTACTCGCTGTGGCCAGTGGCTGATAGTGAGTTCTCTGGAATACCAGGATTCAAAACCCAGCTCTCCTACAAGTGACTCTGGGACTCAGGTTTCTGGTCAGTAAAATAGGGATGGTAATAGAAATGCTTTGAGGGTCAAATGAGGTAATACAAACAATAAAGCACTTAGAACAGTGCCTGACACGTAGTAAGTGCTCAATAAACAAACAATGGTATGCAGAACTTCAGGAAACGAATAGGATAAGAATCCACTGTAAAACTGGTACATAACCAAAAAAAGGAATCTTACTGACTTTAAAAAAATAATTGGTAACATATGCATAAAATTTATCATCTTAACCATTTTGAAATGCACAGTTCAGTGTCATTAAGTACATTCACACTGTTGTGGTGCCATCACCACCATCCATCCACAGAACTCTATCCATCTTGCAAACTAAAACTCTGTACCTGTTAAGCAATAACTCCCCACCCTTTCCTCTCCCCAGGCCCTGACAACCTCAGTTCTCTTTTCTGTCTATGAATTTGCCTACTCTAGGTACCTCATATAAGTAGAATCATGAAGTATTTGTCTTTTTGTATCTGGCTTATTTCACTAGCATAAAGTCCTCCATGTTGTAGCGTGTGTCAGAATTTCCTTCCTTTTTAAGGTCCACTGATTGACTACTTATTTTTTATACAATTTTATAAAGCTTATATTCCATTTACAGTTATTACAAAGTATTAGCTATTCCCTGTGTTGTAAAATACATCCTTGAGCCTATCTTATACCCAATGGTTTATACCTGCCACTCCTCCCACCCCATCTACCTACTGGTAACCACTATTTTGTTCTCTGTATCTGTGAGTTTGCTTCTTTTTTGTTATATTCATTAGTTTGTTGTATTTTTTAGATTCCACATATAAGTGATAGCATACAGTATCTGTCTTTCTCTGTGACTTATTTCACTTAGCATAATACCCTCCAAGTCCATCCATGTTTCTGCAAATGGCAAAATTTGTTCTTTTCTATGAAGGTCCATTGACTTTTTAACCTACCAATTTTTTTTAAGTTTTCAGAAATTAAAGATATAAATATGATGATGCCTCCACTCAACAGCAAAGGCAAATAACTTCTTGAAAAACTTCCTGGAGTTACCTGGAGATACCCATATCCTTAGGAATACTAATTAGAAACCAGTTTTCTTAAGAAAGGTATTATTCCTTGAGGCAGGCTGTTTACATTAATCAACATTTCTCTAATACTTGTCAGTGTTTTGTAACACTTTTTCAAGCGCCAGTTGTAGCTTGCCAGTTCTTCTGAAGTGTGGAGACTGCCAATGGGGGAAACCAGAATGGTAACTCTGTCCCCATGGGGCTTTTTCTGTCATGGTGAAAGAGTTATTTTTATCTTTTTCATTTTACATAAGCACTGCTTATGTGGATGGTGGCTAGATATATTGGACACTGTGTAAAAAGTACTGGTTTTCCTATATTTTCATATTTGCCTCCCTTTAATGCACTCAAGTTTTTCACTGGAAGTTGTGAATTTAATCTGTTCACAGACTGGAATCTGCTTACCATTGTCACAGAATGTTTCCTTTCAGTCAACATAATGGTGATAGGAAAAACAAAATCATGCTAAATAGCCATGACTAAAGAGAAAAAATTGATGGATGGGGGCATTCCAACTGTCAACCCTCAGATTATGCCTTGTCACTTTTCACAACTTTTTGGAAAACTGTTTATTTGCACATCATAAATATGTGCCTCTGTGATTCTAGATGATCATAATATCAGCATACAAGATTTAGTGCTATTTTCATTTCTTTATAAGATTAATATTTAAAGCTTAGTACACAGAGCAATAATCTGTTTCAGCATTATATTTCAAAATACTAAGGAAATTTCCAAATCAAACTAACAATTTATAAATTTCATTTCTGGGTTCAAGTGATGAAAAGGTCAGGAGAACAACTATTTATAATGGGAATTAAGAAACTGAAATAAGATTTATTTGCTACTACCTTATTCTTAATATGTAAGCAGTTTTTTATTTTATGGTAGATTTTCTGGTGATTCGGAGCTTGATGGCCCACAAAACGATGCATTAGAGGATTGCTAGTGTAATGTCCTAATTTATTTAAAGATTTCCGTTGTATGTTAATTGATAACTAAGGGACATTTGAGACTGCAGAAAAAACAAACAAAAATAAAATATCATACATAATACAAGAACTAAAAGATCCAGAGAAAAATACCAGGTAATACTTTGGGTGTTAGTACAATAGCTTTAACATGATCTGGGGAAAAAAAGCAAACGATTGCCAATTTTTTCGTACTCTTTAAAAGTAGAAACATCATAAGCCAATCTTTTTATTTATTTATTTTTGGCTGTGTTGGGTCTTTGTTGCTGTGCGCGGGCTTTCTCTACTTGCGGTGAGCAGGGGTTACTACTGTTCGTTGTGATGCGTGGGCTTCTCACCGCGGTGGCTTCTCTTGTTGCAGAGCATGGGCTCTAGGCGTGCGCGCTCAGTAGTTGTGGCTTGTGGGCTCTAGAGCACAGGCTCAGTAGCTGTGGCGCACTGGCTTAGTTGCTCTGCGGCATGTGGGATCTTCCCGGACAGGGGCTCGAAGCCATGTCCCCTGCATTGGCAGGCGGATTCTTAACCACTGCGCCACCAGGGAAGCCCATAAGCCAATCTTTCAACTACGAAGGGAATTTTCATTAACATATGAAGAAAAAGATGTAGACAATGAACCTAAAATGGCTTTCCACTTTTTATCATGAAAAATTTCAAACATACAGAAAAGTTGAAAAGCCTGCGCGTCTGGAGCCTGTGCTCCACAATGGGAGAGGCCACAACAGTGAGAGGCCCACTTACCGCAAAAAAAAAAAAAAAAAGAATAGCTGCAGATTCTATCCCTAAATTCTATAACTGTAGACTTTTTTTTTTTTTTTTTTTTTTTTTTTGCTGTACGCGGGCCTCTCACTGCTGTGGCCTCTCCCGTTTGCGGAGCACAGGCTCCGGACACACAGGCTCCGCGGCCATGGCTCGCGGGCCCAGCCGCTCCGCGGCATGTGGGATCTTCCGGGATCGGGGCACGAACCCGTGTCCCCTGCATCGGCAGGCGGACTCTCAACCACTGCGCCACCAGGGAAGCCCTAACTGTAGACTTTTTGTCAGACTTGCTTTCTCTTTTTCCACACTTTTTTTCCTGCAGTTGCAGACATCATTTGATGTTGCATGTATCACCATGCATCCTCTCAGAACATTCTGTGACACGACCACAATTCTCACATTAAAAAAAAAATTAGCCATAATTCCATATTACCTAATATCCAGTCCACGTTAAAACTGCCCAAGAACATCTTTTATAGTTGCTGGGGTTTTTTGAACCAGGAGCCAATAAAGATTCAGATATTGCATTTTCATCATATGTCTTTGTTTTTAGGGAACAGTCCTTCTCCAATTTTTTTTTCTCCCTCTCATGATGCTGACTTTTTAAAGAGCCCAGGCCAGTTGTCTTGTGAAATGTTCCAACATTCTGTAATTATGTCACTTGACTTGTTCATCTAGGTCTAGACTTAGCATTCTAGAAGCCATGGAGGTATCTGGAATATTCACTTGCTTTCTAGCCCTCCTCTCCAGAGTTCACCTGCCTTCAACTGTGAGGAGCACCAAGCGATGCAGAGATTAGCTGAACTCAGCTTTAACCCTTCAGAGAAATTGTTAGCTTCAGGAAGAAAAGTTATTTAAATAATACTGCCAAAAGCAAAGGCTTTTAAGGCCAGAGGAAAGGTGCCCCTGTTTAAGGTTGGTTTCCTAGCAAGTCCAAGGACTGCAGCAAGGTGGATAATTGTAGAGGGTATTAAGTGGCCAGGGTTTGCTCCATTATGCGAATATGTAGGAAGGAGCCATCAAAGGTGCTTCCTCTAACTACTTGTTCTTTTGTCTACCAAATGCCCTTCAGCTTCTGTTGAGCTTATTGCTAAACCGAAAGGATTAAAAAAAAAAAAAAGTGTATTATCCCAACTTTTACCAGTCCACATTAACAAATTAACACGTGTGCCATACATGGGCAAGAGATGTAAGCAGGCCTGGAAGGGGCGGTGAGATGTAGAGGAACATTTGTATCTGCACCTCTAGGACGACTTCTAAACACAGGCTATTTTGGACCTACACCTCTCTAGAAGTTCAGACTTACATAAACAAAATTCACCCCGGCTGAGGTGGTGTTCTTCCGCAGGCCAAGTGTTTTTAAAAACATGACCGGCCAGCTAAGAAGTTTATCCGCCTGGTGCCTCAAATTCTCAGTTTATTTGAACACCGTGTGAACAGCTAATCTCCGACAAGTTTTGGGGCTTCAACAAGGTAAACAAAGGGTGGGCTGCGAAAGTAAACACTGCATTTCCTCCCAGTCTCATCCTCGTCTCCAAAATTACACGCCCTCACTCCTTTCGCGAGCCCCAGCCTCCCCCTTCCAAAGCTTGGTCTCTTGTACCCTGTAAAAGTACTGAAATTGCAAAGGAGACATTTTCAATTATAAGTACTACAGTAATGAATTCAAGTACACTCATTTATCATAAAGGGCTTTCCCATCTGTCTCTAAAGTATACTTTAAAAGGCTGTGTATTTGATAACATTAGCACCAAGCATCTTCGACATGTTAATGTTCAGCGTTTTAGATGTTCGCTCCCCCAACCCCCAAAGACAGCATGGTGGTGGTTCCAGAAAGAGCACATTTATCTCTGGGTTTGGGAATGCCTGTGTGGTCTCTTCCTAATTTATTTGCACTCCAGTCCTCGGGGATAGCATCGCAATCCCCCTAGGCAAAAAGAGATTAGGGAACTGGGCTGTCTGCTTCTCCCCACCCTGACAGAGAAAAGAAAACAACTTCCCCAAGTCCCACAAGTTCTCTGGCCACTGTACAAATTGTTCTTGAGCATGGAGGGTTTCCAAAAGCCCTAATTAGCAACTCACAGCAAACATTTCTTTGCATTAGCTAATGATCCGGCTACACTTGTAAGCAAACAGAACCAACATATCTAATCAATGCTGAAAAACCAACCAAATGC
This sequence comes from Mesoplodon mirus, assembly GCF_964341445.2. Classification (NCBI taxonomy): domain Eukaryota; kingdom Metazoa; phylum Chordata; class Mammalia; order Artiodactyla; family Ziphiidae; genus Mesoplodon; species Mesoplodon mirus. The sequence continues at coordinate 88,520,550 of NC_138976.1, read as the reverse complement.
CTATTAAACATCTGAATGTAATTTTCTAGTTAGAACAAAATGAAAACATATGCAGGTTCCTTTGATCTGCGTCTTAACAAAGAAATTGTTGATAAAAAAAAGCATACTGGTCAGTCAATGTGTCATTTTCATAAAGTCTGCTCGTTTCTCTTCAAATGCTCCCAGTTTAATTTAGTTGGTTTCCTGCAATCTCTAATTTTACCATATTGTGTGAAACCGCAAGAGATTCTTTGGATGTGATTTTATTTGAGGTTTTACTGCTGCATGGATCTGCTACTGACTTTTTTTTTCTTTCTTCTCTGCTTTCTCCCCTCCACCCACCATGCCCATCCTGCCCTTTTCTTTGGTAAAGTGGTGAGGGGAAAAAAGGTTTTAAAGCAATGCTCGGAAGATTTCTTCTGGACCCTACATTCTTAGGTTTAAGAACACTTCCAGTTAAAAAAAACAAGTCAAATGAGGAAATGTATAACAGCTGAAAGGAAGAGAAAATGACAAAAGTGATCTTTTAAAAATGTGCATAATTATTATTTATTTCAAATAAAACAGTAATAGATTTAAAAGATGAATAATTTCTATGATCAGCATTCATAATTTTTCCCATTGTGTCTAGCACCTATACTATAGATAGGACCTAGTTTTTGTAATCACTTATACTATTGGTGAGTTGAAAATTTGATAATTCAGCAACAAATGAATGGAAATATACTCATATATGCATCAATGATAAAATAAATAATCTGGCAATCTTTTTGTTTCTCTTGCAGAGGATAAAGAGGGAACTTTTTTCAGAGACAATTTCCTATGGACAAGGGGTATTTAATATTATTTCATGTAAAAAACATCATCAACATATGAATATGTTAAAGGTAAAGAAGATTGTGGTTAACAGACTTTAAACAGCAGACCAAAATTATAGATTTCGTGAGTAGGACTATTTTCCTTTAAAAAGGCTGTAGGCAATCTGCACATATATTATTTATTTAAAACATAAGATTAAAGCTACTTGACTGTTTAAACAGCATCATTTGTAATGCAGTTTGATGAGAGTTTTGTAGTATAATTATTACAGCATGACAATCACATAGAAAACATGACCTTGAAAAAGGGCCCAGCCTTCTGTCTTAAGGAGGATGTGCTGTAAGAGAAAGAAGCCATCAAAACCCGACCATCTTCATGCAAACAATTAAAGGCCTTCCAATTTTCAAATCAGTACTCTTTCTTTTCTCCAGATACTACATCATAAGGAAATCAGAAGGCCTGGTGATTCAAACTCTACTGGTAAAGAAGCACTAGTTAAAAGAGAATTTCTAATTTTTACCCTTGGCAAACTAGGAAGTATGGTGAGTAGACATGTTTGCTGTGAACAGTTATATTAGAGAACATTTAAAAACAATGTGTTAGAACTGATTTTGAAGGGGATGCGGAGGGGAGAGAAAAAGAAGTAGCAACAGTTTTGTTCCTGTTCTAACTTCTCTACTTAAAGTTAAGTACCAGCGTGTGCCAGTAAATCAAAGTAAAGCTTGGGTAAGCCAGAGAAAAGTCTCAGTTGTCCTAGTTGTCCCAGCATGCGCAGGCATATTTGTGGCATCTAAGCACTTTCTATACAATCCTGGAGGTGATTATGGGATGAACCAACCACAAACTGGTATAGGTGGCCCATTCACTACATGATTTCAAGGCACACAGGTTGCCAACGGGCAAAGCTTAGTTGCCCATGGCAGTACTCAGAAAGTTCTGTATGTGGAGCAAGCCTGTTCTCGTCATCACCGAGTTTAACCAAGAAAAGGGGCAGTGCTTCCTTCCTATTCATTTCTCATGTCAGCAAAATGAATAATAGAACCCCTCCCTTACCCCACTTAATGAGCCTCAATGCTGAACTTGTTTGAGAATTACTATGGTGTTGTACAGACTGGCTAAAATCACTCCTCTAATTTTTCATTTATATTGATATTTGGGATTGATCCAATTATAGACAAATCAATATCATACATATTTAAGAACTCCACCAGTGAAATGTATTATCTAAAATGATTCTTTTAATATTTCAAGAAAAAGATCTCTGTAAAAGCAAATCTTTGAATAAATTGTATTTGTTTAAATAAATGCGTTTCCATAACTCTCTTGAAAGTAAAATAATGGTAACACGGAGGCCATTAACACCAAGAACTTAAGTACGTTCCAACATAAGATGAATGCTTGCCAAAGATGTGTCCTTCTCATGGAAGAATTCACCACCATTTGGCTAAAACAGTATTATTCACGTACCAATCACGTGGAAATAGCTCAACTGAACTGCTCTTTAAACTCAAGTATAAATGCGGCAATATTGAAGGTTTTCTGTGGGATGTACTTAGAAAAACAGACAAAACTGGAGATCGACGCAGTATGCCCTGTTTATTTAAAATCCTTTTTAAAGTCAAGTTCCACCTCATAAGAATTTTTTCCACGTCCTTTACCCAACGCTTCCCATTTAGCTCCTTACACATTTCTGCCGGGGGCGGGGGGGGGGTGTACCACCCGAACTATGGGGATGGGGTGGGCAGGACAGGTTTTTCAGGTCTCAGTGCTGTTTATCCCATTGTCTCCCTTTGTTTCTAGTAATTGGAAACAGACTCGTGGTCATGTTGCTGAGAGGCCCCTAAAACTCTCAGCAGCCCTCTACTTCCCAACACAACGAAATCAGGACTATCAAGAGAAGGACCCGAGATTTCGCGCCGCGGGCAAAACAACGCATCTGTGACTGGGACGCGTGTGCCTTACCCTGGCAGCACCGCGGTATCCTTCCCGCCAAACCAAGTCAGGCCAATCTTTTTGCAAAATGGTTTGAAATACTCCAATAAAAACCAATTCGTACCACCTTGGGTGCAAAAGGGGGCGTGGGCATCAGAAGCCTAGTCTTAAGCCGCTGGTGTACGTACGCCAGCCAATGAGTTGCCCATTTATGCATTTTCCACGAAGTGCACAGTCCACTCCTCGTGAGTCCGCGAAAAGGCAGCTCAAGGAAAAACAATCCTCAGAGAAATTTTTGAATGTGACCTCACTTTCAAGAGTAGCATCAAACAAGGGGCCAGCTTCGAAAGAGGCGTTTGGCTCGAACCAGCAAAAAGCACCCACTCTCCCTCATTAGAAACTACGCGGTTAGTCTCTGAGTTACTTTCACTGAGATCTGAGGATTTTCGTTAAAGGGAAAGTGAACAAGTGGCAGGATTTTTGCACACTCGAGCCCCCAGGTTCCGCGGCTGCACAGTCGCGGGTCCCTCCCGCTCGCGCGCTCCCGCGCGCTCCCTCGGCTGCCCCACGTTACTTTGACTGACAGCCCAGCCCCGCCGCTCTCCTTCTCACCGACCTTCCCATCTACAGTGCCAATCTCCGCGTCTCGCCGCTTCCCATTGGCTGGTTTCGGCGTCCCGCGGCTCCTCCAGGAACAGTTCCTCACCGAGCCCGGGAGGACGCGGCTGGCGGAGGAGGGGTGGGGGTGGATGGGAGGGGAGACGGGGGAGATGGCGGAGATGGAAGCGAGCGGGGTGGGAGAGGAGGGGGGGAGGGGGAGACAATCCGTTCGGTGCCGCGCTGCCATAGGCTCTGAGGAGACGTTGCGTCAGCACCCCACGTTGGGTGCGGCGCACGCGATTGGCTGACGCGGGCCTTCCCGCTCCCCCCGACCCGAGCGGGCCCACGTCCCCCGCCGGCTCAGCGCTCGCGCCCCCCGCCCGCGCGGGGCTGGGCGGGGCCGGCGCTGGTTAGCTCCGGAGTGTGAAACCGCGTGTTAATGTAACCGGCGCGAGAGGCGCGGGCGGCGGCGGCGGCGGCGGCGGGAGCAACGGCTGCAGGAGCAGCAGCGGCGGCGGCGGGTACCCTGTGCCCCACGTCCCCGAGGCAGCCGACTGCTCCACCCCCACCTTCGCACGGCCGGGCGGGACCCGCGCCACCAACCCGGACCTCCGGTGGCCCTCGGCGACTTAACCCCCGCCGCGAATACTCCGGACTCGCCCGCGGAGTTTGCCCGCCGGGGAGGGAGGCCGAGCGGTGGAGAGCACTCTTGGGCTTTTCCCCACCATCTCTTGGATGTCGTTCCCCGCGTCGTGAGAGAACTTTGCAGCGAGCTGGAGCGCCCTTTGCGGAGAGGCGGACGAAGAGAAGGAAAGAAAGGGGGTCTATAGAGAGGCTCGGAGGAAAGGTCCGGAGCGGTCGCGCCGGCCGTGCAGGACGACTGCGCGCGGGCCGCGGCGCCCGGATGCGCCCAGGGCTCGAGGAGCAGTGAGCGGCTGCGGGACTGCCCTCCGCGGAGTAGCCCAGGAGGGTCAGGAGGGTTTGTGCAACCGCGGAGAACACCGAGAGCCGGCCGCACTGGGCGTGCCAAGCTGCCTCCCGGCGCGCCCTCCTCACTTTCTCCGCCTCATCGTCATCCCGCGCTCCTCGGCTCGGGTTAAGGCTGCGGAGCGCCGGGCGCGGAGCCTCTGCTGCGGCCGGGACCTCGCACCCCGCCGCCTCCAGGGAGCCCGCGGGTGCCTGGTTGTGGGCGCTGCCCGGACCCGCGGGGGTCAGCCCTGTGCACCGTCACGTTTGTTTGTGTGGGGTTAGTCCGGAGCGCCGCGCCACCTGCAACTCGCCGGCGGCCAGCGCCGCGGGGAAAACCCGGAAAAGAGGCGGACCCGGAGAATAGCAAAGGAGAGCAGCCCGCCTGGATTTGTTTGCCCGGGACGGGTGCGGCGCACGCGGATCGCCGAGGGGAGCGCGGCGGGAGTCACCGCGCCCCCACCTCCCAGCACGGGAGGCCGAGAGCCGCGGATTGGAGCGTAGCCCCCGCGCCCTCTTCCCGAGTGCCGGCGGCGCCCCGCAGGTTTTTGGTGCAGCCGGGCCCGAGTTGCACCGTGATGTGGCCCTGAGCACGGGAGCCCGCACCGGCGGGAGCAGGAGCGGCCCGGCGCCGAGTGGCCTGTGCGCCCCGCCGAGCGCGCCTGCGTGCGTGGCCAGCGCGCTACCCGCTTTTGCCTGGCTTCCCGGCTTAATTTTCCTCGGCGAGATTAAAGTTGGAAATTGAGCGGAGAATTGAGTTGCCCGGGAGCAGAGCCGCGGCCGCCGCCAGAGCGATGTTCCCGCAGAGCCGCCACCCGGTGAGGCGCGGTCGGGTGTCTGAGTAGGGAGCAGGGTAGTGGCGGGGGGTTGGGTGGGCGTTATTGCTGTGGGTGAGGAGGTGGGTGGCTGCTGCATTCTGGCGGAGACCCTGGCCTCCAGGGGTGCTAGGCTTGGGAGGTCCCGGGCCCTCCCCTCCTGTGGTGGGGAGTGGACTGAAACTCAATTTCCCCCCTTTGCTCTGGGCTCCCTCCTACTTGACGTCTAGACTGGGCGGGCGGGGCGCTCGGGGAGACTGGGGTTTCTACTGCGGCCACATCCTCTCCCTTCCCCGAGACGGGTAGGGCGCCCCCCCTTTGTTTCTCGTCTCGCCTATTTACATGTCAATGCGGCCCCCGTTCCGGCGCGCCTGGAGGTGGCCCCGGCGACACTGGAAACGAGGAGCGTAAGGGGGTTTTCTCCTCTGGTGCCCGGGGTCATTATCGCCCCGGTGAGGCAGAGGGCGGCGGTGTCGACGACAATCTGGCCAGGTGCTCCCCGGCCGCCGCCGGGGAGCTCCTGTCCCTTCAGCCAGGTGACCCGGGCGCGCTTACCGGGACCCGCCCTGGAGGTTAGAAGAGGCTCCAGGCCTCTTTAGAAGCTTCGGATCTGGGAGGGTCTACGTTTCCTCTCCCCAAAGTGAAGCGCAAACTCGAGTTTGGGGCTCTGTTTTCCGCCACTTCTAACTTTATTTTTTGTTTATGTCCCACCCACTCTTTCGTTCTCTGACTTACTTCTCTATCCAACTGCCCTCATATCCGTCCCTCGGTCCCCCTCGCTGTTCGTCCCTAGACGCCGCACCAGGCTGCAGGCCAGCCCTTCAAGTTCACTATCCCGGAGTCCCTGGACCGGATTAAAGAGGAATTTCAGTTCCTGCAGGCGCAGTATCACAGGTGCGTGTCCGGCCGCGCCCGGTGAGCGGTCGCCCCGGCAGCTCCGTGCCCCTGGTGGCGGCGGCGGCTGTACTTAGTACTTGCGTCCAGGCGGTGGCGTGTGGAGTCGCAGTTAAGACCTGTCATTCACGTTACCCCTTTTCCCGGCTCTTCCCGGGCCGCCTCTTCTCTTGTCTCCACCTCCTCCCATTGTTTCCCTTTTGCCCGTTTGCTGCTGTTCCAGGGAGCCTTTTTTCGTGTATTTAGGAGTTGCATGAGAACTGTCAATATTTGCACTTCATTTATTTATTTTGCAACAGGCTGAGCTGAAACCTTGGTGCAGTCGATGGCCCGGCTCAGGAGTACAGGTTCAGGGAGGCAAAGCGGGTGTTGAAATCACTGTTGGCCATACTAGAATTGAGTTCTTTGAGGCAAAGTCCATTATGGAGGGTAGATGCTTTCAGCTGTGCCCATTATTAGCGGTGGTGAGGGGGGCGGTGGGGTGGATGTGTGTAGAGGGAAGCCCACCTGCTTTGGCTTCATTCTGGATTGGTTTGGGTAGGACAGGGCTTGGAGTCACATTTATAGCCATCTCAGCTTTAGTGTCTTCATCTAATGAGAGCTGCTTCAGAAAATTTATAAATGTAAACTATTTGTAAAGCACCCTGTCCATAGTGGACTTTCTAGAAATGTTAGTTTCTTCCCGTTTCTATTAAGTTTTAGCTGATTAGAGCGAAGAAATAACTGTGTAATGACAGTTTTTATTTTTGTCACACTTGAAAAACACAGATGCTTGGGTGTGAATTTTCTTATTTTGCAGAGGCTTTGTGATTATTGGCCTTTTGTCTACTTGAAGATAATAATCTCTAGAGTTTGAAGCATACCTGCCTACTCTATGTTTACCAAGCAGGGAAGACTTCAACCTACTTAATTGCAGAAGCTATGTAACATGTTTTGGCAGGGAATTAAAAAACAAAGGTTTTAAAAGGGACCGACAATTGTAGAAGTAACTTTACAGGTACAGTTTTCAAACCTAGAGACTATTTGAGTTGGCAGAGATGGCCTATGCCTGAGACTGAAGGTTGTGCAAAGGCCAGGTTTTGGTGAAGTCCAGGGAAGCAAACTCTGATGCAGGGAAGCAAGTACGAGTGAACAGATGACCAGGAGGAGAAATCAGTCTTCTGAGTAGATCAGAGGTTTTGAAAGATTTTTTTCATTCTTGGCATGAGACCAGGTCTGTACCAAGAAGGAAAAGAATAGTTGCTGAGTGAATACCTTGTACTGTTCACCGTATTCCTTTTTTCCCTATTAAATGCAAGGACAAAGCTTTTGGGTGTTTACCTAGATAGTTTATGGTTTTTCCAAATTGGTCTGTGTTTTTACTTGAAGTGCAAATATGTGAGGCAGATGTTAAAACAAGTGACATAATGTTTACATTAAGTTGCCTGTTTTGTTTTCCTAGCCTTAAATTGGAATGTGAGAAACTGGCAAGTGAAAAGACAGAAATGCAGAGGCACTATGTGATGGTAGGTATCAAAGATTAGGCTTTTTTTCCTTTTCATGTAATATTAACAAATATGGGTTCTCGGCATTACAAAATGTGAGTTAATGAAATACTTGGTTCTTTTTTCTTTTTACAGTATTATGAAATGTCATATGGATTAAACATAGAAATGCATAAACAGGTAAGCTTTAGCAAAATCTCGAAATGAGAAGTAAGTCATGATTTTATTATACTGGCTTTGTCCTCAGGAGGGGGGGGATTTGTATGGCATTTTTCAGCCTTGGTTTCCCTTCCTGCAAATTGGTGGCAGTATTCTGCAGCAGGAGCTGCTTCTTGATAATTATAGAATGTTTAAGTTACTGGGTGAGAGGTACTTTGGAAGTGTAAACTAGCCTGTTTATAGGCAGGTAGGAATTGAGGCTCTGACTTGACTTTTCTGCCTGGATACCTTTATTTTCCTCTTGAAAGATCTGGGTATCCTGTAGAGTTCTGAAGTTCATAATAGCTAATGTTTTTATGCTGATTTGGAAAGAAGTGTGAATCTCTGTGGGAAAGAAGGGTATTCGGGAGTGTCCTTATTCAGGTTAAACAAGGTATATGACTAACTATGGAGTTCTCCCTATGCTTTGGGGCTACAGAAAGCGCCACTCAGGATCAGTGGCTTATTAGCAAACCTCTTTTTGAAAAATGTCTCAGTTGATGCAGGTTTGGAGGTGAAAAAAGCATCCTTTTATGACCACAGCATATGTTGGGCGTTGCTTCAGTCCTAGTGGTTTTAAAAGCATGAAAAGATTAGTGACTGGAAAGCTCGAGAGCTATGACTACGAGTTTGCAAGTTCCCATAAAATTCACACTTATGGCTACTATAATGGTGTATAAAAAGAGTATTGAGCGGGAACAAGGCACTAAGGATCTCATAAGAGAAGAAAAGCTAAATGATTGCTCAGCCCAAAGGACCCTCGATTGAGTAGTCATTGTCTGCCAAAGAAAGCATTAATGGCAGGGTGTAAGTATTTTGGAGATATGCTGACATTCACTTTTTCATCAAGACTCTGGTACAATAAGTCTTTTAGAAATCGATTGCCTCTTAAAAAATTATCATCAGATGAAGTTGCACAGTTGGACACATTTCAAAGTGCAACAATACAATTCTTACTTGATGTATATGTGCTATTTCATCTCAAACCCTTGTTTCATTAAATTAAAGAGCATGGCTGACTGGCGGGGGCACGGTGGAGAAATTGATTAGTTCAGCCTTCAGATCTCCCTTATATTCAAAGACTTTCATTAAGCAAGTGTGTTTCAGAGTTGAATTCTGCTTTTGTAACTCTGTGCTCTTTGATTTTTAATTCATCATAGATTTCATAATGTTAATTTATCGTCATGTACCTTAGATCTGTTCTCAGTTATCTGTTTGGAAGGAGATAGTTAAGTTCAGGGCCTTTCATTAACAATGTAATTGGGCCTTTAAAAGTGCTGATTTTATTCTGATTTGCGAAGATGGTAGCCTAGTTTATGTTGGGTTTGTGCCTTTGTTTCTGTGTGCTTAAATGGCTAGTGCCTGATTGAGGCAATTGTAACTTGTTGATAGTAATTAAGCTAGAAGATATATGGTGATTTAAATTAATTACGCAAATAGACTTGGTCAAGGAGTTCTAACGTGCCACTTTTTTTTTTTAAGTTACCCTACAGGCACCTTTTTTCCCCCAACAAATATTCTGGAAGGGTAAGAGGAGATTGAGCTTTCTCTTAAACTCATGAACTCAAAGGATTTAATAACCTCACCGACTCCATACAAGGGAATGCCACCTCTATGTGATGTGTGCTGGTGCTGGATTTATTGGGGGAGCTGCAGGAGGTGTGAAATTCTTCTGGGTTCCTGTAGGTTGCTTGGTGGAGTGACCTCTTCTTTATCGCATAGGAAGGAGGAAGAAGGGGCGAGGAGGGTCAGGAACCCCATGGTGTGAAAATAGTTTTCTAATGAGTTTCTGTATTCCATCGGGCATTTGTGGGTATATATTGTCTGTCCATGAGCCAGTGTGCATTAATATTATGCTTAGTAATTTGAAAGATGTGAAAAGCTGAGAGACGCTGTGTTCTTCATAGTAGGATATTAAGCCCCCTGAAATTTAGTTTATATTGTAAATGCTGACAGACCCTTAACTAGAGTGGTATGCAGAACAGTGCTGTAATTCAGTTTAAAGTGGCCTTACATTTGAAAAACATGCTTCTGAATGTCACACATTAATAATAAGTTCTGAGGAGGCATTTGGTGCAGCTAGTAATCATAATTCTTATTAAAACTGGTGACGTCTGGCCCCCAGGGTGTAGCCAGGCTCAAATTGATGCTTTTTGCCGCCTGATCACCAGCATGGCCTAAGTGCTCATTATATTGTAGAGAGGGCCTTTGGAGCTCTCATTAGATTTGACAGGAATTCTCTCTAGGGGGAAACTGGGCATTAGCGAGACTCCTGACAGGCTGAAATTAGTCCTGCTTTATGGCTTATAACCAAATGCTAGCAAGGCATCATCAGGGGACAGAAAAAATTGTCATTTCTGACAACATCTTTGTTACTGAAAAAATGCAGTGATGGGGAATCTTTCCGCGGAGAGAGCTTTAATGTTGTTAAGATTTGTCTCCAGTGTGATGACCGCTCTCCTCCCCACCTTTCAGCGGCTTTGTTGGAGGAGTGAGTTTGAGAGGTTTCAGTGTCAAATCTCACCACCGACTTTTCTGTGTGGAAGTTTTAAAGTGGAAGTGCGTCCAAATCAAGAATGGTATAATTGTGGTTTCCTTACTTGGTTTGGTGCCCGCAGTCTGTGTTTATGTTGTGTCAACACTTCCTGATAAGCCTTCCCCTCACTTTCTCTGCTTCTATTTGTGGCTGGTTACCGAAAAGTCAACGAAATCAGGATGATCATGGATATTTAAATCTTTAATTGTAGCATGAAGACAAAAATATTTTTCCTTTGAGCCTTTTATAGATTCCTGCCTGTCCTCTTTTCAGGTAGGTCGTGTAAACTCTAGATATCTCTATACAGAGAGGTGGAGACTTTTCATGAAAGATGGAGCAATTCTGATACCACCAGTGTTAGGGTACATGAAAAAGTAGCAGGTTAACGTGAGTCTAATTGCGTTTGAGGGCTGTGCCTAGTGTGTTTGGCAGTGTGATATTGAAAGTTTTTTTTCTGTCATGTGGAGTGGTATTACCTCCTTGGATATTTTGGGGAATAAGATGCACTGTAAGTACTTACATAAGCCTGATTTATCCCACTTGTATACCTTTTCAGCACACTGACGAAGCCGTGCCATGAGTTGTCATTGGTGGCAACTTTGTACAGCACTTAGTTTTCAAAAGCGATTTGCCTCGTCCTGTGAAGTAGATTGGGTGGTAGGTGTTAGATTGGGTAGGTGTTTTGCTCTGCCTGCAACTTTGGGTGCATGCTCAGAGTCTGGGACTTGTCAGGGCCAAGCATCTGTTGAAGCTTGAGTTTGGCTCACCTGGTTCCCAATTCAGCGCTTCTTCCCTATCTCCCTCCTCCCCCACTGCCACTGGAGCATGAGGCCAGTGGTGGAATCACCCTTGGGCCTGTGCTTAGCGACCCAAGTCTACCCCACTGCGTGCGTGTTCTCAGTGTTTGTCTGTTTTGATCAGCTTCATCATTTGTGAGACACCTTGGGGTGAGCCTCATGTTCTAAAAATTAGGAAAATCAGCATTACTGACTGGTCTGTGGGGACCACAGCTGTGGATAGGTAGGAAGTTGTAACCAACTGAGCAGTACTGTCCGCAGGTTAAAATGGGTCGAAGAACCAAAGAAAATTTGAAATGTGTTATCGGGGCTCTGGTTGAGCCCCAGCAATGCAGTGAGTTTGATCATTTACTTTGCCTCTCTGTGTCTGTGTTCTTCTGAAGGCAGGCAGTGAGTGCTTAGGGCTCTCGGGTGGTGGAAGAATTTAAAAATAAATGAAAGGACTAGCTCTGAAAGGAAAGTATTCTGCAATCCTGATTGTGGGGTGGGGAAGGAGAGGAGAAAGAGAAAAAAAACCAGACGAGAGCTGAACATTTCCAAACTCTGTGTGATAGTTCAGCAAGCACAGTGTCTCAGACCATATAAATTTTGGAGTGAAACTGCTTTCACAGTTTTGATGTGTGCTTTAAAGTTTCTCTTTAGAAAGAAATTGTTCTTTAGTAGTGTTTTAAAAGTGTTAAGGTGGAACTGTTAGGGATTCACCTGTGGGTTAATTCCTTAGATGTGACTCTTACAATTTGTACCTTTTACCTTTCTTCCTGTTTTTAAACCATTGGGTTTTCAGTCTGCAGTTTCTCATTTTGAGATTTTTTTTTTTTAAGTCAGTATCTCAGAATGGCACTGACCAGCTGGAGTATAGGAACTTAGAGTTAAGCTCCACCTTGTAATACAAAGAAGGTAGCTGTCTTCAAGGTTGGAGTGGTCCCCCACTTGATTTCATTAGCCAGGCCTGTCCTTTACAAGTAGGAGTTAAGAGATAAAGCTCCCTGTGTTTAGAACCTAGATTCTGAGGTGCAGGATTAGCCTTTGTTTTTTATTGGCAAGTGGGGCAGATTCTTCACTCCTTAAGCAGCACCCTCCTGACCCCTTCCACAGCTGGGCTAGTTGCAGATTTCTGTCCAGGGCCTGGCCTAGGGTGAGGTGAGTGGGGCCTTTGCCTCCGGCACAGAGTTTAAGGGAGGTGTCAAAAAGTTTAGCGCTCAAGGTGAACAGTATTTTTAAAGTTCAAAATTAAAACCAAAAAACCCATGAGGAACAAAATATCAGCATTTTATGTAAGGACAGGATGGAATAGGGTCCGGTGAGGCCAGGGAGGTGTTGGGTCAGAGAACCTCCCTCCCCTCCCCTCCCCTTTGTTCTGCCATCTCCAGAGGGCTGGGCTGAGGCCGGAATGTCCCCGCTGATCTCTGGGATCTACCTTGGTGTAAGATAGAGTGGGTTAAGGTCACTTATTTAGGGACTTCAGTTAGTGACTGGGTGAGTCATTAACAAGTTGCCTGGCCCTGGTTTTCTGCTCTGTAAAAAGGGTTAGACTAGGCAGGCCCTAAAGTAGGGCTCCTCTCACCAGAGGGGACTCATTCTTCCAGAGGCATGAGTCCCCGCCAGGCTTCGGAACCCAGCACCTTGTGTGTGTCAGTTAAGGAGAGTCTGTCCAGGGGGCTTCAGATGTTCCTCCAAATAGTGTTTATTAAGAAACACAGAAAGGAAAATCTGTTCCTTTAGCAAATATTTAAATAAATCATGTTGTGTGGTAGTTACACTAAAGATACATTCAGTTACTTACTGGCTCCTGGAACCATTTTGAGTTTCGCTAGATCTAAGTCTTCAGCTTTTCTATTATTAAACTTCTGTGGTCTCTAGAAGTGGATTAAACTAAGAAACTGACTGGACTCTCATTAAGGTTTGATTGACTCAGTCATGTCCTGTGCCCCCCCCCCCACTTCCTATCCATGATGCTTACTGTTGCTTCAGGTTTTTAAAAATTGAAATTCTCGGGGCTTCCCTGGTGGCGCAGTGGTTGGGAGTCCGCCTGCCGATGCAGGGGACACGGGTTTGTGCCCCGGTCCGGGAAGATCCCACATGCCGCGGGGCAGCTGGGCCCGTGAGCCATGGCCGCTGAGCCTGCGCGTCCGGAGCCTGTGCTCCGCAACGGGAGAGGCCACAACAGTGAGAGGCCCGCGTACTGCAAAAAAAAAAAAAAAAAAAAAAAATTGAAATTCTCAGGACTAGTACTTTTAATGTGGAATATTTGGTGTAATGGTTTTTAATTAAACTTTAGAGAGCTGTTTTGGGAAGTTGGCTTATTAGACAAGATTAGGCATTTGTAGCTTCAACATAGTGTTTGCTAATGGGATTGGTGAGTTCTGTAGTGAGAAGTGTGCCATAGGATTGTTCCATGAACATGGCTTGATGTTTGAAGTAGAGTCTGTGTTTGTGGGGCGGTGTGGGTGTAGGCGTGGGCCCTCAGGTGTGGGAGAGATTTTCTAATTTTTTTCTGAGGCATGGTTTGATCAGAAAAATGAAAAAAGATTACCAAAATTTTAACATAAGTTAAGAGATTCATATATTACCATTCACTTGGTAAAGAAAAAATGGTCTCTAAAATTGTTTGAAAAACCACCATGATTACAGAACTGCTCAGTTTATAGATCACCCAGTCACCATAACACTTTTTGTGAAACTCCAAGAAACGTTGACAAAAAGTTTTAACCTGTGATTTCACACAAGTCTGTATTTCATTATTTTGCATTTCAATTTTTAGCAACTACTAAGTTTTTAATTGTTTGTCTGCTTTGAAGCAACATATAATCATAACCATGAGAACATTGTTTACCCCCTTCCCCAGCATGTTTTCATACTAGGTATAACAAACACATTTTTTTAGTTTTTCTAGTAGTATTATTTGCTACTTAGTCATCTTTGACCACAAAATATGTTCGCGAGAAAAGGGTAGTGTGAAGCTTATTTTGGGTATAAGGAAAAAATAAGCTAGAAGAATTCTGTGCATTGAAATAGATTTTTTCATCTGCCAAATAGAGAAAAACTGCTATTAAGTGTGGTAGGTGTACATTGCTGTGCACGCCAGAAGGGTAGTGCACCTATTTCCAATAGATACTCATTAGGTAATCATTATTCACTTGATAAAGCGGAATCAGTTGTCTTTGAGAATGTAGGTACATTTGAACTTATGTGTCCAACTCATGCAGTTTGTTAAACTGCTGAAATACATGTGGTACTAGACTGGGTTCTTTGTTTTGTTTTGTTTTGGCTGTGCCGCACAGCTTACAGAATCTTAGTTCCCCAACCAGGGATTGAACCCATGCCCTCAGCAGTGAAAGTATGGAGCCCTAACCACTGGACCGCCAGGGAATTCACTGGACCGCCAGGGAATCCACTGGACTGGGTGTTTTTGTTTTTTGTTTTTTTTTGTTTTTGGACTGGGTTTGATATTAGTGTCATTACTGGTCTGACTAGCTTATTAGTATGTGGTATTTTGTGTAGCCTGTCAGTAAAAAGTTTAAAAGCATATCCCCAGACTTGTTTACTTATAATTTATAAGTTCTATAAATATGTTACTGTACTGGTATGTTGTATACATGTATAATACATGGAAATTGTAAATGAAGGGGTTAAAATCAAAGTTCTTATATTCTCAGTGCTCCCTGTTGGCTTGTCCAGAGTGGCCCCTGGGACACCCCCCACTCCACGGTCAAGACCACTAGCCCGCATTTTAAACAGTCTTGGAACGCTCGCCCTGGAAGGGAACACCTTTAAGGTGGTGAATGCACAATTCCTTTAGGGGCTTGGGTCTTTTGGCCTCCTAGGTATGCCCGTTTTTTTCTGATTTTGACTTCCCACTCCGGTAATTGCCTCTTTGCCCATCACTCACAGCCTTGTGTAGCTGCCTCTAGTTATTGTCCCTGCCCGTCTTACTTGGTTACCTCTGTCCTCTTCCCTCCAGGCCCTTTAATCCAGCCAGATGGGTCCCTCCTTCAGGCCTAAAATATGTTTTATGTTTTTCTGTTTTCCTAAAAGTCCAAGCTATTTTGTCAAACTTCACATGGCCTCCTTCAGTATCCTTCAAGGTCTAGTTCAAATACCAACACTGCCTGTTTACTTCAAGGCCTTCCATGGCTGCTCCAACAGGAGGCTGTCACATCGCTTATTGTTGCTCTGATTTTTGTAGTATTGTTTTTCCATGTGCCTTTTTCTGTTATTCCAGCTGTGTTGCAGTCTGCTTGAGGCTTGAATTTGAGACTTGCATCTTCCCTTCCCAGTGAGCTCGAGTAGGCATTTAAGTAGCATTTAATGTGCCCCTTAGGTAGAGTGGTAGTTGTCACTGTTTCGGATCCTGAACCCATATGAAAATCAGGTGAAAGCTGCTTGGCAAAAAAAAGTACACATTTTAATACACAAGATAGCTTTGCCCAACAATCTTGGCTGTTTGTGGACATCTTAAGATCTTTCAGCAAGTCCTTGGAATCCAGATTAAAAACTTGGATCTACAGTACCAGTATGGCTCCTTATGCTACAGTTAAGAATGAAATGTTTGGTTTCACTAGATGTTTTATAGGATTACAGTTCTAATCTCATCCAGCCACTTTTGCTCAGTTGTTTTTCTTTTGGAAAGTGATTTATAGTCAAATATCCACTGAGGCTTCTTAACGGGTTTAATTATGGTAATATATTGGGGTTTGTAGTAAAAAAAAAAAAAAGAGAGAGAGGGAGAGAGAAAACAAAAGTAGCATGTTTCTGAGGCCTGGGTTTCCGTGTGAATTGAATGTGTGCATGCATCACCGCCCTGGGAACCACTGCTCATCTCCTAAGGATGACTACAGCCACTAATAGAGCTGTGGATAAGTTGCATTACAAGCTTCTCCCAAGGCATTAGACTTGACTTAGTCACCAGGTTTCTTAATAATAATGATTATACCCACTGATTATTTACTTAAAAGTCTTTACAGAGTCCCTCCGCCCCAAACACTTTTGTTATGAAGAATTTCAAATATACAGAAAAGGAGAGAGAAATGTACAGTGAACACCCTGTATACCCACCTATTTGATACCAGGAACCTATAAGGTAACGTTTTTGTAATATCTGCCTGTCACGTATCTTGCATAGAGATTTTGCCCTCCCCTCACCTCGAAATATAAATAGATAATTCAAGCCTTTCTTTAGCAGCCAACTCCATTTGAAACTGATGCACATGAAAGTGGGAGTTTCTCCAGGTACACTTTAAGAATTCCATCTGAACAGGTGTTTATAGCATATTATAACATTTTCCTCGTTAACTTGCCTTTTTGTTTTTGGCATGGTTGTATTAGATGATGCACCATTATGTGGTGTCAGGGTGCTTGCTTTTCAGCTGTCACCTGAATACAGAGGTTTGTACTTAAACAGAAAAGCCGTATTCCCCTTCCCAAGCCCTTGTACCTTTTGGCCCTTGATAATGCACCTTTAAGATGTGATCAGCATATTCCCTGGGGGAACAGCTTTAGTGTTTATAGGTAGGAAACCAGGAAGTAGTTGTGCAAAAGGACTCTGATTTTGAACTTTGTGTGGATGGAAGCTGTCCTGGTGGAGAATTTAGGTTGGCCTCAGAGGCCGTGGGTGGTATAGGGGTGTGAAGTACCAGAAAACAAAACCTCTTTGAGGCCCCCAGCATGTGGAGGAGGCTCTCCAAGCCTCGGGCCTCCAGGAGCGCAGCCTTTGTCTGTCCTTGGCGCCCTCTTGATGCCTTGAGCAAACAGTCGGGCAGAGCCTCTTACAAGTAAGGTGACCGGCCAGTGTATTGACACGCACAGACACAATAGAAAACTGCATTAGGAGGCGAGCCATTGGGATTTGCAGTAAATATATTACAGAACACAAGTGACTTGCCGATACTGCTTGTTTAGCAGTTTGCAAGGGCAATGGCAGTATGGATTTTTGAATTAGAAGGGAAGGGCTGTTCTTTCTGTGTGCAGGAACATCTAGTTGATGGCTGGGGAGAAAATTGATTTAGAGAACAAAATGCAGCTGCCTTTATTTGTGCCACTTGAAAGGCTTCTGTGGATTAGTGAGTGAAAATAAAAAGGTCGCTCTCAGTTTAGGAAAGGGAGTCTTAACATTGATCTGCATCTTGGTCTGGTATGGAGAGAATAATGGATGGGCCACCGGGATGGAGGAAGGGTGTCCAGTGCCCACGCAGCCTACAGCTACAGGTGCCCGCTCGGTTCTCAGGCAGTTGTCTGTTTCAGCAGTTTGGCTTTCAAAAGTCGGCTTCTTGGGTTTATTGTAGAGTAAGCTTATTTGGGACATTAGAGTAAGTAGTCATAGCTCCATCCATTGAGCTCCTTGTGCCCTAGGAACTGTACTGTAGGAGCTCTCTGTAAATCCTTCCAGTCTCCCTTGGATACTAATTATTCCTCCTTACAAAGAAAGAACAGGCTAGAACAGGGGTCCATTAGCGGTCCAAGGTCTGTCAGGATCCAGGCTGCACAGCAGCAGGTGAGCAGCGGGGGAGCAAGCGAAGCAAAGCTTCATCTGCCACTCCCCATCGCTCGCACTATCACCTGAATCATCCCGCCGGCCCCCCAGTCTGTGGAAAAATTGTCTTCCACAATAGCAGTCCCTGGTGCCAAAAAGGTTGGGGACCGCTGGGCTAGAAGGTTAGGGGATGACAGTAGCACCTACTGGATAGGGTAGTTATCAGGATTGAGTGAGTTTCTGTGTGCAGGAGTCTGGCACTTGGGCACTCTCAGGATGGCTGTTCTCAAAGTCTGTTACCTAAATCTATTATTGTCCCTTTAAAACTGTACCCTGCCCTTGGAATTCTAGGCCATGATCCCATCTTGTTTTTCTAAGCCCAGTTTCCTTCCTTCCTGCATCTGAACTGTTCACTTTTCATTATTTCTCCTCAATTACAAAGTTTTTTTTATTCTCAGATCAGAAGCATTTATCTCTAAGCTCAAAAGGAGACTTCTTTTTAAGTTCCTATTGGCACTCTCTGTTGTCTAAAGAATCTAGAGGAATTAAGATGCCTTATTTAAGCCAAACAGCAAAATGTGCCCTTGGAAGGCAACAGCCTTAAGAAGTTAATACAACTACTAGTGAGAATAGCCTTGTGTTGAGTTTTTTCATTTAAGAGGATGGATGAACAACAAAGAGGATTTGGTTCATTTTATCGAAGTGAGTTTTGGCAAAATAAAGGAGGTGCGTTTCTGATTTTTTTATTTTTAATGAAATGTGGAAAATCCAACTTTGAATTTGAAGAGAGTTTTGTCATCTTGAAAAAAGTGTGTGTGTGTGTGTGTGTGTGTGTGTGTGTGTGTGTGTGTGTGTGTGTGAGTGAATTACATGACCGAGTTGGAGAAAAAAAAATTGTGCGCTTTGATGATGTATACATACATATAGTTTTATTTGGGCTATGAAAACTTGTGAAGTGCGTGCAGAAGTTTGAGTAGATAATTGTGTAGCAGTATTCTCCAGGTACTCCACGGGCTTGAGATTTTTGTGGACTGTCAATTCACAGCTGCTGCTTATGTGCTAATATTTGAGGAAGCAGGGACAACACAGGAGGGAGAAAAGCCAGGGCCATTGGGATTAGACAGACTGGAAGTTTAGGCTGTTGACTCTTATTGCCAAGCATGATGCAGTAGCAACTTTTTGTAAGTATTTGGGATAACAGAGGACACAGTAGACAATACCTGCTAATACCTGCTCTCACGCTTGCTTCAAAGCTCGGCTGCCTGCTGACATCGGTGTGCTGAGAAGCTCCACGTTGCGTCTGTTTGTGTTTAGCTTGAGTCCTGAAGTCCACTGAGTGTCTGTAGGGGAAGCACGAGGTTCTTGACAACCCCTTCATCCTGCCAGTTGGCCTGGGTTCCAGAGCCTTTTCCTTTTGTAACCCGGCTGGCTCTCTTACAGTGCCTGGGCCCTGAGCTCCCACGGAGCAAATCTCTTTGCACAGCTACTGAGGAGATTGGAATTGGACCACTGAAATGTGTCCAACTTCTGTACTTTTTAGCTGACCAAAGGCCAAAATCATACCACTAACTCAAGAGTGGAACTGCTGACTTTGAAATCTTATAAGAAATCTGTATTTCATAATTGACTGCCCTGGATGCTGTGATACTCATGAATTAAATGAAACAATAAGGGGGTGTCACCTTTCAACTGTGGATTTCTCTAAGGGTGCAGAGCTGTTTGAACTGGTTGCTAAATCTGTATGCATGCTTATGTCTTACAGTGGATCAGAGGTAGCTAACCCACCTGAAGGAGCCCCAGGCACATCAGTGTTGGTGTACTGCTGTCACCTTGTGCAGCCATTGTTTTGGTCATGATTTTGTCACACGGGCAAATAACCCCAAAATGCTGTGATTTTTATTTTATTATTATTTTTTCTGATCAGCATGCAGAATTATTCTTGTCAGTTTCCCTCAAAGTACTGAAATTGATAGAGGTTTATATGGAATGAGTACCAATTGTTCCTTCTCAAATTAAAATAGTATAAAAGGGGGCTTTTGAGTAGAGTTTGCACAGTGAGAATATTGGTATTGACACCACTTACACTTCGGAGTATAGTTTGAAGACCAGATTCTACTGTGTGCTGCATACTGGTTAATATGGCTGTAAAGAGGAGATGAATGTGGCTACTTTTCCAAGTCTATTACTCAGGAGGACTGTAAATTTGATTGGCTGTTACAATTCTAGCCGAATCATTCGATTTGAGAGCAATAGAAAGATAAGATATCCAATTACCCAAATGATTTGCAGGGTTAGCCAACGTTGTCATGGCGACATGAGTTGGAACAAATTAAATTTTAAGCAATAAAATAATCTTAAAGCCCGTCTGGGAACAAGAAAATTTGGCAGTGGCACTTACCTGAATTGAATCTTAGCTTGACACGATGTTGTTTGACATTGATATACTGTGGGGGCCTAAACATATATGGTGCAGCATTACCTTCAAAAAAGGAGCTTGGCCTAACCGGTAAAGGGGAGTATTAGTGTAAAGTTAGGATATTAACATTTATTCCATGGCTTAAATGATAATTGGGCTCTGGGTTCCCAGGAATATTTTGTATTTAAGGATTGAAATGCCTTAATAAGGATTAAGCAGCATTAATTGGACACTTGGAAAAAAAGACTTATTTTGCAGCAGCGCAGTTTTTGGAAGTGCTGTTCCCCTTTGTGTGTGTGTTAGCAGACGTAATAGAAATCGAGTGGATGTCTTTTGGTGGGGGGGTGGAGGTGTAAGCATGCATATATTTGCATGTACAAATAAGGAGATTTCTGGCACATGCCCCAGCTCTGCAGATGATTCTCCGTATTCGTTAAAATTTCTGCTTTGCAGTACTGCTTGCAGACTGGAAAATTACTTTCCAAACTTGAGCTGATGACCTAAAACCTGAATAAGTGTCAGTCTGGGGCTTAGAAGGTTATTTCCCCTTATTAATGTATTGTTTAACTGGTTCCTGGCTTGTGCTGCGGATTTGAAAACAGCCGAGTAGCCCAGAAGGAGGGAGGCTTTTTATCCACATGTCTATTAGACAGATGGAGATGGAAATTGGTCTGAGGTCAAGCCATTTGCAGCGTTCTCACAGCCTTCGATTTTCCTCTCATCCTCACCGCAGATCATCTCAAATGATTCAGTAATGACCCAAAGTGCAACATTGACCTTTATTCCCTGGTGGATTACTGTGTTTCACAGTCCAAATGGCAGGAAGTCTATTCTGTTCTTCCAGAAGGAGGTCGACATTATTGAGCTAGCCCAGCCCTGTGGGAACCACACGAGTGCAGACCAGTGTAACACAATACGTGGGTTAAATTTGGTTTCTTGTGCTCTGGGAAACAAGAATTGACATGTCCTGAACCCACATAATTAATGGGAGAATATCTAGGATGCTTTCTAAAAACACACACAAGCACAGAAATTGATTTGTCCTCTTGTAAAATAACTGGTGAGTGATAGGAGTGATAACTCCTGGTGGCCCCTGGTTTAGAAATTGTTCTCACTTCCATGACCCAATGTTCTTTTTTTAAATTTACTTATTTATAAATTCTTTTATTTTTGGCTGCGTTGGGTCTTTGTTGCTGCACGCGGGCTTTCTCTAGTTGCGGCGAGCAGGGGTTACTCTTCATTGCAGTGCACGGGCTTCTCGTTGAGGTGGCTTCTCTTGTTGTGGAGCACAGGCTCTGGGCACACGGGCTTCAGTAGTTGTGGCTCGCGGGCTCTAGAGTGCAGGCTCAGTAGTTGTGGCGCATGGGCCCAGTTGCTCCGTGGCATGTGGTATCTTCCCGGACCAGGGCTTGAACCTGTATCCCCTGAATTGGCAGGCAGACTCTTAACCACTGTGCCACCAGGAAAGCCCGGCCCAGTGTTCTTTTATCCCTTCTTGTTTAATGCTTCCCCAGTAAATCTTAGACAACACGTTATAACACTATCATTTAAAAATTACAAGTTGAGGGACTTCCCTTGTGGTGCAGTGGTTAAGAATCCACCTGCCAATGCAGAGGACACGGGTTCAATCCCTGGTCCGGGAAGATCCCACATGCCGCGGAGCCACTAAGCCTGTGTGCCACAACTACTGAGCCTGTGCTCTAAAGCCTGTGAGCCACAGCTGCTGAGCCCACGTGCCGCAACTACTGAAGCCCATGCACCTAGAGCCCGTGCTCCACAACAAGAGAAGCCACCGCAACGAGAAGCCTGCGCACCACAACAAAGAGTAGCCGCCGCTCGCCGCAACTAGAGAAAAACCTGTGTGCAGCAACGAAGACTCAATGCAGCCAAAAATAAATAAATAAAATACAAAAATTAAAAAAAAAATTACGAGTTGATATGACTGGGCCTAAGGGGGTTTTTCTTCATATACTTTTAATTATATTTACTTGTGGTCAATCCAAGTAACCCTGAGTAAATTATCCTCACAGAGCACACTTTGTTTCCCTGAACGTAGCTTGATTGTTATCTTGGAGAAATGATGATTATTTTTCTCTTGCTTAGATTTCTCTGTGGATTGTATTGTGTTGTGATGATCAGGTTATTTTGTTTTTCTAAGAATTAATTTGTGGGGACTTCCCTGGTGATCCAGGGGTTAAGATTCCATGCTTCCAATGCAGGGGTGCGGGTTGGATCCCTGGTCAGGGAACTAAGATCCAGCATGCCATACGGGGCAGCCAAAGGAAAAAAAAAAAAGAGTTAATTTTTATTTAAAATATTTCTCTTTGCCTCCACCTGCATAGCTGAGTTAATATTCTGTGACTTTTGAATGCATTAATGCAGTCTGTTGTCTAGTGTCCTTGTACTTACCATCTTGTAAATACTTAAAACTTTTCCAAAAGGGTATGCTTTGAAAATTTTCTCCAGCCTCCCAGATTTCATTTCAGTTATGATCCTAAGGTGTTTTTGAGAAAATAATTTTTTTCTCCACTGTTGACTTCGCTGCGCACAAGTTCTGTTTCTGCCTCAGTGGCTCCCAGCCTTTGATGCCCCTCTGGCACTTGCTGGGTTCAGCAGAGCACTGTTTTTGAGGCAGAGGCCGACTCCCAGTTTGCAGTAGAGCCCCCTCCCTTCAAATTCATCTTCTGGCCACTCTGGGGGGGTAAATTGCATTCTGGAGCTTTGCAGGTTTCTTGGCACATGATGTTGATTGAAAAGAGAATCCCAGGTTTCCACTTGGAATGCCAGGAACCTTGTCTTCCTTCCCAAAGGACCACCTCTCCAGCAGCTCAGCCTGTGAGGAAGAAGGCCCAGGGATGGGGCTTCCCAACTCAGACTGAGTTTGGGACTCAGATGGCCTTAGCAATGCATGCACACACACGTCTATCTAACTTGGGGCCATTCTGCTGCCATGCCACATGGCTTTGATGGCATAGGCCTCTTGATGGAGTAGCTGCTTTCCCTAAGAAGTTGCTCTGGAAGAAGAGTGGCACCCATCCTTCATGTGTGTGGGTCATTCAGCTGTAGCATGTTTTTAAAATTAGGGAACCACTGTCCCATGGTCACCTAAGGCAGGAAATCCTTTCCCACTATCTAGATTGGCAAAAGGTTCCAACCTGTTGGGAAACATTCACACCAAACTGCTTATTCAGTGATTTCCAAACAAGATGTGGGGAAGGGGATGATGAGAAATGCTAAAGCTAATGATAAATTGTGCTTTATAGTTGTGTGCACTGGGTGTTTGCTTTGTCATGCTGGAAGTCAGGGACCATAGTGACACAGACCCTTGGAAGTCAGTGCCAACCAAAGACTGGTTACACGGGCCTAAAGGGTTGCTATGATGAAAAGGAAAGTGTTTAAGTGTTATTGCAAGGAAAATAACATTCCAAGTTCTGAATAAAGACCATTCTCATAAACCTGGTTTTCAGAGGCGACTTGGTTTTTGCATATTCCCGTGCAGTCTTTGTCTTTACATAGGCATATTTTATTTTCGTAATTGTAATTTTAGCCTTCATGCCATGATGATGTAGCTGGCTCTCCCTCCCACTGATCTTCCTGCTACTGTATGTTATAATCTAATTTCTCATGAGCTCCCTAATGAGTAAGACCTGTGAAGAAGGTGAAAGGTGTAGGCTTGCTCTCTTTCCATTCCCAGAACAATAGGTGGTGAGTTCATGGTAGCGTTCCGTGATTCAACCCGTGGAGTTTGTCTTGAAACCCTTCTTGTGGTGCAACAGAGTGCATTTTCCTTTGACACCACCGGAGCTGTCTTTTTCCATCATGGGACAAGTCATTACAATTTCCTGTGAACAGCACTTTCTGAACTCCATAACAAGGGTTTGTGAATAATGGAAATGTGCTGTTCAGGCACTGAAACAGCTGCGATGCTTTTGTCAAGGGTGCATCTTTACCAGAATGACAAAGTAAAGCCCAAATGCACTGCTTGGCAACAGTTGGGTCAAAACATTTAAGTCATTAATTAGAAGGAACTGAAGGGGGAAGAATTTACACAAATACACAGCGTTGCAGACTCAACTTCATCGTGGAAAATGCAACTGAATTCTTAAAAAAAAAAAAGAGGGCAGCCCTCAAGTGGAGGCTGCCAAGCTTGTCATTTGCAAATAAATCAGAAGACTGTCATTGCAGGAGGGAAGACCAGTGAATAGAGTTGCTTTGTCATTCTTTGATGGGCCCCACACTCAAGCCTGCTATTAAAAATGAATGCATTCAAGAGGCTCTGCATTAAGAACATAAACAATTAAGGGCACTTGAGTTGCTCTGCTGAGAGCTGCTGCGAAGATCCGAGAGCTTTCTCTGGAGATGCGAGCCCTTGCAATCTGCCTCTCGAGGAGCCAGAGTATGGGAGCAATTAGTGTTGCTATCTCAACTCGGCAGCCTTCAGCAGGTTATTCTTTCCCTTTATTTTAACCCCTTCTTGTTTGGAGAGAAGCTGCGAGTGTGAAAGGTGAGCAGTGGAAGGAGAGAGTCTATGCCCCTTTGGAAAGGGCTGGGGTTTAGAATGCTTGCAGGAGCTGCCAAATGAGGGGGGAGACGGAACATAAAAGTTAGGATCTGCCCATAATTGGCGACTTGTGTTCTGATTAATTGAGCCACTGATGGGGTTCTGTCATCTGGTACTCTTTGTTTCGCTTTAATCATCAGGTTGAAGAAGGGGCAAGATTACATTGCCACAGGTGGACTCATCTGAATGAATATTGTTTGAGGTTTCCCACAGTAGTCAGATGGGTTCCTCCAGCCCCGGTTTGTGTTCTTTCCTTGGTTTTGTTTTGTAAAAATGTGTGGAGGTACATGTAAAAGTATCAGATTAGAACACTCCCTAACACCATACACAAAAATAAGCTCAAAATGGATTAAAGACCTAAATGTAAGGCCAGAAACTATCAAACTCTTAGAGGAAAACATAGGCAGAACACTCTATGACATAAATCACAGCAAGATCCTTTTTGACCCAGCTCCTAGAGAGATGGAAATAAAAACAAAAATAAACAAATGGGACCTAATGAAACTTCAAAGCTTTTGCACAGCAAAGGAAACCATAAACAAGACCAAAAGACAACCCTCAGAATGGGAGAAAATATTTGCAATTGAAGCAACTGACAAAGGATTCATCTCCAAAATTTACAAGCAGCTCATGCAGCTCAATAACACAAAAACAAACAACCCAATCCAAAAAATGGGCAGAAGACCTAGATAGATATTTCTCCAAAGAAGATATACAGATTGCCAACAAACACATGAAAGAATCCTCAACATAATTAATCATTAGAGAAATGCAAATCAAAACTACAGTGAGGTATCATCTCACACCAGTCAGAATGGCCATCATCAAAAAATCTACAAACAATAAATGCTGGAGAGGGTGTGGAGAAAAGGGAACACTCTTGCACTGCTGGTGGGAATGTGAATTGGTACAGCCACTATGGAGAACAGTATGGAGGTTCCTTAAAAAACTACAAATAGGGGCCTCCCTGGTGGCGCAGTGGTTGAGAGTCTGCCTGCCGATGCAGGGGATACGGGTTCGTGCCCCGGTCTGGGAGGATCCCATATGCCGCAGAGCAGCTGGGCCCGTGAGCCACGGCCGCTGGGCCTGCGCATCCGGAGCCTGTGCTCCGCAACGGGAGAGGCCACAACAGTGAGAGGCCCGCATACCGCAAAAAGAAAAAAAAAAAAAAAACTACAAATAGAACTACCATATGACCCAGCAATCCCACTACTGGGCATATACCCTGAGAAAACTATAATTCAAAAAGAGTCATGTACCAAAATGTTCATTGCAGCTCTATTTACAACAGCCAGGAGATGGAAGCAACCTAAGTGTCCATCATCGGATGAATGGATAAAGAAGATGTGGCACATATATACAGTGGAATATTACTCAGCCATAAAAAGAAACGAAATTGAGTTATTTGTAGTGAGGTGGATGGACCTAAAGTCTGTCATACAGAGTGAAGTAAGTCAGAAAGAGAAAGACAAATACCATACGCTAACACATATATATGGAATCTAAGAAAAAAAATATGACATGAAGAACCTAAGGGTAAGACGGGAATAAAGATACAGACCTACTAGAGAATGGACTTGAGGATATGGGGAGGGGGAAGGGTAAGCTGGGACAAAGTGAGAGAGTGGCATGGACATATATACACTACCAAACGTAAAATAGATAGCTTGTGGGAAGCAGCCGCATAGCACAGGGATATCAGCTCGGTGCTTTGTGACCACCTAGAGGGGTGGGATAGGGACGGTGGGAGGGAGGGAGACACAAGAGGGAAGAGATATAGGAACATATGTATATGTATTAACTGATTCACTTTGTTATAAAGCAGAAACTAACACACCATTGTAAAGCAATTATACTCCAATAAAGATGTTAAAAAAAAAAAAAGGGCTTCCCTGGTGGCGCAGTGGTTGAGAGTCCGCCTGCTGATTCAGGGGACACAGGTTCGTGCCCCGGTCCGGGAAGATCCCACATGCCGCGGAGCAGCTGGGCCCGTGAGCCATGGCCGCCGAGCCTGCGTGTCCGGAGCCTGTGCTCCGCAACGGGAGCGGCCACAGCAGTGAGAGGCCCGCGTACCGCAAAAAAAAAAAAAGAAAAAAAAATGTTTGGAGAAAGGTGGTCATCTCTCACTGTGACAAGGCTTTGGAGAAAGGCAGGCCTGACCTCCCGTCCTGTTTCTGACCTAGGTGAGTTATTTTAACCTTCCGGTCCAGTCTCCAAGGGCACCTATGCTGACTGATGCTTAGACCCTGGATGTAATTGGAGCTGGTGTGTACTAAGGAAGTAGATGCTGCCGCTGTCATGGTTATTCAGTGGCACTGTTCTCAAAGTGTGGTCCCTAGTCCAACAAGCTGCAGGGCTTGTTAGAAATGCAGATGTTGGGGCCCCAGACCTCCTGGCTGAGAAACTCTGTGCGTGGGCCCAGCTGTCTGTTTTACCAAGCCTTTCTGGTGATCCTGATGCATTCTTATGTTTGAAAACCGCTGATAACCTCATAACCATTATATCGTCAGCTTAGAGACCCCAAGTCCTTTTCATTTGGATTTCCCTCGAGTTGTGGTTAGTCATTTATCGACGTCATTATATTTTAAACAGAGCTACTCTGATGCATTAGAACTTCAGATAAAATTCCCTTTTCATGAGTATGCTGGTGAAGCATGGTGCTAGGATGGGAGATGGTCTGGTGACTCGCCAGTGTTCTGAAGGAGGTCTCCAGGCCAAGAAGCCTTTCCCCCTCATGTAAAGGGGTTGGGGGAGTATTGGAAGTTTATTTGCGGAGTTTTGCATATATCATTTTGGGTATGCAGTTTTAGTCAAACATCTTGAATTTTCTTTAGGCACATCAGATGTCATCTTCAGGAAATAGAGGTGTACTTGTGGATGTGTTTTTGTGGATTTTGCTTTACTGGTGGGCCAGGTTGTCTGATGTTAGGGCTGAGGCACTGATTCTGTTCGCCTGCGAAGGGGAGGACAAAAGTGCAGTTTGGCTGCTACTTGTTTATCTAAGGTTTGCAATTTATAACTGTGGCTCCTTGTGAAATGCCTACTTTGCCTTGCACTGTACTTCTGCCAAAGACAGCAGGAGTACAGTGACCCTGTCAGTGACAGGCTGGGGCCACTTGTTGTAGTACCGTTGTTGGCTGAGCGATGACATGGCCTTGGCCTTGTACTGCTGTGGTCCTGTTAGGGCTGTATTGCTTTGCAAACAAGGCTGAGTACATCAGCTTTGTTTCTGGTCTAGAGTATGTTCCAATTTCCCACTTCTGCTTCCTGGAGAAAGGACTAGGCAGCGAACGTGGCTTTTAATCTTTATGATCCTGGGCAAATCATTTCCTTTAGGCATTGGCTTCTCCATATGTGACGTGAAGATTGTTAGAGGGCCGGGCACCCAAAGGGTTTCAGGGTTTGCCAGCATCCTTGTGACTCAGTGCCAGGGTCAGTCACAGGAGTGGTGGGCCTGATCACCCTTTGCTCCCTTCCCTGTTTAATAATACATCCAAACGATAAATCAAGGGCGGCATCTACAAGGTCACTGGAGGGGGGAAAATGGCACTGATAACTCTGCTACAGCAGGATAATCACTGGTTTTATTTGGGGTATCAAATTACAGCTGGCCGAATGCATATCTCGTAAAACAAACAAAAAACAGTCACACTGACACCACAGCTTTGTTCTTCCCCTCCTGCTTCATCTAGTAAATGTGTTGGCCATTTAAGCATCATTATCATAAACATGACTTTAAATGGTTACTTGCCTTGCCTTTGGGTTGATGTCATGTATTTAACCCTTTCTCCTAGTACTAGACAACTGATTTATCAGGAGGGCAAATGTTAAGTTTTTAAAAAGCTGCAGATGTTTGTGATGTGTTGAACTACTGTTACATTTTTACCTGACTTTTCCTCTTTTGCTTTGAAACTCGTGCTGCAGTGAGCAGCTTCATGCATGGAATGCTTTTCATTAGAACTATTTCCTTATGATAAATTCTTAGCTGTGGGAAGCCTTACCAAAAGGTTTGAATAATTTCATGCACTTGAAACACGTTGCCCAGTTGCTTTCCAAGACAACGGTACCGATTTACTCTGTCATCGGTAATGTGTGATTGCTCCAGTTTCCCAGAAGACTCATCATCGTTGGATTTCATTATTTTTTTTTTTAATAAACTAACTTAACTGGTGCAGAATGACCCACTTTACTTACAACAACATTTGCATTTTATTTGGTTGCTGGTGAGGTTGAACATTTTTCTGTATTGAAGACTGTCATTTCACAGACTCTGAACCTTCCCGTCAGAAGGGATTTAGAGATTATCTATTTCCTTTTGTGTGCTTTGTTTTCACGTTCTTGCCGGTTTATCTGTTGCCAGGCACTTCTTACCAGCTCTCCACTGTGTTTTTCTCTTGGCCTCCTGCTTGGTTTGAGGAAACAGAAAGATCAGTTTGCCAGCCCTCAGCATAAGCGGCATTTTTTATGATCCATCAATTTGCAATTTAATGGTGGTGGAGTTTCCCCTCTGTAAGCTGACTTTGGGCGAGGTGCCACTGGGTTGCTTTGAGACCCATGGGCAATTACTCTTAAGCAGTCCTCGCCCTGCTTTCAGCCTACAACAACCTTCATTATATATTACTCTATGTGTAGTGGAGAAGCGGGCAGCCGTTGGGGAGCAGGCTGGCTCTTCAGTCTGGAAATTAGACGAGGTGGGAGGAGTGTGAAAAGGTGGAAAGCCGAGCTTTTAGGAATCATGAAGTCTAAAAACTTAAGTTCAGATGCTCAGAAGAACATGTCTTCAGTTTAAGAGCTCTGCAACATGTACCAGGGTTTGGTTCATTGCTGGCCTTTGAGGTATTTGGCCCATTTAACTCAGTTAAAATATACATGTACCTGAATCTTGTACCTACTAAGACACAATTTCTTACTATAAACAGAGCTTTATTCTGACACTGGTTAGGAACGGTTTTTGTGGTTACATCTTGGTCATTGAGTTTAGGGTGTATGGGGATTCCATTTTGGTTCAGCGAGGCATTCCTTTGAAAGTCCCACATGTGGAATGTGTGCCCTCTGGTCAGTTTTGGTGGGGAGGATTCAGCGAGGAGCTGTATCAAAGTGTTCAGCCAGAGTCTTCTCCCGCTTCCCTGTTGTGTTGAGAAGACTTGATGCTGGAAGCTGTTAGGAAACTGTCCAGAAGCTTCACATAAGATGTGATTTTAAACATAAAGTCTTAGTTTGCCAAATGATGGTAAATGCTTTGGAGAATATTGAAGGGCCTAGAGTTTGTTTATTGGTGTTATGGGAGAAAGGCAGCTTCTACATGGATTTGAGGTAGACCTGGAAGGATTGGGATAAGAGCAAAGCACTTCGTAATAGTGCAGCTGTAGTTTACATATTAGCTTACTTGATTCTGCTGAAACACTGAAGTAGGTTGGTGATAAGAGACCTGGGGGTCAGTGGTTGAAGTGACTGAACTCAGGACACCTAATACTAATGTGCTGAGATGCAAACCCAAGTTTTTGGATGATGAGGGCCAACCGTATTACCATAAGCAAGTCAGTGAGAAGGGAGTTGGCCTCGACAGAGAGAATAAAAGCTGGTTCTAGACAGATAATTTGGACTCCTGCTTCCTGCTGCATCAGTGGGTGGTGGCAGTCCCTGAAGTAAGGCCTGATGCTGGGGCCTTAGCCAAGCTGGTTAAGTTTCTGGGCACAAAGTTTCCACACAAATCTGGTTTAGGGCTAGCTCTTGAATGCTGACTTAGTTTTGTTGCCTTACATGGTGTCAGAAGTACAGGCACAGGGTAAGTTTACTTATAAACATTATGACTGTTAGCAGGTACCAAATACGTCTTCAGCTTTGGGCAGGAAAATGATTTCCAGGGGGGAAATACAGTTAGCCTGCAGTTTTGTTTTGTTTTGTTTTTTCCCTACTGGAGCTGTCTAGTCTTTAGAAGAGGTAGAAAGAAGGCAGTCTGAAAAGGTTACAGAACTTTCTTAACACCTGCTTAAGCAGGGTCAACTATCCAGTTTAATCTGCTTGTAAACTCTGTGGTCAGGAATAGAAGCATGGGTGGAAAACACTACTACTCGTTAATTTGTGCTAAATTAAAGTTCTTATCAGAATACCCTTGTGTTGAAGCAAGAGATAATACTAAAGAATCACTGTCAGTTTTTATGCTGCCATCCAGACTATTTTAAGGGCTGGGGTGGTGGTGATGTCTTAGACCTCCCAAAGCACCGTCAGGGAAATAAGTTGCATCCTCACGCTGCCAGGAGTAGGTACCCTATAGCTGGCTCGGAGAATTTTAAGGTAAATCAGAGGTGAGATTTGAATCCAGGCCTCCTTGATCAAAGTTACACTCACTTGTCAGAGGATAGTTTTAAGATTAGGGTTTATAGACCTGGCAGAGGGAGGAGACAGCTGGGATAAGATCCTTCTCTGTTCTTATTTCCGTTGCTTCTCCAGACCATTTATTTAGAATTCCCAGGACAAATGGTATGGCTTTTGATGTCTCTTCATCAGTTTGAGCTTTGATCTTTAACCCTGGTCCTCCTGTTTCAGTCTTAGCTACTCTAACTCAGTTTATATGGTCTGTGCTTTAATCTGTACTTCTTTTATTTTGTTCTTGATATTAAATGTTTAATGTTAAAGGTTTACAAGTTGATTTCATTCAGACCAGGTCTTAACTGTTCCCTGACAGTCAAGTTCACTTCTACCTTGAAGCCACTCTATGTAATAACATATATAATTATTAATTAAAGAGGAGATCATCTTTCCTTCTTAAACTAAAGTAAATTCCGTGTAGGTCAAGTAATTAAGTGCAGAAAGTACAGCCATAGCAGCACTAGAAGAAAATTAAGAATGGCTTCTGTAATTTGGGGGTGTTCTAATCCTGACCCAAAGGCCAGGAACATAGGAAGACTTTTTTTGTTTGACCACGTTAAAAACAAAGTTACTCACAGCAAAAAATCCATCATAAGCAAGGTTGAAAGACAGGTAACAAGGTGGAAAAACTGGAGAAGTCAGTATTTGTCATATGGAAAGAACTACTACAAAAAGACAAGGATGAATAAATACCAAAAGAAAAAAAGAGAAAGGAAAAATAAAGTGGACCAGTCAATATATGAAAAGATGTTTAACTTCAGGAAGAATCCAAGTAATGCAAATAAAAATGAGGTCATTTTAAAATCTCTTAGATGGATAAAGATTTTAAAAAGGTCAACAAAACCCAGTATTGACACTGGGTGGGGGAGCAGGCACCCTCATAGACTGGTGATGATGTAAATTGGTAAACTTCTCTGCTGGGCAGTTTATCAGCATGCATTACAGTTTAAAATATGCATACACTTTGACCTAGCAGTTTTACTTCTAGAGATTCCTTTTAGAGATCCAGGGAGAGAGTTCTTCGACATAACAGTGTGTAACTGTGGAAAATTAGGTGAAACATAAATATCCCCTGATATTGGGAGTGTTGAGACACCCGTCTGCTTGTATAGTGGGATATATTGATGATGTCCTTATTCATATCTGTTTTTATTGAGTGGGAGGGTGTCCATGACACATTTGAGTGGAAATAACAAATTACAGAAAAGCAGTATACGTATTGGGACCCCTTGGTATCAAAGTGTCTCTCTCCACTCTGGGCTTGTGCACACACAGATAATGAGAGCCTGGGGTGCTGCTTCCCAGGATCACCAGAATGTTACTGTGGTAATCTCTGGATGGTGGACTTAGGGTTATTTTAACTTTCTTGTGTATTTCTATATAGTATACATCTGTGTGTATGTGCTCAAAGTGAGCAGATGTCATTTTTAAAATTGGAAAACATGAAGGGAATTTTAGAGATGGGAAAAGTACAGAATGCTCTTGGAATGTAAGGCAGGTAGGAAGTGGGGAGCAAGGACCTCAGAGTCCACAGAGGGCATCTCTACTCCTTTACATCTACCCAGATACATAGTGTAGAACCCTGTTGCAAAGGCAAGGGTAGCCCGCCCATGCTTTCATGACCTTGAGTTAGCTTGAGTGGGTGGCTGTGATCAAATGAACTGGGTAGGGCTGACCCAGTTCTGTGTTTGCACCTAGTACAGCTGCACCCTTTTTGCATGTACATATCTGTTTGCCCCGCTTGTTCAAGCAAGGTCATGGGTTTGTTCTCTCTATACCAGTCATTTCCCCTTCCAGTACGTTTCTTCCAAGGCACTGTCTGTAACCCTATCTCATTGGTGGTCAGGGAGAATTGAGTTGGGTTGGCCTAAATCCAATCCCATAAAACCAAAGGCTTGTTGCTCAGTTAACTGGAATCATCTCAGAGGACAAAAGGCAGCTCTTTTTTTATGTACTTGATTATACAGTTCCTGAGGTTTCTACTTTGTCTCACTTATTCCATTCTCTCTTTCTCAAGGGCCATGGGCTTTGCGCTTCATAATTTTCTTCTTCTCATAATGCTTTTCATTGCCTAATTCAGTAATAGAGGCAGCATTAGTAAGCATTGACAGAAAATGATGAAATAAATAAGGCCAACGTGGGACTCTTCGGATGACTGTTTTTTTTTTTTTTTTTTAAACAGAACTGGTTCTTCAGAGTTAGAGGAAAGCAGGGCTCCTTTGCATTACTGGAGGGTGCTGGAGGTGGGGTGGGCCTGTGGATCCTACCCTAGCCTGGGAGCACAGCACACTTCATTCCCTTCTTTGCCAGTTTGTCCCTCTTGTAGAGGGACTGCTGTGCATTTGGAGCTGAGCAGGGACTTTTCTTACTTTCTCTAGAACAGCCCGTGCCGCAGACACTCAGGACACATTTTCCTAAACTCAGTGGAACCGTGGGCCCTGTCAGTGAGGTCCTGGCATTTGATGCTGAATTGTGGTAAAACTTTACAGATAGCCAGAATACCTTGACTTGACTGTCACTGTGGACTTGAGTTCTGTTTCAGCAGTGTTTTCTAGGCTTGTTTGAAATTTTGAGGCTTAGTGAAGGCTTACTAACATTAACGTCCTGTTTCAGTTGTGCAGCCATTGAGACAAGCGGGAAGGAGGTCTTCTTCCACTCTCGCTCTAGACCTTATCTTGAGAGCTACACTGCTTTGGCAGTGCCCCCGCTCCCCAGGGTTCTGACTCCAGCTTGAATGAACTTGCTATATGAATGTGCCCTGATACGCCGTAATTGAATAAGTGTTCGGAGAGGTTTGCAATCCCACCAGGTTTAATGATTACGTAGCCTTAAACCGCGTAGATTTTCCAACTCAATTAAACTACCCATTATCTCTTAAGTGACCAATAACGCGTGCGATTATGTCTTACTTTGCAAGTGGGATTAATATCTGCTGTTTATCTCAAGATAAACATGGCTAACATAGCCTGGGAAAGCAATTTTATGCCCTCAAGAGTGAGGCAGTGGAGGACTCAGATGTTGGGTATGAAGTTTTATCTTTCTGAACTGATTATGAAATATACTAAACATTTATATCGCTTTGTCTTTATAGACTGAAATCGCCAAGAGATTGAATACGATTTGTGCACAAGTCATCCCATTTCTGTCTCAGGAAGTAAGTAAAACTGTTCAGCTGTTAAAGTGCAATTATGTTGCTTCTCTGTTTGCAAATTAGCTAGTTTTAAGATGTTAATTTTATCACGAGGAACAAGTGTGAAGAACATCTGTTACAGCTGAAGTGTGTAAACCCCCTGCTGTTCCATCTCACAGATCTGAGGGGACACTGTAGAAGTGGTGACAGTAGCTCAACCTTAAATTAATTTTTTTCTGTGGAAAACTGCAAAACGACTATCCAGCATAAAGCTTTTCTTTCCTCAGAGGAGTAGTATAAATAAGCTTGATAGCTACTGATGATTCACGTGTCCTTTCTCTAGAGAGCTTTTCTTTCACTGCATTTTAAAAATGGTTCCATCAGGGTTGACTTGACCACGGGAGCAGGTATTTCATTTGTCCTCGTACATCAGGGCAGGTTGACTTAATGCTGTGCATGGACGGAGTGGATGCCAGTGCTATTAAGGATAAGACCATTCATGTTACCTGTTCATGTTACTTTAGCTTATGGAGTTATATACATACATAAGCCATTTTATTAAGTTACAAAGTAGTAGAAGTTTACCCTTAATATTTGAGAGGGTAAAGCTCTTTATGTGAGTAATCTATGACTCAAAACCAGTAATGTTTTAGTTTTGCCTTTACTTTTGGATACAAGCTAATAAATGCAAAACTGTTTTAAGTGTGTACAGGATGCTTCTATCTTGAGACAGTGAAAAACTTATGGGCCTTGGAGCTGGAATACTGAGTGCTTGTTCTCATTGGCATCTACTTTTCCATGCTGGGTAGCACCATCTCTGCTGTTATTATGGCAGCCTTTACCAGTATAGCATTTACTCGATGTTACAGTTTAGATTGGTTGGCCCTTTTTTTTTTTTTAATTTATTTTTGGCTGCGTTGGGTCTTCTTGCTGCGCTTGGGCTTTCTCTAGTTGCGACGAGCGGGGGCTACTCTTTGTTGCGGAGCACGGGCTTCTCTTGTTGCGGAGCATGGGCTCTAGGCGTGCGGGCTTCAGTAGTTGTGGCTCGTGGGCTTAGTTGCTCCGCGGCATGTGGGATCTTCCCGGACCAGGGCTCGAACCCAAGTCCCCTGCATTGGCAGGTGGATTTTTAACCACTGCGCCATCGGGGAGGTCCCCTGTTGGCCTTTTGAAGCCTGTTGTTCATTAGATTTTAGTAATCCTGGTCTCTGCTAGAGTCTCCTTTCTCCCAAAGAGACCTGTGGCTTTGTTTTTATTTGTGGGTGGAGCTGGGAGGTGCACAGGCTGTTCCCAGCCTGTGATCTCAGAGTGTGTGTGGGGAGAGCAGGGGGCGGGGTCTTTCCTTTCCCCTGTGGAGGGTGAAACATCTAGGGGCTAAAGGAGGAGAGGAATTCCCAGAGTTTCCAAAACCAACTGGTGGGTTGAGATTTGTTGACCAGAGAAGTGCTTGCAGGTTTAATATTTAAATTTTAAGTATCAAAAGGGGTGTTTTTAAATGGCTGTAAACTTTTCCTGCTCAAACTTATCATAGCAAACCCCTCCTGAGAACCAGGATGATCTTCCAAATCCCATACTGTTTATTTTCTAAGGCCTCACGTTACCATTTTTGATGTCCTCCTTTGACTTTCTACCATTCCGAGCCCCAGATTCCCATCAGAAGTAAAGTGGTAACTGGTGTTGGTTAGAAATAAGGGATGCACCGCTCTCAGTTTTCCTTTGTCGTTTGTCTGTGTGTTCTGTGGAACAGTGTGTGCTTGAGCAAGTTCACATTTAAAGACATACTACACTTCAGTCTGCACCGCATGTGGCATTTGTCTTATTGTTGGAAGGTACAGTGAAAGTCTTGGCTGCCTTGCTAACACTTTTCCTTCTCCTTGTTTTCAAAGCATCAACAGCAGGTGGCCCAGGCTGTCGAACGTGCCAAACAGGTGACCATGGCAGAGCTGAATGCCATCATCGGGGTACGTGGCCTACCAGGTCTACCTCCTACAGTGTGTATAACCAGCTTTCATTTCTTCTTAATTTGTTGGCTTAATATCTATCTATCTATATATAGTGTTGTGTCGCTTAATCTTAACCCATTTGATAAGCGGGGCTGGGGGCAGGGGGTGGCAGTGTCAGGTATGCTGAGGTGTGTAGGGGAAGAAAGATTAGCATAAGGGAGATGATAGAGACAATTTTAGGAGAGGAAGAAAAAATAAATCTTCCTTTCAATGGAAAAATAAATGTAGTTTATCCTGCTCCCTTAGGTTAAAGCTTTGGCAAGGGTTTTAAATACATACTTTCCTTACTTCTGTTGTATTAACTTTAGATCCCAGTGAGGTCGAGACGTAGCTCGGCATTATTTCATTTCGTTGTCTTTTGCTTTTTTGCCTTTTGCTTTCCCAGGGTATTAGAACCTATGCATAACTGTTTTGCTTTTCTTGTGCCTCTTTCATGAATTTTTAAGTGGCACCCCAATGAAAGGAAAGCCCTCTTGCCGCTGAAGAAGTGATCATTGTCTGCCCTAGTGCCCTCTAGCCTTTCACCAGGTTTCTGCTCTCCTGGGCTGAGTTCAGTTAGTGCTCCTTGCTGGCAACTGGTTGTCAATCACAAGTCATTTGCTCTGCATTAATGAGCCTGGTGAACTGTTGGGTCCATCCCCTGCATGAGTTCATCCCCCCGCCCCCTCACTGCAGGATCCAGGACGGTTCTCATGTTTTCTGCCCTTCCAGACTAAGCGAAAGAAGTAGCTGAAATAAGGGACCGTCCTTGCTGATTTTATTCATATGTGAGTGCCTTGAGCGGATTCAAATCACTCATTTATCAATTTATGTTAATTGCTTGTGAGAAGATGCCCTGCTGGTCTTTATAGTTCCCTCAGACACTTTGTAATGATAATTAGACATGCTGCTGTACGGATTAAGAGTGCCATAGTGCAGTGATGGCCACAGACAATGGAACCAGTTAATCCATCAGGGTTTAAAATTACATCCCAACTGGAGATGGAGAAAAAACATAAGAGCCAAGGAGGATTAAAGAATGAGCCTCAGCTTGAAAACTCTCCTTTCATCAGTTTCTCAATTGCAGATCTGCAGTCGGGTTGCCTGTGGTAAGCTATTGGCAGTCAATTAGGTGAAATAAACTGGGAGGGTGACCTTCATTTCCTTTTAATAGCTTTTTCCTCCCTGAAATGGGGAGCTTCAGTGGATTTTCAGCTTAAATTTTATTCAAGCTGCTTTATTACACTTGACAGCTTAGCTCTGCA
Organism: Mesoplodon mirus; assembly: GCF_964341445.2. Lineage (NCBI taxonomy): Eukaryota > Metazoa > Chordata > Mammalia > Artiodactyla > Ziphiidae > Mesoplodon > Mesoplodon mirus. The sequence continues at coordinate 88,483,338 of NC_138976.1, read as the reverse complement.
TAAACAATTCTCCCCTCCTCCTCTTCCCCACAGGTCTGGGCTCTGCATCTCTCCCCCTTAGTGTCACATTTTTGACTGTTACTTAGTGGGCTCTCTAATCACATTCAACAAAAAAAACAATTACATCTGCATTTGTCTGCTGCCTTCTGTACCCTTTTCTTGTGTAATGAATTGCTTTATTTCAGAGATCAAATCAAATATTCACTGGTACTTTTGCATGTACCGTGTTTGATTAGCAAAGACTAATAGCAAATTGTACTTGTAGCTCGAGCACAGAATTTTTTAGCCCAGATGAATGAGGATGGAAAAGCCTGTTTTGATTAAAGGAAAACATATGCAAAGCAGTTCTCAAGTACCCAGTTACACTTCGTGAAACATGTTTGTTTTCTGATAGGCTCTAAATTTTTACGTATCATTTCTCAGTGGTAAAACTTTGTACTCTTACATTCTCAAAGGCACTGCCCAATCCTATCCATTAGAAAGGAGGAAATTGTGTTAACCAGATGTTTATAGGTAATACTCATTTTGAGTTGAATCAGAAAATAAAAATAGCAGGTTGTTTTGGAAGGGCAGATGAATCACTTAATTTTATGAATGGCTTTAGTCCAGGAAACATGTTGTTGAGATTATAAAGGCAGATTAGCTCCGATAGCTAGCAACAATAACCCAAATCAGTGAATTGGGCCCAGCACAAGACTTAACGCCAGTTGCAGGTCTTCAGCATACTGGCATGTGCGGCTTTTATAATTGTAGTTTTTGGATCAGTATATTAATTTATGTCAGCAGGCTCTTTTAAAGTTTGTACTGATCAATAATTATCCCGCACCATAAGTTTCATGCTGTGGCATATGCTTGATTTTTGCTTGAAAGGAATTGTGCACGTCCTGGAAAATCGAAGTAGCATAAAATTGGGTTGACAATTCAGCAGACCTTTGCACCCCTTCATTGAACATGCAGTGTGTCAGCCTGTCTCCCCAGAGGGGAGGAGGCTCTGGGAGGCTGTCTGTTCCTACAAGCAGCAGCTGCGCGCAGGGTAAATGCAGCCCGGTTTGATAGCAGCTGTCAGTATTGTTCGGGGACCGACTTAGGGTAAAGAACACTGGGAGAGGCCATGCTCTTCGTCTGCATCGACTTTCAAGCTAAGAAAAGAAATAGTAATTTAACGGTTTAGACATCTATTACAAGTGTGAAAGATCATGAAAGAGTACCCTTTAAAATGCAAATGAGCTGAAACATTCTCATTCCCTTTAAGGTACAATCAAGGAGCTTACTGCTTGCTTGACAGGGCTACAGATATTTCTCTTTAGCAAACCTGGAAAAAGTTAAATCTTCTCAAGGACACCAGGCTTCTAGGTAAGCTCAGCTGTGTCCTGGGACCGTGGCTGCTCTTTTAGGAGGAAGAGAGAGGTTATAGTTTTTTCCGTTTTTGTAGAGTGAATTAATGGTGCCCATTTCTCACCAGCATAGGAAACGTAGTTCTCATATCTGACGGAAAATACTGAATTTTACATCTTTTTCACCACAGCACCTGCCTTCAACTTACATAGATTCCTGGTATTTAAGAAAGATAAGCTTCTTTAGATATTTGATACTTGGAGAAACTATTGAGATATTTTTTGTTATACTTTTTTTAACAGCTTGACTGATGGTATATTTGCTAATTGGCAGACTAATAACTGCAACCTTACTTTTTGAATTTTGCTTTTTATAAGCTCTTTTGTTATTAAACATGTTACGTTCTTGTAACAATAAAAATGCAGAGATCTTAATAGATACAGGGTTTGTTTGGTTTGGCACAAACTCCCTTGTACTTGAGAAAACAAGTTCATTGTGAGAAGGAAACTTATTTATTTGAACCTTGGTGGGTTTTTTTCCCCCCAAACATCAGGATAGTCTCCACAATTTAATCAGCATTCCTCAAAGATTTTTTTTTTTTAGTTTGGAATGCTATTAAAAATGCTCAAAACGAAGTAGGTTATTGACTGACATAACATTTTATTTGTGGAATAGCTAACGGCTACCTGAAGGAAAGGAAAATTGACGGACGGGCTCTTCAGATCACTCCCCATTGTAGTATTTGGGGAGGTGGGAACTAAGAGCTCTCTTCTACCTGCTCTGATACTACATAATTGATTTTAAGTTGAGATTGGGATTTCAAATAATCAGTGTTATCTTTTAATTGGGTTTATATCACATATAATTGGGTTTATATCACGTATAATTAATATAAATCATATAAATATAGATATGGATATATACATACCTGTACACACGCAGATTTTTTAAAAATTGATGTGTAATTCACAGGTGAGGTGCACAGCTCCTGAGTGTACAGATTGATCACTGGCACATGCACACACCCTGTAGCCCACATTCCTCTCTGGGTGCAGATTGTTCCCACCTCCGCAGGAAGTCCCCTTGTGCTTCTTCTCAGCCAAGTTTTCCCACCCCCCTAAAGAAACATGGTTGCTTTTTGATTAAAAAGTAGAAGAGTAAAAGAATAATTAGCAGAGTGTGATTTTCTTTATTAAAACAGTTACATAGTTGTATATCTATTTCTAACCAAGTACCTACTGCCTAACTTCTCAGTGTTATATGCTCATCTTTCTAAGACCATTTGTATTGTGTTAACCTGGACAAAGCCTGGGCCTAGGATGAGATGCACTTGGTTGGGACACTTTGCACTGCCACTTTTTATTTTTGTTTTTAAAAAATATTTATTTATTTTATTTTTGGCTGCATTGGGTCTTAGTTGTGGCACATGGGATCTTTTGTTGCGGGGCGCAGGCTTCTCTCTAGTTGTGGCCTGCGGGCTGTCTAGTTGTGGCCTGCGTGCTCAGTAGTTGTGGCACACGGGCTTAGTTGCCCCGCGGCATGTGGGATCTTAGTTCCCAGACCAGGGGTTGAACCTGTGTCCCCTGCATTGGACGGTGGATTCTTAACCACTGGACCACCAGGGAAGTCCCGGCACTGCCACTTTTTAGCTTTGTGACCTTGTACAGCCAGTTAACCTCTATCAGCGTCCTTCTGCAGGACAATGGATAATACCATTTACCTTGCATGGCTTTTGTGGGGGTAAGATCTTGGCTGGCAGCCTTCAACGAGCATGTGGTGCTGACACCCTGAACTGAGGTTTTGTCTGCCTGGTTTCTTTCGGCACCAGTAGCAGATCTCTGGGTCCAGTTGGCCAGGCTCCTGTGAAGGGGCGATTGCTCCCAGCAGCAGGTCACCTCCTCCTTTGTCTGTTCTGGTGGTTACATGGATGTTGGTGTTTGAGATTAGACCCAGCCAGATGCTCTGCTCCTGCCGTTAAGTTGTCGTGCTCGAATGACTTCTAATAAGGACTCAGAAGTGCCAAAGCACTGCCATTTAACTTTTGACAAACAAACTTATTAAAGTTCAGAACAAGGCGGGAAAGTTAAGTTAGGGGAACAGATGGAGGGGTTTGAGAAGCAAAAATGTGAGGACAAGGCATCATTGGCTTCCTTACTCAACATAAAGAGGAAAGGGCACCAGGCCTTTTGCTGGCCCTGAGAGGTGGCGGGGATCCTTGTGATAGAATTGGAAGGAGAGAAGAGTTAGAAGACATGGACAGATGAACAGTTCCCCTACCACAAAATGCCAGATTTCTGATAGCTGCCTTGATGCTGACTGTTGGATATAAGAAAATTTAAACAATTTCCCATAGCAGTGCTATGAACGTCAGGAACTCAGGGAAATTTGGGGTTAATGTAAGCAACGTTGTTTGTCCTTTCTCATTTATTTGGATGTGATCTGACTTACTTTCCATGAATATAACTTCTGTCAAGGCCTATGGGGCTCAGGTTTGGGGCTCCAGTTATTGGTCGTCTGTGTATACTCCTGTTCCACAGGCAAATTTATAATTCTCTATACTGTAAAACAACTTAGTATGAAATAAAAGAAGTCTAGGGTGGTCTGTGGTGTGTGACTATGTGTATTTGTGTAGGTGGTGGCTGTGAATACAAACTCCTGATGTGTCTGCAGAGGAGCCTTTCTGTCCTTGAGAGATTGAGTTGTAGACCTAAAGGACTCCCTATTGTTGCAGGAGATGATGGGTTTAAGGATTAGCAAAAATGTTGGATTATTTTTTTCCTCTGGCTGTAGCTGTCAGACATCTATAGGATTGTAGTGTAGGAAGTTTAAGAGGATGAGGTTAGCCTCTTATTCTTATGAGTATGCAGTTAATCCCTGGAAAGCCCATCAATAACCCAGCTGTAAGTTTCTTTCTCTCACCCTGAGAGAATAATGCATAGCCTGCTACCAAAAGGAGTAAATAAAATGATGACAACAAACATGGATCTTCCAGCTCTACCAGCTTCTATTTAGTGACATACCTGCCACTTAAATTCCACCAGTCCAGCCCTTTTATTAATTTTCCAAAGAGATGGTGCAATATCACAGAGAAGTCTTTTATACATCCTACCTCTTCTTTAGGTCGAGCTAGTTTTTTTTTTTTTTTTTTTTTTTTTTACTGAGGGTACAAGTAGGTATCTCTGACAAATGCAGAGCTGAAGCATTTTCTACTTGTTCGTTTCCCCATATATTTTCATATGATTTTTATTTGGATTTCTTAGAAGAAGGCATTATAACATTTTCCCTCTTTTCAGAGGAAGAAGAAAAATCTTCAGAATAGAAAGTTGAGTATCTCATTTTAGAAATTAGATCTATGCAGTTTTTTTTAATTGATAGATGACTTAATGTACCACATCATTCACCCTTTTAAACACACACAACTCAGTGGTTTTTAGTATATTCACAGACTTGTACAGCCATCACTACTATCTCATTCTTGAACATTTTCATCACTCCAAAAATAAACCCATATTCATTAGGAGTCAGGCCCCATGCCCCCTCCCCTCAACCCCCTGGCAACCACTAATCTTTCTATCTCTGTGGATTTGCCTGTTCTGAACATTTCATATAAACGGAATCATATGATATGTGGCCTTTTGTGTCTGGCTTATTTCACTTGCATAATGTTTTCAAGGTCTATAGATGTTGTAGCAAGTACTTCAGTCCTTTTTATTGATGAATGATACTCCATTGCATCAATATGCTGCATTTGTTTATCCAATCAGTTGCTGGTCATTTAGGTTGTTTCCACCTCTTGACTGTTATGAATAATGCTGCTGTGAACATTTGTGTACAAATTTTTGTGTGGACACGTTTTCTTTTATCTGGTGTTTATATCTAGGAATGGAACTCTGGGTCATATGGTAACTCCATTTAGCTTAAACAACCAAGTGGCTGTACCATTTTACATTCTCCCTAGCAGTGGATGAGAATTCCAGTTTCTCTGCTTCTTCTCCAACACTTGTTATTGTCCATTGTTTTTATTCTAGCCCTCCTGGTGTGACATGCTGTCTCATTTGTGGGGTTTTTTTTTTTTTTTTTTTTTTTTTGCGGTACGTGGGCCTCTCACTGTTGTGGCCCCTCCCGCCGCGGAGCACAGGCTCCGGACGCGCAGGCCCAGCGGCCATGGCTCACGGGCCCAGCCGCTCCACGGCATGTGGGATCCTCCCAGACCGGGGCACAAACCCGTGTCCCCTGCATCGGCAGGCGGGCTCTCAACCACTGCGCCACCGGGGAAGCCCCTCACTTGTGGTTTTGATTTGCATTTCTCTGATGGCTGATGGCGCTGAGCATCTTTTCACTGAAACCTTATATGGTTTTATAAGTGGATCTACCTAAGTAAACAAGGCTTTTAAAAAGCTTATTCTAGTTTAGGTCTTTTAAGTCATGACAGAAACAGACACCCAGGGCAGGTAGGATGAATAAGTCAGGGGGTGATGCAGAATGAGTTGGCCTGTGTGGATTAGCTGAGATGCAGAAGCAGTAAAGACGAGTTTAGATCCTTTTCAGAAATTTAGGCCTTCATCCTGGTGCCTGCCTACGTACAGGCCATCAGTGTTGCTTCTGCATCTCATTTTCTGTGTGCCCCTGCATCGAGATGGAGCCTCTCAATGGATTTATGTATTTATTTATTTTATTGTCTTCAAGTGGCTTGCGAATTCTTGGCCCCAGCAAGCAGTTTCTGCCTGTTTATCACCCTTGCCCCCTTCACGCGAGAGGCCATCCACATAATGGGAGGTTTTCAGATAACTCCTGTAGTGGTGTCCTTGATGTTTCTCCTGCCACATAGCTCTTCCCCACTTTTCCCACTTGTTTATCATAGCATACCCATTTTCTTTTTCTGCACTCTCCCAAGATAAGAACTGAGTGTTTTAAAGAACAGAGAAATAGCAGAAAATCAAGGAAGAATGACTTGGAGAGAACTGTCAATAAATGCTACTTTTCACTCCCCCCCCACACACTTTAAAAGTGTTTAAATACCAAGTGCTATAAATGCCACTTACTGTCACACTTTTAGCATTAAAGATGCTATTTTGGGGCATGGTTTTAGTTCTGGTTGGGTTCAGTTTGTGATCTGTGTGACATAGTTTTCCCAAAAGGTTATAAAGTGGGTTAAATTTCAGAAATTCAGTGGTTGGTGATAAGGAACTTATTAACATCTAGTGGGGATGAGAGGGACGTTGGCCTTCGTTTTTATTCTGGTGTCCTTTCCACTTGTATAGGCAGCTCTGTGGTGATAAACCCTGTGCTACACCTGTTTTAGAAACAAAAATGTAGAAACCACTGCACAATTATATTAAGGCTCTGAATGTAAACAGCAAAGTCAATTTCATATAGCAACATAAATTGACCCAGTCTGCACTGGGTAAAATGTGAATTAAAATTCTAAATGTGTGGCTGTTGTTTGACACGGATGAGGTTATTTTATTCCTTGTGGGTTTTCAGTGTCACTAACTCAGTGTTTGGTGTTTGTTTTACTTGTCTCATTCCCAGCCTATTCAAATTGTTTGGATTAAGAACAAGTACAGTTATCTCCTTATGACCCAAACTAAACCTTTCCCTAATCACCTTTGAGGCACCAGAACAGTATGTAAAAGTTCCCATTGTAGCTCTTTTCCCAAATTGTTTTGTAAAATGTGAAGTTTCTGATTGTTTGTTTTGTTTCGAATTGTTAGTGGAGTCAGCATTAGGAAGCAGAGGCTCATTTTTTTGAGCTGTGACAAGGTACTCGATGGAGAAGGGACAGTGAAAAGTGAATATTTTAAAGTACTTCTGGTGTTTTTGTTTTTGTTTTTGTTTCAATACGTGGGCCTCTCACTGCTGTGGCCTCTTGCGCTGCGGAGCACAGGCTCCGGACGCGCAGGCCCAGCGGCCATGGCTCACCAGCCCAGCCACTCCGCGGCATGTGGGATCTTCCCGGACCGGGGCACGAATCCGTGTCCACTGCATCGGCAGGCGGACTCTCAACCACTGCGCCACCAGGGAAGCCCAGTACTTCTGTTTTTTAAGCAACAATTTGGCAAGTCCTTTGGCATATAAGAACGTGGGTTCTAATGTAATGGGACAGAATTCCAGCTTAGGTTGAGACCAGAACTTCTCACCCTCAGCACTGTTGACATTTTGGGCTCGTGAATTCTCTGTGCTGGGGGCTGTCCGGTGCATTGTAGGACGTTTAACAGCATCCCCAGCCTCTACCTACTAGATGCCAGCAACACTTCTACTGGTCTTTCCCTCCCAGTTGTGACAACCACGAATGTCTCTAGGTGTTGCCAAATGTCCCTGGGGTGGGGAAAGTGGTGTTGAAATTGTTTAAAGAGCTACCACTCTAGATTGATACATGTTACCCCAAACCACCATTGTTCATCAGAAATGCCTTTTCTGATAGCTTTATAAACTGTGTTGCTTATGTGTTCTGTGGTGTATAAATCTATAAGCATTAACTTAAAGAAAACGTTTACTAATTAGTGCAAGCTAATGAATGGGTAGAAGGTTGAATTTTCCCAGCCAGCCTTGCTGTCACGTTGAGAAACATTTTACAGTTTCCCCGATGATTTGGGTAGGTTTGGGTCTATGGAGGACTGATTCATGTAAATTCCCCTAATTGGCAGAGCCATCGGATTTTTTGATGTGTTGCTGGCTATATAGCAATGTCAGGATCTCTTTTCTTGTGGCATATATTTTTAAGTAACATTCATGTTTCTTCCTTTTGGTGAAGGTGATGAGTACTAGTCTGTCCCAGGTAAGCCGTGTTGAGAAAAAAATGTTCATTAGGACACATGGGGCAAGTGGGCTGCCCTTTTGGAGTCAGTTGTTTCAGTCTCCTGGATGTGGGCCCTCTATTCATTTCAATAAAGTTTTTATCTTAGAAATAACACTTATTACTTATTAAGCATCTTCTTCTGAGAGAAGCCGGAACTATCTCTGTTTCAGCTTGATTCTTCTTTATCAGCTTCCTTGGAAGAGAGCTAGAGCAAAAGATACTTTCCTTTTTCAGATGTAGGGTATTGGAAAGTGGGGACTGGAGAGATGGCACTCGTGAGTCATAAATCTAAGAACAAATTCCCATCTGTCACTGCTGATGAGGCTGCATCGTGAAGATGGTTTTATTTCCGGGTAAATGCCCAATAGTGAATGTGGATTGTCTCTGGGTGTGCAGTATTGCACAAGAGTATCTCCTTACCTGGGAAGGGAGAAACGTGAGGTCCTCGGTGGAGAAAGAGATTGCCCTCTTCCTTCCCTTTGCTTGGGAACATTAGGTCTGCAGCTGATCCCTTGTGAATAGTCCTGGGCTGCTGGGGTCACAGGAGAAATGCTGTTCTAGGGAATAAAAGCTTTGCAATCATTGTTCTGGCTATGAGCCCCACGGCAAGCCACTCTTTGGTCTGTGACATGGGAGCCATTATGCGCCCACCCTTCCTCCCTCTTGTGTATTCCGAGCTGAGGCCAGATAAGGAAGCTGGAAATATGATCTAGGAGCACTGCATGGTGGGATAAAGAAGTAGAACGTGAGGCAGCAGTATCCACGTTTCTTGGGTCCTGCAGCAGCTTCAACAGCTGTGATTCATCCTGTCGCTGCCTACTTAGTACTCCTTTCATTTTGTGATAGGATTTATGCTTTCTTAAAAAAAAGGAGGAAGAAGGAGTTTCAAGATCGCCAAGCTAAGGATGGAAGAACCTAATTGCCTCTAATAATGGGCAGTGAGCTATCTCCTCAAGGGGCCTGGAAAGCTAGAGCACGCTAGAGGTGGGACTTACCCACGGCCAGTTAGGCTGTTGGATAGCCCTGTTGAGAGCTATTTGCCTGAAGGTTGAGTTTAACTTTGCAGGTCTGTTTCACAGCTGTGGCAAAGCCCCTTTATCTTATAAGCTTAGTCTTTCTTTTCAATAGTACATCAGAGAATCCTTTCCAGTTCATCTTTCCAAAAACCAACTTGGGCTTGGCAGAAAATCTGCTTCCTTCTAGCATATCCAAATATCACCTGAGACTGCCTTTGCTCTAACGTAAAATCACACGTCTGGAGTTGTTTTTTGGTGTCTCCATTTGGGGGGGGGGGATTTTAGAGGGGGACTGGGGGTGGGGTGCAGGCAAGGGTGATAGGGTTGGTATCCTCCACCCTATAGTTAAATTCCCTCCCCTCTGCTTAGCCTCTCTCATCTTCTTTAATCAGTGCCGTGCTTAATTACCCCACTGCACCCGCTTGTGTATGCATCACTGCCTTTCCCTCCAAGAAGCCGGACATTGCTTTTACTCTGAGTAATGATAGTAATCGCTGGTAGGGCAGACCTGTTCCTCATCTTTCTCCGAGCACATTTCTTATGGCAGGTGTCTAGTTCCTAATTAAGTGCTAATGAGCATACCTAGTGGACCGTGATGCCGCTGCCAGCTCCTTCAGTTTTATGTGCTGCTATTGCCAAGCTCTTAAAAGGTGACGGAGCAAGAATTAGTGTCTTTGGGATGACAGGAAGGTGATTTTATGCATAAAGAAGTTGTTATTGTGATCTCAAATGGTGAATGAGTAGTTTATAAATACTTTCCAAGAATACTATTAATGCTGCCTGCTCTGACCTCACCCCTTTTCCAGTTTCCCTCGCATTAGAACTGTGCTCTCTTTGGAAGGAGTGGAGGTTTAAAGAGAAGGTTGACGCCTAAAGATTTTTTTAAAAGATACTAGGAGTGGTTGAAAATTTACTGTTAAATGACTATAGATACCGATTTCTGCCTTTTAGATGCTGCTTTCTCTTGCTCTTGCGTGCCGGAAGCATGTTTAGGATTCAGTCAAAGATCAGTGGTCAGGGTGGAAATTGCTGAAGATCTGGTGTGAAGATCTAATATATTCAGTATGTGCAAGGGTGTAATAAATAAAACGAGTAATTGAGTCCCAGGGAAGTGAGCACAAATCAGAATCTTAAGAATTTCCTAACATTACACCTTAGAAATTGAGCTTTAATCGTTTTTACTGTCTCATCAAAAACGAGTTTTATGTTGGACAGCTGAAATGTGGCCAGATTTATGGTGCAAGGGCCATTGCTTGGATACTTTTTCATTTCCTACAACATATCTTAAATATAATATATGAGAGCAGTGATACTCTAATGTGAACAGGTTTCTAACCTCTGGAATGGGTTAAGTGATAGAGGCGAAGGCATTTGGGAATGGGGACTTGGTCATCATGGTTGGAGTCCCACACATCTGGTGGGAGTGCTTTCCTCAGCAGGGTTCTTGGCCTGAGTCTTGGTGTTTTCCTCTGTGACACGGGAGGGGGGTAGGTTTGGGGCATGGGGCTCAGGAGAAAGGAAGGGATAAACAAAGTTTTGTCTCTAAGGTTCCTTCCATTTGTCACATGCGTGGCTCCCAGAGGGCTCCCTCTGTATGTGGTGGTACCGTGACTAGAGCACAGCCATGAGGGTCCTTCCTACGTTGACTTCACTTCCCTGCCACCTGGTGGGAGAAACTCAATGCCTTGAGCCCCATCTGTGAGATGGGAATATCAATACTTCCTCCATTCTGTGAGGGCTTGATGAGCTCAGGGCACACAAGTACATGAGAGATGCTACTTCTTCCTGCTTTCTAGGTTCCGTTAACTAAAGATAATGTTTGGTTTTGTCTCATCCTAACGTTGTGGTAAGTTAACGCAAGAATGCTGGGGTGCAATGGAGTCACCTAGTAACTGGTGACTAGTTGAGAATATAGTTACTGTATTATAGGATGCATATCTGCACCTCTCCTATTTTAACCTTTCTGAAGTCAGAATGGGTCTGAAATCTGTGGCATCTTAGATTCAATGATGCGCTGGATTTCATCCTTGGAGGCACTTAGAGATGGAACTAACCACTGTGTGAGGGCTTACTAACTTATCCAAGTTTGCTAATAATCAATAGCTACACTTCGAGGGCGTGAGTTAGGCCTGAAGGTGACAGTGTCAATCTGAGGATTATGTTTTGGGAAGATTGTATGATATCAGGTAACTGAGCAGATGAAAGCTTTTGATGGACTGAAAGTGCTAACCACATTTTTTTCTCTCTTTCCTCCCTGTCTCTCTCCTTGTTCCCTTCCTCTGTGTGTGTGTGTGTGTCTGTGTCTCTGTGTGTGTGTGTCTCTGTGTGTCTATGTGTGTGTGTGTGGAACCTCCTGTTCTGTCTCCTCCATCCTCTCCTGTCACGTCTGCTGTCTCCCTGGTTGCCACCACCACCGCCACCACCGCCACCACCTCCCTCTCTCTCCCTCCTCCTCTTCCTCTCTCACCACCACCACCAACAGCAGCAGCAGTTGCAAGCTCAGCATCTTTCTCACGGCCATGGACCTCCAGTGCCCCTCACCCCTCACCCTTCGGGACTTCAGCCTCCTGGAATCCCGCCCCTCGGCGGCAGTGCCGGCCTCCTGGCGCTGTCTAGTGCTCTGAGTGGCCAGTCTCACTTGGCAATTAAAGATGACAAGAAGCACCACGATGCAGAGCACCACAGAGGTGAGAGGCCGGGCAAGCCAGATTAGGACCTTGCCCTAACACTCTTACAGGGCTGCAAAGTTTGTGCACCGCTAAAGAAAGCCCCAGCCCATTCAGAGAGCAAACAATGAGCTAAGAGGAACTGTCTGTCACACAGCTTGGCCACTGAAACACAGTTCACCCTGGAGGTTTTCAGGGTTTAACGTGGGCATCTGTAGATTTCTCCATCTCTTTAGATGGCAGGCATCTTGACATCTTGGCAACTGCCTCATTAATGCCAGTGGCCTGTACCATATTATGGAAAACTGTTAACTGCTTAATTGGGTAATTTTCAAAGAAAGTAATGTTGTTAAATGGGGCGAAATAAGAAGTTAAATTTGAAAGTGAATGTGTTCAAATGAAAGGTTTGATAATTGCATCTGTTACTACTTAGTTTCATAGGCTTTAATTCTAGTATGCATTAAATATTGGGCAAAATTGCACTTGACTAATTTTTGAAAAAAAGTAATTTATTCTGTCAAGAAATTTTTAAAAAATAGGCTTTTGTGTATGGTTAAACTGTAAATCTTATGTTTACAAAATACTGTAATTTTCAGGAAATCACTGTATTAGGAATGTGCAATGACTTATATAAATAAAAGCCATTTTAAAACTGTTTGGGGCTTGTGTTCTAATTATTCCCCCCTTTTTTTTATTTCTGTTCTTGCCTCTGTGTCTGAACGGGCATGTCTGTGCGTTTCTTGGTAACCTCGGGAGCAGACAGAGAACCGGGCACAGTAAGTACCCTGACGCCTGCTGCACATAAACGCGTTCTCCCCCACTGCAGTGCACCCTCATCCGCCTTTCTTTAAACACAGGCACAGACACGCATATTCTACTCTCTCTCGGCGACCTGTTTTTCTTTTTTTTTCTTTTTTTAAAAAATATGACTGTTTCCCCCCACCCTTTGTCTTTTATATAAAACTTCCATCAGATGAGAGGGAGGCAAAGCTGTTTGCTATGATTACTCACTTGAAAATACACTTTGATCCCTATGTGCCCCAGACCCATTTAAAAAATATGTTTATCATTGCACTTCGAGTCCAGGTTTACCTGTAGTTTAAGAGAGTATTCATTTTTTATCTTAAGTCAGTTGTACAGGCAAGAGGTCACAATCCATATGTGAAATTAGTTAGTATTGTGTTATTTCTACCTAAACCATTCATTATCCTCTGCAAATGCATCTTAGTTGCTAGGTTTCCATATCTAGTTTTCTTTTCATAATTGTCCTTGGAGTGTGAACTTGAACTTAACTTTATTTTAGTCCAGAGAACTGAGTGTCTGAGTAAGCTCTCAAAACCAAGGAAATTCAGTGCACGGGGCTCTGTGCTTATCGAGTTCATTTTTTTTCACCAGCCTAAATCTTACCCATTTTACATAAAGCACGTTTGATCTGTACACATATCTGCCGGTTACTTGTGGGGAGGCCTGTCTCTAAAATGCGTCTCTTACATGTTGTGGAACAAACAGAATGAGAAATCGGCCCCTTTTCAGGTCAAATAACCTCCAGTTTTTGCCCCCTTCCTTCCTTCCTTCCTTCTTTCTGAACATGGCGGTATTTTGATCATCTTCAATCTAAATATTGTTAAAAAATAGGAGATACTGAACTTTTAAATCACTCTGATACTTTCTTATGAGTTTGGGGGGACGGTATGTAAACTTTTTCAGTTTGAAAAGTTTAGGCACCCCTCCACACACACCTTCTGTGTAGAATGGTAGCTATTTTTAAAATTCTTTTTGGGACAGACCTTTTTTACTTCATGTGTCAGGATGTATTGGGGGGAATGGATAATGGTGAAAGGATGAGGTAGGTAGTTTTGAAATTCTTGTCCTGTAAGTTTTCTTTGGAAAATGTTGGGAGGAGAAAAGAGGGGAGAAAAAAAATTAGATCTAGGGAATAAAATTACCTACTCCGAAAGTATGGACCTAAGTAAACTGATTTATGGAGGTGACCTTTCTGTTTTGCTGTTTCAGTGTCCCTGTAGATTGTCATCTTTTTTGCCAGGTTCATTCAATGGAGTATCAAATTAAAAACCCTAATCCTGGGCCAGAGAATAGAGATGGCAGAAGATGATGTTGGGAATGCCCACATGCATTAGTCTGCTGCATGTTTTAATCTATTGAATTTATTCTAGGTTTGAGACTTTATTTTTATTTCAACTTTATGTTATCAGTACTACTGTTCCACCTTAAGTCACGGTATATTTATTGAATGCTTACTCTATGTAAGGTAATATAGGAAATATATCTGTAGTGAGCGATGTGTAGGGATATGTAGGCACACGTATCACAAGCCCTTTCTCAAAGAACCAAGGGAAAGCAACAAAAATGCTAGACGATACAAGGCTGAAGAAAGTTTGAGCAGGAGTTCTAGACAGTTGTGGAAGGGATACCATGGTGTATGCCTCTCTGAAATGCCAGTGGCAGGAAAGAGTAGAATTTGCACACTTAAGCTTGTAGAGGCATTTTTCCATAACTCGGTGTGACTATTTCTGAGTATGTCTAATAATCTGTGTGTAATTTTGGCTGGAAGATGTAATCAAGAACTTGATTGGGGAAGTGAGGGTGAGGTGGACGAAGGTTAATGAGTTGTACCCTTAAAGAAGTACTAAATCGTTCTTGAATTTCAGGCAGCTGTGGATTGTTTTCAAGTCTACTTAGTTTAGTTTGTAAGTCCGTGTTGAGTTAGCAATTGAACTTTTAAGTCCAAATGTGGTAGATACATTGCATAAACCAATCTATAAAATAATATAAAATACGTGATTACTTAATGTGTTATTTGCATGTCTCCTTTTTCACACCAAATTTTTGTCAAGTCTTAATAATAATTTCAAAGAGTATTTCCAGAATAAGTATATATGCTGAATTTCCTGTGTAATTATTACAGAAAACTCATGGTAATGATAATATAAAATGGAGAAACTACACTAATTTTTAATCTAAAAATTTAATTCAGTCTGTAGAGAGGGATTAAATTGTTCACTATCCATATAAGTGGGATTTTGCTGCAGTTACATAAAATTAACTAGCTCTCTGCAAACTTTGTGTAAAATTACATCTGAGACTCAGTGGGTAACGAGATGATGTGTACTATGAGCTCCTAAAGTATAATAGTACTTACCTGTTTAATAAAGTGGTTTGAATTATGAAGTTGAATTTTACTTGGCAGATGAAGTCCATTCATTGCTCTCTACTGCTGTTTTGTTTGTTCACTCATTGAGGGTTTAAGAGCAGTGGCTATAGGGCAGCGATTTTCAAACCTTATGGTCTCAGAATCTTTTACCCTTAAAGTAACTGATGACCCCAGAGAACTTTTGTTTATGTGTGTCATATATTTTGAAAAATTTCTGGGTTAGAAATAAAACATTTTAAAATCACTTAAACAGAGAAAGAGCTACTTGTGTTAACATAAATAACATGTTTAGTGAAAAATAACTATTTTCCAAAATAAAAAATTGGAGTGGGAAGAGTGGTTACTTTTTTTTTTGCACATTTGCAGATGTCTTCAATGCCTGGCCTAAAAGAGGGCAGTTGAATTTTCCTCAGCTTCTGCATTTTCTTTGTTGCCATACATTGTTTTGGTTTAAGTATTGGAAGAAATCTGCCCACAGCGAGGCACCCTCAGGGTCCTTGGACCAAACTCTGAGAACCTCTGCCATAAAGAAGACCAAGGAGTTCTAAAAAGTTCTAGGCTGGCATAGAGTCTTTTTTTTTTTTTTTTCCTGCTCTTCTTTCTATGTTGAACGAATATATTTTTTATATCAAGTGCAAAAATCAGGGACCTATGTCAGAGGGAATGTGAGTGTGTGTGGATCGTTATCTGTGAGTCTAAAACTGGTTCATAGATAGTTTATGTTTATTTTTAGTGACAGATTATTCCATTTGCTGGTTTAAGGTTTTATGGTAGGAAAACAAATGAACCTTAATGTAACCTGTTTAATGTAAAACCCAGGAAATAAAGGTGCTAAGAACAGAGAGAAAATACAGACACTCTTTTTAAGTTTCTTGTTTCTGAAAGGGATGAATGATAAAGCTAGTAACTTTTGAGAGGTGTATTTTGCTGTTTGGCTGTTTTCTAATTCGCAAACCTTTTTTTTTTTTTTTAACATAAGCCTATTAACCAGAGTGCTACTACTGAGCAAAAAAATGACCTAACAAAAGCCTTTATTTCTTCAGGAGTAATAAAAACTTTAGATATCCCAATTAATTTAAAGATGAATTGCACTAAATTTTGGCTGAAGGGAATGCTCCTTAAATACATCTACTTGAAAGACCTGGAGTTAGAGAACTGACAGGAGTTGTATGGTTTTTAAGAAAAATGATAGAATGGATGTTTAAATACTCATTCATTTAACATATTTATTGACCACTTACTATGTGCCAGGCACTGGCTGAGGCACTGCGTAGACTTGCTGCCATTTTGCAGTGATATCTTTTAATGTCAAAGTCAAATTATGTGTCGAACGAAAAGCACTGAAATATCTAACTCATGTGATGGTTATTCGGAACACTTGGAAGAGGGAGGAGACTTGAGGGGGGTCTGTGTGGGAGAGACTCAGGACAGGGACGATCTGTAGACCTAAGGCGGGTTCCTAGTGGACTTCAGAAGGTCCTGGGACCCCTCTAAAATTGTATGCAGAGTGGGTCAGTGCTCTTACATAATGCTGAGGAGAGATCATAACATTCATTAAATTCTCCAAAGGGGTTCCTGGCCCAGAAAAGTCTAAGCACTTTTCATCTACTTCAGAGGTCAAAATGGTGTGTCACCATCGTTTTCTCAATAAGACACCAAAGTAAGGAGGTTGGGTGTCTTTGGTCATATAGTTAATTAACAGAGGTGGAGATATAGATCATGTCTTTCTGAGGGACCCTGTTGCCACTCCTATAACATTTCTAAACTTAGGTTCACATTTAGAACTTATTTAAAAGTAGTTAAGACAGCCATCACTTTATTTAATGTAAGGGGGTGTCTTTATCTTTTTCTTCTCTAGCTGTTGTACTTCCCTAGTTTATTGGCAGAGGTAGGACCAGATCCTAGTTACAGACCACCCGTCACTTCACTTTTTTCTAAGACGACACTCAGCAATATAGAGAGCAAGGAGGAAATAAGGTGTGAGGCTTGCTTTGGGGAATACTTCACTCTTGGCCTGTTTCTGAAATTTTATTTTTTTGAATGTCACAGCATCTCCCAGTGGCTCTTTAGGACCACGGCACTGTGGGTGTGGGGGGAAAGGGGACAGTGATAGAAAGAACATGGGTTTTGGACAAAGGCAGACCCCAGTGGAGTTCTGGCTGCACAGGCAAGATTTCTCATCCTTCTAGAAAGTGGTGATGGTGGCTGTCTGCAGGGTGAGGGTTTAGGGACCACAAATGGGAAGTCATCAGACGTACCGTAGCAAGCCTTTAGGAAAGTCCTCCCTGGCTCTACCTGCAGGGTAGCCAGCCAACAGTAAATGTGTCGTTAGTCACCGACAACGTAGTTACTTGTGGTTTCCTTTTTAAAAAATGTGTGAGGCTGTTGTGGAGATGAGGGCTCACATGACCCGTGGCTATTCCTAATGATTCTTAGTGTGTCAGCATCACACAACCCATCCCAGCCTCTCAGGAACTTGATCAGTCTCATGATGCTCGAATTCATCAAAGGTAAACAGGGACCAGGAGGAGGTGTTTTCGCCTAAATGTGGTTGACCTGACTTATGTCAAGGAATTGCCTGGAGATACAGGATAAAACTGAAATGAATCACCTGAAATCTCAATATTAAGGCCCAGTGGAAAACATTAAGTTTTCTTAAGTGGTTGCCTCAGTAGATTTCTCTTTTGGCAGAATTTAAAACTCTGTGCTTAAAAACATAGACCTTCTGGGAAAACCAGCATCACTGCCACGAGAAGGGTGACCCCCTGAAGGAAGGAAAGCACTGGCAGCTTCTTGCTTGTCGGGAGTGGCGTGTTCCTGTGCCAGGTGAGGTGTCTGCTCGCTGTGGGGCCGGAGCTTGCCAGGCGGATGTCAGGACCTGTATGTGACCAGAGAATGTTCAGGTCTTACCTTCCTGAGATCTCAGTGAGGATAGGCATCTTTTTTTTTTTTTGCGATACACGGGCCTCTCACTGCTGTGGCCTCCCCTGCTGCGGAGCACAGGCTCCGGACGCACAGGCTCAGCGGCCATGGCTCATGGGCCTAGCCGCTCCGCGGCATGTGGGATATTCCCAGATCGGGGCACGAACCCGTGTCCCCTGCATCGGCAGGCGGACTCTCAACCACTGCGCCACCAGGGAAGCCCAGGATAGGGCATCTTTAAACAAACAGAAAGCAGGTAGAGGCTATTTTCTCCCTCCACAAACTTTTTTAGGCTTCATTTTGTGTTCTGTAATTAGAAACCTTAATGCCCACCCTTTGGAGCAGATTTTGTAAACTTTTATTTTCCTTTTGGCCTGATCATCATCTTCAGTATTTCCTCTAGAACACAGTAAGCAATAAACTTTGTGTCTCGGTCTTTCTGATGAGGAGAGAAGGGTTAAGTGCCGTCAGATATCCAGATACCACAGTCAAGTCCTGACCCAGTGCTTTCTAGTTTCAGGACCTTTTCTTGCAGTAGAAGCATCTCATCAGGGGCTGGAGAATGAAGAGCACTTTGAAAACATGCTTCTAGAAAAGGTTTGAAATACAAATTTGATTTTGGCTGTGACCATGGTCCTGATTAGGGGAATGAAGGTGTTATGAGGTCATTTAAAGATTATTTTTAAGCAGTTATATTTGTTATGAGCTCCAAAGGTTTTTATTGGTTTTATTTTGTTTTACCTGGAGAAGGAGGGTGGAAGGGCAAGCTGTGGATGTAGAGAGTGATGCCGAAGGCATTTTGTGGTTTAGTACTTCTTCCAGCCCAGATACTCACTGGGTGTGTATGTCTGTGGCTCTGTTTTATTCTGAGCATCCTCCTGAGTTGCCCATCTGCGTCCGACAGTGCCAAGTTCTTAGATCGAGGTGCAAGAACACCCTGTTTTTTTGTTTTTTTCACATATTTTGCCTTTAAACAATATGAAAAATAGACATGTTCCCTTTAGGCCTGCTGCACAGCCAGTCTTCCAAGATGTGATTTCCACATTTCCACATGTCTCCACTTGCTTCCACTCTTCACTGTTGACAAGTGGGGATCGTTAATCTTATAGGTTAAAAATACATTTGTCACACAGAATACGTGAATGACCAACTGGACTGCAGCACGAAGTACCACACAGGGTGATGGCTTAATTGGTACCAGGTGTGGATGAGAAGGCGCACAGATGTGATGGGTGCGTCCTTACCTAATTGTTTTAATGTGCACCGAGAAGTTAATTGTCAGTGTAGAGTGTGCTAGCAAATTAGGTTCCCACTGCCTTAGTGTAACGGAGGATAAATGAGGTGTCATGAGTTTCCAATCTGTACCTCTGACACAGACACTTTTCCTGTGAGGAGGACACTGTTCCCAAGGGGAATTAGCATGGCAGCTAAAGAAATCCATTTGAATAATGTGCATTATTTTCACATTAGGGAAACCTGTCTCGCTTTTGCTGTCTCCATGAACGGGTTTTCCTTTCACATTTGCTGCTGGTGGCTTCAAGGTTTAGACTTGGTTGGCAGAAGAATTGCTTTGAGGTCTCAGGATAGATGAAGGATACATGAATACTCTTATAAAGGGTTTTGGCCACGCTGACAATGTAAACATGCTTTCTTTTATATATTCTGGAGTTTACTTTCCAAGATACCTCTGTATACATGAACAACCATTCCTGTTAAATTGCCAAAGAAAAGTAAAATTCTTGGAACAAGACTTTAAAGACTATTTTTTATTCATATTAAAGCAGCTGAGTCTCTTTACCTTGGTCTTGAGGGGGTGGGTGTTCAGAGCATGAAATAGAAACATTATTGTCTAGAATGGTCAGAATAAAGGTGGTACAGAGTCCAACTCTTGACATTTTCTTCTGATTCGACTGAATGCTCTTTGAAGTGCAAAAGACTCTTCTACTTACATGGTAAGTTCTTATATGAAGGTGTGGTTCAATACTTGTGTGTTTGCATGTTTGTTTTTACTTTAAGAGAATACACTGTCCACTTCTACCCACTGGGTTCACATGCCACCAACTCTCTAGTTAACATGCACCCACTCAGCAGGGAACGGTTCTGGTGTGTGTTTTTATAAAACATGGTTCACCTATTTGGGAAATGGTGCTCTGGATCTGACCACTCAAGGAGTGCACACCAGTTCTAATATTGGAAGACCTCCTACTTTTTCTTTTCTCTTCTGAGCAGCTTTTCTGCTCACTCTTGTACCTGTTCTTTTTTTTTTTAAATAAATTTATTTATTTATGGCTGTGTTGGGTCCCCGCCTCTGTGCGAGGGCTCCCCCCAGCTGCGGCGAGTGGGGGCCACCCCCCATCGCGGTGCACGGGGCGGGGGGGCGGCCCTCACCATCGCGGCCCCTCCCACCGCGGAGCACAGGCTCCAGACGCGCAGGCCCAGCAGCCGCGGCCCACGGGCCCAGCCGCTCCGCGGCATGTGGGACCCCCCCCAGACCAGGGCTCGAACCCGCGTCCCCCGCATTGGCAGGTAGACTCTCAACCACTGCGCCACCAGGGAAGCCCCTTGTACCTGTTCTTAACCATCACATCACTGTTAGTGCAGGAAGTGACCCTCAGGAAGCACAGGGTAACCACAGTGAACAATTCGTCTGTTGTCAGTGCAGTTGCCCACTGAGGTTTTAGGTTCTCAGATATTTCAGATTTTAGGAGGGATGGGCCCCTTCTTGTGGTTCATAACGTTTTCTCTGCTCTTACACCTCATCGAGTCATTTCATGTGTAGTCTCTATATATAAATGGAGAGAAAAGCATGCCGGTTGGGCTAACAGGTCTTTTAGACACTCTGTCTCTGGTACTGAACATTTCAGAGGGATCTTGTTTTCTTCAGAGACTTGTCTGGTCTGCCTCTCCCTTTATCGTTTTACTTGGCTCTATTCCCGTCAATGTGTGCAACTTGTTAGGTGCAGAAAATCATCATGGTTTTCCAATTTTAGCTTGTTTTGAAAACATAATGGGTTTTTAGATCTTGATATGCTCAGATTTGTAATATTCCCCATGGGCTGTATAAAACTTCTACTTTGAGTTCTTGTAGAAGACATAAGGTAAATAAGATGATTTTGTTTGGTTCTTAAGAAAATTTTTAAACAAAGGAAAACTTATATACAGTCTGGAAATCCCAGTTCTCAGAACATTTGTAGAAATCTGCCCAATAATTACAGTGTTTGAAAAAGTCTGGCAGATGATTAAATTTTACCAGCTGCAAGGTGAAATAAAACTTCAGGTTTCTTGGCTAGAATTACAGTATATCAGTCAGTGTGGTAACACTAATTCTCATGTTGATTAAAAAACTGGCAAATAAAAATTTGAAAGGGGAATTTTACTTGATGAATGCTGTTTGGTCGATACATATCTTTCAAGATATGGACTCTGGGAAGAGAAGGCTGCAGCAGCAAATAGGTCTGTGGAACCACTATTCTTGGTGGTCGATGTGGCATGAAGCCAGTGCTGTGAGTACCTGGGCTGCTTTGTCGCTCTCTGCTGGGGTCTTTTTTAGTGTGCATCTTGGATTGTAAATGGCAGGATTCATGAGTGGAAAGCCAGGAACTTGGGACTGTTTTCAGGTCATTTAAAAGTAGGCTGTAAAATGTTTTTTTTTTTTTAATGTTCACAATTTTGTTATGGTGGGCATCTAACCAAGTAAATCGAAATGTGTCTGTGATTAGGAGGTGGGGGGGATCAGAGATAGCATGCAGTAGGCATTATTATGTCACATTAGAATATTAAGCTCAGTAGGTTGAAGAGCCAATGTGACTTTTAAATGAGAAGTATTGGGGGGTCAAGTCTTTGGGTACAAGTATTTGATGTATATAAACTGAGTTTAAAAATCACTTCTTCTGGGTCTCCCTGGTGGCGCAGTGGTTGAGAGTCCGCCTGCCGATGCAGGGGATACGGGTTCGTGCCCCGGTCTGGGAGGATCCCATATGCCGCGGAGCGGCTGGGCCCGTGAGCCATGGCCGCTGAGCCTGCGCATCCGGAGCCTGTGCTCCGCAACGGGAGAGGCCACAACAGTGAGAGGCCCGCGTACGGAAAAAAAAAAAAAAAAAAAAAAAATCACTTCTTCTGGGAGCACAGGCAAGTTGACTTAATGGATAGTGCTTCTTGACTTTAGGCAAATTGCCTTCCCCTCTGAACATCCTCTAGATAAATTGAGGAGGTGAAGAGGATGAATATGTGTTAAGGTTGCTTTGGCGTCTTGAGAAGTTTGGTCCTAATTATCTTCAGTGTTTAGAATGACTTTTTCAGTAACTTAAAGCGAAGCAACCTCCGTTTTATTCTTTTACAAACAGGCTCTTCTTAAATGTTGATTAAATATTAAATATTAAATTTTAATGTTAAATGTGAGTCTTCTCCTCGTTCAAATCTAACAAATCAAGGTAAAACCCTAAATTTTGAAGGATCCAAAGGATATTCAGTCAGTACCCATTCTTAAAATATGTGTAAAGTGGCTCAGAACAACCATCAAAATGACTGTATTCCACTTCTGAGCCCTGAGGAACATAAGACAGTACGTGAGAACAAAACGCAGCATGAGGGAAGAAGACTTAATGGTATTAGGAGACGTCCAGTACTACCCATGTAGTCACTTTTGGGTTTCTGGGGAGCAAGTGAGGTAACCATGAGGATTAGGGTCACCTAGGCAGTAGTTAAGCAAGACTGTTTTTGTTGCCAGCAGCAAATGAAGTCCATTAGGCTGGAACTATTTGCTTAAGTCAAGAACAACAATGAAAACAGTGTCAGGGCTGGAGGATGTCAGGGACAATTACACACAGCAAGCAAGTTTCATGGAAACAAGGGTAAAAGAAAGTGGTTCGTCTTTGGTGGGGCTGCAGCGTGAGCCAGGCACCCCCTGACTCTGGACTGTGGCTCTCCCAGGCCTCTGCAGCCCATACTCTTTGCTGCCTTGTTTTGAATCAGTTTTACAGCATCAAAGGTATGATGGGACATTTCGTTTTGTAACTTGTCTCAATCTTCCATCTGAATGGAGCCAATTTTCAGATAAGCAAGGGTGCTAATTACCAGCCCCATCTAAATTTAGAAGAACTTTCAGAGCTTTGCAAAACGCATTCAGATTGTAGGCCTCACTTAAGCTGCTCAAACGGGAATTTAACTTCTGATATGGAGACGCAGAAGCCTCAAAGCTTGACAGGCTTACAGGTCCAGCCAGAGAAATGTTATTGTTTCTAGCAGAAATTGCATTGTTCCTAATAGGCGTGTCGTTTACTTTTATGTTCACAGTACCACTTGACATTCAAAAAATCAGATCATTAAAAAGCTGTCTTTGGATGGCTGAGTGGTTTGGATGCCCAGTGCTAATTACAGCAGGAGGGCTGCACAGGGCACCCTGGGGAAAGAGACTAACTTTTAAATTGTGAGTGGACACCAACTCTATGCTACATTCTGCTGGGCAAGTGGGTAGATGTCAAGTTGAATATGATACAGCCTTGCTCTTAATGTATCTGGTCTGAGTCTGGAGGAGGAGACTCCGGGGCTGACATAATCTAGAACACAGACAGGTGTGTATGGACACTTTTTCCACATGAGCTCAAGCTGCTTCTCCCCTCCCCAGCATGTAAGCACTTTGCAGTTTTGTTAAGTCTCCTGCGACCTGTCAGGCTGTGGGTCTGGGTCAGAGGGGTTAGTTTTTAGCAGATGTTTACCAATGTAATTAGTTCAGGGATCCAGCCCACTCACCTTTCAGCCCCACACTGAGCTCAAGACGTTATTCTGAGCTTCTCTATATTGAATTGCGTTGGTCCCTCCCCCCTGCTTTTATGTAAGCCTCCTGGCATTTGTGGAGCTTGAACGGTTGTGAATGAGAGCTCAGCTGCTTCAGAGGCAGCCTCTGAAGTGGGCAAAGAGGCTTCAGAATGCCTTCTGGTTCCCACTTTTGATTTCCTCCTGTGTGTGGTTGAACTGAGAACGTTCCCATGGTGGGGTTCACGGTTTTCACGGGGGAGTTTTGAGAGCCAGCCACCTGGTTAATTTCCTTGGGCTGGTTAGGAATGAAGATCTATCCACGGCCTCTAAAAATGGACCATTAAAGATTTGCTCATGGTACGTACTATTGCATTAGAGGTGGTCTAACTTAAAGGTTTCCCCAGGCCCCTTCTATTTTATATTGTGTCAGAGAAAGGTAACATTACTGTTTGTTGGCCCTGGACTCCCCGACTTAGTTCTTCAACATCTTTCAGAAATTGAGGTTATCTGGGCTTTGAGAAAGAAAGTTTTTGCACAGCCCCATTCAGCATTGTTCAAGGCAGTAACACATCACTGAACAAATTGCCTCCTTGCGTATGCTAATCCCGCACTTAAAAGAACTCATTGTAACATGTTCTGATGCTTTAGCCCCGAGGGGAGATGGGAATTGAAGGGATGTCACATCGTGTCATGTGACCCTCAAATATCTAAAATGCCTGTTTTCTTTGGGTCAACAGTTCATACTCAGCACATGTGAATGAAAGTATCCTGTGTGGTTTGTGGAAAAGATTAGTCCTTGTTCCTGCTTTTGTGTGTGGGAGCTGGCCTTGCTGTTGAAGATTCACTGGCTGGAATTCCTGCTTTGGGTCTTAAATTTCAGTGCTCTTGGCAAGGAACACCAAATCTTATTTTCAACAATAAATTAGAAGAACTCAAAAGAGTTCCTTCATTGTTACTGTGGAAAATGTGATTTGCCTTTTAGGAAACCATGCTGTTAATCCCACCCGTTCTCTTTGTGTCTTTTTAGAGAGGCACACATTGACTTACAGTCACAGAATATGTCTAATAGAGTGATCTCAGGTTTTGCTCATAGGCCATTCTTATTCCTGACCAGGGAGTCTCAGTGGGAAAGAATAAAAACACATCCACATATAAACAGCAGGCTCCCATTTCTCTAACAGCAAACAGAACAGAAGAGCATTTTAAGTGAGCAGGGCCTGAAGGATCCACCAGGCTTTGGATGGCTTGAGTGCATAGTCAGGGTCTCCCTTTTAAGTGCCTAAATCTCTATAAATGTTTGCCATCAAAGTCTTCAGATGAGATGAATTAAATGGAATGAAAGGCCATGTAGGCATCACCTTTCTAAACCAGCTATCACATCCAGGTGGGGTTTTCATGTGTACAGGGAGACCTGGGAAGAAATCTTTGATTAATTTTTTTTTTGTCTTGCAGAGTAACTCCCTCTTGGTCCCAGACAGTCTAAGAGGCACAGATAAACGCAGAAACGGACCCGAGTTTTCCAATGACATCAAGAAAAGAAAGGTGGACGATAAGGACTCCAGCCACTATGTAAGTAAATAAAGGACTTGAAATAATATTGGTTTGCTTCCTTGCTCAGCATCTAAGTGAGTATACAAAGGACTCTAAGATCTTAGTGACAATTTCACAACCCTTAAAATAACAGTATCAAGAGGATAGACTCTGACATTGTAGGATATTATTTCCATCTTGAGTTGTAAATTATACATCTGCCAGGCTTAGTGTTAAATTTTAGGCTTTCTGCCGTAGTTACTCATGAGAGGGAATACAGAATTGTAGGGCTGGCTTCATGGTGTGCAGCCTGTGCAGCTGCACTGGCCCTGGTCTTGCAGGGGCCCTGCCTCACCGTTGGTTTCATGCTCTGCTCTCCACCTTCTTCAAATTCTCAATTTTGAGGCTAGGGCCTGCATTTTCATTTTGTCCTAGACCTTGCAAATTTGGTAGCCTGTCCTGCTAAAATGACAAGGGCAAGAATTCGGTGTCACCAACTACCTTTTTGAATGCCATTCTGGTAATATATTCAGGCTCGTATTAGGTCTTAAGGCAGAGTTCGTCCTCTTCCACAGTGAGCAGTGTAGTGATAAAAG
Source organism: Mesoplodon mirus (assembly GCF_964341445.2). NCBI lineage: Eukaryota > Metazoa > Chordata > Mammalia > Artiodactyla > Ziphiidae > Mesoplodon > Mesoplodon mirus. Next base: position 88,457,548 of record NC_138976.1, on the reverse strand, counting down.
TCCATGGTAAAAAAAACCCCAGAAGAAACATTGGGGGTATCTCGTTCAAACCCTATAGATGAGATCACATGACTGGATGTGAGGACTCTTGACTTAGAGATCTAGCTAAAACCACATTCACGAGGAGAGTGAACCAAGCCAAATGGCCATTGGTTCTGGTCTCGGGGTCATAAACATTGCAGCTGACAGGTGCCTTGTAGTTTCCTTTTGTGTCCCCCAGTGTCTGTTTCAGGATGCACACATTCTCAGGAACAGTGTGGGAGTAGAATTCAAATTAGGCCACTCCCCACTGCCCCTGGAGGAAGAAGTGTCTCCCTCTGGCTGGCTGCTGTGCAGGCTGTGCAGAGGTTTCCACCGGAGACCTCTGTCTCCTGCTGGCTGGCGCAAGCCAATGGCTAACTGTGGGTAACATTTCTTGGGCAACATCTCAAGTTAGCGTCAGGTACTGTGTGCTTCTACGTGGCTTGTTTCATTTAACTCTCAAAACAACCCTGTGAGTTTTGTACCATCCCTCTATTTCATTTATAAGGGAAGTGAAGCACAGAGCTTTTAAGTGATTTGCCCAAGGTCAGAATTAGCGGAACAGCCTGGAGACAGTCTGACTCCAGGATCCATGCTCTTCATCACCATGTTAGGATTCCCAAAGCGAGAGCCTAGGATTGGATATTTTGCCAGAGGTCCTCAAATTGGTCCATACTTTGTACCATAATAACATCCCAAGAACCCAAGTTGTTGATCTCCCCACCATAGCCCAAGCCTGTTTAGCACATATTTGCCCCTTATCTTTTGCCCAGAGCCAGTATCCCACACAAGTACATTTATATATGGCATCAGCTGTTAATAAGCTAGTCAAGAAAGTCCACGACATACAGAAATTTGCAAATTTGCCAATGATAGAATTACGAGTTGCTCTGTAGATAAGTTATTTAGTAGTGAGGGATCTAGAATCCATAGCTCTGCATGACTTTTTTGTAACCTGTTTGTAACTAGGTATGTCTAGTTGTGTAGGTAGTTGAGGGTGATGTATTGAGATGATGTTGGAGAACCTGGGGCAAAGGACTCAGACCTTAGCTGTTTGATGACAGGTGTATACTGTACTGTGAAGGTTTATATTTGCAGAAGGGTCCAGTACAAAGCTAAGATTTAAATTTCAGACTACTTAAGGACTCACTGCACAGTTCCATTATAATAAATTAGTTATTTGCTACCTTTTGCCAGTTTGGTTTGTACTTTACATTAACTATTTTTATACTGTTTTTTTTTTTTTTTTCCTAAAGGGAATCCCCTTTGGCTTATACTTAGTCACCACCACTCTGGGTTTCTTTCTTTCTTTTTTGTTTTTTAATCAGTGGGGTTTTTTTGTTTGTTTTTGTTTTGTTTTGTTTTTTGGCTACACCATGTGGCATGTGGGATCTTAGTTCCCCAACCAGGGATCAAATCCATGCCCCCTTCAGTGGAAGTGCAGAGTCCTAACCACTGGACCACCAGGGAATTCCCGCACCCTGGGTTTCTTGACACCTGACAACGTTTGTGCTTTTCTGTGGGCTTTACTAAGAGAAAGTAAATTTTCTTTAGTATTAATTTTTTCTTTTATTGCATGAAAATATTTCTTTCAATAGCCTGTTATTTTTAATTACCCAGGCTTCCTCATTGGTTGTAATCTTTTGTTATTGCTAGTGAATTGCATGGTGCCTTTATAACGATGACTAAAGGTATATCTAGTAACACATTATTGAAGAAAGTAAATTAATGCTTTAGGTATGGCTAGATAAAACATTTAAGACATGAATTTAGAGTTGAGGGTACCTTTCTAGCTGGACTTGGGGGCCACAAAAAGCTAATGGCTGACACCTGCACTTGTACTAATATGTCTCAAACATTATTTGTGTATTCTTATTTGACAGTGACATCAGTAAAAGAACTGTGTAGATCATAAACCAGGGGCCTGCTCCTTTTTGAGAATAGGACCCACTGCGATAACCTATTTTTCCGTATGTCCATTGTATTACTCTGCACTAAAAGACATATAAGGTCTTTTGGCTAAGAAAGTAGACTTCTTCACCCTGCCCTGAATTTGATTTAGGAGTGATCATGTTCAATTGAACAGCTTTTCTGAAGCTTTTTCAAACTCAGTGCATGCAACCTTGGAGTTTCCTCTGATTAGCCAATTTTATGGCTTCATGTCAAGACATTAAAAGCCCTAATGTAGGATGCCAGGGCCCTCCAGATACTGCCATCCTATCTTCCTTCCATCTCAAGAATATTCCAAGCTGATTGCTAAAGAGCTTTATTTATTCTTATCATGAGGTTAGATCTTGGTACATTATTCCAGCCAGTAGCTAGCTTTGTTGTTTGTAGTTTTTTGTTTCCTTTATTTAATTTTTTGTAGTAACTAGTAACTCCATGGGAACAGGGTTCAAGTTTGTCTTTATAATTATGAATTGTCCATGAACACTAGAATTGTTGGCAGCCTTCAAGGTGATACACAAAAAAGCAATGACGTGAAATTGTGTTCTTAATTTGAAATCCAGTGGGGAAAGATCTCTGAGATAAGGATATGCAGATTTCAGATTATAAGAGAGATTCAGCTGCTGCAAACATTTATTGAGCCCTTACTGTGCGCCAGGTTTTACGACTTGCCATCACCTGTTGTATACACATTGTGATTGTATAGCTGGTGTGCTGCTGCAGCAGAGTTTCCTGCCTGGGTCTTTGCACCTCCCCAGGTCAGATGCGAAGGGGAGATGGTGGTATTAATTACCAGGACTGGCATTCTGGAAGGGAGCCCAGGTCATTTGCTAGTCTGTCTGCTACCAAGAGCTACAGAAATTTAATTGAGCCTCAAACCCTTTAGTAAATGGCATTAAAATTTCTTTTTTTTTTTCAGGACAGTGATGGTGACAAAAGTGATGACAACTTAGTTGTAGACGTGTCTAATGAGGTAACCATTCTCTTTATCAAACTTTATTTTCAGAGTGACTTGTGAGAGAAAGAAAGTGGAACCACCATATTTTGGTCTTTTGCAACTTTACACATTAAGGATTTAATGGTTGTTCATGGATGGAACAATAAGTGTCTAAAACCGACACAAACTTTTGTTTCCTTTAAAAAAAAAAAATCTGTTTCCCTAACCATTTTGGATTCCTAAGTTGGTGTCTGGTGCTCCTTTCTGTCCCGTGCCCTCTGGGCAAAGTATTTGAGCATGAGGGAAGATATGATTGTTTCTAGATTGTTTCTTTATGGTGTCTTCATGGGTGCACTCGCAAACACCATCCTGTTCATTGTAATAGCAGTATTAGGTGCACACCCTCAAATCCCCCAAATCTAAAGGACTTTCAGGGCTCTCCTTTAATTTGGTGAATTGGTGTGGAAAGATCTGTCCTTTATCAGTGAAATCACGAGCCCTTTGCTTGTGCTTGTTGAGGACCCCTCGTCTCCACGAGCAAGCCCCGCCCACTCACCCAGGGAAAATGGGATCGACAAAAACCGTCTGCTAAAGAAAGACGCCTCCAGCAGCCCGGCATCCACCGCCTCCTCGGGAAGTTCCACTTCTTTGAAATCCAAAGAAATGAGCTTGGTAGGTCATAAGAACTGTCACTTGCCTATTTAGCAGTTTAGTTTTATCGGGGAACCAGAGGTTCCCTGAAGTATTTGAAATGTGGGGTTTTTACTAATTGAGTTACATTTTTAAGGGTTTAAAAGTGAAGCTCATCATTCTGCTTTCTGTCCCCGTGGTGATTACTTTTGCCCTCTGGGTCGTCTATTTTGGGCCCTGATTAGAGAAAGATAACAAGCTTCCATGCCCATTGCCTTCTTACTTGGGGGATATGTTCCTGGCATAGGCTCTCTGAAACTTCCTAGTTGGCAAATGGTTCAAATGCCTTAGGTCCTAAGAAGTCCTCATTTTCTTAAGCGGTACAGTTCCCCTGGTTTTAGACTGACCCATCCTGTTGGGCCATGTTGTGATTGGGTTGCTGGGCAGATGGTGATGTACTCAAGGCGGCACCAGGGGAAGCCTGGAACTCGGGGAGGGATGCGGGTACATCAGGCCCATTCATGCTTTCAGTCATTCAACAAACATTGTGGAGTATCTCATCTCTTCCCTCACCGTAACTGCACCATAACAGCCCTGCAGTTAATCCCTACATAGTCCCTCAAGGCATTATCCCATTTCACCATTGGGGAGGGAAGCTGGAGGAATTTGCCAAGTTTACACAGCTCGTCAGCTCCAAGGCCAGAGGGAGCTGGGGTCTCTCTAACCCATGTTCTTTGCTACCCCAGAGTGCTTCTCAGACTATGATTAAAAGGACATGAAGGGTTAAGATGCAGAAGAAGATGCCCTGTGACCCTGTTACTATCTTGACTCCTGAAGGCCCCTGCACTAGTGGGTCCCCTCTGGTTACGTTGGCAAATGGGTGCAGTTGCTGAATGCCAAAGAGTTATTTTTTTTAGGCACGTCTCTCAAAATGATAGGACTAGGTCTAGGGCTTTTGCCTCTGAGATGCTAGTTTGCTTCTCATCAAATTGATGGCTCCGCTGTCTCTCACTGTTAGTCTCAATCCCACTGCCATTAAGAGGCAAAGGTAGAAAGGGGGTCCTCCCTCTGATATTCTCGATGACCGGGGCATTCGCTTCTGAGTGACCGGGAACTTTTCCTCTGGGTGGTCATCATTCTAACTTGGCCTAGATCCAAAGTCCACAAGCCTGATGAAAAAATACTTTTTAAAATAAAATCTGCGGAGGAAGGAGTGTGATCATGTTCTGTGTCTCTAGCTAGAGTTTTAATTCTGGCAGGAAGAGGAAAGGTCAACATTTCTCCCTCACAAGTTAATGCTGTCAACATTGTGTGGATTTATGAAAATTGGCTGAGGGAGTAGCTAGAAGGTGCCCAGTGTCCCAGCTGCTGTTGTGATAAATTGTGTAATATGGCTTGGATTAAAAATAATACTCATTTAATTTGTTTAATGATACCAGCATGAAAAAGCCAGCACGCCTGTTCTGAAATCCAGCACACCGACACCTCGGAGTGACATGCCAACGCCGGGCACCAGCGCCACTCCAGGACTACGTCCAGGCCTCGGCAAGCCTCCAGCCATGGACCCCCTCGTTAACCAAGCGGGTAGGGCATTGCCTCTTGTGGGCCGTGTTTTGTTTTTCCCTTTCCCAACTTGATTCGTCAGTTCAGCTCTCATGCAGTTTCCTTGTGAATGTGAGATGCACTTTCTGCCCCCCTCCCTCCTTCCTATCTCTGAAAAACCATGATAAGAAACAGATGTTTGTCCTTGGGTTTCAGCAGCTGCACCCTGTTCAGTCTCTGACTGTTTACACTTGGCTTTTCTTTTATTTCCAAATAATCCAAATCCCAGGGACTTCAATAAAGTTTCTGATAATTATTCCACATGTAAGCTCCTTACCAAACTATCATTGTGTGTCTGAGTTTGCTAATATTGACTGAAACAGCCTGTCTGACCGGCCCAAGTGTGCTTCTTGCTTGCTTTAGTTGGCCAGCGTTCTGCCGGTATATCCCTCAGGAATCACGGTCTCTCCTTCAGGAGAAATTGGGAGGGTTTCACTGGGACTGCAGCCCCTGAATAAACTCATAACTTTTAACTTTATCTTCCTCCCTGGCAAAGGAAAAATGTAACACTCTGGGCCCAGAGGAAGAGAGGCCCCAGAATATTCCCCCTAAACCTGTGCTCTGGTTTACATAAATCCAGGATCAGGTTTTCATTTGGAATTGGTAGCAGGTAATGGAAAGTTTGGGCTGAAGGAGAAATCTTGGATTTTGTCAAGAAAACCTTCTTTTGAGTTTAAGTCAACAGGTGGTGCCTGTGCCTTGGTTAGCCTTCTGGGAATTGGGTACAATAATGCTGCTTCATCTCCCTGGTTCCCAGTGTTGCCCAGTGTACTGACCAAGGAGGAAATGTGTGGGCAGTTCTTCCCCTGGGGTCCATTCTTTCCTGGAGATGAATTCAGCTCCAGGGAAGAAGGGACCCTGTGTAGGATTTGGAGTTGGTACCCCTCTGCTCCCCCCAGCCTTCTCTCCTCCTTCCCTATAATGAAGGGCACTGAAGAGGACCCTGGAACTGATGGTCAGGCTGGACCTGAGTGGCCAGGTGAGTCACGTGCAGCTTGTGCTTCCTTGCAGCGGCCGGCCTGAGGACGCCCCTGGCGGTGCCGGGTCCGTATCCTGCGCCTTTCGGGATGGTGCCCCACGCGGGCATGAACGGCGAGCTGACCAGTCCCAGCGCTGCCTACGCCAGCCTCCACAACATGTCGCCGCAGATGAGCGCGGCCGCCGCCGCGGCCGCCGTGGTGGCCTACGGGCGCTCCCCGATGGTAGGGATGGCGGGGATGGCAGGCAGGCAGCCGTGGGTGGGCGCAGGCGGGCGGGCGGGACCCGAGGAGCGGCCGGCGGCCTGCAGTCCCCACGCCTGCAGACAAAGACCCAGTGTCCTCGCTGCACCCGCCTCCCTCTTGTCCGCCTTCATCGGCATGCCGCTTCATTAAGTTAAGGCCAAACGCTTTTTGTTTTACTGTTTTTGTGGATGAAAAAAGGCAGTGTTTAGGAGCTACTTCAGCGGTTCAGGGGACATCTGGTTTTCTCCCACCAAAGTAGATTTTTTTTTTTTTTTGGAAGGCGATGAAATGACTCAAGTAGCTCACAGAAGCCTTTTCATTCGTTTCTTGAAGTTGTTTGTTTGTTTTTTTTTCCTCTTTAATTCTTAGGAAAAAATATTTGAGGAGCCGTAATTTTCTCATTCCATGCTTATATTATTCTTTAAACCCAATAGCATGACTTAGGTGTAAGAAGTGATCTCAGCTCAACAGGGAGAAACACAAAGGGACTGAAACCGTGGGGCAGGTTCTCCTTCTTGTCCTACCTTCTCCCACTGTGTAAATGGCCTCGTGTTTGACCAGGAAGAGACAGAACTGCATGTGAAGGGGAAAATGGACTGTGTAGTCCTTGACTGAATCAGGAAAAGGGACTAGATTGTAACTCATAGCAGATGAAAGTCCCTAAATCATTTCTGTTGGCTCTTTGAAATATGTCACGTGCATTTCTCTCCTCTCCCTTCTTCATTACCTCCAATAACTTGGGGTGATAGTAAAGTTCATCGTTTTTTTCCCTTATGCTGTACTACTAGGAAAGGCTGTGCAGTGGAGGGGGAGATAATTTAAAGCAAAGGGGGCAGCTGAGGGACTAGGTACCTTCGTTAAGGTGCACAAAATAGAGCATCCATGCGTGAATTTTTAAGCAATGACTTAGACCAGTGGTATGAAACGGGGTGATTTTACCCCCTAGGGACATTTGGTCATATCTGGAGACACTTCTGTTTATTAGAACTGGGGGATGCTATTGGCACTGAGAGGGTAGAGGCCACGGATGCTGCTAACTATCCTGCCTTTCCCAGGCCGGCCCCCAACCGAGAACTATCTGACCTAAAACGTCGATAGTGCCGAAGTTGATAGTCAGGTTGTCCTGACTCAGCGTATTGCTCTTTGTACTTGTTTGGACAGGTAGAACATCCTAAGTCCACAGGGCATATTTACCATGGGAAGCTGGTTCTCGATGCACGGATCAATCACACACCTTCCTACTTCCCAAAAAAGAGTGTCTTGTGGTATTTAGAGGTGGCTATATTATTTTTTTGCATTATAATCGTTCTTTTGAGAAATGCTAGCACATGTCCCTGTTTCTGTTTCTGTTGCTTTGGGGATTTCTGAGTTTCTAGTGAAAAGTCTTTAGAGGTGTCACAAAGTGCCTACCCTGCATAAACTGAGTCTGCGATGCCTTATTCTGTTTCCAGGTTGGCTTTGATCCTCCCCCTCACATGCGTGTACCTACGATCCCTCCAAACCTGGCAGGAATCCCCGGGGGGAAGCCGTAAGTACCTCTAACTCTTTGGTTTTATTGTAAAGGCGGTTACTTAGTCATGGGTATCAGCAGACTCGAATTCCAAGGGGAGCACAGGCTTGGGCGTTTCCAAGGAGATTTCTAGTGTCTTTTCCTGAGAAGTGTTAACACTTGCTATAAATAGGCACCTGGTAGGTGTCACGCCTCTGTCTTCTCACTGTGGATGATGTCATGCATCTAGTTATTTCTGGAGAGAAGCTGTTGGGGACAGGGGCGAGGAGGGAGGCGAGAGCCGGTGGTGGTTGGTCCTCCTTGCTTGACCCTTCCTCAGAAAGCTGCTCTGCTTTGCCATTTGGTTAGGGGGTAGCTGCTGGAGATTTTCCACAGGACTGTGTTGTGGGCAATAAGCTGTCACAAACCTGAAATCTCAGAAATGTGAAACGTGCTGTTTCTTTACCCGGCTCAGTGCCACCTTTTCCTTATTTGGGTCGAAACGGGAGTTCCATGAAAGGCACGTTCTGTTGGATGCCAACATCAGGGGTTGACCACCCCGCCTCTCCAGGAACCCCAAGTAAAGTTTTGCTGGGTGCCTTCCTCTGAGAGATTATAAAGTGCAACGTGGCTTTGGTGAGGAAGCAGGAGAGGTAGGTTAAAGGGCAAAAGAGCCATCAGAATTTAAAAAGCCCCGTTGGTTATTCTTCCAGGGTCACTTAAAATCACCTGTTTTCCTTAATATTGGTAATTAGAAACGTGATTTCAAAGAATTCCTAAAGTTCTCAATTTTTGTACAAAACAAACCTGAAATGTGAGAGTCTGTCTTACTTCTCAGCAAATACTCTCTTCCCCTAGGATAGAAGATGGCAGAAAGCCAGTTCCAACTCATTGATTTTTCCAAATAGAGGTACATGTCACAGGCCTTCAGGTTTTTGTTTTTGGGTTTTTTTTGGTTATACCTTCCACCTTCGAGTGGTTGCTTTCAGCTATTCTCATGCATCTGTTGCATATTGCGTTATTTTGAGTGGTCCGTTCAACTACCTGGTCATCCTTCTGTGGTTTTTATTGCAGCCTTGCATCAGACAAACCAGTAGCATGAGGAAAGATGGAATTCCTTACCCCGTCATCTGCTTTTAGAAAGCAGATTCCCATTGCTCCTGTTTTCCTGCGTTGTAGTGTCTATTTCACGGTAATTTGACTCACGATGAAATGAAGCTTTGGTTTGTACTAGGAGCTAGTAGCAATGTTAGGAATTTATGGTGACATCTAGGCCCAGGGAGGAGCAGGACTGGGAAGTGGGGCAGCATTGCATATACTTTCTTAGCTGGTAGATCTTTTCCGATTGAATACTTGTGAACTACTATGTTGTGTTTTCTTGGGAACGCCCCCCGTGTCCAGCCTGGAATGCCACAGGGCACTTATGGGTATTTCTTACCTGTGGTTTTGCTGGCAGTGTAGCTAGCTGTTGTGTGTCCTACTGTCTGGTGAGTGGATAAAGGGCAAATGGGGACTTCCCTAGCAGTCCAGTGTTAAGATTCTGTGCTTCCAACGCAGGGGGCACAGTTTCGATCTCTGGTCGGAGAACGAAGATCCCAAATGCCGCGAGGTGTGGCCAAAAAATAAATTAAAGAAGAAAACGGGGGCCTCCCTGGTGGCGCAGTGGTTGAGAGTCCGCCTGCCGATGCAGGGGATACGGGTTCGTGCCCCGGTCTGGGAAGATCCCACATGCCACAGAGCGGCTGGGCCCGTGAGCCATGGCCGCTGGGCCTGCGCATCCGGAGCCTGTGCTCCGCAACGGGAGAGGCCACAACAGTGAGAGGCCCGCGTACCGCAAAAAGAAAAAAAAAAAAAAAAAAAGAAGAAAACGGGCAAACAGTTAATGTTGAACCAAGATGCAATAATTAATAGTAACTGATGAATCTTCAGGGAAATAATAGGCAGCTAAGGCCAAGTTCAGCAAACCATTAGGGAAAGCCAGTTTCAGGAGTCAGAGCTGTGGGGAGTTTCCAGCTGCCAAGACCCCCCCCGCCCCGAATGTGAAATATGAGGCAGAGGGCATGGGGTGAGCAGAGCTGAGAGCCGCAGAGCTGGTCCTCAGGGCTGGTGTGTGAGGGAGGGTTAACTTAGACCCAGTTCCTAACAACTGTGTGTGCAATTAGACACAGTTTACACCTTCAGTGGATGACGGTACTGGTGTCACGCTTACTAGAGCCAAAATAGTCATGTCCTTGACTTGTGAGAACCTTGGATTTCTTTGTGTTCACAGCTGCGTAAGCTAGGACCACGACAGTGGGCAGAGAGGCAAAGTTGTGAGACTCAGGTGTGACGGTGCTTTTCTCCCCTTGGTCAAAATGGGCACTGGGCTGTGGATCCGAGGGGTCGCTGCTTTCTAAAACAGTTAAAACATTTTTTTGGATTCTCTTTCAAGTTTAAGGTGAGCCATATCATGGGAGGAAGATTGAGTAAATTGGTATCAGAGGGAAAAATGAACTTGCCCGTTGTCTGGGACCTGGGCTACGTACACAATCTTAGTCCCCATATTAATCCATTAATTAGTACGAGAGGACGTACTGTTCTCATCGTTCAGTAAAGTAATACTGCCTGAGGTGGTCTTCTCAAACTGGCTATGATGGCAGACCAGTTTTTTCCCAATATGACAAAGATTGAGACTCTTATAACAGACAAATACAGACGGATAGGGGAAGAAAAGATGCGGAATGCAAGTCCCAGTTTTTTATTACAAGAGCCAGCAGTTGTGAACTGACTCTGAGTTGCTGTGTAAAAGTTTCTCGACACTTAGTCTTGAGGAGTGAGCACCTCGCCGGGGGCAACGGTGAGTGTCAGCCCACCACACTGGGCAGCATCCGTGCGAGGCTTGTAAGAGGAATGGTGACAAACCGTCATGTCCAGGGTGGAGTGAACGAGGTGGCAAACGGTTTGCAAGAGTCATGCTCTGAGAAACACCAGTCGAAATAATATTTGGGAAGGACAGATGGAGGCTCTTCGTGGATGTTTGATGGAGAACTGTGTGTTAGGCGCCTGGCATGCCCCAGGAAAGAGAACGTTCGTCTTTCCGGCTTCTGGGGGAGCCTACTGATGTGGGGGGAACGTTAAAGGAACAGTAGATGCTTGAGTTGAGTTTGCGACAAATGCTGAGTGCCGTGAAGGCAGAGCGGTGGGTGATAGGCAGACAGGTAGAGAGTCACCAGAGTTAGGAAGGGAAGGCCTTCCTTGGGGCAGGGTGGATATGCGGGAAGCTGAAGCTGGTGCAGGAGGGATAAGGCCACCCGGCAGAGGGGGCCGGGAGGGTGGGCTGTTGCCGGTAGAGGGACAGTGGGCTCCCAGCACAGAGAGGGAGCTTGAGGGTTCACGGGCAGCCGGATGAGTGCCCTCGAAGAGTGGTACAGCCGGGAGAGTGCAGGTGGGACTGGAGGGACCTCAAAAGTGCATCTAGCCTGAATGCCCATCTGTGGTTCTAGTGGCCTCACCGAGTGGCTGCGCATCTCTGACCCAACGCCTCTAGTGATGGCGACTCATTTTCCCTGGCTGTGTGAAAACTCTTCCAGCCCTAGAGTTGAGATCTGTCTCCCTGGAACTTTTACCCATCTCTCCTGTTCTTTCCCACTCCCCGAGACCACACAGTGCGCTACTAATTCATCGTCCTCAGGGCAGGCAGCTCTTCAGATATTTGGAGACCACCATTTGTCCATGAAGGGTCTCTTCTGCCTGAGTATGTCCACTGCTTCAGCCCTGTGTTATGGGATGTGATTTCAGGTTCCCACACCATCTGCCTACTACAGTCTGGTCAGTCACCTCCCTCCTGTCCTCTCTTCTACAGATTTCATCAAAATCTGCTGACTAGGCATAGAGGACCCTATTGGGAGCTCACAGCCTAGTGATGGAGAGGTGGCATTAATTAAGTAATCACAAAAATAAATGTGTAATTATAATTGAGATAAGAGCTGTGACAGAGGAGTACTGTTTTTGTGAAATTCTGTGAAGGGCTGATCCCATCTGGAGGGTCAGGGGAGGATTCTCAGAGTGTTTTCAGAGCTGCAGTAATTGTGTAGGGGAAGGACATAAGACTCCAGGTGGAGGAACCAGCATATGCAGAACGCCCTGCTTCCTTCCACTGTTTTTATCACAGTGGCCTAGAGCGAGATGACATTGCCACTGTTCTGTACTTGTTTTGGTGTCAGAGGGATCTAAGATCTCAGTAGGGTTTCCCAACCAACCTGGACATTTTTTCTCTCTCCCATTTCTAACTTCTCCTACTTCTTTTTGTTAAAGGCATTGTCCCTATTTTTCTTCTTTTTTTTTTTTTTCATTTCTATTGAACTTTATTTTATTTTTTTTATACAGCAGGTTCTTTTTAGTTATCTGTTTTATACATATTAGTGTATATATGTCAATCCCAATCTCCCAGCATTGTCCCTATTCTATCTAACATCTGGACCCAAACTTTAGCCTTTGGTACTTCCTTGTTTAATTCCCATTTTTACCCAGTCTTCTTATTTGTTAAAATCCTCACTAAGATCATAGGTGAGTTTTTCCCTTAATGAAATATTTATCTGATCTTGTCTGTTTCTTGCTCAGATATCTTCAAAAGGTGCATATAAACTCCTGATGTAGCCCCTCTGGTAGTATCACCCCAGCCTTTTTTTCCAGCCTTGTGTGCTGTGTTCTTTGCATCTTGTGCTCTGGCCACATGGGGTAACGCTCTGTTCCATGAAGAGAAGAGCCCTCCTCCTTCTACCTGGAGCAACTTCCCTTCTCACTAGCCTCTACCTCTTCCTGCGGAAATATTTTTGTCCTTCAAAGACAGAAAAATATTTTCTGTCCTTCAGCTGCTGCCTCCTTCGTGAAGCCTTTGCTGATGCCTTTCCCTACGTGCTCTCTCTCTTCTGGCACCTTGTAACGTCTTGTGACACTTTCGACACTTTGGCCTTGAGTTATAATCCTATGTACAGGTCATGTTTCAGTCGGCTTCTTCCCCACTAGAACTGAAGCTTCTGAAGTCGCCTTGAGCATAGATACCCAGTAAACAAATGTTTGCCCCGTTGACTAGGTGGGGGGGGGGTGAGCCCAGGATTGCGCAAGACCCTATGATTCATCCTTTTCCAAGGGAGAGTGCAGTTTGCATTTTAGAGATGTGTAATGCTGATTTATAAGTGGTTTACCCTGACTGTGTTTCCAAACCCTCAAGGTGAAATTTAATTGCTGTTGTTTGGTCAGCTTAACTTGAACTCATTTTTAGTTTTAGGAAATTTGTTGCGTGAACTCTGTGGAGATCACTGATAAGAAAGAAACCTGAAGTTTAGACAGATTGACATCTTTGTTGTACTCCACGCCTCTCTCCCCTCAAGGCATTATTCTGGCCCTGTGGCACCGCTTTCCTCTCCATAAATACTTGGAGGGCTGAGCTCTACCTGCTTCGTATGGTAGCGCCTAGAGGTCAGTCATAGCTCACACTAATAATAGTTTGGCTTAAGATTCCAGCTAAGTTCCAGGTTCCTTTACCCTGTGTTTTACTGCTAGATATGTAATTGAGAAATCTTCCACCCACCTGTTTAGTGTTTAAATAAATCTTTAAACTACATTTTTGGAGTTGGAGCCTAAAGGGAAGAGAAAATCTGAACTACATTTGGGGTGAAATTGCTTCTTAGGAAAACAGGATTTGCGGCAGTGAATAGGGGCCAGTCCCGGCTTCTAGCTGAGAAGACGTGTCGGTGGCCAGTCCTCCTCCCTCTGCCCTCCATTCCTGATCTTGCCTCTGATCCCTCTGTTGACCATGTCTAGATTCCACGCTTAGTTTATTTCGTGGATTTGAAAATTAGTTCAGCCCCCTTTTTACTTGTCACGATATTTGGGTGATTTTTTGTCTATTAAGTGCTAAAAGTAACATGCTTATTTTGTGCCATATTATCACCATGTGGGTTTTAGTTTAACTTCTGTTTTTCTACTTTTTGATGGTCTGGGAATGTGTAGCTAATTTCTTGGAGTTATATTGAGGTGTGAGGCCCTTCCTTTTGATGTGAGTTATGTTCAGCTGCTGGACAACTGTCCCTTCCCTCTCTCTCCCTCTTCACCTCTTCAGAAATGGCTTTCAGCTTACCAGGCATAGTTTGTCTATTTCTTGATCGAATACTGCTGTTTGCCTGCAGTGGTTGGTTCCTTTGCTAGGATTTTTGACTTGAGCTTTGAAATGGCTGTATATTTTAAACTTATCTTTGTCTTACTTTTCGTCCACGCATCTCTTGGTTTGTATCTTTGTCCTGCCTAGGAGCCCTGTTGCTGCCCCAGCACATTTACAATTTGGAAATGTTTCACTGATGGAGGAAGTAGGACCTAGAGCTCAGAATCATAAATGCTGACTTTGACCAGAGAACCTCCTTAGTATATCAGCTAGGCCATCTCTTCTTCCTTACTTTGTCTAGTCATTTTCTTTTTCCTATCCATTTTAAGAAGTTCTGCATTTGCTTTTTTAAAAAATGAGGATAGCCGTGTATTCACCTAAATAAGGAAACAAACAAAACGTCTTCTATCGTAATGCTTTGAAGTCCTCAACTTGTCATTTAATTGTTCCTAAAGCCCCCCATTGATGTAGAAATGCTGTCTTCAGATAGGGTAGGGATTGCCCCTGGATCTGCATGTTTGCTGTTTGAGAGGATGCCCAGATGCCAAACTAGAAAAATCCTATGAAGGAAGTAAAGGATTTCACAGATGTTAGGAGTTAGGTGTGCAGACCCTAAAAAACTTTAAAGGTAGAGCTTGTTACATTGGCAAAGAAAGAGGTTTTACCCGAAGTAGATGAATTATATACCTGAGGACATTTTTGCCCCTGAAATCTTAGAATAATATGGCTCTGGTTTGCTTACCACCCCACATCACAGCATCCCCAGCCTCCACCTTCCCTGTACTAGTGCTTCAGGCTGAGAGCATCCTCCAAAATCATAAGTTAACATTATTCTCATCTGTCTTAGAATGAGCCAAATGCCCCAGCTCTCAGCCCTCAGGGCCTCCTGTGCCCAGGGCTCCATAATGAAGCACACCAGTGACGCTGACATGCCTGGTGTTCTCCTTTTGTGTAGGGTAGGTGTCTCCCTCCTGATGGGCCCCACAAGCCCTCTTGAGTCGAGAGCGTCTAAGGTAGTGCCGATGTGGAGGCTAAGGTAAAGGTTAGAGCCCCACTTCTGTGGTTGGCTGACCTCTCCTGCTTACGAGCTGAGTTGGGCCTGTTAAGCTCCCCTGTGCCGCTTCCCTGCTGTAAATAATAAGGGACAGCGAGCTGCCTTCTGTGCCGTGGGAACCAAAGGCTGAATCTGTATTGTGCTTCGTGCTTTCCTACGTGATTTCATTTCCCCCACACCTCAGCAGTCACGTTGGTAGGGTAGGTTTTGTCAGGGCACGTTGTAAAAACAGGGAAACGAGGCGCAAATAAGTTCCGTGTGGTCCCCACATCTTATTAGTGACTAAACTGAAACTCTGACCTGGGTCCCCTCACTTCCTGAACTTTACTGTATGCTCTTCAGCACCTAGACTCATGACCCGTGGCAACTTCTGCTGCAGCTGGTATCTGAGGGGCTCCACATCCACCGGGTTCTGCCGATGGGGTGGGCTGTGGATTTCACTGTTACTGTTGCTCTCGTAGCCTTTTGTTTTGCTCTTCATCAGCTCTCCATCTCTAGGGACCGCCTTCCCCCCTTGGGAAAGTTGGTACCACCTCTGAGCCACATTTGGTTCGACGACGACGGAGTTCCTTGGGAGAGTTGCCTGGCAGAGCCCAGGTGGTTAGAGACTGCCCACCTTCTTGTAGCTTACTTTCCTTAGCTACAGGAGAGTAAGCTCCAAGGAGCAACCTGGTAGCTTACAAATGAAAGGCTGCTGGAGCAACCTTTCATGCCTCGATTTATAAGTGATTAGGTAGCAGGAAATGACTCGGGGCATTCGGATTCGTTTTACTGAGTGCCAGCTGTATGCTCGTTGGTGAAGTCATCCCAGAGGACTCGGGAATGAGACAGACAAATGTAAACGTGGGCTGTAGTTCTCAGCACGATACCGGTTTCTAGGATGAGCCAGGGTCCTGGGAAAGGACTCACGGCACCTGGGGAGTTGAGGCCGGCCGAGGGAGGGGGAAGTGACGTGCGCTTAGGGGGACACTGTGCTATTCTAGGCAGGAGGGAACAGTTTGTGCATGACGTGGAGATGTGACAGCATGCGATATTTTAGGGGACTGGCCCGTTGTTCCATGCGGCTGGGAATTTAGGATACAAGGCCATCATATGAACTGAGACCCATCGACACAATTGTGAAGGGCTCGGTGAGCCATAAAGAGCTGGAAGAGCCAGGGAAGGTTTTGACATGATCAGATTTTTTTTGATACCTGTTAATACAGCAACAGATTCCCCCTCAAGAGGGCCAGGTTCACAGGCAGTGGGGTCTTGGCCACAGCCTTTATCTCTGGGGTCCGTGGTTCTTCATTACTGTTCGCTGGGTCCGGCCACTGTCGTTCCTCTCTACTTCCAGCAAACCAACAACTCTAACACCTGGTTTCCTTTGCCCACGGAACACAGCATAGTTTTTTTTAACAGGAGCCAGTCTGCTAGGGAAAGACAATGTGCTTCCCCAGAACGCAGTCCTGTTTCCCAGTTTGTAGCACCTGGGGGGACTCTTGAGTGCCTTTACCTCTGCCGTGTGCCCAGTGACTGAAGAGTTTGATTTCATTCCGTTTTTAAATCTGTGAGGTCCAGTGGGCTTTATTCTGTTCAGTTCTGCCACCACATTTCCGATCAGATCCTGATCTGCAGGCGCTTGATTCAAACAGCAGGGAGACTCAATTCTCTGAGGCTCTGGGATGTGGGTGGGTGGCCCCTAAGCAGGGCCCCAGGGGCTCCTTCTTTCTGCCCCACAGTTTGCCACAATCCTCTCTCCAAACGTCCTCCGCTCCTCTTTGCCTGGTGCTGTCTCCCCACCTCGCCTTTTAGGATTTATGAATTTCCTGGTTTGCCTGGCCTCTCCATCGCCCTGTGCTTTCCTGGCTCCCACCCCCACGCCTTCCTCCCTTTCCGCATTCCTGGCCCCCACACTTGTCCCCTGTTCGAGATAAGAGCCCTGGATTCAACATAGCCTCACTTTCCTCTTTTTAAGTCACGGGTGTTTAATATCGATGCTGCCATTTCCCGAAGGCCCCTGCAGGCGTCGAGCACGGTTAAGGGTTTTGCACTTTTGCAGCTGTTTTCTCTCTCTTTTTTCCTTACAACAACCCCTGCGACCCCAACATTTTATTATTATTTCTATCTCGTCGATCAGAAAATGGACACATTACAGGGCTCAGGTAGTTAGGCCCGTTTGGAAAACCACAGTCAGTGAGGCCTCGAGCCGGGGGGACCCCCGCATCTCAGGTCCCTTTGAATCCAGAGTCTGGGCTCTCCTCCTGGCTGTGGACCCAGCCTACTGTGTTCATTGGTCGGGAGCCTCCTCTCACCTTTTTCTTGAATAAACAAATAAATTCAAGCTTTTAAAATTGAGGTATACATATAGAAAAAAAGTGTACACATCATGTGTGTATAGCCCAGTGACTTTGCACAGAGAGCACCTGAAAAACCCCTTCCCATGCCCCTTCCAGTCTCTAGGGGAACCACCACCCCAACTTCTTATACCAGAGGTGAATCCTGCCTGGGTTTGAACTTCTGTAAATGCAGTTGTACCATATGCATTCTTTTGTGGCTGGTCTCTTTCTGAATTTAGGCTTGATAGTTATAAATGTACACTCTCCGTTTATAAATTCCCCCCCTCCTGCTTGATCTTACTTTCCCTAGTTCCTCAGTCAGTAAAGAGGGTAAGTTTCCTTCTGGCATCTCTTGAACGTTGTCACGATGCGCCATCAATGTGGACTTTCTCAAAGACGTTTGTGTTCTTCCCGGAAGTGAATAACAGATTCCAAGCTGTCTTGTTTGCTCCCCTGGTTTTTCCTTCCTGTGGGTCCCTCTGTGAGCCACACCCGCCCTGTGCCTCACTGGGGTTTGTTCATTTGATTAGGCCCTCCAGCACAGCAGACAGCGCCAGCTTCCTCCGAGGCCCCCTCTGACTGATGTATTAACAGCCATATGGGTATCCCCTGGGACAGACGAATGTTCACAGCTTCTGGCAGCAGTTTGCTGCACTGTGAATCAATTTTAAACTGCCTGAGTATGATGATCACAGACCTCCTGTGCGGTTTAAAGAAGAGGACACCTAGGGGAGAGGTGGGTATCTTCCAGACAAGCATACAGCTCTCTGTACTTTGTTCATCTATTTTAATCTGGAACATTTAACTCTATAATAAGCAGAGTTCCAGTTGAAGCGAGATAAAATTTCCTTCCCCTAAAAATCAGGAATTGCTAAAAGGGTACCTGATGGAAACTGCCTGCCTAGAGGTACCCACCTTGATTTATGGAGAACGGAAAAACTAACCTTCACATCTGCCATTTTCCTCACAGCACAGAAAGCTTTAAGAGGCAAGTTCTCTCCCCGCGTTTACCACCGTTCATTTGTTATTTTCAGACCCAGGTCGTGGTGCCTGATATCTGGGTCATATAATTTACAATGTGAATAGACTTAAACCCCAGTTCTTGTGGTCTCATCTTCAAGGGCAATAATACAATGCTATTTGATTCCAACTCTAAATATCCTATAATAAATGGCATAGGTTCAATTAAGTGTAATGTGCATGTATTGAAATATCATGTGGGCTTGATACATTACTAAGGACACTAAAGGATACTGTGAGCTAAAAATAGGAGATATAATAACGAAAAAGAAACAGACTCACAGATGTAGAGAACAAACTAGTGGTTACCAGTGGGGAGAGGGAAGAGGGAGAGGGATAAGTAGGGGTAGGGAATTGAGAGGTACAAACGATTATGTATAAAATGATCTGCAAGGATATATTGTACAACACAAGGAATATAACCAATATTTTATAATAACTATAAATGGTATTATTTTATGAGTATATTATATTTTATAATTATAAAATATATTTTATTATAAAATAATGAGTACTATTTTATAACTATAAACTCACAACCTTTAAAAGTTATGAATCACTGTATTATACGCCTCTAACTTATATAACGTTGTACATCAAATATACTTCAGCATGAAAAAATAGGAGATTTAGTGGTTTGGTACTAAACCAAACCCTTGACATAAGGGCTTTGAGCTGTAGTTGTTTTATATGCATATTTATTTTCTAGGACATTCTTTGTGGTTCCCATTATGTGTACTCAGTCATTCAAATTAAGAGTAATGTTAAGGATTTGGGCCAAATAGCCATATAAGATTAGTTACTGGAACCAGTTTGCCAGGAGATAACATATCTAAAATTGTGTCCTTTGGTCAGGGAGAAGGGGAAGTTCTTTTAAAAATCTTTTCATATATTTGATATTTTGTTTTTATAGAAGGAAAATAACAGCATGTATTTTATTTTCAAGCTAAGGAAGTATGTGGTTTTATGTTCAGGCAGGTAGAAACCTGATATCTTCTATCAATTTTAAGTTTTGTGCATGCTTAGTTATTTTTCAAAATTTGAGTTAGCATTAAAATGAAAATTTAAGTTCTGTTTTAATACCCAAGGTCTTTAGGATCTGTAAAGGGACTGCAAGGTGCCAGTGATAAATTCCAGAAAGGGCCCAGACTTATTCCAGAAGGTTATGGGAGGGAGGAAACCCTACGTACTTCATTTATTGTTTATGTATGCAGACCTATAGAAAAGGTTTAATGTTGAACTTCTAGATCACCGAGTGATGCTTTGAATAAGAAGAAATTGAAAGCAGTGGTCTTCAAAGTGCCTAGTTCAGATGTGGGTGGGAAATAAAACGTTAGCACTCCTATATCTTCCATCCTCTACAGGGTCTTTTCTTTGTGCGTGCTTTCTAGTATCTGTAGTATATGAGTGCTTGGAGTTTAAATAATTAGATTGTTAGAGAAAAAATATGCTTTAAGATTTTGGTGTAGAAACAGAAGTGTGCACTAGGATTAGGTTTGTTTGTATTTAACAGGGAAGAAAATAATAGCTTAAGTAACATAAAAGTTTATTTCTCTCTCCCATAAAAGATACTGGCTGTCAGTAGCCCAGGGCAGATATCACAGCCCCAGTGATACAGCCCCAGGTCTCACAGTGTCACCAGGACCTCTGCATTCTATCTTTCTGTTCTATCCCCCTCAGCAATTGAGTTCTATCTTCAGAGTCATCTTGTGGCCCAGAAACGCTGCTGGAGTGCCAGTCATCTTGCTCATAGTTCAGGTAGCAAGAAGGAGGAAGAGAAGAAGGAAGGCACTCTCCCCTCCCTCTTTGTAAATTATTTTTCTTTTTTTTTTTTAATTAATAAACTTATTTTTTTTTTTTTTTTGCGGTACGCAGGCCTCTCACCGCAGTGGCCTCTCCCATTGCGGAGCACAGGCTCCGGACGCACAGGCTCAGCGGCCATGGCTCACGGGCCCAGCCGCCCCGCAGCATGTGGGATCCTCCTGGACCAGGGCACGAACCCGTGTCCCCTGCATCGGCAGGCGGACTCTCAACCACTGCGCCACCAGGGAAGCCCAATAAACTTATTTTTTAGAACAATTTTAGGTTCACAGCAAAATTGAATGGAAAGTAGAGGTAGTTTCCATGTCCCTCAGGGTCCCCTTTCTTTCAAGTTATGAACTAAGTGCCACCCAGCAGCTTCTGCCTACATCTCGTCGGTCAGCACATAGGCATGCCTGGCTAGAGCAAAGCTGGGAAGAGTAGTCTTTTAGTTGAAAGCTTTGCTGCCTTCGATAAAACTGGGCTTTGTGGCCAAAGTAGACAGGGAGGTTGTTGAGGAGGAAACTTGAAGTCTTGTCACAAAGCCATGTGATGTAAGAGAATCTCTTTATTATTTTCTGTTAATTATGCAAAAGAGAGTTTAAGTCCAAGCCTTAAATTGGTACGTTTAGAAAGCTGTTTTTGTTTGTTGATGTTGAAATACATGGTTTACCGTGTGTAATCATTATCAGCTCTCAAGGGCTTCATCTTAGGCATCAAAAATAATCATTTTAAATTATACTAAGGCATCATACAATTATACAAGGTACAAGAAGGAAGTATTTTGTTAATTTGGAAGCACATGTAATGTTTTTTAACAGGATTTGAAGGAATGCCTTACGGAATGAAGAGCACAGTTTAAAAATCTTAAAAAAGTTTTTAGGGCCTCCCTGGTGGCGCAGTGGTTGAGAGTCCGCCTGCCGATGCAGGGGATACGGGTTCGTGCCCCGGTCTGGGAGGAACCCACATGCCGCGGAGCGGCTGGGCCCGTGAGCCATGGCCGCTGAGCCTGCGCGTCCGGAGCCTGTGCTCCGCAGCGGGAGAGGCCGCAGCGGTGAGAGGCCCGCGTACCGCAGAAAAAAAGGGAAAAAGGAAAAGAAAAAAAAAAGTTTTTAAAAAAGCACTTAATATATATCTTTTTTAACACCCTAGACTTTGGCTGTTATTTATTTCGTTTGTTTCATCAGTAAACACTTCAACTTATACTGATTTCAAAAGGAAGTCGTGGCAAGAATCTTTGCTTTGTCTTTCTCATAGAAGCGTGCTGCGGTAAGGACTAATTGCTTTATGATAAATGTTTTTACTGTCTCCTCTCCTGTTCTTCTCTCTTCTCCCTAACCATCCCCTCCCCCAAAGCGCATACTCCTTCCACGTTACTGCGGACGGTCAGATGCAGCCCGTCCCCTTCCCCCCGGACGCCCTCATTGGCCCCGGCATCCCCCGCCACGCTCGCCAGATCAACACCCTGAACCACGGGGAGGTGGTGTGTGCAGTGACCATCAGCAACCCCACGCGACATGTGTACACGGGCGGCAAGGGCTGCGTCAAGGTCTGGGACATCAGCCACCCCGGCAACAAGAGTCCCGTCTCTCAGCTCGACTGTCTGGTGAGTGAGAAGGAGCTGGTGCACAAGAGTAATTTCCTCCTGGAGACTCAGTAAGGAAATCGCTGTCGGGGCCTGGGTTTTATTCCCATTATGAGGAAATGGAAACCCATTCTGTTTCCTGTGTTAGCTATTTAGCTCTCCCCACTCTCTCCCCTCAGCGTGAAGGTTTCATTTGTTGCTGTTTCAGTGGTTAAATCCCAGAGTTGATGGATTTCTCTTAAAACATATTTTAACAGTAGTTTACAGAAGCGGTCCTTGTTTGAATGTGTATTCAGAAGGGGGTTTCCCGTTTAATGGATGGAGTGCAGCTAGGCCTGGACTCTGAGCCATGCACTCCCCTCGACTTTTAATTTCCCTACAGCCTTTGGATAAATATTGAAGAGTAAACATTTGATAATGTGGCATAAAACCATTCTGAACAGGGTCTGTGTTTTCAGGGAGACCTGGCTGAGTTTTATGACCTTAACTTTAGGAACAAGTTACTAGATCACACTGCAAGAAATCAGGGCAGCCTTCAGCAGAATGGGGGTGATGGGAATGCTTCCCCAAGGCATCTACTCTACCCTGCCTCTCCCCAGCCAATACTGTGTTGCATTTTTCAGGATCATAGAATACGTCAGGACATGTTCTCTACACAGTAACCACAGGATTTACACACCACGTACCATTGGCCTTAAGTGGACTATAGGCCGCCCTGCCCCCTGTAGGGTGTCTGCCTGCACTTTGCTTCGGCATATGGTACCCTTTACCTGCTGCCTGCCTGGCAAATGGCACAGATTCCTGAGAGGGTGTTTCCAAAACGAAGACTGTGTTTTTGAGACGAAAAGCCTCTTTGGGCTAGTTCTTGGGGGTTTTTTTTGCAATCAAATAACTTAAAAATATAGCCATTAATGAAAGTTAAACATAAGGAAACATACTTAAACATCTTACGGAAAAACCCAGACAAGCTTTTTGGCAACCCAGTGGTAGGAGAGTTTTGTAACACTCATCATCTTTTTTGAAATTACATTGCTTAAAGTTTCTCTAATCTTTGAACAATAGGCCATGGTTAAAGCATACTAAAGACTCTGACTGTATCTGTTTGGGTCAAAGGATAGCAGTTATTTCTTTGTTGGAGAGGGCGGGGGTCATTTTAGGTTCCACCTTCCTTTTCTAATGTGTTGGTTTTGATGGAGAGATGCCTTTTTATTCATTTTTTTTGGCCTTTGGATTGAGAGGCTTAAATATCACAGCAGCCATGTTACAACTTGAGAAAGCAGCTATGTTAAAGTCTCAGACAAGGATCTATTTGGCTAATAAAGACACAGTACAAGCCTTAGGCAGAAACTTAAGAGTAATGAAAACCAAAGCATAGGTAGTGTGTCTGCAGTTTCCAAATAGTAAATAATGGAGGGTGATGAGGTCAAAGGTTTATAAACTAGCTGTGAAAAGTGGTTTCTTTGTAAAGAAGTACGTGTATCCTTACCTTACATCCACTGATCATCTCAGTTCCGTCTACTCAGCAGGAAATTGGGCTTCGGTGGCAGTTATATCTAAGCCTTCACACAGGCCGAGCAATCCTGTGAGTTTGCTTTGTTTACGACTTCAAAGAAGCCAGTGGCCATCAGATCCTGATCTTTACTACAGAAGGCTTGCTTTGGTAGTGTCCATGAAATACCACTTTTTAAGTCAACAACCCAGACAGCAGTTAGAGAATATGGCATTGTTACTGCTTGGTCATGCATTATAACAATTGAATTATGTTTATTTCACAGAACAGGGATAACTACATCCGTTCCTGCAAATTGCTCCCTGATGGCTGCACTCTCATAGTGGGAGGGGAAGCCAGTACCCTGTCCATTTGGGACCTGGCGGCTCCCACCCCACGCATCAAGGCAGAGCTGACGTCCTCGGCCCCCGCCTGCTACGCCTTGGCCATCAGCCCCGACTCCAAGGTCTGCTTCTCGTGCTGCAGTGACGGCAACATCGCTGTGTGGGACCTGCACAACCAGACGCTGGTGAGGTGAGCAGGGGTGGTTTCCTGAGTGGGGCTTCCCTGCTTGAGTACCTGGGTCAAAAGGCCCCCTATGACCCCTGCTTCTCTGCTTGCCCCCAGGCTCAGCCCACACGTGCCAGGCTTGGATCTGGGTGTCAGTACCGTATCACTGCCCTCAGAGGGCTTATGGTCTTGTGGCCATGCTTGGGCGTCACCCAGGCTTTATATTTACCTCCCTAATGTTCCCATTCTTCAGCCACGGACACATGCCAGATTTGTTTAAAAAACATTCCTGGCTTTTGCCAAGGGGCAGCATACCATGGATTAGATGGAGGTACAAAAGGTCCTCAATACTAGATGTTTTTGGCTTTGCCTAGAACCTCGTATATGCGCACAGGAGCCAGCTGATAAAGGATGAAAGAAAATCAACAAAAGGACGTTAGAAGAGGAGATTCCACGAATTTCACCCACAAAATGGTTTTAAAGTAGCTGTGTTTCTCAATAACTAAATAAGCTCTGTCCAGGGGTCATTTCACCCAGGAACGAGCCCAGCTGCTTGGAATCTGCCACCTTTGTGTCCCTCCTCGGCTCTGGCCAGCTCACTCCCTCTGGTTGAGTCGGTGCTCACATCAGGGATGTTAGAGAAAAGTCTTTAGAAAAGGAAGAACTAGTTAAACATCTACGGCAGAACGAGCCTGTGTTTCGCCCTTTTGTGTCACAGTTTGTCTTCGCTCAGGAACACTGTTCATGGTGCATTTTTAGACTTGTAGGTTACTGAGCAGGGCTCCTCCCGTGCTTCCGGGCCCAGAGCTGAAGGGAAAGGGACGGGCTGTGGAATTGATTATAGCAGCTCACTCCTTCTTCAGCCGTTTCTGTAGAAATCTACTGAGTGTCACCGAACCAGGCTCTGTCCCTGTGTGTGGGTGACAGTGTGGCAGTTATTTTTCTTGTCACTCTCCGGGCAGCTCAGAATGAGCAAAGTGAACAAACGGAGCCAAGCCAACAGCCCCTTCAAACTTTCAGCCTAGCAAGTGTTGGCTGTTTTTTCTTTTCTTTCTGCTTTTTTCTTTTTTCAACTTAATAAATAGCTCTCCCAAAATATTCATTCGAAGTGCTTTTCAAATATTCATCTCTTTAATCCTTGTCACTTCTGCACTGCTGTTATCCTGATAGTTTATTGTGGAGGAGCTGTAATGGGGCCCAGGCACTCTGCCCTCTTGTATGTTCTGGACCCCTACTCTGTGCCGGCCCCCAGGGAGTAAGTACCTGTTGGATATGTTGGCCTGCTTCACACATTTCACTCTCTCTCAGTTTGGACAGGCCACACGTGGCTAGCGGCCACTGTGTGTGACAGGGCAGTACGGAGTCTCCTGAATATCTTTGTATCTGCTGTGACCCAGCATGTTCTGAACAGCCCTAGGATCTGCGTTCTAGGAGCATGACCTGAGGGTAGCACTGAGATAAGTGGACGGAGGGATGAAGGAACACCCACCAAGAGCTTAGGTCAGCAGAGAAACACAGCTGTTTTCAAGAAGTCAAAGTACTTTATGAGTTTCAGAGGTAAAAAAAAAAATCAGGATGAAATGAAGAGGAGGTCCCTGGGTTTCACCAGCTGTTTGAGGACAGAAAAGCAGCACTTTGGAAACGTGGGGCAGGACTGCTCCAGACCAGCGGGAAAGCCTTGGATGCAGGCTGGGACGTTTGAGGCAGAGAGTTGGGGTGCATGGGGGAGAGGACCAGGATGGAAGCTCTGAGTAGTTTTCAGGGAAGAGATTTTTGGAGTGATGGTTCACATCTTGTCTCAGAATTCAGGGCAACAGTGGTGCTCTTGTCTTTTCCTCCATGCCCTTTAAATTCCAAGCTCAGCTTTAAAGTTGGGAGCTCTGCGGGAATAATAAGGTAATAGGAAGGAGAGGCGGTGGAAACTTTTCTCCGGGTGTTGAAATTTCCAAGCAGTTCTCTCATGGATTCTGCCTTGTTCGCCATCCTGATCAGACCTCGGAACACTTCTCACCTGTTCCAGTCACTCCTCTGCCAGCTCCCTCTTGGCCTGCGAAACCAGGTCCATGACCCCCATGCCACCAGCCCTGTGGTGGCTTACATCGACCTCCCCTCGGCAAGCCCTGCCTGTAGCCTGGCAGAGCATCACACTCAGCAAATCCCTGTTGGCTGGTTGTCCTTGGTAGTGGTTCTTTGTTTTTTGTTTGTTTGTTTTTTGAAGTATAGTTGATTTATAATGTTGTGCTAGTTTCTGCTGTACAGCAAAGTGACACATTCTTTTTTTTATATTCTTTTCCATTAGGGTTTATCCCAGGAGTTTGGATAGAGTTCCCTGTGGTAGACAGTAGGACCTTGTTGTTTATCCATTCTAAATGTAATAGTTTACATCTGCTAACCCCAAACTCCCAGTCCATCCCTCCCAGCCCCCCACCCTTGGCAACCACAAGTCTGTTCTTTGGTGGTGGTTTTTGACTGAGGCACGAGCTTCCCCTTTAAGAGAACAACAGCCTTGTGCTCAGATTTGAGGGCAGGGCTGTGCCCAGGGGTCAGTCAGCAATCAGCTCTGTCTCTGCCCCACACCTCTGAGTCAGGAGGCCGGCATGCCCCTTTGTCTCCAGGAGTCCAGATTTCCTCATGTGGGGCTCTTTCGAATAGAAAAGGCGAGGTTGAGTAAATACATGAGCTCATGCTTTGTTGGCACAAAGGGCATTGCGGTGTTACTCACTCATGAAAATGGGAGTGCTCCTGGGCCCCGAGCTGGTGATGTGGTGATTCAGGCCTGCACAGTTATAGGCCAAGCCTGCTTCTTTCTTTAAGGAATACACTTGGGATTTTGTGTGTTTGTCTTTTTTTCCCCACTTTCACACTTAAACACTTTTCCAGACCTGGGAGGAATTTTACCTTCCAGACAGATTTGTAAGAAAAGCTATAGGAGCGTATTTAACTTCTCCTGTGTGGTGACCTAAAACGGCATTCCATTTCTTCAGCACTTGGATCATGAAAAAAGGAAAAGAAAGTCTGCAGGTGCCGTTTCCTCTCCTCCTCAGGGGGAAGGTTGGTTTGATCTTGCACATCAGCAGACACCGAGGAGATGACACACGCACAGCGAGTCCAAAACTAACAACACAACAGTGTTTACCTTGAGCTCTGGCAGGAAATCATTATTCAATCTGGTTTGTTTTATCAGGCAATTCCAGGGCCACACAGACGGGGCCAGCTGTATTGACATTTCTAACGATGGCACCAAGCTCTGGACGGGCGGCTTGGACAACACGGTCCGGTCCTGGGACCTGCGCGAGGGGCGGCAGCTGCAGCAGCACGACTTCACCTCCCAGGTGCAGGCTTGTCCCTCCCTGGAACCCACGCGGTGCTCTGTGTGTGGCGCACGCCCTCCCCACACCTCCCCGCCTCCCTCGTACCCCCAAGAGTAGTAGCTAGACAAACAGACCGGGCTTTAATTTGAGAGAGAGAGAGAGACACACACACACACACACACACACACACACACAGACACAGACACACACACACACACACACACACACACACACACTCCCTCTCCCCCCCACCCCGAAACACTTAGACTGGTTTTTAAAATGCTGTAGGTTAAGCCGTGTTAGTTTTACTTGTATATGAGTTCGTTTCAGAAATTTGTGCCATGAAGAATATACAGGGTCTGATCTGTTGTCCATCTTCTCACCATCTAATGTGGGGGCGAGAAATGATTTTATTCATATATAAATAGACCTTGAAAAATAGGCAGGGATATCACAAGGAGTAGAGAAAAAGTGTAACAGCTCTGCAAGTGGATTTATTTTGCTTAAATCAGGGAGCTTAAAAAATACAGCGGTATCTCAGTGGATGCCCATTTTATTACTCACCCCTTAGACACTGGACTCATGGCTGACTCGATTTACGGAGCTTTGAAATGATATAAAAATGGCAACTTTGTGGATTGTGGAGCTTATTTAGATGTCAAGTGTCTGAATCTAGGCCTGTTTGGGGAAAGATAGTGCATGCCATTTTAAGTGTTTTCTGTTGATGGTGGAATTGTTCTTTTGATCGTGACTTATTTACTTACTTTTTTTTCTTTAATAATTCCAGTCAGAAAAATAGGACAGAAATGGAAAACAGCTATACATGCAACTAAATTTCATGTCCCTGTCAAAATTTTGTTGAGTTTCTTATAGTCTTCCTTGTTCCCATTATGGGTAGGATCCTATTTTTGGTCTGCCCTTTTTTAAAACTTCTTATGGAAAATTTCAAATATATTCAATATATGAGAACACAGAATGTTCAAGCATATATGAAAGTACAGAGAATTATATGATAAACCACATATGCCCATCACCCAGCTTCAACAGTTACTAACACATGACCAGTCTTGTCTCATCTGTCATCCCTGCCCCCAAACACTGGATTATTTTAAAGTAAATCCCACACGTTATATCATTTCATCCATAAGTATTTCAGTTAGTATCTGTAAAAGACAAGGAACCCTTTCAAACAACACACAGAATACCGTTATTATTAAGAAGAATTTCTTGATTTTATCACCCATGACATAAGTGTTGCAGTTGTTTTTATTTTTTTCCAATTGTTTCATAAAGGTCTTTAACAGTTGACTTATCTGGGTTCGCATGGTTGTCCTATAGACTTTGCCTTTGCTTATTACCTCCTCCTGTTCTTGCTAGTTTTTCCCCTCTTCTTGTTGTCTGTTCACTTCCTAAGTCTATTGGGCAGAATACTCAGTGAGCCTCTTCTGCTTCTTGTAGATATTCTCCCTTGGTTATTGCCCAACTGGGGAGTGGCTGGCCGTGGGCATGGAAAGCAGCAACGTGGAAGTTCTCCACGTGAACAAACCTGACAAGTACCAGCTGCATCTCCACGAGAGCTGTGTGCTCTCCCTGAAATTTGCTTATTGTGGTGAGTTCAACTGGAAGGAAACCGGGGAATGTTGATGGCCTCAATGGAAAATACTTCTAAAAAATATAGTGGAGATGATATCTGGAAAAAATGTTCTCTGAGCAGCTGGATGCAGTAATTCTATTGTCTTAAAATGTCCCTCAGAGCATAGGGATGTCTGTTTTCATCTGTTTCCCTGAGTTGGGAAAAGTCAGCAGGTGATAAAATTGCCTAATACAAGGTTTTGACACATATTTGTTTTCAGCGGGGAGTGTCAGGGGTGTGGGTGGAGGCAGTTAGTTGCCACTCTGAGAGGGGTTGGTGGGAGTTTATAGAAAAATGAGGCAGGAGCAGAGGTTGCTATGGACTGACCGGGATGAGGAGCCCATGGGCAGAGAAGGGAACACTTAGCTGCACCCAGACCGTTACACTCTGCAGTGAGGATAATGAGGGAAGAAGTTCATGGGGAGTCAAATATATATTCACGGGATGGATGGATGCATGGATGCATGGATGGATGAATAGTTATCACATATTGACCATCCTATGTGCCATATGTGCTGTCTGCCATTTTACTTAGATTCGTCATTTAATCCTTCCTAGTCCCATTTTATCATAAGGAAACTAACAGAAGACAACTTCATTGATTGACTATTCGAGGACCCACTGCATGCTCGGTGTGAAGCTACCTGTCATGTATCCGGTGGCTAATGGGACTGACATGGTTCCTGCCACCGCTTTGATTAAACCCAAGATCACAGGTGGTTCACAGTGGAGCCCAGATTTAAAACCTGCTGTGTCTACTCATGTCATGGCCCAACCCCTTGGACATGATAGTTCATGATTAAAAATGCTCTGAGTTTGATTAAGCCCAAGTAGCTAATAGTATAGCAGGAATTTTCATCTAGTTAAGCCATAACCACATGTTCCTTTGCTAATTCTAGGTAAATGGTTTGTGAGTACTGGAAAAGATAACCTCCTCAATGCATGGCGGACACCCTATGGAGCTAGTATATTCCAGGTAAGTCCGTGCTCCTTACATAGAATGACAGACAGTTGGACCACAGCATTGCTGATGACGCCAGAAGTGAAGGTGCCTTGTTGGGAGCAGGGCCCTGAGCATCTATGTTCCACATTAAACTCATGTCCATTGTTTTCTCTTCCAGTCCAAAGAGTCCTCATCCGTGCTCAGCTGTGACATCTCTGTGGATGATAAGTACATAGTCACTGGCTCAGGGGACAAGAAGGCCACAGTCTATGAAGTCATCTACTGAAAACACTATGTGGTTTAACGTTTATAGTTGAATTGGGCCAAAATGTTTTGAATTTGTAGAAATAGAAAAGTTGTAACTTTAAAAACAAACACCTGTTTCCAAACCTTGACACAAAACTACTTTGCGTCTACAAAGAGGAGGCAGTGAGCACATCACCAGAAGGTCACCTACCTACCTAGACCAAGTGGAGCACCGAGGCAAAGTGGACAGAGGGGTGAGGGTTGTGGGCTTGAGGAATGGAGCCTGCTGACCCGGGCAGAGTCCATCCTTTTCTTTCTGTGAGATCTGCCGAGATTACCTTTCTGTTCCTTGCTGTTTCCCTCCTGTCTGTCCTTGGTAGAGCAGTGGTGTCTCCAATGAACTTGTTTCCTCGTTTTCCATCTTGTGAAATGTTTTTTTGTATTTTTGTTGAAGGTTAAACATTTGTATAAATTGTAAATATATTTGGTTTATTACAGTAAAGGCTTTAGTACCAATAAGTGGTTTTCCTTCTCCTTCTTTATCAACGCTTTGGGATCATTGGTGCGGATTCTATAGGCAAAGTTCAAACATTTGTAGAGGAAGTTTTAAAATGCACTTCTTATTTTATAAATATATTTTGTCACGGACTCCCACTGCACTAGAACCTAATGAACACTTCTGAGTTAACCAGGAAGTCAAGACTAGGAATAATGAGTAACCGAAGGTTTATTGACAACGATTTTATTTGGGAAGCAAAAATAACTTTGCCAAGATTCATTCTTTTGTTTGGATACTGTTGTGATTCGAGGTCACAAATTAAAGCTGTGCCTTTTCTTGGTGATTCACTGGGAGATAGAATATTCTTTTCTCTAGGAAAGCCTAGCATTTTCAAATCTCTAGTCTCTCCCTTCACAAGCTGCACATTTCAAGAAAGGGAGGCGACTTGGGTTTAGTGTTAAGACTGATGGTATCCACAAAGCTGTGGAGTTCATTAAGCTGTAAAAGAAAGGTGGGATGCCTGCTGGTTTTATCTCATTAATACTTATTTGATCTATTATATTAATTGACGTAAGCCAACCACACCCAGCACTTCGCTCCATCCTTCTCGTTAAGGCTTTTCCCTGCAGCTACAGCTCTGGCTCCCTGTCATTAGTCTGGTCCTTATCTTTGTGGACAAGCTTTTACTAATTTGATTAGATGAAACCTGTAACCCTGGGCTTTTAATAAGTTACCATGCATGGTTCCTCCTGGAAAGGCTGCATGACTCATTCTTTATATACCTATTACTTACTGCTATATTTTCAAAAATGATGGTTAATAATTTTAAACCAGGTTTTCTGGCTGTTTAAAAATAGCACCTAAGGAATCTTTTAATGTTCTTATTTTCTTATGATCCAGCAAGTTGTTGGCAGTTTGTCTTAACATTTTTCGTTTGTTATGCAGACCTTCTTGTTTTTATACACTTAACAACATTATTTTGTTTGCTTTTTGCCAAAATAATGTTTATGTACATAGTTCGTTAAATATTTTCTCTTCTCAGTAAGTGGATGGCAAAGGCCTAATTACTAAAGCTGATTTCTCTCTCATCCCTTCCTTGTATAATGAAGTTAGTTTCTGTACTACAGACTCCGATGGCTTGTTAATGAGCTGTTTACCTTTTCTGTTCTCTCTCCTTCCCTGCCTCACCATCCTTATTTTCTGTAGAGTAGAGGTTAAGTTGCTGTAACAGCACCCAACAATACAGTGGCTTTGAGACCACAAAAGGGTCTGTGTCTTACCCACCTATGACCCAGAGCCTCAGGGCAGTGATGCAGCTCTGCACTTCTACCGCTATTCCTGTGGGCCTCCACTCCTAGTCAGCAGCGGGGAAAGAGTGGGAGTTCAAGGGAAGGGGTGTGCTTCCAGGCAGGTTACTAGGAATTTGTCTATCACTTCCACGACTGGTCCCTTGGTGGGGACTTAGTCACGTGGGAGACGAGGAGATTTCTCCTACTGTGCAGCGGGTGCTCCTGGAGAAGGGGGAATATATTTGAAGGGATTCTGGGTTAAAGAAATAGTCCTATTTTCTGTTGGTGCATTTTTTCCCTTCATGCTCTATGGTTTCCCAAGCTTGCGATATTCTTTCTCTCATGGGATTTTCTGAGGGTCTAGATCTTATCAAGACATCGATTATCTTGAATCTGATGAAACCAGTTCCATTGCTTTTGGATGAGACTCTAGTCTGGTCCTGGAAGAGGCGTTCTACAGAGCTAGTCCCTCTGCTCGGGGGTTTGGAATCTTGGGGAATTACCAAGACAATTGTTTCCTCATTTGTAAAACGGGAACGATAAAATAGTCATACCTCCTCAGGGTCTTGAAGGTCAGACTCAGGGATGTGAAGCACAACTGGGACCACCAACTGTCTCACAGATGGAGGACATGAATGGGAGATTTCTTCCTCAACTGTGAAGGTAGGAGACCCCACTTCTCTCCCCCGGGAGATTGGAATCATGTGATCGTTGACACCTGGGTAAGCCAAATGTTTATGTACCTCTTGCCTTGAATATGGATTATAAATTAGTGTTCAACAAATTCAGATCCCCCTAGAGAGCTGTGCAAGGCAGGTTCACATATAAGAATATCAGGAGATGATTGTCATTATCCCTATTTAAGTAACCAAGGCTCAGGGAAGCTGTGTCCTCCTGGCCTCATGGGAGATAGAACCAAATTCAGGTTTGCAGAGCGGCCTGTGATCGTTCCCAGCTCTCCAGATTTCCTCTTCATTTTATTTGAAATATTTACAACGTACACATTTCCCTGATGTATATAGGTGTTTAGATAGGTTTGTGTTTACTAATTTAGGACTGAATTTATGCAAATGCTTGTTTTCCCCATTCTTTTTTTTTTTTTTTTTTTAAAGAAGATGTTGGGGGTAGGAGCTATTTATTTATTTATTTATGTTTGCTGTGTTGCGTCTTTGTTTGTGTGCAAGGGCTTTCTCTAGTTGTGGCAAGCGGGGGCCACTCTTCATCGCAGTGTGCGGGCCTCTCACTATTGCGGCCTCTCTTGTTGCGGAGCACAGGCTCCAGACGCGCAGGCTCAGTAGTCGTGGCTCACGGGCCTAGTTGCTCCGCGGCATGTGGGATCCTCCCAGACCAGGGCTCGAACCCGTGTCCCCTGCATTAGCAGGCAGATTCTCAACCACTGTGCCACCAGGGAAGCCCCTCCCCATTCTTTTTAGTAGGTTTTATTTTATATATATTTAATCTTGTTTTTGTTCTGTTTTGTTTTAAATCACTCACAGTCGTAACCTTGAACGTAGGTTTCTGCCACGTGGCTCTTCCGTGGGATTGAAGTTTGCTGGGTAAAAATTGAAGGCCTAGTGAGATTGGTTTTGTAATGCCTTTTTTCATAACTAGATGTTTCTGGTACTTCATAATAAGAACAAAATATTTCATCAATGTGATAATTAACATTTTTAAAGTTTTTGTTATTTGGCAGGTGATAGGGAAGTTTCTGACATAAATTATAATAATCCTCACAGTGGCTGAGAGATGGGATTTTTGATGGGTTAATTCTTTGAATATTTCATGACTGGCAAGTAGCAGCTGGCTCCAAAGCATTCATACAGGGATTTTTTAAATTGCACTTTTGCTAATGGCACAACGAGGTGGTGACTTTCCCAAAAGTTTTCCAGCAAATCAGAGAGAGGGATCAAATTCTCAATTTCAGCATGCTGTTTAATTCCATCAAGAGATTGCTTCCTCTGCCATCAGCTTGAGCGTGAGGGAGGGCATTTCAAACCCTCCACCCTGCTGTAGATCGTGGCTTATTTGTTTCTCAAGAATATCTTCTCTTCACTCTTCCTTCGGCAGTGAAATCATCAGATCACCCCAGGTTCAGGCTCCCCTGAGCAAGATGAAGCTTGTGTAAGGCGCATTTTCTGCCCCAGTGAACTTTCTCTCCAGACAGCCAAAACTTCTCTGGCTTCATATTTTGTCCTAGCACTTCAACAGTTAAGTGGTTTGGTGTTAATTGGGTTCCTATTTTTAGAGGAGTTTTTCTCAGACTTTATAGTCTGCATCAGAATCACCAGGAGGACTAGTTAAAATTCAGATTTCTGAGTCCCAGACTCAGAGTTTTTGATTCAGTAGGTCAGGGTGGGACCTGAGAATTTGCATTTCTCAGACAAGTTCTTAGTTGTTCCTGAGGCTGCTGGTCTGGAGACTACACTTTGAGAACTGCTAATCTAGAGCAATAATCTTTACAGTAGAACTATCAACTATTAGAGTATATTCATATTCTCTTAAGACTGGACTAACCGTATATTTTTGGCTTTGGGCTGAGGATTAAAAGTAAAATGACAATAAAATGCAAGGCATACTGTTCTGATGTTGCTGTTCTTACATTAGTCTCTGTTCCCAAAACTAACTTTTGCAGCTAAATATTATAATAGGTCTAAACCAAAATAAAATGCAAGGCATACTGTTTTGATGTTGCTGTTCTTACATTAGTCTCTGTTCCCAAAACTAACTTTTGCAGCTAAATATAATGGGTCTAAACCAAAATTGAGATCTTAAAAAAGTTGCTTTTTTTTTTTACTTAGCCATTCCTCAGTGTGAATTATGTGAGTCTTATTATAATAAGGCTTGGAAAACCTACCATAATCACCTCATGTAGTGGAAGCCTCGAGAATGTACACAGTGTTGGAGTGGTGATGCATAATTAAAAGTTAGAAATTGTTCTTCAAAAACCGGAATACTTACTGTATGTAGAACAATAAGCTGCTGACTTTATAGAATGTTTTTCTTCTTCAAATTATCATATTAGATTCAGTCAGTCAGCCAGTGTTTACTGAGTGGGTGACCTCAACATGGGGGCGGTCACTGGGCTAAGGTGAAATTATTCCAGCGGGGGGCGCTGGGGAAGAATCTACTGGCAGTAATGGAGGGGGATGTGGGTGAGTCACTGCCCAAAGGAGACCAACAGTAAGAGACGGGCAGGCAGCTCTGAGCAGTCTTGGATGTGAATTACTCATTTGACATTAGCTGGCTAGGGCCGCCGGTGGGTGACACTCTAGCAAGTATTTGGAAGAACTGTTGTGTTCCAGGTACTGGGCCAAGGGCTTCCAGTTGTTTTCTCATGATTATTTTTTTATTCATAAAAGTATCATATATCTCTGATTTTCAATTTGGAAAATATGGCAAGGTACAAAGAAGAAAATAAAAACCTATAATTGTGGGGCTTCCCTGGTGGTGCAGTGGTTGAGAGTCCGCCTGCCAATGCAGGACACATGGGTTCAAGCCCTGGTCTGGGAACATCCCACATGCCACGGAGCAGCTGGCCCCGTGAGCCACAATTACTGAGCCTGAATGTCTGGAGCCTGTGCTCCGCAACAAGAGAGGCCGCGATAGTGAGAGGCCCGCGCACCGCGATGAGGAGTGGCCCCCACTTGCCACAACTAGAGAAAGCCCTCGCACAGAAACGAAGACCCAACACAGCCATAAATAAATAAATTAAATTTAAAAAAAAACCTATAATTGTACCACTTAGAAATAATATATTATTTTTATGCCAATTATGTCAACTATAGTACAGATGATTAATAATAGCGAACAATTTGTTGAGTGTTTTACTATGTGCCAAGGACAGTTGAACACTTTATGTTATCTCATTGAATTTTCACAAAAGCCCAATGAGGTAGTTACTGGTTTCATACTCATTTAACCGCTGAAGAAACTAAGATTCAGTAACCAGCTTGAGATCACACAACTAATTGTTGGTAGAGTGAGATGTAACCCAGGTGGTCAGATTGCAAAGCCCATTGTCTTAATTCTACTGTTCTACCTATTTGTCCATGTGGTTTTGGAACCTGCTTCTCACTTTTTCTTTTTTGTTTTCAGCTTGACGTATAATTGACAAATAAAATAGTAAAATATTTAAAGTGTCCAACATGATGATTTAATATACATATACATTGTGAAAGGATTCCTCACATCCAGTTAATTAACACATGCATCGCTTCACATATTTACCTTTTTTTTTTTTTTGGTGAGAACACAAGTTCTACTTTCCTGGCAAATTTCAGTTATACAATACATTATTATTATCATCCTCTACCTTATTTATCTTATAACTGTAATTTTGTACCTTTACCAACCTCTCCCTATTTCTCTCAACCCCTGTCAACCATCCTCTACTCTGTTTCTATGAGTTTGACTTTTTTTTTTTTCGATTCCACATATAATGCACCATGCAGTATTTGTCTTTCTCTGTCTGGCTTATTTCGCTTAGCTTAATGCCCTCTAGGTTATTCCATCTTGTCACAAATGGCAGGCTTTCCTTTTCAAAGGCTGAATAATAATTCCATTATATATATATATACATACATACATATACTTATATATGTCACATTTCCTTTATCCATTTATCTGTTGATGGACACAAGGTATGATATTGTTTTTGTACATTGGCTATTGTGAATAATGCTGCAATGAACATGGGGGTGCACATATTTCTTCAAGATGATTTCATTTCCTTTGGATGTCTACAAAGAAGTGGGATTGCTAGATCATATGGTAGTTTTATTTTTAACATCTTGAGAAACCTTTGTAGTGTTCTCCGTAGTGGCTGAACCAATGTACATTCCCACCAAGAGTTCCCTTTTCTCCATGTTCTCGCCAGTGTTTGTCAGCTCTTGTTTTTTGGTTATAGATATCCTAACAGATGTGAGGTGATATGTCCTTGTGGATTTGATTTGCATTTTCTGATGATCAGTGATGTTAAAAACCTTTTCATGTATTTTTTGGCCATTTGTATGTCTTCTTTGGAAAAATGTCTATTTAGGTCCTTTGCTTATTTTAAAAAATTAGGTTATTTGAGTGTTTTGCTATTCAGTTGACTTTATTATTAAAATTTATTCACAAACAACTTACTATGCTGGGTTTACTCTAACTTGCCCTTTCTCTTTTATTAGGCATATAGGCTATTTCAAACACTGAGATACAAGTCTTATAGAGAAAATGTTTGTATATCATATTCTCGCCTTACTCCTGTTCCTTTCCTTAGAGTTAATCCCAAGAAATGGAATTACTGCATCAAAAGATAGAGTGAGGGCTTCCCTGGTGGCACAGTGGTTGAGAGTCCACCTGCCGATGCAGGGGACGCGGGTTCGTGCCCTGGTCCGGGAGGATCCCACATTCAGCGGAACGGCTGGGCCCGTGGGCCATGGCCTCTGAGCCTGCGCGTCTGGAGCCTGTGCTCCGCAATGGGAGAGGCCACAACAGTGAGGGGCCCGCATACTGCAAAAAAAAAAAAAAAAAAAGATAGAGTGATATTTCAGATCATTGATATTATTCACTGCCAAATTTCCTTCCAGAAATATTGGGCCCATTTATACTACCGTCAGCAAAGCATGGCAATGCTAGTTTGTTTCAGGTTGACCACATTGTTCTTACTCTAAAGAATATTTGCTAATGATGGGCCATATATGATATCTCATTTCCCCATTTAGTTTTGTTCTAACTTATATTCATTCTTTGAAAGGATCCTAAAGAGCTCAGCTCTTTGATCATCCTGTCCCCATACTTAAGATGTCTGTCCTGTTAACAATTCCTAGAAAACCTTTCATAGACCCTTGAGACTTTCTTTTAGCCACTTAAAGTGGATGTCCAGTTTCTTCAAGATAGCTTTCTGTTGTATAAACTTGTGGGTTTTATTTTCAATATTAAGAATCAATAGTTTTTAATAATTACGTGTGTTAATTATTTTCCTTGCTGGCCTCGAGGTAATTTAGAAACCACAATGACGGGAAATGTTAGTAGTGAGTTAAAAGCAGGGAACTCTAACCTACTTCTATACCATTTTTGTTGTTTAAAATAAAAGGTTCTTCTGTAGTTGCGTGAGTAATATCCTACTTGTAATGAGGACACAAACTGGGCACTGTTAGGAGAGCACTGCATTTGGAACCAACTCCCATCAGGTAAGGATACTAGTGGTGATTCATATGTATACATATACATACATTCATATGTACATGGCCTTGGGCAAGTTCCTTAGTCCCTCAGGATCTTTCTTCAACTGTCAAATTGTAAAAAAAAATGCCTACCTCACAGGGTTGTTGCAGGCATTAAATGAGATGCCATTTTTTTGAGAATTCAACAATTGAACAATTTTAAGAAATTTGAGGTTTTTAAAACAAAATTTACAAATTTTTATCATTTTTTGAGACTTTAACCATGTTGAGAATTTAACATGATGCTGGCTGGCCACGCTTTTGTTTGAGAAGCTGCCACTTGAGTCCCTGTATGGCTGACCACTGAACTTACCTGCTTGTTGTTATTTGTGAATGCTTTGGGCAATGAGGAGATGGTCTCCGAATGAACTAAAACTCGCACATCAGTAACTGGCACTGTCAGCAACTCCAGTTTAGTCTGTTGAAGCACATCTGTGGGTCTTGTAAAGTCAGGCCTCTGCGTCCAGGACCTTCTGAGTTGGCATCTTTCCCTAGAAATAACCAAACTCAGGTGTCAACTTTTGAAAAGGCAATTTCTAAAGAAACTTGGAATTGCTTTGCAGCACTTATAGGGGTGCTGCGGACTTGTTTCGGTCCTGACACCGTCTGCTGGCAACGGGTGTAGGTCACTCTTCATAGCTTATCTCAGCTCTGAAAAAGATGCTGACAGTGTCAGTAAATGGATTTTAACTTAATACGTTATGTTGGGAGGGTATCGTTCATCTCTTAGAACACTGATCATTCAGACTCTTCTCTCTAGGAAGAAAATGTATGCTTCAATATTCCTTAGAGTTTGGGTGGCACATATCTCTTGCAATTTTAAAAGCTATACTATGCATTTCACCCAAAAGGAGTGTGCTTTAAGACTTGCACAATTTCTACCTGTTCTGTTCATTGTCAGTGTCAGCATTTTTTGGATGCATGTGGCCATCGCCCTTGCTGGAAGCAGAGCCTGCTACTATTTCTTTATTTTCCTCACTCTGTATCTAGTTAGAGAGCTAACCAGTGTAACAACCCAGTTTTATTGTATGCTCTGAAACTGACTGAGTAAGCAACAGCCAACATGCAAAGCAACTTACAAAAATAAGGCAGGAGGGTCCAAAAATCAAATTACTGTCTTTTATATATGTAGATATCTATACAGATCTGTATCACTAAGGAAGGAACTATAAAGCTTAAAAAAAACTGCAAACCTCTCCATCCTAATATTTCTATTTTTGCGGTATTTCCCTTAAGTCTCTTTCTATGTGCATTCACATGTAAGCACGGCACTCATCTCATTCTGTAGTATTCTGTTCTTCACATTAAACTATCACAAGTTCTTTTCCCCCCATATATCTGCATAGTCTTCAGTTCTTTTTATTGGTTCCATCAAATGATACACCACCATTTATTAGGCTACTTCTGCATTGTTGCATGGTTATTTTTTTTTTTTACCACATTTTAACTCTAATAACCACTACTGCATTAAGTATCTCCATGTATAGAACTTTTTTCTTCTTTTGAACTACTTCTTTGGTATAACCTCATGCATGGGATTGTTAGATCGTAGGGTGTGAATATATTATAAGCCTATTTTTCATGTTTGTGGTTGGCTTTCTTGTTTGCATAAAAGTAAAATCTGTTCCCTCCACCCGACACAAGCATCTCAATCAAGAATTTTATTTTTATCAAGCATTTCAGTTGTAATATTTCATGAGAATGTTTTATATGGTAAAATGAAAGAAAGGAACACACTGTTTCCCTTTCCATAATACAAACCATCAGCACTCAAGTGAGGTCTATGTGACAAAACCTATGCCCTTCTGGTTTTCTTATTGTATGAAGTGACCCGTATCTCACTTCTGTGTAAAAGACAGTTGATGAGAAAGACAAAGCTCTTGTTCTTTGGGTGAGTGATTCATTGGTTGATTGCCTAGAGTTTTCCTCTTGGGAGCAAATTCCTTCTGTGGTTTCCAGAGCTTCAAGAGACATTAGTTTGCTTTTCAATTTACATGGCCATTCTACTGAATCCACTACACAGCACTCTGCAATTGTAATAGCCCCAATACATAACTTCACATTTGGAATGTAAAGTGCAACCCTTCTTAATAGTTTAGTTTAATGGCCACTCTTTTCTTTCCCCTATGGTTTCTTGTATATTATTTTTTTAAGCAGACAGCCATTTTAATGCTACCACATTCTCCATTTAATGTACCGTCTGCAGTGAAAATCCTTTTAAAAACAACTATAGGCCCTTGGAAAGCAAATCACTCAGTATAAAAAAACATTGATCTACGGGAAGAAAATGACCCAATGAGCCCTAGTCTGGAATTTTCCTTTTTCTTTTCTTCCCCTTTAAGAAAAGTGAGCATGATGTATAAGAAAATGCATGAGTATGAGCCGTGGGGAGAAGAGCTGTTGAGACCTGTGGGATGGCAGTTTTTAAGGTCCCTGGCAGACCATCACCTGTATATTTGTTTTACTTGAATGACTAGATTTTGAATTAAAGAAACCCTTGTTTTATTTTTTTTTAAGCCTTACGAAGTTTCAGGTCACTTTAATTCCTTTTCTTCTTTCACCCCTTTGGCTGAACCCAGGAACCGTAGCCTTCGTGACTCTCCCCTTCAGTGTTATCTTCCGAGATTAGTAAAGTAAGAGTTCCTGCTCTCAGCTCTCGGGGTGGGGGGTGGGTGGCATCCCTGATTCTGTTACCAGGGAAACCAGTATCAGATGGGTGCAAAGAAGGTAAAGGGTTCAAGCATCTTATTTGAAGTAATGAACTAACACAACCCATAACTCCCCCTTCCCCCCGCCTATGTAATGTCATGGAAACAGGAACAGAAAAGCCAGCAACTGACAGTGAAGTCACGTGTCTCCATGTCTCTCTAGGTGTCAGGCATCCTTTTGATATCTTCAAATGCCAATTTGTACAATCCCATGACATATCGTTGGGCTCAAAAGACTTTTATTTGAAGAGTGAATAAAATAGAATTCACCCAGCCAAGATGTCTGCTCTTCTAACCTTTTATCAAACAAATAAGAATTCAGGAATATGGTCCAGGTGATTATTACTGCTTTCCATCATCGCCACTTTGTCAATGTGCAAACCTTGTCTACCATGTTTGTCTTTCTAATTTCTGAGCTAATGCTTAGCAGCATGATGACTATCTGCTAATGGCTGTAATTTATTTTATCAGATATTTTGACACTCGGAATAGGTGGGCTTTTCATACCTTCAGTACATGGAATGTAAATCTTAGTGTTGTTTTTAATCTCTGCCTAAAGATTTAGTCATATTGTCTACTAATTCGTATCCATTTTAGATGTTTTCCCTTCTAGAAGATGTGGACTCTCAGGATGCAGTAGTTGGAAATCTTAACGTACACATCTAAATAACTGAAAAGTTCTAAGTCGTCTCTAGCATCTGTGGAGCTGAATCCCGCACAGGTAAGGGAAATGCCGTTAAAAAAATGCTCTGTCACGGCTGCAGTTCAGTTGAACATTTCAACAGGGGTTAGTTATTTTTTAGTAATGTGGGACAGTTAGTAGCAGAAGGGACGCTTTAAAAGGAACAGAGTGCTTCAAAGTCATTTCAGCCCTCACCGTTGCCATGTAGAGAAGCTGGATTACTCACAGTATGAATTTTTGCCTTTCCAGTTGGCTTTTGTTAAAATAAAAATACACTTCAGTATCCCATCTATTCTGGGCTCCTCTACTAACATTAGACTTAGATTATTTAGATTAAATTGACTAGATGTTCACTGTTTAAGTTTTAAACCTCAATGGATTATTTGCACTTGGTAAATATAAATTGCTACCTATTAATGGTGGTATGAAATATATAAACTTAAATTTCTGTGGCACAAACCTGCCTGACTGACAAAACACATCTTCAGAGCAATACCCCCTCTACAACTAGCTCTGCCGGAGACCACACTGCCCTTGTCAGCCACGTTCCTGTTCCTCTCGGCATCCCCACCAAGGGAAGCTTTCCTTCCCATTAGCCACAACTCAACACGTTTTCTGAGGGCGAGGTGCTGAAGGGTTGGTTGGTTGGTTGAATGACTCACACGAGAAAAGTGCTGAAATGGATTTTGGTGCTGGCCTTTCTCCCCCTCCTGGAGAGAGAAACATGAAGATAAATCACCAGTTAGCCAATATTTTCACAAGCTGAAAACCATTAAACTTACCATTTTCTCTGCTCCTCCTTCCCTTTTTGCTTTCCTCAAATTGACTGTGTGGCGGGCAAGGCTGACATCCCACC
Source organism: Mesoplodon mirus (assembly GCF_964341445.2). Taxonomy (NCBI): domain Eukaryota; kingdom Metazoa; phylum Chordata; class Mammalia; order Artiodactyla; family Ziphiidae; genus Mesoplodon; species Mesoplodon mirus. The sequence continues at coordinate 88,415,411 of NC_138976.1, read as the reverse complement.
TGGCTTGTCTAAAGCCCTTGATGCATGTATGATTTCTTTGAGGTAGGCTGGGAGATACAGAAATGCGTATAAATAAGCCTTTGATCTGAGTTAAACAGAAATTTCATTGTATGTAGTGTGTTGTTCCTTACGTTGGCAATTGACAGCTGCTCAGAAGTAGGTTATTAAACGCCTTGCCTTGTGTAAGTGCCAGAACTTTTGGAGTAGCTTCCAGGCACAGTCACAGAAATATCAGTGACTGTCCTGTTAGAATGGGAAACTTTTCTCCCGGCGTTTCCATAGGCTGTTTCACAAGATTCTCTTCTCATCACTGTCTATATTTTGGATGACTCCGGTTTAAGGCTACTTCGGTTTTAGGAATTGCAGTTTTATAATTTGCCGGTGACTGAAATCCTCAGTAATTCGGATCCACATTTCAGTGATTCTAGCATGTGAGGAAAATCGTAGAAGAAATGAATGCCGATCAAATAAAACTAGAGTTGATAAAACATTAGAGAAAACCCTAAAGTCAGTTCTGAATTATACTTTATTTTTTGAACTTTAAATAGGAAACAACCACAGAGACATGTAGTCATGTGCAAGCGACACTGCCTTATGCACTTTTTAGTGAATCATAATGTTATTTTTTTTTTTATAAATTTATTTATTTATTTTTGGCTGCGTTGGGTCTTCATTGCTGCTCGCAGGCTTTCTCTAGTTGCGGCAAGCAGGGGCTATTTTTCATTGCGGTGCGTGGGCTTCTCCTTGCGGTGGCTTTTCTTGTTGCAGAGCATGGGCCCTTGACGTGCGGGCTTCAGTAGTTGTGGCTCGCAGGCTCAGTAGTTGTGGCTCGCAGGTTGTAGAAAGCAGGCTCAGTAGTTGTGGTGCATGGGCTTAGTTGCTCCACGGCATGTGGGATCTTCCCAGACCAGGGCTCAAACCCGTGTCCCCTGCATTGGCAGGTGGATGCTTAACCACTGTACCACCAGGGAAGTCCCTCATAATGTTTTTTTGTTTGTTTGTTTTTGTTTTTTTTTGCGGTACGCGGGCCTCTCACTGTTGTGGCTTCTCCCGTTGCGGAGCACAGGTTCCAGGCGCAAAGGCTCAGCGGCCATGGCTCGTGGGCCCAGCTGCTCTGCGGCATGTGGGATATTCCCAGACTGGGGCACGAACCCATGTCCCCTGCATCGACAGGCGGACTCTCAACCACTGCGCCACCAGGGAAGCCCCATAATGTTATTTTAATCACCAGTAGAATCCCAGAGCAAATGCATATCTGCATCACACTCCATAACAAGAGAGGCAGAGGAAACCAGGGTTTCTTTTCCAGCCTGAATAGAAAATCCTTTCTCCATCCAGGATTCAATGGAAGCATTTGCTACCTAAAAGCACTAGACTTGACTTTTTAAAATGCAACGTTTGACATGTTAGAGGTGAATATAAACATATGGACAGGCCCCAGACACCAAATTTGCTCAACCTGACAAAACAGAGAATAATGTGCCTTTAAAATATGTGAAAAGTAAGAGGATACTTCATTTGTGTAAAAAGCCGTTACTTCATTCCACAAACATTTACTATGTGCAGGTAACTCTGGTAGGTGCTACTTGAAGGACATAATCACACTATGGTTAACATTTGTTGAGTACTTACTCTATGTCAGGTGCTTTACTAAGTGCTCTACTTGCCATGTTTTATTTAAAAAGAATAATAAGACATGGTTTCTGTCCTGAAGGACCTGCATCCAGGGCCAGGATTTGGGTGAGATGAGGACTGGGGCTCACAGTTTAAGGTGATGCCAAAAATCTCAGTGATCAAGATAAATCATGTTTTACCGCAATATTTAAAATATCAAAATTGGTATAAAAATCTGATGACGTGGAGGAACACTCATTCACTGCTAGTGGGAATGCAAAATGGTACAGCTACTTTGGAAGATAGCTGGGCAGCTTCTCGCAAAACTAAACATATACTTACCATTCCATCCGGCAGTTGTGCTCCAAAAGAGCTGAAAACGTATGTCCACACAAAAACCTGCACGCAGGTGTTTAGAGCAGCTTTATTCATAATTGTCAAAACTTGGAAGCAACCAAAATGTCTTTCAGTAGGTGACTGTATATGATGGTTAATTTTATGTGTGAACTGGGCCCCAGGGTACCCAGATTTTTGGTTGAACGTTATTTTGTTGTATCTGTGAGTGGTTTTTTTTTTGTTTTTTTTTGTTTGTTTGTTTGTTTTTTTGCGGTACGCGGGCCTCTCACTGTTGTGGCCTCTCCCGTTGCAGAGCACAGGCTCCAGACGCGCAGGCTCAGCGGCCATGGCTCACGGGCCCAGCCGCTCCACGGCATGTGGGATCTTCCTGGACCGGTGCACGAACCTGCATCCCCTGCATTGACAGGCGGACTCTCAACCACTGTGCCACCAGGGAAGCCCCTGTGAGTGTGGTTTTGGATGAGATTAACATGTGAATCAGTAGACTGAGTAAGGTAGATTGCCCTCCCCAATGTGGGTGAGCCTGATTCAATACTTAAAGGCCCAAATAGAACAAAAAAAAGAAAACTAAGTGAGAATTCATGTTTTCTCTACCTGACTATCTTCAAGCTGGGACAGTCTTCTCCTACCTTCAAACTCTGATTTGCGCTGGAACTACACCATTGGCTCTCATGGGTCTCCAGCTTACCGACTGCAGATCTTGGGACTTGTCAGTCTCCATAACCACATGATCCAATTCCATATGATCTCTCAATCTCTCTCTCTCTGTCTCTCTGTCTCTCCCACCGTGTATATATTGGTTCTGTTTTCCTGGAAAACCCAGAACACTACAGTGCATAAACTACGATAATCTAAACAAAGGAATATTACTCAGCACTAAAAAGAAATGAACTATCAAGCCATGAAAGGCATGGAGGAAACTTAAATGCATATTCCTAAGTGAAAGAAACCAATCTGAATAGCCTACATACAGCCCCAGGCAAACCATCAGACAACATACCTGCATGAGACCAGCACAACAGTGACTCAGATGGCCAACCAACAGAATTCTGAAAATTAATAAATCATTGCTTCAAACCCCTATATTTGAGGTGGTTTGTCACACAGCAGCAGGTAACTGAAACAGGTGGGCTGTTAAAAATAGAAGCTGGTCTCAGAGTATTCTGGCTTCTGTAAGGAGACGGGTTCAGAAACATATGACCTCTGCTCTAGGTGCAGCCCCTGTTTTCCGTCCTTGTGGGCATTGTGAACAGCGCTTTGCCTGGAGAGATCAGCAAGTCTAGTTGGGTCAGGCAACAGTCCATTCAGGCCCACATGGTATTCTGGAACTGGGGACTACTCTGAAGCTGTTGGGCTGCAGGCCTTCCTGTGCTTATTGCTTTGTTCCTACAGGACGGTGGTACATGTATAATCATTCTAGCCAAATAGATAGCTTGAAAACACCTATATTCCCAATGAAAAACTGAAACCTAACATCTCTATGCTAATTACGGCATACTTGGTTCTGATTCAGATAATATTTGAAGGACTTACAGAATTTGGAGTATGTACTCCTGATTAGGGTTCTTCACTTTCTAATTAACTGCCTCTGGAGTAGGGATTCCAGAGTAGGGTTCGTGCTAACTCACAGCAACCAGGGAGATTGACATTAACCTACGTACACATGAGGATCACTGATTTTATTGAAGTCTCTTCCTTCACCTCTTTCTCCAGGCAGCAACCTTAAACCTAAGTAGAACCCTGTCCTACAGAAGGTGCTGAGTTGAAAGAGGGTAGGACTCTCCAAGGGAGAAGGGCAGGGCTGACCATAGAGGTTGGGAGGACAGCTAGGGGTCCATCCAGGAGGAGACAGGAAAAAAGCAAGAAGGCCTGGACTGACTTTTGACTCCTACTCAGTGTTATTTATTTATTTATTGCGGTACGTGGGCCTCTCACTGTTGTGGCCTCTCCCTCTACGGAGCAGACTCAGTGTTTTTAAGTCAGTATTTCCCAATCTTCTTCAGGCTGTGGCACATACAGGAAAGGAAAATATTCATTAGGTACAGCTGGGGAACAGAGAGTCTGCTTGTGCTGCGTATCGCAACCTCTGAGGGGACCTGTGGTTTCCCCATGTGCCTCAGGGAAGCAATGGGAAGTTCTGGCTGTTTGTTACCAAAAAAAAAAAAAAAAAAAGAGCCCTCCTTTATGGCATATATATGTACTTAAAGTAAATAAAAGTTGACTATTTCAATAATCTGTAGGAGGGCTTCCCTGGTGGCGCAGTGGTTGAGAGTCCGCAAAAAAAAAAAAAAAAAAAAAAAAAAATCTGTAGGAAAATTTTCACTGCCCTTTGAGATCACTGGAGACACCCTAGGCTGGACAGAGCCGGGGTTGAGTCTCTGCACCCAGCCCCATTTAGTCACAAAAACTCAGGAGGAATAAGCAGAAGACTGTAAGAAAGGAGACTAGTCTTAAGCAGTGGGAATTTAAAACTGCATATTGTAGAAAAAAGATGGCTTTATTTCTTCCATAAACTCTATAAATTAGACACTAGAGTCTATAGAGCTACTCATGGTATGGGATTAACAGATACACAGCACTATATATAAAATAAACAACAAGGATTTACTGTATAGCACAGGGAACTATATTCAATATCTTGTAATAACCTATAATGGAAAAGAATCTGAAAAATCATATATATATATATATATATATATATATATATAACTGAATTACTTTGCTGTACACCTGAATCTAACACAAAATTGTAAATCAACTGTAGTTCAATAAAAAAAAGAAAAGCTACTCATAGGTTAAATGAGAAGAGCTAACAAAAGAACTACAATTCTCAATGAAATCAGGAAAAAAATGTCCCAAGTTGCCAAATTAGCTGTCTCGATTTAGTTGGGTCTAAAGAAAATTCAGTCTCAAGGGTAAGGATGAGAACTACATAAACTGAGTGACTGCTATGTTCCAGAGACTTCTGTATCTCACCTCACTCCCTTCAGCATACTTCATGTAGGCTGGCCTATCTCCCATTTTAAAACCAAAACCCAAAACTGGAAGCCCAAAATCAAAACAAAAAAGTTTCCTTAACTCCACGCCCTCAGGGGTGCTGCCCCATTTGTCCTCTTATCACATCAGTTCTTTTCAGAATAATTCCATGCCACTTGCCACTGTTTCTTCACCTCCAGCCTCAGTTCAACAGACTCATCAGGCTTTTAATCCCAGCCATGCCACGGAAACTGCTTTTGACAAGGTCTCCAGTGCTCTCCTTGCCAAATGTATTGGCCAGTTCTTTATGTTTTTCTTGTTCAACCTCTCAGCAGCTTTTAAAACAGTTGATTACTCTGTTCTAGAAGCACTCTCTTTTCTCGGCTTTGGAGACAACAAACAGGTTGCCTCTCTGGATGCTGGCTTCTCCTCACTGGCACTCCCTGTTTCTTTACTACCATCTAGCCACACTTGCCTTCTTTCTGTTTCTGAAACATGCCAAGCTTGTTCAAGTTTGTCCAGTGCCTTTGCACAAACCATTCCCCCTGCCTGGTTGCCACGTAGAAGTTCCTTCTCATCATTTAGCTCAAATTTCACTACCTCAGAGAGTCCCTGACCTCATTATCTAAAGATACCCCCAACCTCGTCTACTTCTCTTGTTGCTTTCTTTTTTCCACGCATGTATTTCTGTCTTAAGTCCTTTGTTTGTGAACTTGTTTACTATTTTTCTCCCTCCCCAAGATTGTGAACTCCTTGAGAGCAAATTCAATGTCTGTGCAAAACTGAAGATACACGTGTGATTACCAGCCTCCAAGATGGCCTCCAGTTATCCTTGCCTCCGGTATTCAGGTCCTTGTGTTGCCAGGGCTAACCTGTGTGACCAATAGGATACTAAGGAAGTGACAGTATGGGACTTTCTGCCTTGGCCTTCTGGGTGGCTTCCTTTGGGGGGAAAGCAGCTGCCATATTGTGAGGTCACTCAAGTAGCCCAGTGGAGAAGCACTGAGGCCTCTTCTAACAACCAGCACCAATTTGCCAGCCACATGAGTGAGTCATCTTAGAAGCAGATCTTTAAGGCCCAGTCCAGCCTTTGGTTGACTTCAGCCTGCCAATATCTGACTACAACCTCATCAGAGACCCATAGCCAAGCCAGAACTGTTCAGCCAAGCCAGCCCCAAATTCCTGATCCAAAGAAACAATGAGAGATAACAAATGAGTATTGTTGTTTAAGCCACTAAGTTTTTGGGTGGTTTGTTATGCAGCATTAGATAATGAATGCAAATACCTATATTTTAGTTACTTGAAGAGGATGCTCAACCTAGCAACTGAATTCCTGCTTCTCAGCCATATTTGACTTCACTGTGAATCCACATAACATCATCAGCCTATCCACAAGTGCTTACTGATCACATGCTATATAGCAAACAGTGCTAAAGCAGCTGGAGATGCAGAGCTCTGCAAGTTAGGACCCTGCTCTCATAGCTCTTGATGTAGTTTGGTAGACAATAGCTCTTGATATAGTTTAGGAGACAAAGAAGAGCATGTGAAAAGTTAACAACATAAAATAGAGATTTAAGGATGATGATTTCAGAGGAAGGCAATGGATCTTAGGTTTGCTTACCATGAGAAGTTTTCATGGTAGAGATGGTCAGGGACCTACATGAAAACATGGCCTAGATCTAGAATACTTGTGGTTCTCAAATGTGAGAGTGCATCAGAACCACCTGGAGAGCTTGTTAAAACTCAGATTTCTAGCCCCATAGCCTCTGATTCAGTCAGTCTGGAGTGGGGTCCAAGAATTTGCATTTCTGACAAGTTCCCAGATGATGCTGATGCTGCCGGTAGAGGGACCACACACTTTGAGAAGCCACATTCCTCTAGATGCCTGCTACTTAAGTCTGGTCCACACACCAGCAGCATCAGTATCTCCTGGAAGCTTGTTAGAAATACAGATTCTCAGGCCCCATCTCATACCTAATGAATCAGAATCTGCATGTTAACAAGCTCCCAGGTAACTCATGTGCACATGGAAGTTTAAGAAGCACCACTGCAGAGGAAAGGTCATGTTCTCTTCAACAAGCTGGGCAAGGGCTGTATTTGCTGAGCACATCTGAGGTCAGGCATGGCCTGTGTATATGAGAGAATTCTTCTCTATGGTCAGCCCATTTTGGTTTCATTGATCTTCTCAGGCAGACCATTTTTTCCACTCATTGATTTTTGCCGCAGCAGGAGCCTTCCTCATCAGTTCTCTGAAGATAATTTCAATTCATTTTGATTCATTTCCTCACTAGCTTGGCACTTCTCCCTTGGCACTAGGCAGTGCAACTAATTGTGCTTGCCTGAGAGTGACTGGGTATGATACAACCGTGGAAAACTGCAAGGGGTCATGGGGATACTGCCCTGTGCAAAAGTGGAGAGGCCTGGATGCCTTCTGGAAAGCCAGGGAATTTGAACCTAGCCAGGCTTGGAAGCCCAGTGGTGTTCCTGCTGTTTGCTAAGTGAGAAGCTGGTGACAAAATGAGTGTGTCTGTGGCAATGGTTTGAACACAACTGAAAAATTCTATGCTAACCCATGGAGGAATGGGCTGTTTTCCACTGGTGATTATGAGATAGATGTCATGACATCAGCTGCCCTAATGTTCAGAATTTTATCTTGTGCCTTTTGTGCTCACACTAAGGCCAAGCTGCTCCCATGAACAGAGGAGGCTGCTGTGTCAGTGTTATGTCAAGATGAGGAAAGAAAACCCTGCTTCTCAAATCTTCTGATCCCAAATTTTCCTTTTTTCTTCTCTTTTTTGTGGGTTTTCACATTTTAACCCATTGATTGAAATCACATGTTAGCTACATTCTGGGAGTAACAAGCTCTCTTTAAAAAAGCTTCTTTTTTTTTTTCTTTTCCCCCTTTGGTCTTGTTGGTTTCCAAACTCATCAAGTTGTGTACATTAAATATGTACGGCTCTTTGTATGTCAATCATATCTCAATAAAAGTGGTTTAAAAAATAAATAAAAGGCATTTCCTCCCCTTCATACAATAGTCATTTAGCAAACATTCCTTGTCTTCAGGTTGACAAAGATGATCTCCTTAAGGAGGAGAGACACTTATTTTCAAAAACTAAAATAGTGTGATACGTATAATATATAAATACTGCTGAACCATTTGGTTCTCTTAGGCAGAGCTTCCCAAATTTTCTCTGTTCACCACAGGCCAAAAGAAATATCTAACAGTTCCACTTATTAAGTAGTTAAGTTCAAACAACTTAATAATATTCGTGTCTTATAAACTTGGTAGCTAGCTATTTAAAGAAATAAACATAAATCAAAAGAAAAAAAATTTTAGATGACCATGCTTACTAATGGGATGTGTGCACCAATTGGGAACTTCACAACTTCTCACATTTTGGAAGCAGATTGAAGACTGTCACCCTTCATTTCCTGTTCCATAGTGAATTTTCTGATCTAATGCTAAAAACTGGGAGTGAGCTCAAGCTAGTATTTTGTACCTCTGGCAGTTGTTGAGTGCCTCTGTGTTTCCCTTAAAAAGGTAAAATATCTCATGGCGTCCCTGTGAGTTTGCTGGGGTGCCCCAGGAGCCATGGCCATGAAATCTTAGGTAAATGTTGCAGAAATATGCAACTCAATAACCCTGGAGCCCCACCTTGCCCAATCTTCTCATGGACTCAAATTTAGGGAAGCACATTCCAATGAAAAAATGTAGTTTAAAAATAGAGGGTTTTTTCCTGATGTTGTTGAGATGCACTATCCCGTTTAATTCAAACTTTCACTCATTTTGATAAGGTCTCTGATATTGCAGAGTAAATAATTTTTAAATTTTTGTCATAAATTTATTTATTGTGACATGCATACAGTAAAAAGAACATATCAGCAAACCTCAGCTTGCTGACTTTTTACGAAGATGAACACTATTGACATTTGGGCTGGATGATTCTGTGTTGAGGGGGCTGCCCTGCACCATGTAGGATGTTTAGCAGCAGCATCCCTGGCCTCTACCTTCTAGGTACCAGTAGCATGCCCACCGAAGTCATGACAGCTAAAAATGTCACCAGAGTTGTCGGCTGGGGCAAAATCACCCCCACTTGAGAAGCACTGGTTTATACTCATGTAACTACCACCTTATGGTGGCCAGATTTAGCAAATACACCCAGTTTATAAGACACCCAGTTAAATTTGAATTTCAGATAAACAATCTTTTTCTTACGTGGGCCTCTCACTGTCGTGGCCTCTCCTGTTGCGGAGCACAGGCTCCGGACGCACAGGCTCAGCCGCTCCGCGGCATGTGGGATCTTCCCAGACCGGGGCATGAACCCGCGTCTCCTGCATCGGCAGGCGGACTCTCAACCACTGCGCCACCAGGGAAGCCCAGATAAACAATCTTTTTTGGTATTCATTGTCCCAAATATTTAACCGAGTTTCCTATATTTTACCTGGCAAGCCTATACCCTCTCCACCCCAGATTAAGATACGGAACGTTTCCAGAATCCCAAAAGGCGCCTTTCTGCTCCTTCTCAGTCAATACCCTCACCTCAAGGAAAGCACCGTTTTGCATGAAGTAAATCTTTATGTTCTCGCGAGATCCGCAGCCACACTTAGCGCCGCCTTCCCCTGTTGCCCAATTTTTCTCTGCCCGGAACGGTCTTAAAGCGTCTCGCCTGCTCATCTTGAAGAATCTCCTGGGCCCAACCCTGTGCCTTTTCAGTTTCCCTCCTCCTCCTCACCCTCCGTAACCCGCCAGCTCCTCGTTTAGCTCCCTTTCTGCCCTGCACGGGCCCCCTGTCCCTTGCGCGACGTGGAAACAAGGCACCGAGAGCCGAGCAGCAAGACGATGGCGTCTACTTTCCTGTCGCCTCTCTCACCCTGTACCTGCTACACGTTTTCCGGATTCTGTATCACCACTAAGGCGAGAACTAGGCTGACAAAGACAGACTTCTCTGGAGGGAAGAGGGGTTTGGAGGCCGTATTAGAAGAAGAGGAAGACAGGCCATCCTTACCACTTCACCCCGTGGCTATTGGGGCTGACATCACCTCTGGAACCTTCTTAGGTTCCTCCTACCTCAGCCCCACTGGGCCTTTCCTCTTGCATCTAACAATGGGATGAGACCAAAGCACAAGGCCTTGTGTCCCTCATTCTGGGAATGGGAACAAGCTACGAGCTTCCTCCTTGGGTTGGCTTCTCTCTACCGCGCTCATTTTTTTTTTTTTTTTTGCAGTACGCGGGCCTCTCACTGCTGTGGCCTCTCCCGTTGCGGAGCACAGGCTCCGGACGCGCAGGCCCAGCGGCCATGGCTCACGGGCCCAGCCGCTCCGCAGCATGTGGGATCCTCCCGGACCGGGGCCTGAACCCTCGTTCCCTGCATCAGCAGGCGGACTCTCAACCACTGCGCCACCAGGGAAGCCCCCGCGCTCATGTTTTGATGTTTGTTCACCCACTGGATTATTTTGTTTTTCTGTACTTAATATATGTGTCATGCCAGTCACATTTTACAGCTGATTAATGGAACAAGTTACGTAGGGTTGAATTTGCAGAGGTTAAGTGAATGTTGCTGGGAGTTGCTGTCAAGAAAGGTAAGATATATATATTTTTATTTTTTTATTTTATTTTTTTTTTTGCTGTACGCGGGCCTCTCACTGCTGTGGCCTCTCCCGTTGCGGAGCACAGGCTCCGGACACACAGGCTCCGCGGCCATGGCTCGCGGGCCCAGCCGCTCCGCGGCATGTGGGATCTTCCGGGATCGGGGCACGAACCCGTGTCCCCTGCATCGGCAGGCGGACTCTCAACCACTGCGCCACCAGGGAAGCCCTATATATTTTTAAATTGAAGTATATTTGATTTACAATGTGTGTTAATTGCTGTACAGCAGAGTGACTCAGTTATTATATATAGTCTTTTCATATTCTTTTCCATTATGGTTTATCAGAGGATGTTGAATATAGTTCCATGTGCTATACAGTAGGACCTTGTTGTTTATCCATTTTATATATAGTTTGCATCTGCTAATCCGAATCTTCCAATCCATCCCTCCCCGACCCCGCTCCCCCTTGGCAACCACAAGTCTGTTCTCTACGAGTCTGTTTCTGTTTTGTGAATAAGTTCATTTGTGTCATATTTTAAGTTCCACATATAAGTGGTATCATGTGGTATTTGTCTTTCTGACTTTGCTTAGTATGATAATCTCTTAAGTCCATCCATATTGCTGCAAATAGCATTATTTCATTCTTTTTTATGGCTGAGTAGTATTACATTGTATGTATGTACCACATCTTCTTTATCCTTTCATTTGTCGATGGACATTTAGGTCGTTTCCATGTTTTGGCTATTGTAAATAGTGCTGCTATGAATATAGAGGTGCATGTATCTTTTTGAATTATAGTTTTGTCTGGATATATGCCCAGGAGTGGGATTGCTGGATCATATGGCAACTCTATTTTTAGTTTTTTGAGGAACTTCCATACTGTTTTCCATAGTGGCTGCACCAATTTACATTCCCACCAACAATGTAGGAGGGTTCCCTTTCTCCACAGCTTCTCCAGCATTTGTTATTTGTAGATTTTTTTAATGATGGCCATTCTGACCTGTTTGAGGTGGTAAGAGGTAAGATTTTGGCACTAAGAAGTGAGCCATGACCTTTGCTGGGTGGATGCAGGTCAGGGAAGTTTCCAGAGAAGCTGATGCTTGAACTCAGATTTTGAACTCAGATTCTGCTTAATGGTTGTGACTGAAGAAGTGTGTTCTAATTTGAATTAAGGAAGTTCAGAGGAAAGGTAAATATTGCAGTATGATTCTGTAATGGGAAGAGGGTGGAGCAGGGTTGTCCTGGACCGAAATGGTGGGTATTTGGGTAGGATGGGGATGCAGATGGAGTGAGGGTGGGGGCTTCCACATTTTCTGTGGGTCGCAGGGAACCAACAGAACCTGGTCAAGTTTTTGTTTTAGACCGCAGCTCTGTGGAGGTGGGCTAGAGGGAAGGGTCAGTTAGGAGACTTATAATTTAGATCAAAGGGGTCAGCCATTCACCTGTAAGTATGAATTTACATACGCCCATTACTTCCCTCCAAAGCTCTAGTTGACACTAGCAGTGAGGAGATGGGAGTTTTACTGACACAGTGAGGAGACAGCGGGACATTTTGGGGCAGTGGGTACTGCCAGAGAGTTCAGACTCAGTGGAGGGGGTGTGCCTCACAGCAGAGGGGCCACCTTTGGCAGCTTTCAGCCACTGAACGCATGAAGTTGGAGCAGGGATGCAGGGGTGGGATTAAAGAAAGGGTGGAAAGGACAAAGATGGTCCAGGTCATGAATCAGCCTGGGGTTGGTGGCAGCCATACTGATGGGTAATGCCACTGTGAGATTGTTGGGTGTTCTCAGAATCCAGAGTTACAAAGGTGTGACATCTCCTGAGCATTTGTTCTTGTTCTTATTCTTATCAGTGTGTCCAGGAATGAGTCTGAGATTGAGAGAACAAATAGTTTGGAGATTAAGTAATCCAGCATTCTCTGGTGGCGGTCCCCTGTGGTGCCTAATTCGATTAGTTTCGTAGACACAAGAGACAGTAGTTTACAATCGCAAGGCACAAGGCTGCTCTCCCAGAAAGACCTGGGTTCCTGGTAGGGGAAAAATGAGCTAGCAGGTTGGAAAGGTCACAGGGGAAGTTACCTCATAGCATGGAAGACTGAAAAATGACTTGTTACATCCCTTGTCATGGGTCTGATTTGTTTAAAATCAAATCCATCTGTTCATTTCACACCCTTTGTCCCACTTCCTTGCTGCAATCCACAGTGGATTACTCCATTACTTAAAAACTGGCTGCCCTTACAATAAACTAATAACTTATTTTGTGGTTAACTGCGTCAAGACATTCTGGAACACGACCAATGCTTCTCTCTCTGTCTCTCTCTCTCTCTCTCTCTCTCTCTCTCTCTCTCTCTAATGAACTTCTTAGTGTAGCACATTGACAGAGAAAAATTTTTAAGTCTCCTTCACAAAACATATTATTTACAGGCGCTGAAGTGATGCAGGTAGGAGAAAAGGTTTCTGTCACTGGGCTAGGCCTTCCTCTCGACGTGTAACCTGCAAACGCTCATTTGCCTCCCATGTGCCATACATTACAAAAGACTTCCTGGCTCAATTGATTCCATTGATGATCTCCAAATCTTAATTTCAAATGAAGTTTGCTCCTTTTCAGGAAAGAATTATCTTCAGTGCAATAAACCAGAGTCCCCTGAGGCATGCATTTGAGATGCATCAATTCCCTTAAGGTCTCCTAATCCATTAAAATATGTACAGTATTTCTGGTTAACTAATGGATCATTGGAAAAATGGGATTGCATGCAAAATATAATTCAAAGAAATGAACTTGGGATTGTTGGCCAATCCATTCATAGGAACATTTGCTGATTGGGAAAATATTTTATTTTTTTTGGCTTAATCATTTGCCAGGCCACACAAACTAGTGAAGGTTGTTATTTTTGATTTGTTGGACCTGATTCTGAAGACAGAGCAGCAATGGAATTTGTGATTTTTGTCACTGCTCCTGATTAAGAAATGGCTGGCTGGCATTTAAACTCAGTTGGATCTGCACAGTCCGTGGATATTCCCTTCTTGTTGAGTGCAAGCTATTGCTAGATGTTATCTTGCATTCACTCCTGTTTTCTGAAGGGCCAGACATTTTGGAAATATAATATTTATGAAATTGGATATTAAAATGGCAAGTGGTTTAAAGCTGAGGAATGGGTGTTGAAAGATCCCAGCACAGACACTCACAGTAATTTTACATTTTTCATTACTGAGGTAATTAAAAAATTCCTTAGGGCTGAATTACAGTAAAATTTTATGTATCTTTCTACTAAGGGTAAACTAATTTTCTTTCCCACTGGACAGCGTTAATATAAGTAGGAAATATTTTTAATCCTATCTCATTTATTCATATTATGAAAAATTGCAAGCCTTACTAATTTTATTCAACATCATTTCTTTCTAAATATTCTTAGATTCAGTAAATGCATTTAGTATTAAAGGTTAAGCAGAAATGAAAGATGGAATTTTTTGTCTCACCAGTGACCTTTCCTAGTTCATTTCTAATTCTTGGGTGTTCCCAGAAAAGCCATAGGGTCTGACCACTTTGTATCTAAGTCCCTGAAAGTCATGAAAATGTTTCCATAAATTTTTCTTTTAACTTTGAGGAATATACGAAATGCTGTGTGATCTTGGACAAGTCCTTAAATTATCTAAGAAATTTAATGAGCTATATTCTCTTCCTTACCTAATTCTTAAAACAGCAAGTGAAATGCTCAATGAAGCCCTTTGACTCTTTCAAGCCACAGGGTGCCATTTTGTATGTTATGGTTCTAGCGGTATTAACTTTAGGGTTCACTTTTCTGATACTTAGGGAAACAGAAAGTGAATGTAGCATACAAGAAGTGGTACAGAATCTGATGAAAAGCCATTATGTCTAGAAACGAGAAGGAACTGAGGGCATTCACTCATGGAGCAATAATATTCCATAATGGCTTTGGAATTTATGCCCAAGAGAAATGCAATAACAGAGACAGGGAAGAGGGAGGATGGAGAGAAAACACTGTACTCAGTGCTTGGGCTGAATCCATGTGGAAAATTGAGACCTGGGAGAAGCTTTGAACTTCATGTGCCAGGCATGGCTTGGGCAGCAGGGAATAGAAAATCCATTTCCAGACTAGGAGGAGGAAGAGCTGCCATTTCTTCTAAGCCTCCCCTCTGCAAGGTGCTCTGCCAGTGCTGGCCATGATGGGGTGAGTGTCACAAGCATTACCTCCTGTGACCCTTGTAACCACTTGCACCACCACAGATCAGGAAATAGAAAGTTCCGACTAGGTCACGTGGTTCAGTTCCTAGTGCTCGTAAGATGTAAAGTGAGGCTTTGAATGGAAGGCCCATTCTCTTGCCTTCTCCACAGTGTGTCATTGCTGCCCTTAATAGATTTGCTGTGCATGTGCATTTGGTGTTCATTCCACTCTTCTCACCCCATAACTATCCCAGGGGCTTTCAAAACTAGCTCTGCAGGAGAATCTAATACGAAGGTGCTGGGCCCTTTGCCCAGACCTATTCAATTGGAACCTTCTCAGGTGGGAACACATGGATAATGACTGGTTTATACAAGAGGTTATTTGCATTTTATTTAAGGGATCCTTCATTCTATTCAGCTCACACAATCATTGTATATGGAGGATTATTATGGGCCTCACTCTGGATCCTTGAGATTAAAAACACACTCTGTCTTTAAGGCTCATAGTCATCTAAACAAGCCTTCGGGATAGGAACAAATATGGATGATGAAGTTTCAGATCTCACAACCGGCAAGTGGAAGAGAAGATCATTTAGAGCAGAAATCTCCCTCTAGCCTTTCAGTTTCTATTGGGTGAACTTCCCCTGCCTGTCCTCAAAAACCACAAACCGTGTTCTGCTTAAATCAACCCCGAAAATCCCAGGATTGAAAAAAAAAAAAAAAAAAAAAAAGTAAAGTTCCACACCAAAACGTATTCCTTTTCCCCTGATCCTTTTTGCTTACCTTTATGCAGACCTGATGTGATAATGAGCTGAAAAAGAAAGCATCATAACACTACTTTCTCTGGAGGCATCGGCAAATACAACAGCGACTACACAATCCTTCCAGTAGCCCTCTAATCTAGCCCAGAGAAATGGGAGGTGTTTCTGCTTCAGTTTTTACTAATCTGTAAAGAACAGGTGCTTCCTAATCTTTAGGACGTGATTAGCAATTTGCTTTCCTGGAGTCTTTTTTTTTTTTTTTTACCATTCCTGGCTTGTCTAAGTTCTTGGCAATAGCTATCGTTTAGGAGTGAGATTCATAAGATTAGCTAGGAATTCTGCTTTTGTCTCTGGCACATACTCTGCTCAACACCCTTTGCTCTGCCGGCCCCTGTAACCCTAAAGCTGGCTCCAGCCTTTTTATGCTGGGGTGAGGGTGTAATTACCCTAATATTACGCTGCTATCAGTTTAATCATTACAGCAGAGACCATGTCGTCCAAAACATTAAAGTTTGTGTCCCTTTTTTTGGGGGGCCATGCGCGATTTTGGAGCTTTTAGTTTCCCAACCTGGAATTGAACCCCGGCCCTTTGCAGTGAGAGTGCAGAGTCCTAACCACTGGACCGCCAGGGGATTCCCTGTGTTCTTTTCAAGTGATGGACTCTAGATGCAGTTACTATTTCCATACTGATCCTCTCAAACAGAACTTGCACTATTCACCTGCACTATTTAACTCCAGCTGAGTTGGTCTGCTTCTCACTTCAGTTTACTTTTGCAGGCAGTCTGTTCCTGCTTTCTTCAAAAGTGGCATTCGGACAGCTGGGGCACGGTGTCTTCCCGTTTATCTGTTTGCATGCCTGTGTCCTCCTCTAGACCGTGAAATCCCCAGCAGCAGGAGCCCGTCTAATTCATTTTTGTGCCACACCTGGCACAGAGTAGGACTTTTGTAAATTAAGTTAGCGAAAACAAAAATGCTTGAGTTGATATAATGACCAGGTGTTTCTTTAATCAGATCTTTTATTTCCTTATCTTTTCTAACTCTTTTAGGTTGAACCTGTATGACTTATGTAATAAAAAATATTTAAATTAAAATATGGGTGTTTCGGGCTTCCCTGGTGGCGCAGTGGTTAAGGGTCCGCCTGCCGATGCAGGGGACACGGGTTCGTGCCCCGGTCCGGGAGGATCCCGGATGCCGCGGAGCGGCTGGGCCCGTGAGTCATGGCCGCTGGGCCTGCGCATCCGGAGCCTGTGCTCCGCAGCGGGAGAGGCCACAGCGGTGAGAGGCCCGCGTACCGCAAAAAAAAAAAAAAAAAAAAAAAAAAAAAAAAGGGTGTTTCTGTTTAATTCTATGAAAGTATTTCCACTGTTATCTTAAACTGTTAACTTTTTAAAAAACAATCTAGGCAAAGCATAAATCAGTCCTATGGGCATGTTTAACAAATGCTTATATTATTTGTTGAAATACGTTTGACTGTGCACAAGCATATGGGCCTGTTCAGAAGAAGAAAGAGTCTCTCTGTGCCCACCAAAGGGTTTCAACCTGTTACCCATTACCTTTTGGCTTTTCTTTCCAACCTTCCTATCCCATCACTTAAAAATGGCCAGCGTAGCCCTAACTCTGTAAACAGAAATTATTGAATGCTAATAATTTCTGGTAAGCAATTTAGGAGACATTTAAGTCACTAATATATATGTGATTGCCGTTTTTACTGCAGTTTCCAGGGAAAGTGCTACAAAGTGATGTGTGGTAATAACAAATTCACAAGGAAGGGAATATGAAATTCAGCGAGCAGTGTGAATGATTTGCTGTTAGCATGGGGCCCAATAACACTACAAAGCTATAAACTCTGTCGATCTAGATTGCCCAGTTAGGTGGCAGAGATGCAATTTGTCTTTTCTGAAGCCGCCTGCTGTTTGCTAGCTCCATCTCCTGTCACAGCCTATTAGCTCCCCAAGAAAATTGGTGGGAAATTGCCTGCAGATTGTAGGAAATTGCATCTCCAGGCCCTGGAAAAAATGTAGGATAGCACAACACTGACCCTCCCAGAGCAGCTATTA
This sequence comes from Mesoplodon mirus, assembly GCF_964341445.2. NCBI lineage: Eukaryota > Metazoa > Chordata > Mammalia > Artiodactyla > Ziphiidae > Mesoplodon > Mesoplodon mirus. The sequence continues at coordinate 88,397,876 of NC_138976.1, read as the reverse complement.
ATACAGCAAAAAGTGACCTTTGACTCACTGGGAAACAACTTTGCTATTTGCTGGATAAAGTGTGTATTATGCGTGGGTGAAGGAAGGTGCAAATGATTATCCTAGGGAGGCTTGCAGCCAACCTGCTTTTGAAAGCCTAAATATTAGTTAGAAGATTTTTTTTTTTTTTTTTGGTTTATTTGTTTGTTTTAGGTGCAGAGGGTTTGAGTGCTGTGGCTCTGCAAGGAGAAAACGGTCCAGTTGGCTTGTTTTTGAAAAAGCACCTCTTCCCCGAGTTAAAAAGAGGTAAATTGTCTCAAGGAAGTGCTCACGAATCTCTCAGGCAAAAATCCAGGAAGTGAATCTTTCAAAGATGAGATTAAAAAACAAAGATGAGCACATCAGGGCACTGGTTTGTTTCCCTTTGGTTCTGCTGCAGGTACATCTGGGGCTTCCCCGTCCCCCTTCCTAATTGCGTTTTACAATTCTGTCTATTTCCACTCACTTCTGAATTATTTTCTTTATAGACCATCCCCAGAAGTTCAGACATCAAGATAATTCAGTGTTCCTCAGGGGTACATATTGTGCATATTTTAAGCATCATTAACTTTATGTTACAAAAAAAAAAAAAATCAAGATCCTGACATGATATTTACAGGCTTGCATTTCTACCTAGAAGGACCTGAGCTCCCATTTACAAGCGATATTTTTGGAGAGGGAGAACAGCAGTTTAGCTGCTCAGAATGAGTCAGACGCCCTCACTGCCTCTGAATCCTAAACATTGTCCCCTAATCCCACCCTCTCCCTCATTACTGGGTCATTCACGTTCAGTGCCCTTGGGAGCAAATTTGAATGAAATGAGATGGTGGAACACAGATAGTCATTGCTATAAAACAATAAGATATAAGCCATATTGACAAAGAGAAACCCCACACAGGGAAAAAGAACATCAATGGTAGCTCCAGATTTATACATGATAGAAAGCATTGCTCATCAATTAATATGCTTTTAATTTAAGATCAAAATTACTCTCAGTTTTGATACCCCAGCTTTTCTTCCCTTGTGAACTGCAGTGTTACTCCCTGTTTGATTTGCACAGATGAAAAAAATGAGACTCCTCTCAGCTCCTTGCAGGATTGAGAGGTTTTTTTAATAGATCTGCTGCCTTCTTACATTTGGTTCTTGCTTCTAGAGAGAAAAGTATCGGACACTATGTCGTATCAGAGCACACTGAATTTAGACTGAGAATTTCTGAGCTTTTAAGTGGGCTCTGATGCTCTACCTGTGTGATCTTGGGTGATTTTTTTTAAGCTTCTTGGGCCTCAGTTTCATGATCTGAAAAAAAAAGGATGTTCTTTAAGAACCCTTTGAGATTTAAATTCTGTGATAAAGGGTAAGGATCTGGATCTGAGCTGCTGCTCTGCTTCCTGCCTACTTCTTGGGCTCCCTTGACTGATTGTCCTTGGAGAAGGAGTTCTGTTTGGCCAAAGAATATATTTTGGAGTCTGCAAGCACCCTACATGCAACCCAGCTAACTTATCAAACATTATACGTCAGGTGAATACTGGCCTGTGACTACAGAAGGGCCTAAAAAAGTTCTTAAGACATGACCCCTGGGGGCATACTGACTACCAGGGTGAGTGGATATTAGGTGGTAGACGGCCCATCACAGGCCAGCTGCTAGGCAGTGGAACTTAGGTATAGAGTTCACATATATGTAGCCCCACATTATAGGATATGGAAAGGGATATCAAATGAGGTCCGGTTAACTTTGAAAATATTATGTTAAATGAAAAAAAAAGGCACAAAAAGTTACATATTATATGATTGCATTTGTATGAAATATCCAGAATAGGTAGATCCATAGAGACAGAAAGCAGATGAGTGGTTGCCAGGGACTTGGTGATATGGAGGATGGGGTAATGGGGTGTTGCTGTGTAAGGGGTAGGGGTTTTCATTTTGGAGACATGAGAATGTTTTGGAACTAGATAGAGGTGATGATTGAACAACTTTGTGAATGTACTAAGTGATGCTAAATGGTACACTTTAAAATGGTTGATTTTATGTTATGTGAATTTTACCTCAGTCAAAGAAAGAGATCTACTTAAATTGATGAATAAAGGAACAAATGCAAGGATCTATAATTACTTGCAATTTAAAGCGGAGATTTTAGCCCAGAGAGTATAACTCTTTTCCACAACAGAAACCACTCTGTAACCTTTCTTATCAGCCTTTTTGCCACTCTGGTGTTTGACCATGATGATGATTTGAGAAATGACTGGAAGTTCTGATGTACCAGAATGCTAAATAACTCCACAGCTCCAAAAGCCAATGCTAGAGCTGATTTTGTGATATTTCCATTTTCAGATGATTTGTGAGCACCATCTTTCCTACAGACTCCTTCAAAATCCAGTTCGGGTGCCACGTCTTTTCTAAAAAGTCTCCAATTTGAGCTGAAAGAGATCTCTGCCTTCTCTGACGAATAATGGCATCTACCGACCTTTTTAGGGCTTTACTGATTTCCTATCTTGGATTATGGTTGCTTATTCTGATGACATGCCTTACCTCCCTTACTTGCGGCCAGAATCACATTTCCCTCACCTTTGTGTCCTCCCAGACACCAGGGCAGTATGTACTCAGTAGACATTGGAGCTTTTGCTCTTATTTTCTTCTCTACCTGAAATGTGCTTTGAGGAGAATTCCCCAGCAGTCTCTTCCCTCCTTCTACGTAGCTGCTGGATTTTTTAGGGATCCACCCATTCCCCATTCTCAGTTCCTGAGATTCAGGGTGGGTGAAATGCCTCCCGGTATGTATGCCCACCCTTCAGTCATTTTCATGGGTGATCTCATCTGCATATTCCAGATCTGAGAATCCTTCCACAGAGACTGCAGATTTGGGCCCATGTAAACCTGAAGCTGAAGGTGACTATTTGCCATGGTGTGGGAAGAGCATGCCTGGGAATAAAGCTAACATGAAGAAAAGCAGGCCAAGCAGTGGAGAGAGACTGGTTCTGGGAATATTGTTTGGATAACAGGGTTCTGCCAACGAGGAGCCAAGTTTGCCCCTGGATGTCTCAGTTTCGTGAGCCAACTTTTCCCCCTTTTTTGCTGAAGCCATTAGAGGTGGGTTTCCGCCATGTGTTAATTGAAAAGACTCCTGTCCGATACATTCTTGGTATCTCTTCTCTGTGTTCGAAATACCCTTCAAGGCTTGGGTAACATCAGATGTTCTCTGGGAAGCCCTCACATCTCTTATATTTTTATTTATTCACCCTGTTATTTATTATTCTACTTTGAGCAGAGATTTATGGAGCATTAGAACAGAAGCAGATATATAAAAGAATAAGATTGTTTTTGCTTCTGGGGAGTGATATTTAAAGAAAGCCTTATATTTAAGCAATTTTGTATAATTTTATCTCCCTTAATCCTTATATTAGTCTTGTGAGATGAATATTACCACCTGTATTTTATAGATGGTAAAACTGAGGATCAGAGGTTATAAAAATATTCAGTTGAATAAGCCCACAGTTTGACCATATGGACTCCAATTTGGACTCCAATTTGGACTTCTATTGATAATTCCTTTGTTCTTCCAATGTAGTCTGCATTATGTATTTTTTTTTTGTCTTCTCCACTAGACCCTGGGTCCTGTAAGGGCAGGGATGTATTTTTCAATCAGCCACACATCTTAGCAGAGTCTCTTAATGATGATAGACTTCAATAAGTATTTTTTCAGTGTCTTGATAGCTAGATGAATGAACCACAACTGAGTGAATAATTTGTGTCCTCTGAAATCCAGACCAGAATTCACACCTCCAGATTCAAAGGAGTTGGAGATGCCATACTGCTGTTTCTGAAGCTCAGAATGTTGTACACCTGTACAGCCATCTGTTTCCTCTGAGCCTTCACGCGCACAACAGGACCATGTGTGGAGCCCCTAGAACTCAGGAGAATCAGTGAAGATTTACCATTAAATGAATGATGATTAAACTTCAGGGCCACTTACTTGCAAGGTCATAGGTATAAACTATGCGAAATAAAACGTTTTAAACATATTGTTTAAGATCAGGGTCCCTTTCCATTCAAACGTTCCTTCCACTATTCTTTCTCTTGCATAGGGTGGCACTGGAAAGGCCATGTGTGTTGGGGATCCAGCTAAGAGGAAGTTGAGTTGGGGATACATGTAGTTCAAGTTTAGTGAGATATGTTTGTTTCACAGTCACTTCCGGAAGTACATAGTGGATGTTTCTTTAGAAGGAGGATTAGCCTAGGTGTTCTGCAGTGGGAATGGCTTCCAGGAATGCTCCTACTGACCATTGGCTACTTGATCCCCTGTTGTGCCGTGAAGGTGTGGGGAAGGAGTTATCTCGCACCATGAACATGCTTCATAGCTCAGCACTGTAAAGATATGAGTAGTGGAGGAAAAACAGAAGTTGAAGCATATAGAGTCAGAAACTGGTAAGAAAATGTGTCTCACCATCAGCTCTTAGTAGAAAATTTAGTTCTCATCAAAGCCTAGTAAACGGAAGTTCTTTCCTCTCAGGAATATAACGCGATAATGCAACATGCACAGTTATAAAGACACCATAATTTTTTTTCTTTCGTGAACGGAATTGAGAAAAATACGAAGTTGGTATAGGGCCTTGCAAGGAACCCGTGGGAGTGAGGGGCCTGAAGCTGAAGCTTTATCCATTTCATGGTAAATCTGCCTCGGAAAATACTTTTCAAAATCGTTGTTGTATGAAGAGATGGTCAAGGGTGCAGATGAAAAATGTGGGAAAAAATATTATGGAGGTGTGGCATACAGGTAAAATGTCAGTTTTTTACACGTTTTGTGACTTTTATGATATTTCCTATTAAAAATTAATAACGTATTGTGACTTTTTTTCATTCTGAAGAAATACTAAGTATTCCTTTCACTGAAGAGCACCTCTCTCTCCCTGACAAAAAAAATTTTTTTTTTTACAAAAATGTTTTTAAAAGCTCCAGGCCTCAGAAAATCTGAATTTGCCTCTCCTGAGAGTAACTATCAAAGGACTTTGGGTCAGTCATTTCCCCAGACATTTGTGAAATTCACCTCATAGTGTTTCACATCCTTCTGGAGAGGCGTTCACTTTTGGTTTTCTTCAGGGACAGGGGATGTGGCATCTTTGTGATTTCTGTGTTTGCAAAATCAAAAGCGATAAGATTCCTCTTGCTTTCTAATTGTGCAGCAATTGTTTTGAGCTCTGTAATAACCTCAGCTTCAGGATCTGGGAGAGCATCGCTTTTTGCCAATAGGCAGTACACAAGGCAAGACTTTTTGGCTTAGCATAAAATAGTGTTGAAATTATGTATTGTAGTAGAGTGCCGTTAACTACAATTTATGCACAAATAGGCCAAGGCCCAGGGAAAAAAAATTGCTCCACCCGGGTTCATGGGATAATGAATATCAGAGCTGCAATTATAATTTTCCAACTCCCCAACTGTACATGCAATTTGCAGGTTTACAATCCTTTACAAAACACCAACAGAGAGCACAGATGGGCTTCTAACCCCTGCTAATGAGAGCATCACTCTCCATTGCTGGGATAATTAAGCAAATATTTAGTGGTCAGAAACCCACCCAGACTTTAAATAAAATCAATCAAACCCCAATCCCTTGGGAGATGTTGATTTTGGATTTTTTTTTTTAACATTGAAATGTAACTGTGTTTGTGTGTGTGTGTGTGTGTGTGTGTGTGTGTGTGGTTCTTATTTTTATAATTTTAAGCAGAGGAGAGTTAATCCAATTGCACTGTCTGTTGAAGAGCCACATTCCCCAGAAAGGTGCTGCTCTGACACTCAGAAGACACCAGGTCAGAAGAGCATTTTCTCCTCGTTGATTGCTCTTTTTTTCCTCAGAATTTTCCTTCTTCCTTATCGAATTAGACCCTTTGAGTAAATTGCAAACAGTTCTCCATGTGAGGCAGTGTCTAGCCCCCTACACTACATGACACAATCATTGATATTTCTTGTGTAAATAACAGCAGTTGGATTCAGCACTTTTAAGAATGGGAGTTGAAAAAAATAATGAACTATTTTTCCAAGATAAAAACATACTATATGTTCCAGAAATTCGAAAGGTCTGAGGAATGAAAAGAAAAATTAATACTTAATTCTTGTGTTATTTTTGTTACAACCTGTCCATTCCACCTTCCTCTCCTAATTCTCTTTACTCAGCTATACTTTTTTTTCCTGTAGAATTTATCACCTTTGAACAAACTGCAGTCTTTATTTATTGTGACTATAGTTTATTATCTGTCTCTGCCTGCTAGAGTAAGATATAATGGGACAAGAATTTTTATCTGAGTGTATCCCAAGCACCTAAAATAGCACCTGGCATACAAAAGGAGCTCAAGAAATAGTTGCTGGATGACCATGGACTATGTGTCAGCACTTGGAGAGCAAAAAGTGAATATGATATTATACTTTCCTTTAAGACGCTAATTTCTCTGTGGATTGAAATTCTAGAATTATGGCATTAAATATTTATACCATTCTTTCTTATCCTTCCTATTAGAACCCTGATTTGTTTGAGGTGGCAACATGTCTAGTAAAAACAGTCTATTATATAACCTTCCTTGCAGCTTTTCTTTTAATTCTGGCCAGGGATATCTAGGAAAGGTTTGCGTTCCTGATGTAGACATTTCCTTTTCCTCTTTGTCACTTGTTTTTTCTTGTCTGGAATGTGGAGGTGATGCCTGGAGGTATAGCAGCCATATTGAGGCAGGGAGGATGAAAGCAAAATGCTAAAGATGGCAGAATGGAAAGATAGAAAAGGATGGCCTACTCCTGGACTTATTACAGGAGAAATATACAATATTTGGTTAAACTTTTTAAAGTGGATCTACATTGCATTGAACCAAAAACAATCCTACAAAATGCACCCATCTCAAATTGTGACTTAGCTGAATATCTTTGTTTTCATGATCCCAATCTTTCAGAGAGTTAAGCCCATTGGATTACATTTTGGTGCCTTACTATCATGGACCCAGGGCGTCTCAAAAATAGAGGGGAGGACTTCCCTGGTGGCGCAGTGGTTGAGAGTCCGCCTGCCAATGCAGGGGACACGGGTTTGTGCCCCGGCCTGGGAAGATCCCACTTGCCGCGGAGTGGCTGGGCCCGTGAGCCATGGCCTCTGAGCCTGCGCGTCCGGAGCCGGTGCTCCGCAACGGGAGAGGCCACAACAGTGAGAGGCCCGCGTACCGCAAAAATAAATAAATAAATAGAGGGGAAAGGAAGATGACTGGAGGGCAGAGGATTCCTGCTACAAGGAATACACTTACCAAATAAATCGAGAGTCATTTGAAATGCAAGAGGACAAAATATCTGTACTGTAACTGCTCTTCAGAAAGTAACCACTTTTTCACAGAGGCTTTAGGTTTGTTTTCCTCTCCTCTTGGGGCACTAGATTATAGTAGATTTATTGCTATCCATGTACAGGGACTAAGTAGAGATATTGAAAATTCAGGTAATAGGGCTGAACCATCTGGAAAACTTTTGTACTAATATGGTGGTTGCTGTGACTCACAACTGTATGTATATAAGTGTATGAGAGTGCAAGAGTGTGTAAGAGTGTCCTCTTTGCATCCCCAAACCAATACATAGTTTAGCTCTCCCTTTAACTTGGCCAGAATAACCATTCTTAGCAGTCGCTGCCATTTTGATACTTGACCAACAATAAATTTTATTTTATATTTGGTACATTAGCTGGCAGCACCATACAGAAAATAAAATATCTCCCTTATTTCTGGGACCTTTCACATGCCTCTACTGTGGATTTTCAGATTTGGTGCTGTGATTTTTATTTATTTAATTTTTATGTAAAGCTAATCCTATAAAGGGAAACTTACAATTCCCTTCTGCAAAGAACATTTAGTTACATTAGCTGTGGATTTGTTTTTTTTTTTTTAAAGATGCTATCTTATTATAGAAAGTGTCTCTTTTTAAACCTTTTAAAGATGACAAATTATTCCTATGTTTTAGTTGAAACCTAAAACAAACAAACAAACAAAAAGCCTTAAGCAAGGCATTCCACCAAAAGGAAGCCATTCAGCTATTTCCCCGTTTTTCTAGCTCTGCAGGAGGACTTTGCTTCTATACTCTTCTGAGGAAATTTGTGTTGAGGAGCAAAATGAAAGGAAACAGGTAAGAAACAATAAGGTCACATCAGTTCTGAGCAGTTTTGTCTATACTAGGAACTTCACACTCCCTGAGAAAAAGAACTTTAATTGCAGTTTATATGATTTCTTGCTCTTGGATTCTTCATCCCTTTTTCTTATTATTTAAGAAATTGATTTCCAATTTCAAATATATTTTTTACCTAGTTATCTTTTTTTAATGAAAATTTGAAGACAAACAAACAAAGCCAATTTATTCTGCAATGAGACTCAAAAAATCCTGTCTATTACTAACCAGAAAGATGTCCAAGGATCAAATATTACCTTAATTCTCTCTTGAGAGTCATCTCAGTATTTGAAGATAGAGGCAGAGCTCCCTACCCCCAATATTTATTCTTTCATTTCTCTCCATCAACAGAACCTTGGAACCCAGAATAAAGACAGCATACACAGCTAGGTATCATCATATGAGTAAGTTGTGGCCAGAATTGGTGTGTACAACTTCTGGGAAATGGAGGTGGCTTGTCTTCCTCCTTTTTTTCTCTTTCATTCATAGCATGTGTATATGATGGTTGGACTACTTAAAGAAATATTTTTTCCATATGTATTTTCCTGGGAGTCACACAGAGGGAATTCTTACATTACACCCACATAAATGGGACTTGTGATTAGAAATTCTCAAGCCCAATGAGGCATATATGCCTAACATCTCCTCTGTAAAGTGTATGGAATGTTTTCCCCTACCCTCTGAAAGTATATATATTTGGGGTTAGGAGGGCAGCTTTATGCCAACGCTTTTTAATCTGACCTGCTCCCTTGCTACAGCCCCAAGTTGTACTGGGTGCAGCCAAGTAAAAAATGAGCTATGGGCCTCTTGAGGATTTTTAGATAGTCCTAAGATAAGTGCTTTCTCTACTGCTTGCTTACTTGGGAGATTCACATTCTTCATCTCTGGCCTCCGATCCATCCCTATATTTCCCTGCCAGCCACACCATGCATTCAAATGACATTTTAAATATTTTATTCAGCATTTTAGTTATGCCTGGAGGGATTAGTCTGCCATGTTGCTGGAAACAGAGTTCTAAATTCTGTTTTGTTTCATCTTCAAAAAATAGCGCCTTACCTGATCACTTTACAGTCATCAGCATTACTTCTTTTATTAGCCCATCCTTCCTTGTGTTAGACACAGAGCTATGGGTTTCCCTTCATTTCTTTCTTTCCTTTCTTCTTCTGTTCCTTCCTTTTTACCTTTTCTTTTCTTTCCTCTTTTCTCATTCTTTCCTCCTCCCCCTCCCCTCCTCCTCCTCTCTCTCTCTCTCTCCTCCTCTCCCTCTCCCTTCCCCCCCATCTCATTTTTTTTAAAGGAATCTAGGACCCCAGAGCCCAAGATACTATTGAGTTTTAGGGAAGAAGTAACAGAATCACTGTTCACTCCCACATTTATTGACTGCCTACTGTGTGTCAGGCATTGTGCTAGGCACTGGTGCTCTATGGATGCACCAGGATTCACAGATGGATCCAGGATGCATCTGTGGTTTCTGTCTTCAAATAACCAGTTGTGTGGGTGATTGTACAGTGTTGAGTGCTGTGGTAGGGGGAAGTACAAGGTGCTAGATTGACACAGGATGGGGCAGATATAGAAGGTTTTCTAGGGGAGCCCATCATAAAGGGTAATCTGTATATGGGAATTCCCCTTTAAAGAGCCCATCTGAGCAGATCAGGAGTGAGTGACTGAAGTAGTCTAGTCCCTGGCATTAGAATTTGTCTGGGAAACAAACACTGTATTATTATTGCTTATATTACACAGGTATGAGACTGTTTTTAGCCTCAGAAAAATCACACAACATTTTTTCCATGGCAGTGTAGTTAAACTCTCACACCCAGGAAGACAGGAGGAGTCTTCTGCTCTAGAATGGGTAGATAAAACGATCAGGGAGCTCCAAGTTCAAGAAACAGACCCTCATAAGTCAGACCATAAACATCAACCTCATAGGATAACAGAACTGCCCATGGTTTCTCTCCGACCACAGCATGGTGACCTCAGATAATCCTTTGCAAAAAAGTTGGCACAAATGCATTACAAAAAGCATTGTACTACTGCATGTCAGTATTTGAACCTCCTAACTGAAATGGGTGAAATAATGACCCTCAGATAGGATTGTTTCTACAGGCTCATTTTCCAGTTTCCATAATGTAAAGTGGAAATAATCGCTTTGTTAAAATCCAGTTTGTTAGGATCATGCTTTACACCAGGATCCCAAGACATGTAATTTTTATTAATACAAAAGTGCAAAGTGAGGAAGCAGACAATTTTTCTGTTTTCTGCAGGAACTGCAGGTTGGTGGGCATTTCTCTGTATGTAATACTGCCTGTTTTCTTGGGTACACCAGTTGGCTAGAGCGGAGCCCAGCAGATGACAGACTGCGTGTACTCTCGGTTGTAGATCACAGCTGAACAAACTGCTCTGGAGTGTGAAGGGTCAGCACAGTGTAAACAGAAATCAGCAGTGACCTATGGAGTAGTTCGTTGCGAGACATAATAAATACCGTCTTCGCGCCCCCTCCTGCCTTCTGCTGATTCAGGTCTTCTCCAGCGCCATGGGGCTTGTCTCTGGAGCACTATTTCAAAGCCAGCAGACCATTGTATTTGGAGCAGATTTTCTAACTGTGCTTTTAATTTGGGGAGGATAGCTTTTAGCTCCTTCTGAAAATGTCATCATACACATGGAGCTTCACTGAGAAAGTATAAAATACTTCTTAGAACACTCCATTAGCTTTGGCTACCATTAGTTTTGCTATTCTGAAAGAATTTCTCCTAGGTTTAGGGTATAAAAGTAGAGCTCTTTTTTTTCAAACCAGAATAGAATTTTGTGGCAGAATCACTATCTTTCCCTATCCTTGAAATCCCCCAGTGACCATTTAGTCCTTCTGTACACCTTTATTGAGGGCTATCCAGGCCAGTATAACCTCTTGCCAAAGTAGGGTTGGGTCCACATCCATCCTGTTCCTTTCCCTGGGACAGCCACAAATCAATCAGGAGAGCCTGTACTAGTCCCTGCCCATGTTGGGCAGATTATGCTTTGCTGTTAGCTGGCTCATACTCAACTATGGAGGTAACTTAAGACAGTCTTACTTACCTCGACCTGAGGTGATTGGATCTGGTGAGATTGGACCATACACTATGTTCCCTGTGCACTCCAGGGCAGAGGAGAAATAAGTTTAGGAAGCTGTATGAACATACAGGAGAATGCTTTCCAATTTCCATCATGTGCAAGATTCACATAGATTTGCTTGTCCAACAGGGTAGCCTTGCAGAAAACCTAAAGCCACTCATAGAATAATAATATCTGACACTGTGCTGCTCGACAAAAGTGTAAAAGAGTGATAGTAGGGAAAACTTCGCCCGGCCCCAAGCCAAAGCAAACAAAAAGCTCAGTCTATAACTTAACCCAGATGGTCCTGTTTTCTTTAGACTGCAAACCATTTCCAGTGAATTCACTAGTTTCAGTGTTTCTTCTTTTCTATTCTTGCAGTTAATGTTTGGCTTGCCAAGTGCTGGCCATCCAAGAAGATGTGAGATCAGATACTTAAGATTAAGCATTCCAAGTTAATGATATTTGGTTAAAATAAACAAATGGAATAAAATGAAGTGCAGACTCACTGGTCCAAAAGTTAAAACTTGTTGATCAAGACTTGTGCTATGAGATGGTTGGTTTCATCTGAAAGTAAGGTGCTCATGAAAGATAAAATTAATAACAGTGTCACCAAGGAGAAAATGGGGGTGTTATGTTGAAGGAATGGTCCAAACTCTCCTGTTGTGTGGCCCCATTTTAAATCCCAGCAAAATTTCCCAGTGAAATAAAACAACAAGAAACTGAAATAGTGGGCTAGAATATGTTGGTCATTAACCTCTTCAACTTGGAGGCCTGGGATGATTCAGGGTAGGAAATCCGATGAGAAGAAACAAAATTAAAAGTTAAAAAGAACAAGAACCGGGCTTCCCTGGTGGCACAGTGGTTGAGCGTCCGCCTGCCGATGCAGGGGACACGGGTTCATGCCCCGGTCCAGGAAGATCCGACATGCTGCAGAGCGGCTGGGCCCGTGAGCCATGGCCGCTGAGCCTGTGCGTCCGGAGCCTGTGCTCCGCGACGGGAGAGGCCACAACAGTGAGAGGCCCACGTACCAAAAAAAAAAAAAAGAACAAGAACCCAAAGAAATTTGACTTAGAGAATTATGTGCACGCATTTATATTTTAGCATTTCTTCATCTTGTACTAGATGCATTTAAAAATGGAAAACAAGGGCTTATGCCTGGCTAAAGATAACTTCAAGGCCTTTCATCCGTCATTTTCACCCATCACCTCTTGATTTCCAAACATACTGCTTTGTTTGGCAAATAAAAGATGTTCTTAGTCTATTTTGAATACTGTTTCTTCTCTGGCCTTTGTGCCCACAATGTATATGTGAAACTGTCCGTGCTCATCTCCTTTTTCTTCTTCACAGCACTGCTGAAGTCTAGCACCTGCCTAAAATTTTCTCCAATTTAGAAGATTCAAATTACTCTCAATACAATGGAAAACATACCTCTTCCTGGACATCTAAGCACCATTCTGCACATGTCCACATGGTATTTTTTGGCATGGGCACTTTGCAAGAGCCAGGTCTTTTGAAAGCTTGCATGGTTCCTACTCCTGTGTCATGACCCATATGGGTGTTCCGTAAATGTTGAATCAAAGAGAATTGCTTCCCAGTGCATTTATTGGCATATGTACTTCGGTAGGTCAAGATCCATCTCTTTTTGCAGTGCTCAGTGGTTTTCTTTTTTTTTTTTTTTTTTTTTTTATAATAGTGTTTACTTTTACTTGTTGACAGTTTGCTTTATTTAGTTATGGCTGTGTTGGGTCTTCGTTTCTGTGCGAGGGCTTTCTCTCATTGTGGCAAGCGGGGGCCACTCCTCATCGCGGTGCGCGGGCCTCTCACTATCGCGGCCTCTCTTGTTGCGGAGCACAGGCTCCAGACGCGCAGGCTCAGTAATTGTGGCTCACAGGCCCAGTTGCTCCGCGGCATGTGGGATCTTCCCAGACCAGCGCTCGAACCCGTGTCCCCTGCATTGGCAGGCAGACTCTCAACCACTGCGCCACCAGGGAAGCCCCAGTGGTTTTCTTTTTGAATGCATTCCTGACCAGGCCAGAGGTGTTGGATGTCTCTGAAAATTGTTCACAACTTCCTAAACAAGGAAGCAGCATGATTGCATTGTTGTATTGTAACCATGGCCAAGGTTTACAAATCAAGGAAACTCCACTTATATTGTACAAGTGGTTGTGCTTTCTCTTTTGTTCTTTCCTTTTTCTCCCTCCCTCCCTTCTGTCTTTTCTTCCTTCCTTCCTTCCTCTCTCCCTCTTTCCTCCCCTCTCTTTCTTTTACTTTCATTCTATCAAAGGTCTCCTGTGAAACTCAAACACTTATAACAGGATCAACAGCATTGAAGGGCTGTCTTTTTCAGCCCAGCAAAGCTGGACAAATGCAACTCCAGAAGCCTGGCCTCATACCTCAATTGAGGAAGGTGTCAACAAGAATGAGTTGAATCAAGGCTGGCCCTGCTCTCTGCCTGGGGCTGGCATTGGCCCCACCAGCAGGAACACCGAGTTTCTGGCTTCAGGCATTGAGTTCTCTCTATAGCTTAATGGCTCACAGCCCTTTTATGAGACAGCTGGATAACAATGTGCCTTTATGACTGGCTGACTCTTTTTCCCCCTTTTAAATCTCCAACTGTACTGTATAAAACATTCTGTCTCCTATCGTTCCATCAACGAGGCCTGAATAGCTGAGCCAAGTGCTCCTGCAGCACTCATTTATTCCCTTGGATCTTTTTTTTCCTACAGTAAAAGAATGAGGAGAAAAGAAGGTCCAGGATGTAAGAGGTGGCTGGTAAAGGCCTCTGTGTGAGGTCCTTGGCGAGATAATCTCATTCTAAAGATCTGGGTGACTGGAATTTCCCTTCCTCCCATCCCCCGCAGACATCCCCTCCCCAACATCCTTCTAATACAAATCCTTAAGCATTAAGTCAGGCGGAAAATGAGTCTACTCTACATTTATCTTCCTGAATGGCAGTCAACTCCCGCTTAATCTTTCAACATATATTTGTTCAATGGATCAACAGATTGTGTAAGCAGCATGACGGTTGGGTTTAGAAATATGTCTGTTCATGTTTGGTTTGTGCTGAACCATTGACCATTTTGTTTGTGAATCCATCATAAATTATATCTCTGAGTTACCCGGCACTAGGGATGGGGACAGAGGACAGTGCTCATACAGGCGGAAAGGCTTTTTTAGTTACTGTCATTTTCCAGCATTGAGAATGCTGACTTGCTTTATTTTGGAGTGCTTTTTAATCTTTCAAACTAGAAAACTTCAAAGTTAATTCCTTCCTCATTTTCCCAAGGTGTCTCCTACATATTCTTCTGCAGTCCTTTCCCCATTAAAACAAAGTAGGCTCTGAAGATAACAAGGAAGTAATAACATAGTATAACGCATGAATAAGAAGGTTAAGAATTAAAAACATTATGACTCTCCTAATGTCCTATATGAACATTTTGGTTCAAATCACTGCTCCTTAAAAATGGGAAAAGTTTGTTTGGGTATTAGAATACTGAAGCATTGATTAGTCAATTCATGACAAAACTGATTTGATTTTTTTTTAAAAAAAGAATTGTCAGTTGTTTCACTAAATTTTCAAGTTATCATTCAACCAATCAGCCCACACTTATTGAGCATCTACTGCATTAAAGGCAATGGAGAGAATATAAAAAGTCAAAGACAAATTTCCTGACCTCGATAACTTAAATCAAGTTGGAGGAATGCAGGTATTTTGAGGCTGCCTGAATAATGAAGGGAAGAGAAAATTTGTGTTGTAGTAGTGTAGTTTGTGCACAAGAAGGAATAGTGTTTGAGGAAGTTTTATTCATTTATTTGAAAACTGTTCAACAGTATTTATTGAACACCCAGTATTTTTTGAGCACTGAGCATATAAATGCAAAGTGAGATAGATTTACTTGCTGTCCTTATGATGCTTAAGACTGAAAGAGGAAGACTGGAAGTAGGGTGTGGATGAGGAAGGAAAATTGATGTCAGCCATCATGTCCAAGTCATGCCCAAATCATGTCCAAGTCAGGCCAGGGTCGGGAGCTACAGGCAGACGTCACTTGCTGGTTCTCATAAGTAGACTTTGCATGTTAAAGTGGAGACTTGTTAGATAAAAGGATGTTTTCATACATTTTGAGTATCACATTCTTGCATTTCAAAATAGAAGTATAATCACTACTTTGAAATTATCAAGGCAGAATTTTACAATAATACATTATTTAATAATATATTGATATATAATATTTTGAATAATACGTTACATATCATTTTTTAAAACCTGTTGATGTAGCATTCTAGCTATTCAGTCACCTCTGTACCTCTGTTGCCTTACTGACTCCCCATAACAACTCTGTCAGCTTGGGAAAGTGTTGTCATCGTTAGAAAAATAAGAAAACTTCAAGTTCTCGTGGACAAATACTGTATGATATCACTTATATGTGGAATCTAAAAGATACAACAAACTAGTGAATATAGCAAAAAAGAAGGAGACTCACAGATATAGAGAACAAACTAGTGGTTACCAGTCGGGAGAGGGGAAGGGAGAAGGGCAATATAGAGGTGGGTGAATAAGAGGTACAAACTATTAGGTATAAAATAAGCTACAAAGGTATATTGTGTAACACAGGGAATATAGCCAATATTTTATAATATTCTATAAATGGAGTATAACCTTTAAAAATTGTGAATCACTGTATTGTACACCTGTAACTTACATAATATTGTACAGCAGCTATACTTCAATAAAAAAACAAAACAAAACAAAACAAAAAAATTCTGATGGACAAGTGCCCAAGGTCATAGAACTAGTTATTGGGAGATTTGACATCAGGGTCTAGGCCTCCTGATTCCTAGCTCTGGGAATTTAAAAGCTCATCTATTGATTTTTTTTTTTCCCTGCTGGGGAATATTAACCAGTGGTTTGTTGTTGTTATTGTTTTTGTTTTTTGCTCAAGGTATGTTTTAATATTTATAGGTGAATTCGTCTGCAGTTGTGAAGACAAATTCTTTGTAAATGGTGATATCCTATTATGGTGATTCAATACCGACTGGTATCTCCACACACTTTGAATATGGAGTAACAGTAATAGAATAAGATACATAACATCTAGTAAGCCAAATACCAACAACAAGTCCTTTAGCAGCCACTGGATCAAGAGACATTCAGGCTTCGGAGTGTTTTCCTGGATTTGATGGCATCGAAAGGCACAGAAAAGCTGTAATCCTAGATCCAAAATTGGTAGTGATGGTTCCCTTCTTTGCAGAAAGAGAAACTCACCCAAGCCAGCCCATGAAAAGAGAAAGGTTTCCAAGAGTGAGGGGTTTATTAGGAAATAGAGCTAAAAGATGGGCCTTAGGGGCCCTGTTGCTGGGAAGACATGGGAACTGCGGCCTTTCCTTAACTGATATAGGGTTAGGCAAATTTTGGGTTTGGTACACACCCTGGGTCCAGTCACCTGATCCCAAGGTGTTGCACATCCCTCTGTTCATTCAGAAGAGGGTATGGACAGAGCTAGCAATGGTCTGTGTCTTTCATTAAGAATATTCTATTTATTCTGTTTATCTTACACCACAGCTAATGGACTCAGTAGACTCTAAATGTTCCCCCAATTTGATTAGGGTTGATCTGTTTATTTATAATTGCTGAGAAGCATAACATAGTTTTGTTTGCACTATAGTTTATTATGCAATATTTGATTTCCTCTAAAAATAGAGGGTAATTGTAATATTCACAATGACCATATCAGTCAGTGGCAGGGACAGAAATTAGAATTCTGCATATTCTGGTCATATGCACTATGGTTATCCCAATGTTTCCTAATATAAGAGAAGAATAAAATTATCCATTATTTAGTTATCTCTTATAAATACAGAATCTTTGCTAATAAGGGCCTGAGAAAATATAAGAGCTAAGTTTTCTTTTTCACAGAGATGTTCCTGAAGCAAGCTGCCTTGATTTGACCTTCTTTTTCTCCTCTCACCCTCTTTGTACATTTCAGGGCAGAGGCTTCCATCATGGAGTATGAAAACTCTGGGAATCCTTGAAATTTTTCAAGGTAGGTGTTATGGGAGACTGGATTGTATTTCTCCAAATCCACATGTTGAAGTCCTGACCCTCAATATGACTGTTTTTAGAGACAGGGCCTTAAAGAAGGTAATTAAGGGGGCTTCCCTGGTGGCGGAGTGGTTGAGAGTCCGCCTGCCGATGCAGGGGACGTGGGTTTGTGCTCCGGTCCGGGAGGATCCCACATGCAATGGAGTGTCTGGGCCCGTGAGCCATGGCCGCTGAGCCTGCGCGTCTGGAGCCTGTGCTCTGCAGCGGGAGAGGCCACAGCAGTGAGAAGCCCGCGTACCACAGAAAAAAAAAAAAAAAGGTAATTAAGGTTAAGTGAGGTCATAAGGTTAGGGCCTACTCTGATGGGACTGGTGTCCTTATAAGAAGAGGAGACACCAGAGAACTCTCTCTCTAATATGCACACAGAGGAAAGGCCACATGAGGACATATCAAGAAGGCAACCATCTCCAAGCCAAGAAGAGAGGGCTCACCAGAAATCAGCCCTGCCAGCACCTTGATCTTGGACTTCCAGCCTCCAGAACTGTGAGAAAATAAATTTTTATTGTTTATCCCATCCAGTCTGTGTTCTGTTATGGTAGCCTGAGGAGACTAATACAGATATTTTCATATATGAGCAAGCTGAAATGCCCTAGAGGTGAAGTAACATAACGTATTAAATGGAGAAACCAGAATTTGAAAACGGGCTGTTCTGATTTCCATGATGATGGTCTGTCTCCTATCTGGTCTGCCTGCTTAATTCTCCAAAAGTCTTAGTGTTGAAAACCCTTACTGGTGTCAAATTTACAGGTGGGTCCAAAAGTTTGCTAAGTAGTGAAATGCTGGGTGAAACTCGAGGCAGAATCTGGACCATCCCCTCTAGTAATTGCAGGTTGGCTATGATGAGGGAGCAAAGCAAAAGACCTGGAAGCTGTGCTCCAGGCAGATACAAGGTGCCGAGTCACACTAAGGAAGTCAGTTCTTCCAGGGGAAGCAGAGAAGTGGGGCCACTGTAATTATCAGCTGGAAAGGGAATTGGGGAAGATGGGGAAGCTAGCGAAAAGGAAAGGGAATTGGGGAAGCTAGTGAATCTGCAGGCTACTTCCTCCTTGAATTCAGGCTGGGCAGAACTGAGACCACTTGGAGCAGTCCAGGAAAGCACATCTCATGCAAAGGGGTTAAGATCTGAATAGAATTGGCAGCAGTGTTTACTGCTAAGGGATTCTGAAATGCTGCCAGTTAATTTAACAACAGTCTGCCTCAAAAAAAAAAAAAAAAAAAAAAAAAACACGTGTTTACACAGCCTCTATTTGTATTTGCCATGCAAAGCTTATCATCATACTTCCCTCTTAATTTTTTATCTTCCTTGTACAACGTTCAGTGGTGAATATCATCAGTATTTTCTTTTTATCCTTGGATGATGGAAACCTCTGATTTTTTCCCCTTTCCTCTTTACTTTAGAGAGAGGAGGAACACTTAGAATTTGCCCTGGAGATACAATGTCTTCCAAATATTAGCTCAGGGAATAGAAAGGCTCTGAGTTGCCGTGTGCTGTTGTTTGCTGGAATAAATAATCATACAAAAGGCCTTGCTCTTTCTGCTCCTCTCCCTTTCAGCAGAGTTCAAACCAGGGTTATTTGCAGGTATCCTTTTGAATCCAATTGAAACACTCTGAATATCTTGGCTTTTCAATCTTGCTTTTGCTTTTCCATCACCTCATTCCTTTTTATTTCTTTATAGGTTCTTGACCTTATTTCTTTATTTCTCTCAAACAATAGAAGCTCTTCTGTGTGTGAGTGTACACGTGTGTGTGTCTCTTTGTGTATACGTTCAAGTGTGTGTATGTAGGTGTGATATGTGTGGCTGTGTGTGTGTGTGGGGGGGTGGGTATGTGGTGTCTCTTTCCTTTAAAAGCAACGCTGATCGTACCATCGTTGAATTCCCAACGCTTTGCCATCCGTAATTGTAATTGCTAAGTATTGATAGACTAAAAGTCAAATAAATGGATGAACTACCAGATGTATATCAAATACAAATAAAGATCTATTCCCCACATCTAGTGCTGTTTAGAAAGTTAAATGTATAAAATGCCTTGAGGAATAAGGGTTGTGACACTCTGGGCTCAGTTTTCTCCAATGTTCACTTGTGCACCTGCTTTTTTTTTTTTTTTTGGTACGCGGTCCTCTCACTGTTGTGGCCTCTCCTGTTGCGGAGCACAGGCTCCGGATGTGCAGGCTCAGCGGCCATGGCTCACAGGCCCAGCCGCTCTGTGGCATGTGGGATCCTCCTGGACCGGGGCACGAACCCGTGTCCCCTGCATCGGCAGGCGGACTCTCAACCACTGCGCCACCAGGGAAGCCCCAGTGCACCTGTTTTTTTTTTTTGTTTTTTGCGGTATGTGGGCCTCTCACTGTTGTGGCCTCTCCCGTTGCGGAGCACAGGCTCCGGACGCACAGGCCCAGCAGCCATGGCTCACGGGCCCAGCCGCTCCGCGGCATGTGGGATCTTCCCAGACTGGGGCATGAACCCGTTTCCCCTGCATCGGCAGGCGGACTCTCAACCACTGCGCCACCAGGGAAGCCCAAAACCCTCACAGTTTTTCTTTCTTTCTTTTTTTTTTTTTTTTTTTTCTTTTTTGCGGTATGTGGGCCTCTCACTGTTGTGGCCTCTCCCATTGCGGAGCACAGGCTCCGGACGCACAGGCTCAGCGGCCATGGCTCACGGGCCCAGCCGCTCCACGGCATGTGGGATCTTCCCGGACCGGGGCACGAACCTGTGCCTCCTGCATCGGCAGGCGGACTCTCAACCACTGCGCCACCAGGGAAGCCCACCCCAGTGCACCTGCTTTTAAAAACAGGTATTTCCTTTCTGTTTTGAAAGAGTAAACACCTTACAAGCGGAAAGTCATCAAAATTCTGCCTTTCCCTATTCATCATACATTCCACTTGCCAAGTACAGATTAAGGCAGATTATTAACCTACTCAATTACAATGGAACTCCTATGGAAATGTCTATTACAACCACATTAATATCTCATTAGTTCATCATGTTAATGTTATTACAATGGTTACCAAAGGAATTGGCACTGATTGGTACCTAATTTTGAAGGGTTGTTGCCCCGAGCATCATTGGAGAGGGAGGCTCAATAGTAAAGATTAAAATCTGCTTTCTGTCTTATTCTCTAAAACAGAAAAGAAAAGAAAAAAGAACAAATGAATATTCCTGGCAAAGACATTCTACAGAGGCTGTCTGAGACTCAAGATATAAATCTATTTTGACAGGTGTAGTCATTATTCTTCTCATCTAGGATAGCATTATTCTTTTGTTTTAATGACAGAGATAGCAGGAAGACAAAATTTGCCTTCATGTGAATGCATAAAAATGTAATAACAATTAGCTAATATAATTAACTTATTACTAATGATGATAATACCATATCTGTGTCTTTACAATGAATGTGTAGCTCTACTTATTTACATCTATCCCCAAAGGAGTTCAAATAGATTTATAGGAAAGTTCAACCACTCCCACTTCCCCATTCATTTGCATACATTAAAAGAAACTGAGCATAGAAGCTGATTGTGCCATTTTATAAGGAAAATAAGGTCTGTGCAGTTTCATGCCTTTAATTGAGTGGGCAGTCCGTCCTGTTAGGGCAGGAAGGTTTATGCAGCCGTAAGGTGGGTGGAACCAAGACTGGAGTCGGGGTTCTAAGTCTGGACTGGACTTCGGGGGTATGTTCATCTCCATATGCCCAGGGTCTCTGGCTGGTGGGTCCTACACAGCATGAAGAGCTGGCCTTTAAAACAAGCATAAAGAAGATAAAGTCTGTTGTTGATGCCATCTTATTTACTATACTTTTCCTACCTGTGTTCCTACTTTTCTCTCAGAATCCAGAGCTCTCATGGTCTTTTCAATGAAATTTTGGGGTGGATTGTCATAGCAGTTAACCTCTTGGTTTGTTTCTATTTTCTTAGCAAAAAAACCAAAACAAAACAGCCAGCTGAAAATGACTAGGGAGGAGTTGTTGGAGGTTTGCAGATAAGGGAGATATTGTAGAATGGGCCTCCTAAGGAGGAGGGGGAGAGCTAATTGTGTCTGAAATGTTGAATAAATAAGACTTGTCTGGTAGCACTGGGGTCCCACTTGAGGTTTGCACAGACGTTGAATGGTGAACTGTCATACTGGTTGTGAGCTTTCTCCTGCGGTGTCCAGCTGCTTGGAGGCAGGCACCTGGTCGAACTGGGATCTTGCTGGGTGTGTAGCAGGCATATGCAAGGGAAACATTATAATAATGGATTGTGAAATCTAACCAGGGCAAGGAGGCAAATAAGAATGCAAAAAAAAAAAAAAAAAAAGCATGTAACAGACAGTGAAATGTGGCAGGGGCAGTCAGTGGAAGTCCCAATGTGGTTGAAAAATTATTGGATCAAGATTGTTGAAGGGATGCAAGAAGAATAGGAGATGGTGACCTAAATGGAAAACTTGGAGGCAGTACATTTGTTGGTAATGACAAGGTCTAGGACGTTAATATGGGAACCAGCGGAAGGTAGATTATTGCAATAAGGGCAGGTTAATGTGGTAATTTAATCTGATAACACATGTTTCCATGTAACTGAGGACTTTTAGAGATTGGGGGAAAACAATAGTTTAGAAATAAAGATAAGGAGCAAGGGGAATCCTGCCCATCTCAAACCTTGTTGAATACTGGGTATGAGTATCAAAACAGCCTCTACTTAAAACGACTGCTTTTGAAGTGGTACCTGAAAGCTCTAGCTAGAGCAAGAAGCTGAAGGCAACTTCCAGAGAGGAGGTCACAGCATAGGGGATTTCCAGTTGCAGAGGGCACAGAGCAAGGTGTTAGGGAGTCACGGAGGTGTGGAAAATTGAGTCAGATTAGGGGAGGCACAAACCCACAAGGGGATCCATTCTAAGTGGTGAGAGATGATGAATCTGAGGAGTGGAGAGAGAGAGAAAAATAAATGTTGTAAGCACCTCATATTTTGGAGCTTGTTGTCATAGCATAATCAGCATAAATTAATCAGTACAGTCCTTTAAAGGGGCACATTTTTCTGTCCCCCCCCTTTCTCCTTTGTGCTGCTTGGAATATGGACAAGCAGGTTGATGCTCTTAACTAGCATGGATCATGGGGTACAAGCTTTAGCTTACTGAGCTGTAAGAGAAAAGACTCTCAAGTCCTTGGTGACAGTGAAGCTGCCACAAGTACCATGAGCTAGCTACCTCTGGACTTCTTTTTTGGGACAAAGAAACTTCTATCCAATTTAACACAGTGGAGAAAATAGTAACAATCCTTCCTTAATTAGAATTGTGGTCAAAGGGGAAGAGAGAGCCAAAATGAGCAAATAGATTGTTAAGAGAAGTTGAAGCACCCCCTTGCAATAAATGCATGTTTTTTCTTTAAATTATATTTCAACATATTAAAAAAGCTTGTAAATGCGATTGTTGAGTAATCTTGGCAAATGAGGTATGTTAGAAGATCAGATATGGGCAAATGCTGTTTTGCCATTCCAGTTTTTAAAAAGAGGAAGAGAGATTCTGCAAACTATTGAATTATGAGCTTTATTTTATTTCCTGGAGTTCCAAGAAGAGGAAGTGTTTGGGTCGTCATTACAGTAACCTCATTTCCTTCTCTGACAGATATATTGGACTATCGTGCCAGGGGAAATGTGGCAGAATGTACTTTTGAACTAAAACAAGGCATCCGAAGGGGCTTTCAAAATGTCTTCATAGATCAATTAGAGGAATATTAGTTGAATAGAAGATGGAAAGAGTGTATGAAGGGTATTTCCTTTGTAACAACCCTTCACATAGGTTCTATTTTTGCTCCCCTATGGTGTCAGCTTCATCATAAGGGTTGACTCCCCCTTGTGGTTAAAGGTGGCTTCACTGATGCTTGCCTTGAACAAGGAGAGGGATCCTTCTGAATCTTCCCTCTGGGGAGTGAGAAAGCTTCTTTCCTGGATTGTGACAATAAACCTTTTCTTATATTTTATTGACTTCAATTGGATCAGGAGTCCATCTCTGAACCAGTTGCTCTGCCCAGAGAAAGGGATACTTTGCTTGGCTTAGGGCTGACTGGCTAGGGGTGGAGTTGACTTCCTCTAAAGCACATTGGCTTCATGGGGCAGGAAGGGCGTGATTATGTACGGATATAGATATCTAAAGAGAATTGAGTAGTTAACAAAAGAAGAGGGAGTGGATTATTTTTTAGGCAAACACAATATTCACTATTCTTGGAAGATACTGAGGGTAAGGTTCTTCAATTCTATAACATGAAAGTTTAAATTTTGATGAGGCAGGCATTCTGATCTGTCAGGATCATATTAGCCACAAAATATAGTCCAATTAATCAAATGAGTGAACCCAAGGAGCAGAATTGTTTATCATGATTCATCTCGTGGCAGAGACATGTTGGCCAAAAATTATGATTTTGGTTTAATTATAATGAGGGTTAATTCTTCTGCCTGATTAATTAACCAATATATTTACCTTCTTTAGAACATTACAATAGAATTATGTTCTCAGAATGGATAAGAATGACAACCATTCTTTTTTTAATTGCAGGAGAGCATGTATCTAAAGATTTGCATAAAATTGCTCAGGTATAAATTAAAAAGGAAACGGCTGGAACATAGTCTTTTTTTAATGCTATTTGAAATAGTAGTTTGAAATACTTAACTTCAGTGTGATTTTGAAGGTGATATTGCAAAAAAAAAAAGTCTCTCAAAGAATCCTTAAGTGTCTCGGATCATTTTATTGAGATCGTAAAGACAGATTTTAGTTTAAAAATGCTTAGAATTGTCTAATACTTGCTGCTGTTTTTAACCAGTTCCTCTGTTAAGTGAAGCAAAGTATATCAAAGCTCAATGGTAAAAAGTTCATCTTGAAATTAGCTTATTGGTTATGCTGACTATTTAAATGAGAAATCAACATGTGCAGTGTATTGAGGAAAAAGAGACCACAGATTTGGGGTATGTGTTTGGTGAAATGATAGATCTGTAATTTGGGGAAGTTTAGAGGAGCTCTTGTTGTAGGAAAGTCATCCCTTAGGGTGTGTTCTGCAAGATATAAATCCAAGGTCTTCAAGAAAATTAAATAATTTTTAAGATGAGATCTTGTCATTCAAAACAGGATTTAATGATTTCCATCAGCAGAAGGTTGTCCCAGAAGGCCATCTTCACTTGAAAATAGTTAAATATTCTGCAACTTCTTGTTACTTAAACTGTGGTCTATGGACCAGAAAGATCATTATCATGGAGAGCTTGTTAGATCTGCAGAGTCTCACCTCCATCCTAAACCAGCTGAATCTTAATCTGCCTTTTTAATAAGATCCCCAGAGGATTCATCTGCTCATTAAAGTTTGATCATGGATTACTAAATCTCAATTAGGGAGATTTCCACAGTCCACAGAGTACTGGGGGGGGTAGGGGTTCATAGGCCAAAGAATTCATGTTTCTACAGATTCTCTCACAAAAGTCCTTAGATATATCATAGAATTTCCATTTCCATTTACTGTGATGACTACACATGATGTTTCCTACTATAGTCTATATTACTTTTTAAAATTTTATTTTAAATGAGCTGTCTCTAGAACAAAGTCTTTGAGTTGAGCATCCTAGGTTTGAAATCTGGATCTGCCACTTCCCAAACATCTGACTTTGGGTAAGTTACTTCCATAGTCAAAACCTAGTTTTATCATCTCTAGAATCTTTAGATTGTGGGAAAAAATCTCTAGAATATCATCTCTACATGATACTGGTTTCATACTGTAAGACACTTAAATGTACCAGTCCAGGCCCTGGTACATATAAAGAACTCAGTGAATATTAGTTCCTTTCCTCCTTGCTGGAACATGCAGTCCATTAAAACCTTAGAATCATCTACTACAAATGATGCAAAGACTACAGAAAGTCTTCCCCTATGTAGCAAAACTGTAATGTGGTTCCTGTAAAACATGAGATTTTAAACAGTTCTCCTTGCCAAGTTAAGTGATTCTCAAAATAATATTTAAATAATTAAAAAGAATTGCATTGTTTAGTGTGGTCCATCTGGATGCCAAATTGCACTCACCAAATGATAATTTGGATTTTTTAATATAATTGATACATTACTGTGCTTCCTGAGTCTGATTTATCAGACTCAGCAAAGTAGGCTTTGCTACTTTTTTGCTACTTAGCTTTTATTCAGTGACTGCTTCTGGGTTCCATGAAAAAGTGTCCACTTGCTAAGTTTCCTTGACTTCCCTGCAATCTTTGTCTAGGGAGGAGTCAGAGTGGTCCATTCCCTGATGCTTGGAAGAGTGGCTGGATGGGTTCTGATGAGTCATTGAATGACTATCGGAAAAGCTACTCCTGAAAGACAGCCTGGACTGAGAACTGTAAGCTTCGTGGACCACCAGTAGTTCTTTACAGTGAAACTGTTACTCTACTATAAACTCCCTGATCACACCATCCCAAGATGAGTGAAACTGTGAAATGATAGCTAGACTGTATGGCAGTAGTCGAGGCATGGAGGGAGCTAAGGGCAGTGCACAGGTAAATCCATGTGACTGATAGTGTGGTGGACATCATGGATTTTCTCTCCATTGTGGGCTGCAGGTCTCCACAATTCCCACTCAGAGAACAGTAGGTTATCATTTATTTTAAATGATATTTATTTATTTCAATTTATTAAAAAAATTTTTTTTTGATTAAAAAATATAGTAACGCATAAAAGAGAACATAACAAACACCCATATTCCCATCATTCAGAATTAACTGTTGATAGCCCATTTAACCATTATTGTATGTCCCATTTCCTTCCCAACATCTCCAAAAGCAACTACCATTAATAGTTTGGTGCATATCATTATATATTGCTATAAAAACTCTATTATCGAAAATGGCGGAGTGGGAGGACTTGGAGTTCGTTTCGTGTCTCCCCACAACTAGGGCACCTGCTAGATGCTGGTGGGGGACCTCAACCCCAGAGGAGATGGGAGGAACCCCCGAGTGACTGGGTAGGATGTGGTGGGGAGTGAGTGGAGAGGAGAAGTGGAAGCCAGACGGGACCGGCGCCCCTGAAGGGTGGCTGGGAATGGGAAGGAGTTCACACGCCTGGAGGGACCCTTGGGGCCTTGGAGGATCAGGGGGAGCAAGGCTAGTGTTTCCCCTGCCCACTTGGGCCCTGGGAAGCTAGCTGGGCTCCTGGGCTGGGTTCTCCACCCTCCAAGTCCCCTTCCGGCCACATTGGTCCTAGGGGCATGGGGTGGGGGCGGTAGAAGAGGAGAGGCGGACTGGGAGGGGCCCTCTGGGATCAGAGGATCAGGGGGGAATGTGCCTAGCATTTCCGCTGCCCACTCAGCCCTGGGGAGCCTGCTTGGCTCCCGGGCCTGGTCCTCCACCCTCCAGGACTCCCTCCAGCCACGTGGGCCCTAGGGGCATGGGAGGGAGGGAGGGAGGAGAGGGGAAGGGGCAGAGAGGCAGACTGTGGGGGGGGGACCCTCTGGAACTGGAGGATCAGGGGAGGTGTGGCGGGTGATTCCTGCACCCAGTTGGGTTCCAGGAAGTCTGATGTGCTCCTGGGCTGGGTCCTTTACCCTCCAGGGCCCCCTCCAGCCACGTGGATCCTAGGGACAAGGCAGGGGGAGAAGAGGAGAGGCGGATGGGAATGGACCCTCTGGGATCAGAGGATCAGTGGGGAACGTGCCTAGCGTTTCCCCTACCTACTCAGGTCTCGGGGAGCCTGCTGGGCTCCCGGGCCTGGTCCTCTGCCCTCTGAGGGTCCTAGGGGCGTAGGAGGGAGGGAGGAGGCGTGAAGAAGAGGAGGGGACAAAGGGGAAGGACCCTCTGAGATTAGAGGATTGGGGGGGAACACTTCTAGCATTTCCCCTGCCCACTCTGGCCCAGGGAGCCTGCTGGGGTCCCACACCTGGTCCTCCACCCTCCAAGTCTGGAGGCACCCCTGGGCTCCTCCAGCCACACTGAGCCTAGCCCCGCTCCCCACAGCCAAGGCCTTTTGCAGCCTTTTTTTTTTTTTTTCTGCTGTTGTGGTTCTGTTTTACCTTCCAGTTGTTGTTTCATCTACACTTTTATTTTTTCTAACATATCTGTTAGTTTTCTAATCTTATTTTATTTTTTACTCTTTGTTATTGTCCTGCTCCTTTTTTTTTTTTTTTTTTTTTTTTTTGCTGCCCCTCGCAGCTTGCGGGATCTTAGTTCACCAGCCAGGGGTTGGACCTGAGCTCCTGTGGTGGGAGCTCCATATCTGAACCACTGGACTAACAGAACCTCAGATCCCAGGGAATATTCACTGGAGCGAAGTCTCCTGGAGGTCCTCATCTTGGCACAAAGACCCGGCCCTGCCCAACAGCCTACAAACTCCAGTGCTGGAGGCCTCAGGCCAAACAACCAGTAAGACAGGAACAAATTCCCACCTATCAAAACAAAACAAAACAAAACAAAAAAATGTCACAGATGAAGGAGCAAGGTAAAAAACTACAAGACCAAATGTAGAGGAAATAGGCAACCTACCTGAAAAAGAATTCAGAGTAATGATAGTAAAGATGATCCAGAATCTCGGAAATAGAATGGAGGCACGGATTGAGAAAATACAAGAAATGTTTTACAAAGATCTAGAAGAACTAAGGAACAAACAAACAGATGAACAAAACAATAACTGAAAAGAAAAATACACTGGAAGGAATCAATAACAGAATAACTGAGGCAGAAGAACCAGTAAGTGAGCTGGAAGACAGAATGGTAGAAATAACTGCTGAGGAGCGGAATAAAGAAAAAATAATGAAAAGAGTTGAAGACAATCTCAGAGACCTCTGGGACAACACTAAATACACCAACATTCGAATTATAGGGGCCCCAGAAGAAGAAGAGAAAAAGGAAGCATCTGAGAAAATATTTGAAGAGTTTGTAGTCGAAAACTTCCTTAACTTGGGAAAGGAAATAGTCACCCAAGTCCAGGAAGCACAGAGAGTCACATACAGGATTAAACCTAGGAGAAACACATCAAGACACATATTAACAAACTAACAAAAATTAAATTCAAAGAAAAAATATTAAAAGCAGCAAGGGAAAAACAAAAAATAACATACAAGGGAATCCCCATAAGGTTATCAGCTGATTTTTCAGCAGAAACACTGCAGGCCAGAAGGGAGTGGCAGGATACACTCAGAGTGATGAAAGAGAAAAACCTTCAACCAAGATAACTCTACCCAGCAAGGATCTCATTCACATTCGATAGAGAAATCAAAAGCTTTGCAGACAAGCAAAAGCTAAGAGAATTCAGCACGCTGAAGGAACTTCCCTAGGCGGGAAACACAGGAGAAGAAAAAGACCCACAAAAACAAACCCAAAACAATTAAGAAAATGGAAATAGAAACATACATGTCAATAATAACCTTGAATGTAAATGGATTAAATGCTCCAACCAAAAGACACAGACTGGCTGAATGGATACAAAAACAAGACCTATATATGCTGTCTACAAGCGACCCACTTCAGACCTAGGGACATATACAGACTGAAGATAAAGGGATGGAAAAAGATATTCCATGCAAATGGAAATGAAAAGAAAGCTGGAGTAACAATACTCAGATAAAAGAGACTTTAAAATAAAGACTGCTACAAGCAATAAGGAAGGACACTATATAATGACTGATGGATCAATCCAAGAAGAAGATATAACAATTATAAGTATTTATGCACCCAACATAGGAGCACCTCAGTACATAAGGCAAATGCTAGCAACCATAAAAGGGGAAATCGACAGTAACAAAATAATAGTGGGGGACTTTAACACCCCACTTACACCAATGGACAGATCATCCAAACAGAAAATAAATAAGGAAACACAAGCTTTAAATGACACAATAGACCAGATAGATTTAGTTGATATTTATAGGACATTCCACCTGAAAGTGGCAGAATACACTTTCTTCTCAAGTGCGCACGGAGCATTCTCCAGGATAGATCACACCTTGGGTCACAAATCAAGCCTCAGAAAATTTAAGAAAATTGAAATTGTATCAGGCATCTTTTCTGACCACAACACTATGAGATTAGAAATTAATTACAGGAAAAAAACTGTGAAAAACACAAATTAGTGGAGGATAAACAGTTTGCTACTAAATAACCAAGAGATCGCTGAAGAAATCAAAGAGGAAATTAAAAAATACATAGAAACAAATGGCAATAAAAACACAATGTCCCAAAACCTATGGAAAGCAGCAAAAGCAGTTCTAAGAGGGAAGTTTATAGCAATTCAGTCTCACCTTAAGAAACAAGAAAAATCTCAAACAATCTAACCTTACACCTAAAGGAACTAGAGAAAGAAGAACAAAGAAAACCCAAAGTCAGGAGAAGGAAAGAAATCATAAAGATCAGAGCAGAAATAAATGAAATAGAAATGAAGAAAACAATAGCAAAGATAAATAAAACTAAAAGTTGGTTCTTTGAGGAGATAAACAAAATTGATAAACCCTTAGCCAGCCTCATCAAGAAAAAGGAGAGGATGCAAATCAATAAAACTGAAATGAAAAAGGAAAAACCACAACTGACAGTGCAGAAATACAAAGGATTATAAGAGACTACTGCAAACAACTATATGCCAATAAAATGGACAACCTCAAAGAAATGGACAAATTCTTGGAAAGGTACATTTTTCCAAGACTGAACCAGGAAGAATTAGAAAATATAAACAGACCTATCACAAGTAATGAAATTGTAATTAAAAATCTTCCAACAAATGCGAGTCCAGGATCAGATGGCTTCACAGGTGAATTCTATCACACATTTAGAGAAGAGCTAACACCTATCCTTCTCAAACTCTTCCAAAAAAACTGCAGAGGGAGGAACACTCCCAAATTTGTTCTATGAGGCCACCATCTCCCTGATACCAAAGCCAGACAAAGATATCACAAAAAAGGAAAATTACAGACCAATATCACTCATGAATATAGATGCAAAAATCCTCAACAAAATACTAGCAAACAGAATCCAACAACACAGTAAAAGGATCATACACCATGATCAAGTGGAATTTATCTCAGGAATGCAAGGATTCTTCAATATATTTAAATCAATTGATGTAATACACCATATTAACAAATTAAGGAATAAAAACCATATGCTCATCTCAATAGATGCAGAAAAAGCTTTTGAAAAAATTCAATACCGATTTATGATAAAAATGCTCCAGAAAATGGGCATAGAGGGAACCTACCTCAATATAATAAAGACCATATATGACAAACCCACAGCCAACATCATTCTCAATGGTAAAAAACAAAGCATTTCCACTAAGATCAGGAACAAGGCAAGGATGTCCACTCTCGCCACTATTATTCAACATAGTTTTGAAAGTCCTAGCCATGGCAATCAGAGAAGAAAAAAATAAAAGGAATACAAATTGGAAAAGAAGAAATAAAACTGTCACTGTTTGCAGATGACATGATACTCTACATAGAAAATCCTAAAGATGCTACCAGAAAACTACTAGAACTAATCAATGAATTTGGTAAGGTTGCAGGATACAAAATTAATGTACAGAAATCTCTGGCATTCCTATACACTAACAAACAACGAATAATCAGAAAGAGAAATTGAGGAAACAATCCCATTTACCATCGCAACAAAAAGAATAAAATACCTAGGAATAAACCTACCTAAGAAAGCAAAAGACCTGTACTTAGAAAACTATAGAACACTGATGAATGAATCAAAGATGACGTAAACAGGTGGAGAAATATACCATGTTTTTGGGTTGGAAGAATCAATATTGTGAAAATGACTATACTACCCAAAGCAAGCTACAGATTCAATGCAATCCCTATCAAGTTACCAATGGCATTCTTCACAGAAATAGAACAAAAAATTTTACAATTTGTATGGAAACACAAAAGACCCTGAATAGCCAAAGCAATCTTGAGAAAGAAAAATGGAGCTGGAGGAATCAGGCTCCCGACTGCAAACTATACCACAAAGCTACAGTAATCAAGACAGTATGGTACTGGCACAGAAACAGAAATATAGGTCAATGGTACAGGATAGAAAGCCCAGAGATAAACCCACGCACATATGGTCACCTCATTTATGACAAAGGAGGCAAGAACGTACAATGCAGAAAAGACAGCCTCTTCGATAAGTTGTGCTGGGAAAACTGGGCAGCTACATATAAAGAATGAATTAGAATACTGCCTAACACCATACACAAAAATAAACTGAAAATGGATTAAAGACCTAAATGTAAGACCAGACACTATAAAACTCTTAGAGGAAAACATATGAAAAACACTCTTTGACATAAACCACAGCAAGATCTTTTTTGACCCACTTTTTAGAGTAATGAAAATAAAAACAAAAATAAACAAATGGGACCTAATTAAACTTAAAAACTTTTGCACAGCAAAGGAAACCCTAAAGAAGACAAAAGACAACCCTCAGAATGGGAGAAAATATTTGCAAACGAAGCAACAGACAAAGGATTAATCTCCAAAATATACAAACAGCTCAATATCTAAAAAGCAAACAACTCAATTAAGAAATGGGTGGAAGACCTAAATAGATATTTTACCAAGGAAGACATACAGATGGCCAAGAGGCACGCGCAAAGATGCTCAACATCACTAATTATTAGAGAAATGCAAATCAAAACTACAATGAGGTATCATCTCACACTGGTCAGAATGGCCATCATCAAAAAATCTAGAAACAATAAATGCTGGAAAGGGTGTGGAGAAAAGGGAACCCTCATACACTGTTGGTGGGAATGTAAATTGATACAGCCACTGTGGAGAACAGTATGGAGGTTCCTTAAAAAACTAAAAATAGAACTGCCTTATGACCCAGCAATCCCACTACTGGGCATATACCCTGAGAAAACCATAATTCAAAAGGACACATGTACCCCAGTCTTCACAGCAACCGTATTTACAATAGCCAGGACATGGAAATAACCTAAATGTCCAATGAGAGATGAATGGATAAAGAAGATGTGGCACACATATACAATGGAATATTACTCAGCCATAAAAAGGAACGAAATTAGGTCTTTTGTAGACATGTGGATGGACCTAGAGTCTGTCATACAGAGTGAAGTAAGCCAGAAAGAGAAAAACAAATATCATATATTAATGCATATATGTGGAATCTAGAAAAATGGTACAGACGAACCTATTTGCAGGGCAGGAATAGAGACGTAGATGTAGAGAATGGACATGTGGACACAGGAGGGAAGCGAGGGTGGGACGATTTGGGAGATTATGATTGACATATATACACCACCGTGCATAGAATAGATAGTGGAAACTTGCTATAAAGCACAGGAAGCTCAGCTCAGTGATTTGTGCTCACCTAATGGGTGGGATGGGGGGTGGGGTGGGAAGGAGGTCCAAGAGGGAGGGGATGTAGGTATACATATAGCTGATTCACTTCATTGTACAGCAGAAACTAACACAACATTGTAAAGCAATTATACTCCAATAAAAAAAATACCCTCTATATCTATTCTTCTATCTCTCCATATCCATAGCCAATGTATAGTGTTATTTTGTGAGTGCTTTCTAAAATGTACATAAAGATCATTCCTGGGACTTACCTGGTGGTCCAGTGGTAAAGACTCCATGCTCCTAGTGCAGGGGGCCCAGGTTCGATCCCTGATCGGGGAACTAAGATCCTACATACCACAACTAAGCCCGTGCCAAACTACTGAGCCCGTGTGCTCTAGAGCCTGCATGCCACAACTATAGAAGCCTGCATGCCGCAATGAAGAGCCTGCGTGCTGGCCACAGCAAAGACCCAGCGCAGCCAAAATAAAATAAATAAATAAAATTAAAATGTACGTAAGGATAGTTCCTTTTGAACATCACCCATCTACCTTCACCATGCTTTTGAGATCCTGCCATGCTGATAGGTTGGTTCATTCCTTTTAGTATAGATGTAATCAATTTCTTTTAACAGTAATAGAGCTTTCAGTCTTAAAAATAGACCACATTTTACTAATCTCTTTTCAGGATTTGTAGGTTGTGGCTATTATCTAGCAGCCATCAGTAGATCTGTGAATGCACTGTTATTTCTGCTCCTACCCTAATGGTTTGCTTATTTATCTAATGGCTGCTGTCTTCATTAGGGATTAGCACATTAATTGAAACAGTACTTATCCCTCTTGGTAACGTGATGAGTTGTCTGTTTTATTCTTTTGTCCTCAAGGCTGAAAGGTGGTGTGTGCACACTTTGGTGAGCTCAGAAACCCTAAATAAAGGACAGTGGATTAAATAATTCATTTGGTAAGAACAGGAGTCTACTCAAGTGTCCTCCTCTAATTTCTTGGCTATTGTTAGACACAGAACAATGAATAGATTACCTCTGTACTTAAGCAGGTCCAGGCTTACTTCAGCATTCACAACTTGCCTCTCTTATTGGTGGCTAGGTAAGGAAGCTTCTGTGGCTTCTGCCTGTCAAGGGAAATGTGTTTATGTACCTTTATTAGCAATGTGTATGGATTAATGACACTAAGGTTTTGAGGTCATCTTCATGCCACACTGGAGCAGTTATTTAAGTGGAAACATTATCTTCCATATAAACTATATTTTCTAGTTGCCTCAAGACTCTTTTATCTTCTTATACCCTTTATTAAGAACTTAGTCCAAATTGTGAAATAAAAATGTAGCTGTGTAAAGTTGTACATTGATATGAAATATAGTACAAAGAAGTTAAATACCCTAGAAGTTGAGTTATGGTCTAACTCAGAGGAAGTGAAACTGTAAGCAAGACTATGAGAGAGAGAGAGAGAGGAGAGAGAAAGAGAGGAAGAGAGAGAGATTGATATTGTGTGTGTGTGTGTGTGCACACACATGTGCACCATACTTTGGGTTGGTGGTGTAAACAAGCACATTATAACAACATTATAAAGTATTATGTTCTGACTACCCTCTCTGATCCATTCCAGTCAGGTTTTCTCCCTACCACTCCACTGTAACCCTTCAGGTTACAGTTACCAGTAAACTCTCTTTGCCAAATTCTGTAGTTAATTCTCCGTCTTCATCTCACTCTGCCCCTAAGAGTATGTGATACATTTCATCACTCCCTCCTTGAACCGGTTTCTTCATTTGGCTTTCAGGGACCACACAGTCTTCTCCCTTGATTATCCAGTCTTTTTCAGTCTCTCTTGTGACATACCCTTCATCTTCCAGACCTCTGCATGTCAGTGTATCCAAAGGTTCAGTTTTTCCATATCTTTATTTTTTCCCATAACCGTTAGATGTCATCACAGCACATCACACCTTTAAGTACCATTTATAATGTAATTATTCTCAAATTTATATCACCAGTCCAGATCTCTTCCTTGATATTCTAACTCTCATGTCCAATCTGCCTCCTTGGCAACTCCTCTTGGAAAATAAATTCCTAGTACTCCTTAAAATGTGTAAAACTGAAATCTTAAGTTTCACACCCCAAACCTTTGTGACCTCAGTATTCCCCATTTCAATAAATGACACTTCTAATTATCCCGTTATTCAGGCCACAAACCAAGGAGTCGTTCCTGACTCCCTTTCCCACTTCTGTACGCCACATCCATTTTGTCAGCAAATTTGTTGTTTTACCTTAAAAACATACCCAGATAGTGACCATTTATCACCATCTCCATTGCTACCACTGTAGTCTAAGTCACTATATAGACTCTGGCTTGTACTATGGCAATAGCCTCAACTAGCCTGTCTTTTCCAGTCTTGTCAGTTTACAGGGTGGTCACTTCATAGCAACTAGAATGATGCTCTTGAAACATAAATCCAATTGTGTTATTGTATTTTGCTTGAAACCTTCAGATGATTTCCCATCACACTTGGAATGAAATAGAAAGTCCTTACAGTACCAACCAAGCCCTATAAGATCCAGCCTTTCTTGGAGCCTTTGCACTTGCTATTTTCTCCGCCTGGAGTACTCTTTTAAGACGTCTTCATGGTTTACTCCCTCCCTTCACTCACAGTTCTGCACAGATGCCACTTCATTCGTGATGACTTTCCTGACCACTGTATCTAAAGAGCACATTTCTTCCACTATTGTCTTTCCCCTTAATTTGCTTCATTTTCTTCCTGTTTTTTTATGTGGTGCCTGTCTTCTTCCTGACTAGAACATCAAGTCCAAGTGGACAGGGACTCTTTAAGATGCATCACCAGACCTGAGAATAAGGTCTGGCCCATGCCTCTGTTGAATGGGTCAATGAATGGATTCCATTTCATTCTGCCTCCTCCTCTGTATCTTCAGTGTAGTTATAATTATTGAACACTTACCATTTTAGAGGATGTTGTCAGGAGGAGCATCTAGTTCCCTTGCTCGTATCCCCATCCTACCCCATTGCACATTTTCACAGGTATTGAGAAATTTGCTCAAGAAAACATTAATATTTCTGCAGACATTTTAGAAGCCATGGTGCCTCCCTTACTTCTCAGGTTCCAATCTTTCTCTTAAATGTTCTGTAGAGCTTCAGTGAATTGTGGGTGAGAAAGATAGAAAGACAGCAGAAATGTTACATGTTGGATATGTCTGCTTGTTTAGAATATTAAGAAATAAGGAGAGAAAGTTTAAATTAATAAAAAAAAGTCTTAGTCTTGCATATGTTCATGTACATACACATATTTTGAAGTATGTATTTCTTGGTGCGAATATATACTGAAATTTGCTAAGTGAAGTTCTTTTGGCTCTGTTATTATATATGTAACATTTAAAAATTAGAACATTATCTATATGCGAATGAGCACAATAATAATTGTAAGTGATTGAAAACAGGTGAATTTCTTTAGTAAATGATTGTTTTAATTCTACTTGGTATGTAGTAAAAGGGATAAACATTAGCCTTGTATGTTTGCAAATGATTTAATTAAAAATTTCCAAACTGAGGAGGTGTTACTGTAATTTTAACAGTTAAAAGGAAGAACTAAGACTTGTTTTTCTTGGTTCAGATGTGAGAAAGTTCTTTAGGCGACTCCATCTTGACCCTTGAGAGAATTTCTATGTCCTCATACAAGCCCCAGAAGCCAATGTTATTCCTTAAATCAGGAAGGTCATTACTTACCGTTGGCCCTCCAAGCAATTCCAAAGTGACGCATTTCCTTGCTCACCCTGATTGGTTCTAGAAGCCATGGGAAAGAAAGATGGCCTGCTGAGGGATCGGTTGGGCTAATTTAATGTTGAAAAGGACCACCACTTTCTAAACTATCTCTTGGTTTACTGAATTATCCCTCAGAGGCAAAGGAAGAATGGCAAAATGTTACATGCCATAAACATGCAAGCAAACATATTAGCCCTGTGTTGAATCAGAATAACTCTGATGGTGTCTATCCCAAGAGTGCCCCAAGAGACTAGGACATTCGTTTCTTTGTCATGACCACTGGTGGGGATTGGTGAAGTGGATTTGGGGTGCTTCTCTTGATCCTGGCCATGGGTATCCCCCTTGGATTTTCTCCCTGAATCCTCTATATCCTCTGTTACAATTTTTCTGTTTTCCACCTTCTCCTAACAAGAGCATCCAGGTATGACATCAGGAGAGCTAGTATATCAAAATAGTGCCATATCTGTCTTTTGGGGTGGCTTCTGAAGTCTAGGCCTCTACTTAATAGGTATATGGGGCCTGAGAGTGGGGTCTGATGATAGTGGTGCAGGGCTGGTGCTTTTGATTGGTAGGAGAGTAAGCCCATAGAAAAGTGCTTTATGATCTGACAATTGATCTTTTGATTGTGTCTGGAACAGAAGGATTCTTGCTTTTATTTTATAACTTTTCATTATAAGCCCAACAATTGTCATATTAGCGCATTACCTTAACAATTGCTGAAAAGACCTATTTGGGAGCATATCCTCAGAAGCCCCTCTCTTCACTCAGGCCCATCCACTTTGAAATTTCTTTCTCTCTGGTTACTGTCTCCAATGTTGTTATTATTGTTTTTTTCTTCTCCCCGGTTCTGTTGGGGTCATGGAGAGTGTAGGGGGATGGAAAACATCTTTATGGGATCTGGCTTGGCCATGAGTATCTAATAACAAAAGCAATCAGGCATCCTGCACTCTGAAGATTTATATACCACTAAGATATCTAACCTTTGTTATAAATAGAGTGTCTGTCTCCTTCCTAGTCTTGAGTGACATTACAGAAAACCTCTTCTGTTATCATACACTTAGGAAATGCGGGCAACGAACTAGGCAGTTAGTGGTGACAGGGTGAGGAGCACATCCAGTCATGCTGAAGAAAGAAGATGCTTATTGACATTAGGTACTAGACTACTTCAAACAAAGGCAAAGAAGTGCATGCTCAGGAACAAAGTGACCTTTGTGCATAGCTAAATCCACTCAGCTGCTGAGAACAGATGTGTACAACTCTATGAATTCCATGGAATGACATGGGATTCCTCCCTGTCTTATTTTGTACACAAATTTTACGGTGCTATACAAACTCTTCTGAACCTTGCTTTTAAACTCATCGTATTTTGGAGATTGTTTCATAATATTATATAAAGAGCTGCCTAGGTCTTTTCAATGGTGCCATAATATTTTATTATTTTGATGTACTATAATGTTTTAAAATACAGTGCTCTATTATTGAATATTTAAATTACTTCCAATATGCGAATATGGCTTTTTTGGGGGAATGCTCTAAATAAATTCTTGTGCATATATCTTTGTGTGCATTTGTAAGTGTATTTGTAGCATAATTTCCCAGAAGTGGAATTGCTGGGTCAAGAGTATGTGAATATTTTAATTTGGAAAAATATTGTCAAATCATCTTTCATTAAGTACATGCCAGTTTATACTTCCATCTGCAATACACAGGAATACCTGTTTCTTCACTCCTTTTGCCAACATACCAACTGGGTATTACCAAGTATTTCGATCTCTGCCACTAATGATGACTAAATCATGGAATCTTGCATAGTTTTTATTTGTATTTCTTTTATTATTAATGATATTTAATATCTTTTAAAACATTTAAATGTCATTTTAATTTCCTTTTCCTTGAATTCTTTTCATGTCTTTTGTCGATTTGTGCTTTTTCTCTTTAAAAAATTAGATCAGTTAATGGTTTATCTATTTTATTTGTTTTTTCAAAGAGCCAGATCTTGAATTTAATTATCAATAATTTAATATTACTAATATTACTGATATTTTTTCTAATTTCCAAGTCACTGATTGCTGTTTTCATTTGCATTACTTCTTCCTTCTGTGTTGATTTTTTTAAAATATTAAATGAAACAAGCCTGGCAATAATGATGAAAATAGCAGATGCTGGGGGATGAGTACATGGGAGTTTATTATAGCATCTTTTCTACTTTTGTGTTTGTTAGAAACACTGTAGAATAAATGAATGCCCTGATCAAGTTCTGTGCAAATTAATCTGAAAGCCTTACAAAGTAAATGATTTTCTTGAAAAAATATAAATTAACAAAAGGCTGTTGCTTTTTCTCTGTCCCTTTTTGCCCTCTTTTTATTTTTATTTTTTTTTTTATTTTTTATTTTTTTTGCTGTACGCGGGCCTCTCACTGCTGTGGCCTCTCCCGTTGCGGAGCACAGGCTCCGGACACACAGGCTCCGCGGCCATGGCTCGCGGGCCCAGCCGCTCCGCGGCATGTGGGATCTTCCGGGATCGGGGCACGAACCCGTGTCCCCTGCATCGGCAGGCGGACTCTCAACCACTGCGCCACCAGGGAAGCCCTGCCCTCTTTTTAAAAAAAGAATGTATTTACTGTAAAAAAAAAAACCTTTAATTAAAAAAATGTACATTTACAGAGAAGTGGCAAAGGTACTACAGAGAGTTCCTTTAAACCCCTTACTCACTATTCCCACTGTTAACATCGTACACTACCATGGTACATTCATCAAAACTAGGAAACCGACACTGGCACCTTACTACCAAGTAAATAGCCGACTTTATATGAGTTTCACCAGTTCTTCCACAAATGCATCTTTCTGTTCCAGGACCAATCGAGTGTGCCACAGGTATATGGGTTGTCATATCTCCTGAATCTCCTCTGGTCTATGGCAGCTTCTCAACCTTTCCTTGTTTGTCATGACCTTGACAGTCTTGAGGAGTACTGGCCTGATACCCTGTAGAATGTTCCCTAATCTGGGTGTTTCTGATATTTTCCCCATGATTAGACTGGGGTTATATGATTTTGGAAAGAATAGCATAGAGGTGAAGTGCCCTTCTCATCGTATTTTATCAGGGCATATGTGATATTTCCATGATGCCACTGAGAATGTGAACCTTTACCATTTGGTTAAGGTGGTGTCTACCAGGTCTCTGTACTGTACCTTTGCTCTTTCCCTATTCTGTCCACTGGAGATGAATCACAGTCTGGCCCTTTTGAAGAAAGGATAGTGGTGGGAATTAAGCTCTACCTCCCAGGATCTTGAGATCTCACGTGGCCCTTGTACTCACCTGTCATGTGCTTCCGCTGAACTCCTCTCAGGTTTTAACTGCTCTTCCTAGACTGGAGCAGCTTGCTTTTCAGTGAATACCTGTTGACTATTTGGGGATTTTCCTGTTATTGAGTCTTTAGACGCTCTTTTGCTCTGGTAGATTTTGTGGCTACTGGTGGTTTTTCCCTACCCACTTACATTTCAGCATTTGTGGTTTGTTGTAATTGTTGCCTTTGAGTGTTTGGTTTATGTGCCTTTGAGTGTTTGGTTTATCACCTAGTTCCTTTTTTTTTATGTGGAGATTGTGAGAGATCCAAAAACTGTGCCTCCCT
The DNA here is from genome assembly GCF_964341445.2 of Mesoplodon mirus. Classification (NCBI taxonomy): domain Eukaryota; kingdom Metazoa; phylum Chordata; class Mammalia; order Artiodactyla; family Ziphiidae; genus Mesoplodon; species Mesoplodon mirus. The sequence continues at coordinate 88,357,818 of NC_138976.1, read as the reverse complement.
TTGCTTCAGTCTTGTGTTTATGAGTTTTCATGATGCTGTATTACTTGGCATAGATATTCTGCCTGCTAGATATTTATGGAGTATAATCTTTGCAATGAGAAACGTTTTAACGCTATGAATGCATTAAAAAATACTGGGATCGTAACCTTTTCTTTTCCTCCTTTCTCTCCTTCCTCCCTCTCCTTCTTTCTCTTTTTTTTCCTTCCTTCTTTTCCACCTCCTTCTTTTCCTTCTTTTTTTTTCTTTTTCATTTTCCAGCTTTGCTTTTATCACTTTGGAATCATTCTAGTTTTTTAAATTAAGAAGTTGAATATTTTATTATTAAATTGTTTCTTATTTTCTTGCATGACTCTTGCTCCACTGTATAACAATAGCAAACACAGTATACTGCAAAATTAAGATAGTATTTTTCTTCATCTGACACTGTGCAACTAACAAAAACTTTTCTCCACTGCCAGTCATTTCCAATGGGAAGATAATTAAGTATTTTGAACCAAATCCAGGGATGGATGTGAGCAAGTTACAATATTATATAAGGCTTAAGATAGCAGTGTTACCCTTGAGTTACATACTTTTTATCACTAGTTTTACCACAGCTAGTTTTAGGAATTCTGAATATTATAGCTGGAGCCTAGCCTAAAAATCATAGGGTGCTATGAAAAAGACTCACAGTTTTTATCTGATGTTGTTAGGAACTTAAGGAGTACTTTCTTTTGGTAACATTGTTACAAGTAGTTTATTTTGCAAAAGTTGGTGTTAAAAACTCTTCCGTCCTCCACTAATTTAAAACAAGTATGCTAGATTAAGTTCTTTCAAACTAGTTTATTTAGGGGTTCCATTTTCACTCCTCAGTGGATTTTATGTATTTCTCATATGCTTCTTCACTCATTAGTTCATCTAGTTCTGAAGGGTTACTGAGTGTCATCTTGATCAGCCAACCATCTTCCTAATAAGATTTGTTGACAAGTCCTGGATTTTCTGCTAGAGCTTCATTCATTACAGTTACTTTTCCTGATAGAAGATATAAATTCATATGGTAATTTGGAAGTTTTATGTTATTTTCTGTATGTCATTATTATCCTTATAGTTACAGTCTAATGTAGCATACTTAATTTTCATCTTTATGAACAAAGAGAAATAAGTATTCTTGCAGTTTTTCCTGCCCTTTTCGTTTTCCTGACTACCCTGACTTTAGCTGATTACATTATCTTTTTCTGTTTTCCTGGTGTTCACTTTGAACCTTTCCATATACATACTTCTATTACTGGATTAATCAGAATTAAATGATATATTTTAATTTCTACCAATGTACTTGTACTCCATTCTCTTTTTCAGCCCTTATCTCCAAGATTTTGTTATTAAGTAAAACCAGAAGAAATTAATGTTTTTACAGGTTAAAATGACAGAATATTGGCAGTTTCATGATGGATATAATTGGATCACTACCCAAATAACTATTTCTTTAACTTTAATTACTTTACTGAAGTATGTCTTGATTTTTATCTCTCTGATTCATTATTTCTTGGTATATGGCATAACCTCTCAATCTGTAGTTTTAAATCTAATTTTATTTAAGATAATTGTCTTGCATTAAATATTTGATTTTTTTCTTCTCTTCAGTTAATTCTCTTTTTTCAGGAACAAAAAATACTTGAATTTAGGATCTTCTTGTTTTATACTATGTATTCTATTTCCTCTCTAATCCTATAAAACTCTTTATTCATATACATTTAATTTTTATCTCTTTTCTCAGTTCTATGTTTTCTACAGTGTCTGTTCTCCTTTTTGATGTTTCCTTGATTTCTGTGATGGTTTTATTTTTCTCTTCACCTTCTTTCCTGGGCTCTGGATACTTCATATATAATTTCCTTCTGATGTCTGATCGTTTTTTTCCCTCTTGAATATTTGTATCTTTTCTTCATGCTCTTGTTTTATTTTTTTTTAATTTTTTTTTATATTTTTTATTTTTTTATTTTTTGCTTTATAACAAATTTAATCAGTTATACATATACATATGTTCCCATATCCCCTCCCTTTTGCGTCTCCCTCCCACCCTCCCTATCCCACCCCTCCAGGCAGTCACAAAGCACCGAGCTGATCTCCCTGTGCTATGCGGCTGCTTCCCACTAGCTATCTACCTTACGTTTGGTAGTGTATATATGTCCATGCCGCTCTTTCACTTTGTCACAGCTTACCCTTCCCCCTCCGCATATCCTCAAGTCCATTCTCTAGTAGGTCTGTGTCTTTATTCCTGTCTTACCCCTATGTTCTTCATGACATTTTTTCTTAAATTCCATATATATGTGTCAGCATACAGTATTTGTCTTTCTCTTTCTGACTTACTTCACTCTGTATGACAGACTCTAGGTCCATCCACCTCATTACAAATAGCTCAATTTCATTTCTTTTTATGGCTGAGTAATATTCCATTGTATATATGTGCCACATCTTCTTTACCCATTCATCCGATGATGGACACTTAGGTTGTTTCCATCTCCGGGCTATTGTAAATAGGGCTGCTATGAACATTTTGGTACATATCTCTTTTTGAATTATGGTTTTCTAAGGGTATATGCCCAGTAGTGGGATTGCTGGGTCATATGGTAGTTCTATTTGTAGTTTTTTTTTTTTTTTTTTTTTTTTTTTTGCGGTACACGGGCCTCTCACTGTTGTGGCCTCTCCCGTTGTGGAGCACAGGCTCCGGACGTGCAGGCTCAGTGGCCATGGCTCACGGGCCCAGCTGCTCCACAGCATGTGGGATCTTCCTGGACTGGGGCAGGAACCCATGTCCCCTGCATCGGCAGGCGGACTCTCAACCACTGCACCACCAGGGAAGCCCTATTTGTAGTTTTTTAAGGAACCTCCATACCGTTCTCCATAGTGGCTGTACCAATTCACATTCCCACCAGCAGTGCAAGAGTGTTCCCTTTTTACCACACCCTCTCCAGCATTTATTGTTTCTAGATTTTTTGATGATGGCCATTCTGACTGGTGTGAGATGATATCTCATTGTAGTTTTGATTTGCATTTCTCTAATGATTAATGATGTTGAGCATTCTTTCATGTGTTTGTTGGCAGTCTGTATATCTTCTGTGGAGAAATGTCTATTTAGGTCTTCTGCCCATTTTTGGATTGAGTTGTTTGTTTTTTTGTTATTGAGCTGCATGAGCTGCTTATAAATTTTGGAGATTAATCCTTTGTCAGTTGCTTCATTGGCAAATATTTTCTCCCATTCTGAGGGTTGTCTTTTGGTCTTGTTTATGGTTTCCTTTGCTGTGCAAAAGCTTTTAAGTTTCAGTAGGTCCCATGTGTTTATTTTTGTCTTTATTTCCATTTCTCTAGGAGGTGGGTCAAAAAGAATCTTGCTGTGATTTATGTCAGAGTGTTCTGCCTATGTTTTCCTCTAAGAGTTTGATAGTTTCTGGCCTTACATTTAGGTCTTTAATCCATTTTGAGCTTATTTTTGTGTATGGTGTTAGGGAGTGATCTAATCTCATACTTTTACATGTCCCTATCCAGTTTTCCCAGCACCACTTATTGAAGAGACTGTCCTTTCTCCACTGTACATTCCTGCCTCCTTTATCAAAGATAAGGTGACCATATGTGCGTGGGTTTATCTCTGGGCTTTCTATCCTGTTCCATTGATCTATCTTTCTGTTTTTGTGCCAGTACCATACTGTCTTGATTACTGTAGCTTTGTAGTATAGTCTGAAGTCAGGGAGCCTGATTCCTCCAGCTCCATTTTTCGTTCTCAAGATTGCTTTGGCTATTCGGGGTCTTTTGTGTTTCCATACAAATTGTGAAATTTTTTGCTCTAGTTCTGTGAAAAATGCCAGTGGTAGTTTGATAGGGATTGCATTGAATCTGTAGGTTGCTTTGGGTAGTAGAGTCATTTTCACAATGTTGATTCTTCCAATCCAAGAACATGGTACATCTCTCCATCTATTTGTATCATCTTTAATTTCTTTCATCAGTGTCTTATAATTTTCTGCATACAGGTCTTTTGTCTCCTTAGGTAGGTTTATTCCTAGATATTTTATTCTTTTTGTTGCAGTGGTAAATGGGAGTGTTTTCTTGATTTCACTTTCAAATTTTTCATCATTAGTATATAGGAATGCCAGAGATTTCTGTGCATTAATTTTGTATCCTGCAACGTTACCAAATTCATTGATTAGCTTTAGTAGTTTTCCGGTAGCATCTTTAGGATTCTCTATGTATAGTATCATGTCATCTGCAAACAGTGACAGCTTTACTTCTTCTTTTCTGATTTGGATTCCTTTTATTTCCTTTTCTTCTCTGATTGCTGTGGCTAAAAATTCCAAAACTATGTTGAATAAGAGTGGTGAGAGTGGGCAGCCTTGTCTTGTTCCTGATCTTAGTGGAAATGGTTTCAGTTTTTCACCATTGAGGACGATGCTGGCTGTGGGTTTGTCATATATGGCCTTTATTATGTTGAGGAAAGTTCCCTCTATGCCTACTTTCTGCAGGGTTTTTATCATAAATGGGTGTTGAATTTTGTTGAAAGCTTTCTCTGCATCTATTGAGATGATCATATGGTTTTTCTCCTTCAATTTGTTAATATGGTGTATCACGTTGATTGATTTGCGTATATTGAAGAATCCTTGCATTCCTGGAATAAACCCCACTTGATCATGGTGTATGATCCTTTTAATGTGCTGTTGGATTCTGTTTGCTAGTATTTTGTTGAGGATTTTTGCATCTATGTTCATCAGTGATATTGGCCTGTAGTTTTCTTTCTTTGTGACATCCTTGTCTGGTTTTGGTATCAAGGTGATGGTGGCCTCGTAGAATGAGTTTGGGAGTGTTCCTCCCTCTGCTATAGTTTGGAAGAGTTTGAGAAGGATAGGTGTAAGCTCTTCTCTAAATGCTTGATAGAATTCACCTGTGAAGCCATCTGGTCCTGGGCTTTTGTTTGTTGGAAGATTTTTTATCACAGTTTCAATTTCAGTGCTTGTGATTGGTCTGTTCATATTTTCTATTTCTTCCTGTTTCAGTCTTGGCATGTTGTGCATTTCTAAGAATTTGTCCATTTCTTCCAGGTTGTCCATTTTATTGGCATAGAGTTGCTTGTAGTAATCTCTCATGATCTTTTGTATTTCTGCAGTTCCAGCTGTTACTTCTTTTTCATTTCTAATTCTATTGATTTGAGTCTTCTCCCTTTTTTTCTTGATGGGTCTGGCTAATGGTTTATCAATTTTGTTTATCTTCTCAAAGAACCAGCTTTTAGTTTTATTGATCTTTGCTATCGTTTCCTTCTTTTCTTTTTCATTTATTTCTGATCTGATCTTTATGATTTCTTTCCTTCTGCTAACTTTGGGATGTTTTTGTTCTTCTTTCTCTAATTGCTTTAGGTGCAAGGTTAGGTTGTTTATTCGAGATGTTTCCTGTTCCTTAAGGTGGGATTGTATTGCTATAAATTTCCCTCTTAGAACTGCTTTTGCTGCATCCCATAGGTTTTGGGTCGTCGTGTCTCCATTGTCATTTGTTTCTAGGTATTTTTTAATTTCCTCTTTGATTTCTTCAGTGATCACTTTGTTATTAAGTAGTGTATTGTTTAGCCTCCATGTGTTTGTATTTTTTACAGCTCTTTTCCTGTAATTGATATCTAGTCTCATAGCATTGTGGTCGGAAAAGATACTTGATACAATTTCAATTTTCTTAAATTTACGAAGGCTTGATTTGTGGCCCAAGATATGATCTATCCTGGAGAATGTTCCATGAGCACTTGAGAAAAATGTGTATTCTGTTGTTTTTGGATGGAATGTCCTATAAATATCAATTAAGTCCATCTTGTTTAATGTATCATTGAAAGCTTGTGTTTCCTTATTTATTTTCATTTTGGATGATCTGTCCATTGGTGAAAGTGGGGTGTTAAAGTCCCCTACTATGATTGTGTTACTGTCGATTTCTCCTTTTATGGCTGTTAGTATTTGCCTTATGTATTGAGGTGCTCCTATGTTTGGTGCATAAATATTTACAATTGTTATATCTTCTTCTTGGATCGATCCCTTGATCATTATGTAGTGTCCTTCTTTGTCTCTTCTAGTAGTCTTTATTTTAAAGTCCATTTTGTCTGATATGAGAATTGCTACTCCAGCTTTCTTTTGGTTTCCATTTGCATGGAATATCTTTTTCCATCCCCTTACTTTCAGTCTGTATGTGTCTCTAGTTCTGAAGTGGGTCTCTTGTAGACAGCATATATATGGGTCTTGTTTTTGTATCCATTCAGCCAATCTTTGTCTTTTGGTGGCAGCATTTAGTCCATTTACATTTAAGGCAATTATCGATATGTATGTTCCTATTCCCATTTTCTTAATTGTTTTGGGTTCCTTATTGTAGGTCTTTTCCTTCTGTTGTGTTTCTTGCCTAGAGAAGTTCCTTTAGCATTTGTTGTAAAGCTGGTTTGGTGGTGCTGAACTCTCTCAGCTTTTGCTTGTCTGTAAACGTTTTAATTTCTCCATCAAATCTGAATGAGATCCTTGCTGGGTAGAGTAATCTTGGTTGCAGGTTTTTCTCCTTCATCACTTTAATTATGTCCTGCCACTCCCTTCTGGCTTGTAGAGTTTCTGCTGAGAGATCAGCTGTTATCCTGATGGGGATTCCCTTGTGTGTTATTTGTTGTTTTTGCCTTGCTGCTTTTAATATGATTTCTTTGTGTTTAGTTTTTGACAGTTTGATTAATATGTGTCTTGGCATATTTCTCCTTGGATTTATTCTGTATGGGACTCTCTGTGCCTCTTGGACTTGATTAACTATTTCCTTTCCCATATTAGGGAAGTTTTCAACTATAATGTCTTCAAATATTTTCTCAGTCCCTTTCTTTTTCTCTTCTTCTTCTGGAACCCCTATAATTCGAATGTTGGTGCGTTTAATGTTGTCCCAGAGGTCTCTGAGACTGTCCTCTGTTCTTTTCATTCTTTTTTCTTTATTTTGCTCTGCATCAGTTATTTCCACTATTTTATCTTCCACCTCACTTATCCGTTCTTCTGCCTCAGTTATTCTGCTATTGATCCCATCTAGAGTATTTTTTATTTCATTTATTGTGTTTTTAATCGTTGCTTGATTCATCTTTAGTTCTTCTAGGTCCTTGTTAACTGTTTCTTGCATTTTGTCTATTCTATTTCCAAGATTTTGGATCTGGGAAATAGAATCTTGGATCATCTTTACCATCATTATTCTGAATTCTTTTTCAGGTAGACTGCCTATTACCTCTTCATTTGTTAGGTCTGGTGGGTTTTTATCTTGCTCCTTCTCCTGCTGTGTGTTTTTCTGTCTTCTCATTTTGCTTATGTTACTGTGTTTGGGGTCTCCTTTTTGCAGGCTGCAGGTTCGTAGTTCCCGTTGTTTTTGGTGTCTGTCCCCAGTGGCTAAGGTTGGTTTAGTGGGTTGTGTAGGCTTCCTGGTGGAGGGGACTAGTGCCTGTGTTCTGGTGGATGAGGCTGGATCTTGTCTTTCTGGTGGGCAGGTCCACATCTGGTGGTGTGTTTTGGGGTGTCTGCGGACTTTTTATGAGTTTAGGCCACCTCTCTGCTAATGGGTGGCGTTGTGTTCCTGTCTTGCTAGTTGTTTGGCATAGGGTGTCCAGCACTGTAGCTAGCTGGTCGTTGAGTGAAGCTGGGTGCTGGTGTTGAGATGGAGATCTCTGGAAGATTTTTGCCGTTTGATATTATGTGGAGCTGGGAGGTCTCTTGTGGACCAGTGTCCTGAAGTTGGCTCTCCCACCTCAGAGGCACAGCACTGACTCCTGGCTCCTCAATTTGGGATGATTTGTTGTCTATTCATGTATTCCACAGATGCAGGGTACATCAAGTTGATTGTGGAGCTTTAATCCGCTGCTTCTGAGGCTGCTGGGAGAGGTTTCCCTTTCTCTTCTTTGTTCTCACAGCTCCTGGGTCTCAGCTTTGGATTTGGCCCCGCCTCTGCGTGTAGGTCGCCGGAGGGCGTCTGTTCTTTGCTCAGACAGGACAGGGTTAAAGGAGCAGCCTCTTTGGGGACTCTGGCTCACTCAGGCCGGGCGGGAGGGAGGGGCACGGAGTGCGGGGCGAGCCTGCAGCGGCAGAGGTCGGCGTGACGTTGCACCAGCCCGAGGCGCGCCGTGCGTTCTCCCAGGGAAGCCACCCCTGGATCCCGGGACCCCGGCAGTGGCGGGCTGCACAGGCTCCCGGAAGGGCGGTGTGGACTGTGACCTGCGCTCGCACACAGGCTTCTTGGCGGCGGCAGCAGCAGCCCCAGCGTCCCACGCCCGTCACTGGGCTCCGCGCTTTCAGTCGTGACTCGCGCCCGTCTGTGGAGCCCCTTTAAGCAGCGCTCTTAATCCCCTCTCCTCGCGCACCAGGAAACCAAGAGGGAAGAAAAAGTCTCTTGCCTCTTCGGCAGCTCCAGAGTTTTCCCGGACTCCCTGCCGGCTAGCTGTGGCACATTAGCCCCCTTCAGGCTGAGTTCTCGCCGCCAGCCCCAGTCCTCTCCCTGCGCTCTGACCGAAGCCCGAGCCTCAGCTTCCAGCGCCGCCTGCCCCAGCGGGCGAGCAGACAAGCCTCTCGGGCTGGTGAGTGCCACTCGGCACCGATCCTCTGTGCGGGAATCTCTCCGCTTTGCCCTACCCAGGTATGTGGGGAGTTTCTTGCCTTTTGGGAGGTCTGGGGTCTTCTGCCAGCGTTCAGTAGGTGTTCTGTAGGAGTTGTTCCATGTGTAGCTGTATTTCTGGTGTATCCGTGGGGAGGAAGGTGATCTCCGCGTCTTACTCTTCCGCCATATTACCCGGAAGTGACCCATGCTCTTGTTTTAAAATGACATTTGTTCTATTTAATTCTCTGAGATCCTGGATATGTATTTGATATTTCTATCTGCTTCATTGTAATATTTTTTATGATGTGCTTAGTTTTGTTTCTTTTCTATTTTACTGTAGTATGTTTGACTAGATCTGTTGCTAATTCCTTTTTTTTTTTTTTTTTTTTGCGGTACACGGGCCTCTCACTGTTGTGGCGTCTCCCATTGCAGAGCACAGGCTCCGGACACTCAGGCTCAGCGGCCATGGCTCACGGGCCCAGCCGCTCTGCGGCGTGTGGGATCCTCCCGGACTGGGGCACGAACCCGTGTCCCTTGCATTGGCAGGCGGACTCTCACCCACTGCACCACCAGGCCTGCTAATTCCTTTTTATTATCACTCATCTTTGAATGATGAACCAGATATTTGGGGGTGTTTTATGTTTGTAGTGTTCTGGGGTAGCAGAAGCCCTTGCTGGTGCACAGTAAAACTCCTTATGATTTAGGGTTTTGAATGTCAGCTAGTTGATGCTTCTATCTCTGAGGATGACAGAGTTTAACATTTCCTCAAACTTTAGAACTGCTCCTCTCTCCCGTCTCAGTAACATATTCTTTCAAGGAATGATGGCAAGTCTATGTGTTACTTTTTTATCCTGGTCTCTCTTGTTATTCTTGGCTGCAGTATCCAGGGAAGGTCCCACCATCACTGCACATCTTATTCTGTTGCTTCTGCCTTAAAGGGCACCATCTGCTTTGGTTTCTGTGACCTCCAGGTGCAGTTGTCCCCTCAGCATTGTTCTGTGCTCTCGTCTACCATTCGCTAAATTTGGGGACTCTTTCTCATACAATTTGGTTCTCAATTACAGGTTTCATTCTAGTTGAGGTTTGCCTTTCTACCTCTCAAATGTCTTGCTTTTAGGTAATTTTAAGGACGAATACAGGGTGGAGATATCTTAATTTTGCCCTTTAAAAATTGGAAGGCTCTGCATCATTCTCTTTTGAAATTTGTTATGTGAATTTAAAATGAGATTGAGAAGGAAATTCAGAACCATTCTCCTAAACTACTTCAGACAGACAGATAACCATTCAGGATTGGAGATACTCAGCAAAGTAGGTCAAACCATTTTTAACCTAAATATGACTGTTGGCTATTTCTGGGTCCCTATGCCTTCTCTTTGATAATGGGTTCTGTGGTTCAGGGTACCAAACTGACCCCAAAGAATTACCTATAGACCCAACATGAAGCACACCAAAATCATTGTGTGTTTTAGGGGAATAAGACACATCTTCCAAATGGTGTGATTTGAATTGTCTAGAAATATATCTTCCATGCTCTGTGCACCAATTTGGAAATTGTCCTAGACTCTAGAGAGGTAGTCAAGTATAATAGTTAAGATATAGACTCTAGAGCTAGACTGCATGAGCTCAAAACTTGACTCATCCAGTTTGCTAGTTGTGTTGCTATAGGGAAAGTATTTGAATACCTCTGTGTCTGTTTCCCCATCTCTAAATTGGGGATGATAACAACCACTTCACTAGGTCTGAGAGATCAAGTGAGCTACTATGTATAAAGCACATAAACTAGATCCTGACACTGTATTCACATGTCTGTCTCTCCAGTCTTGGGGGCGGTGGTTTGCCTGTGTCTTCCTTTCTCTTGTGGATCCAAGAAGAGTGTTGATTTTTCAGTCTGTTCAGCTTTTACTTGTTGTTCACATGGAATGGTAACATCCAAGCTCCTTACACACAGAACTGGAAACCAGAAGTATTATTGAATATTTAAACAATAGAATATTATTTACTCATGCACATATAAGTATGCGTACATATACGCAGACATGTGCACCCACCTCTGATCTTAATGAAATTACTCTGACTGGAACAATTTAAAACCAGTGGTCGGGAGTGGTATGCTCTGATGGAGTGGCAAGGGGTCAGGAAAGGCCTAGAGAGGGGAAAGCTTGGCTATCTCAGGGAAGGTGCAGAGGGCCAGGCAGCAATCTTAATCGCCCAATTAGGGTAGAGTGGGATAGGTGACATGAGAAGAAGAGTGAGAATGGAGTTCCAAAGGTAAGAATACAATTAATAATGAAATGTAAAGTTCCTTACGATTACAGAGAAGGTTACTGTTGCAGAGGAGGCAGTAACCCCTGGAGACAAGGAAGACGGGAAAAGGGAACATGGGGAAGGGATGGGACATGGAAGAAGAAACTTCTTCACTATTTCACTGCACGGACTTCTAGATCTCTGCCGATAACATCAAGAAGCTGTGGGCCTGCGTGACATGTTTGGGCTTTTCTTAAACATTGCATGTTGATAAAACGTCCGATGGAGTTTTAAGGAATGACAATATGAGCAACCCTTAATTTTTCATATTTTGTTTCCTATCCATGCTCATCAACTTGCTATTTTCAGAGAACAAATCACTTGATTTGAATTTCTGCATAAGGGGGGTATCACATGCATATCAAGACCATATAGTTCTCCATTGTGTGAATAGATTAAAATAGTCCTCATCCATCTGAAATCAGTCAAGGTCACTGCCCACCCTATTGTTAGCGCATCCAAAGGTACATTGTAACATTTGTGAGAAAGGTAAATCTTTAGGGAAAATTAAGGTGGAAAATTAAGGTTGGGGTCTGATGCACAGTTGTGTTGCCGACCCTTTTCTTCACCTTGATCTTCTCAGCCAGGGGTCATATGGGAAGAAATGGCACAGCTCTGGGCCAATTAAGCCATTCTCTGGATCTTAGCAGTCCTGATGGCCTCACCAAGGCGGGGGTGGGTGGGAGGGGTGGGGTCACCCGAACAAGGACAACATTAGGGAATCTGCTGTTTTAATATCAAGCTACTTCAAAAATTTACTAGAATATCATTTTTGCCTTGGTGTTCAAAAATCCCTTAGTAAGTGGTCATTAAGCCTACTCCTCTGCCTCTCCCGCCCTCTTCTTTTCCAGTACATTCTCTTGGCACTGGATGACAGAAATATCCCCAAACTTTTGCACATTTCAAAAATATGCTGTATCCTGAATAAGTCTCACAAAGAAAATGTTGACAGACTTTGCATCAGGCCCATAAAATTCAAACCTAAAAAAAAATTATGGGCCTGGGTCAAAGAAGCTGTTTCCAAGAAAACAGTTGGACTCCGTGCAAAGGATTTTTGACACAGAACATACTCTTCTTTTAGACAATCAGTGGGAGACTAGCTGGTCCCCAGCCATGCATAAATCTGTCCATGTACAATTGGTAGCAGTTCCTAATTGGGGGAAAGGAGGGAGGGATGGACTGGGCAGTGCAGGCTGAGAGCGGCAGGCGGGGCAGAGCCAGGAGGAAGAAGCCCAATGCTTGCTGCCACCCTTCCTGAAAACCTCCACCACAGGCCTGTACCGAGAATAAATCACCACCTCTTCTGAAGCTCAGGAAAATAAGACCATAAATAACAAGTGGATGTGCCCGAGTGCATTGTGGAATGGCCGGCTGGATATGAGAGAAGAGCAGGAAGACCGTGTCCAGGCCAGGAGAAGGGCAAATGGAGGAGCATTTGCTGAATACGAGGAAAAGCTGAGTGGCCCAATTAATTTTTATGAAAACTCTTCCTGTATCCTGACTATTCAGCCTATGCTCTCCAATAGGGGGAAATAAACAATGCTCTTGATGCCTGTTGGGTAATAAATTGTGAATAGCCTGGATGGGGGCAATCATCACTTTCCGCAAGGCTGATTTCCAAGGGCTGGGTTCACTCTCCAGACTTCTCCCCCGAACTTTCTTCCTCTGGGTTGGGACAGTCAGTACCACCATTGGAAGGCCTCTTTTGTAAATTTTTACTCCATTATGTTGCAATTTTAGCATCTCATGCATTTGGCACTTACAACATTTTTATAATGGTCTTTGGTTTATTTTTGGCTCAGTTTTAGGGCTCTCTGCCAGGCCCAAACTTCTGCTGTGTAGCTGACCCAAAATAGTTTCAAAGGCTCTGATGCAACTTGATACCAAAATTTTCTCCTCACGTGTTTAACTTAGCCCTGTAAAATTTGAAGGCCCCACAAAAGTTTTTCTGGTTAGTTATTAGACTAATAGGACGTGTTGTCTCATCGCTACATGAGGAGAGAAAGCCAAGTGTGCATGTCACTTGCAGGTAAATCCAAACAAAAGATGCCTCTGCAATCAGGTGCTTTCTACAAGTCAGAAAAACTTCCAGATGCATAGAAATAGAAAATGGGCTGACATTTAAAGGGATCTAAATCTGCTACATAGCTAGTTAGGCTGGGAGAGTCCCCGTGAATCTTCATCGTCTGATGCCTCACGACTTCCACCACCACCAGCTAACAAGGATAACTGTTATTCTCAGAGCACTTATGCCAAACCCTTTACCATCTTTGATCTTGTTAAAATGTCTCATTAACTGTTTATAATTGGGACAGTTTTCACCACTGTTTTATAGATGAGGGAATTTGTAGTTTGGAGCAGTGATTTCCAAACTTAGCTGTAGAATCCCTTGGGGGGGCTTTCAGAAATCCCAGTGCTTAGGCAGCAACCCATACCCAGTACATCAGAATGCCTGGGGATAAAAGCTAGGCATTAGCATAGCACAGGGAGATCAGCTCCGTGCTTTGTGACCGCCTGGAGGGGTGGGATAGGGAGGGTGGGAGGGAGACGCAAAAGGGAGGGGATATGGGAACATATGTATATGTATAACTGATTAAATTTGTTATAAAGCAAAAAAAAAAAAAAAAAAAGCTAGGCATTAGTATTTTTAAAAAACACTAACACAGGACTTCTCTGGTGGCGCAGTGGTTAAGAATCCACCTGCCAATGCAGGGGACATGGGTTTGAACCCTGGTCCGGGAAGATCCCACATGCCGCGGAGCAACTAAGCCCGTGCGCCACAACTACTGAGCCTGCATGCCTAGAACCCGTGCTCTGCAACAAGAGAAGCCACTGCAGTGAGAAGCCCGCGCACTGCAATGAAGAGTAGCCCCTGCTCTCTGCAACTAGAAAAAGCCCGCGCACAGCAACAGGCCCAGTGCAGCCAAAAAAAAAAAAAAAAACCCACACAAACACAAATGGCAGGTGTTTCCAATGTGCAGCCATGTTTGGGAACCACTGGCTTACAGAGATTTAAGAGATTAGCTGAGTGTCACCAGCTAATAAATGGTAAAATGAAGGGGCCATTTGAGTACCAAACTTGCACTTTTTCTAATATGCCAGGCTACCTTTCATCCTCCTGCTGGGAAAATTGTAAAATATGTACAAAATGGAGCCCATGGACCCTGCTTCAAGGAAATTATGAGCTGAGGAGGAAAAATGATGTAAGTAAAGGTCAAATCAGTGTTAATCTGTGTGGTGTTGCCTGTGAATTTAGCAAAAGCTTGGGAGCTACTGAGCTAGCCAGTCAAATGTGTCTACTTGGATTTGGCTGCCCTATGTAAAAGAAACAGTGAACAACTCACCCTAACCAACACAAGTCGAGGAGGTAGGTTAAAATTAAAGGTAGAAGCTGATGAACACTAGGATTGATTATCTTAGTACCAGGGAAACTGGATCCTTTGGGAAATTACATCATGGATTCATTTTATCAAACAATAATTTAAGCATTATTACATGCAGGGTACTTTAGACATATTTAATTCTCACAGTAACCCAGAAAGGTGTTATCATCCCTATCTTACAGATTAGGAAACCGAACCTCAGTGAAGATAATAACTTGGTCTCACACAACTAATAAGTATCAGCCCTGGCATTCACATCCAGCTTTATAATATTAATAAATCTTAATTTATTATATTATTATAAGGTAGGTGCTGGGGATATAACGATGAGTAAAAGCGTAGTCCTTGATATCACTGACCTCAAGTTTAGTGAGGAAGACGTCCATTGACCAAACTTTCATAAAAACATGTAAAAGGGCAAATGTGTTCTAGTGTATAAGGGCAGGTGCATAGTGGGTGCTAACTAGGCAATCAAGGGAAGGAAACAGGCAAAATAAACAGCTTATGCAGTTTTCCTGTGATAGGAGGGAACGTGGAAATCAGAAGGAGCTGGAAGAAGACCCATGAAACTGGAACACAGAAGAAGAAGCGAATGTATTCCAGATTGGGTTGGGGCTGGAGGGTGACCTTCCTTGGTGGTTAGTGGTGGGAGAAGCTGACATCAGATTTGTGTTTTGAAAGAATTACTCTGGTTGCCTTGTAGAGAATATTTTGCAGGAAGGCCAGAATGGATTGTGTCAATGGCTGTCAAACAGTTTTTGCAGGTGATCCCTTGTTAATTTCTTTATACATTTTTAAAATACATTTTATATTGTGATCTAGTATACATCACACACACACACTCCAGAAGTTAAGTGTTAAGAGAAAACTTACCCTCTTTGTGGGGATGCATTCTCATATTTTTGTTTTATCTAGACTAGTCTTTCTCATTAAAAATGTACTGTTTGCCATCTACTATATTTATTTCACAGTCTACTAATGGTTTTCAGTTTTAAAAATACTGATTGAAATACAATAGCTACTACTCTATTGCATTAGTCTGGTGAGGTTTAGTAGAGATAGAAGTTGACAGATTAAAAATTCAGAGATAAAATTGATTGCTTGGAAGTAATGAGATCTATCAAGGATGACTTAGTTTTCCCAGCTTGAGAAACTGTACAGATGGTGGTTTCATAAATGGCGAAATGATGTCCTGGAGGAAGACCATGCTTTGTGGGGGAAGATCATGGATTCAGCTTTGGACATTTGGGGTTTCAAGTGCCTTTGAGAGACCTATCAGGAATTGTTCATAAGTGTGGTCTGGACTAGAGATGTCCATGCTTGTGCCATTAGCAGGCTACTGTGGGAGAGTTATGGATGGGAGGGCTGGAGACAAGGAGTACATAGTGAGAAGAGGAGAGGACACAGGACCAGGTTTGGAGGGACTGTAAAATTTAATTGTCAGGTAGAGGAGGGTGAACCTGTGAGGAGAATGAGGTGGAGTTGTTGGTATGAAAAATAAACAGTGGTCACTTGGACTGAAGGAAAGAGTGTTTTAAAAAGGAGGGAGGGGCTTCCCTGGTGGTGCAGTGGTTGGGAGTCCGCCTGCCGATGCAGGGGACACGGGTTCGTGCCCCGGTCTGGGAAGATCCCACACGCCACGCACTGGTTGGGAGTCCGCCTGCCGATGCAGGGGACACAGGTTTGTGCCCCGGTCCGGGAAGATCCCACACGCCGCGGAGTGGCTGGGCCCGTGAGCCATGGCCACTGATCCTGCGCGTCCGGAGCCTGTGCTCTGCAATGGGAGAGGCCACAACAGTGAGAGGCCCATGTACCGCAAAAAAAAAAAAAAAAAAAAAAAGGAGGGAGAAGCCAACCATGCCAAATGCTGCTGCACAAGGTCAAGGGGGATGAAGGCAAGAACATCTGTTTTCTTTATGAACGTGTGTGTCATTGGTGGCATTAGAGAGAGACATTCTGATGGACCGTTGGGGCTAAAGGCCAAATGGAAATGGTTTGAGGAAATGGAGGGGGAGAAATAGACACCAGCGTCTGACGAGACCATCCCATCGCCTTGGTGAGAGGCAGGAAACCAAATGTTCAAGAGAGGCTCTTTGTAGCAAAAGGAGAGCTCCCACCTTCTCGAGGGGTCCCAGGACCCCTGGCTGTGCCTTCCTCCCTGGAGGCTCAGATTTCTCAAGTCACCTCCAGGCTAAGTGAGTTAATTCTCCAACCCGAAACAAAAGCCACCCGTGCTATCAGTATGAATGCACTTAGGGGGACGGGAAGTTTAAAGTAGAGAATGCATGCAAAGTCTGGGGCATTCAGTAATTGTGTCCACTGACATGGATAGGTCCTGAAAGAGGGAACTTTGGTATGTGGTGTACCATAGTGCATACTGTGTACCCCTGTATTAAAGAAATGGTGGTACAGAGGGGTAAGGAACTTGTCTTCTGTGGCAAGTGTCAGAGCTGGGATTTCAGCTCGAGTTCTCTTCTCTAAGACTCCTGTTCTCTGCTCTGCAGTGCCTGGCCCACAACTCAGGGGAGAGTCTATCTTTGCAGGAGGTCAGTTCTTCTCTTTGTCCTTTGTATGACTGTAGAAGAAGGCTTGGCATACATGGGTAATTTCCAACAACAGGACTTCTTTCTAAGCATCAGCTCTCACCATCAGTATATTCCTCATCTGTCCCCCCGCCCCCCACCCCAGATTATAGTACAATTACACCATAATGGTTTTCTGTTCCACCATAAGAAATGGATATTAGATTCATCTGAGCCATGAAAACAATAGAAGGCTAATAATAATAGGAACAAATCAGAAGAAAACAACAGAATGGGGATCATTTATTATACATTATATTATATCTTGGATATATGTTTACATCTCTAGAAAGTTTTGTTCTCTCATTCCTTCGCATCAGTAAGACCAACATCTGATCTTGGGAGTTTTAGATGTTCTCTTGTCCAAACAAACTCTCTTGGTAATAAAGGCTACCATTTGAAATGCTACCTAAATGTCGAATATTTTACAAACATTTCATCTACAAAACAGTCATATTTTCATTTCAGAACAACTTGTTTCTATGGTTGTTGCCTTTATTTCACAAATGAGGAAATTGAGTCTGTGGTGGATTAAAAATGGCTGCAAATTCTTTGCCACCCTTCCATCAACAGATTAGGTATTGTTCTCCCCTCCCTTGAATCTGAATTGGCCGTTGAGACTGGTTTGACCAACAGCGTGTTGTGGAAGTGACATTGCCTGCTCTGGGTCTAAACTTTAAGAGACCTGATAGCTTTTGCTTTTGTTCTAGCTGCCATGTAAGAAGTTCAAGTACTCTGACACTGTCGTGCTTTGAGTAAGCCCAAATCAGCCATGTGGAGAGGCTACCTGGGTGAGGGGGAGAGGGAGTAGGAAGGAGAGAGGGACAGAGGGAATGAGAGAGAGAGGGAGAGGGACAAAGAGAGAAGAGAAAGAGGAGGAAGAGGAGGAGGAGGAGGAGAGAGAGGAAGGGTGACAGACAGACACACTGACAGGCATACTTGGCCAATACCAATTTTCTAGCCATCTTAGCCCAGAAGTTATCTTGGACATTCCAGCCCCATTAGATACTATTTGGAGAAAAACCAAAAAGACTAACCAAAGCCAGAATCCAGGCCCCAGCCTATGTCCAGAGTTGGGTCATCCCAATCATTCCCAGCCCTCTGTGCTACCCTATCTGAGGCCACAGACATTGTGGTGTAGAGACAGTCTGTCCCTGCTGTGCACAGCTCTAATTCTAGACCAAAAAACTGTGACTATGGTCAGATGGTTGTCATTTTAAACCATTGAGTTTTGAGGTGGTTTGTTATGCGGCAAAAAGTAACTTAAACAGCGTTTCGTTAAGCAATTTTGCCTGATGACGAAGGAACAGTCTGGATAGAAACCAGCATCTGTCTGATTACAGAGCTGGGGCACTTTCTGCTACTTTGTGTGGTCTCTTCTGGGACTTCCAGATTGGTGTTCCACTTCCTATCAGGTCTCCTGCTAAATCTCTCTTAGCTTAAATTCTGAGCACATAGGAAGGGGACAGACATGGTTGTTCTCCTTCAACATTACAACAAAAAGTTAAATAATAGGCAAGTGCTGAGGTTAATTCCGGGTCAGCCTGTTGCTCATTCTTTTTTCTAGACCTTAAGATGTAATTTGGTAGCAAAAGCAGAAAAAGTTACAAAAGACCAGCCCTAGCCAGATCTTCATCCCTGACTACTCCAACTTTTCAGTTGTTCAGGTGAGACCATATTTTCCCTATCTTGTTTTTTTAAGTTTTAAAGTAAAACACAATGATGGAAGGAAGGAAGCAAAAGAAGAGCTATGCAAAATGAATGATTACCCCCTATTCCAAATTACATGCAATGCATACAACCATTCTGTGGGATCTTTAGGAAATAGTAGGGATTTAGCTTACAGGATGAATAGGGGATGTTCCTTTAGAAGAAGTTGTGTTTCTGTGGTAGATGGCCCTGTGAATAGCTGTGTTTATCAAATTCCAAAGTAAATACTCAAGTGAAACTCCACATGAAAAGCCAGACCGCAGGCTGGAGGTTCCCCATGGCACTGGCGAGTTTGCAAAAATGTCTGTGGTTTGTGAGTGTGTGTGTTTAAACTACACATCATTTATACATACATTTATTTCTAGCGATTGCTACACACAACTAGCAGAAAGGCTTAGTCCAAATCTCTTACCTAATGCTGAGTAGGCAACAGTGATTAGACCTCATGCAGGTTTTGTTGTGATAGACAACTTCCTGATTCGTAGAAGTGTTGTGTTATCTGACTTCTAACTCTGGGTAAGGAAGATATTAATATTGAGATGCACGGAATGTTGAGCATGCAGGGAATAAAGAGCTGGCATGTACATAGGTGTTGTGGGTTAGACCGTTGTTCAGCACATGTTCATTCTCTTACCCCTGAGTGCCTCCACTGGAGGAATCTACTTCCCACCCTACTGCTGTGGACTTGGCATTGTGACTTGCTTTGGCTAAAAGGAACATAGTAGGAAATGACAGTGTGTGAGTTCTGATTCTAGGCCTTTAGATACCTCATGTGTGTCCACATGAACCTCTGGGAGTCTCTGGCCTCTTCCCCGATAGGGGCTGCTTCCTCAGCCAGGGACCCAGGATGAGCGCTTGTGGAATAGAGTTGCCCCACCTGACTTCCAGCCTGGAGAAGAGCCTTGTGGTGTAGTCACTGAGTTCTCCTTGGTTTGTGACTTAGCATTATTGTGACAGTTGCTGATGGATGCAATCATTGTGTCTCAACTTTTGTGCAAATTTTTTCTCTTGAGCTTGTGCTTATAAATTGAAGCTGCTTTGAGTGTTGCAAGTTAGGTGAAACTCTAGAAAAACTATTCCAATCAGGCCTTTAGTTGATTCAAAACAGTGAGTTTGTGATTAGAAAGGATGCCTGTCATCTGAGAGCAGGACAGGGGACTATGTATAAGGTTACAGAATGGCTACACACGAGACAAGTGGGCTATTGGATGTGCATCACAGGGAGACGGGGCAGTTCTTCCACTGCAGGGGATTTACGGCTACTATTTAAATTAGGTACGTGAACTAACTGAGCACGTGCAGTTGAGGAAGAACCCTGTAATGGGGCCTTGGAAGGTGGAAGGGAAGGATGAGAGGATGGAGTTGCTGCTGCCATGGGGGGTTGAAGGCCCACTGATCTAAAATGTCTTGTGTGAATGGAGGCAGCTGAGTTTCCTTCAGACTTGGTTGGATTCACCTGCTGCGGAGGCTCTGTGTGGCTGACTCCCTTGACAAACTTGAACCAGCAGACTAAAATATTTTCTGAGATGCCAGCATTTTCCCTGAGACCACCAGGGGAAGAATGGCCTGGGCAGACAGTCAACTGTGACCACATAAAAAACTCTGCCATTTTTTTCAGATCATATGTTCTGGAGGGAAACAACTTTGGTTTTTACTGTGGACACAGCAGTGTCCTAGGAAACACATCCAGAATTCAGTCATAGACAAGAAATATGTCTTCAAGACCTTTCTGGCTGCCCCTGGTCCTCTTGCCTTTGCTGTGTACCAAGGACAGAATGCCAAGAGAGTACTGTAGTGCTTCTTTGTGAGGTTGAATTAAAATGTGAAAAAAATTCCAACCAATATTTGCTGAATGACTAACATGTCCTGAGGTAGATGTTTTAAGTGGCTTACTTCATTTAATCCTTATGCAATACCCCTATGAAGTAGGTATCATTAGAATCATTTTACAGATGAAGAGTTAATTAATTTACCTCTGGCTACACAGCTAATTGGTAGAACTGTCTTTTCGTCCTGGGAGTTTTCTTTAACAATTTTGTCTTCCTTCCATTATGCCTGAGCCTTTCCTGAAATTTCATCTTTGGCTTTCAAGATAGAATTTGGTGGAGAGATGGTAGTTGACTCTGTTAGAAACAGATTAGGGTCAAGTCATGCTGTACATCTTAAACTTATACAATGTTGTATGTCAATTATATCTCAAAAAAACTGGGAGGAAAAAAAATTAGGGCAATGCAAGGGAAGGCAGCTCAGACTGTCTCTTGGAGTGGGAACAAAACAGGCAGATAGATGAAGTTGGGACTTCTCTCTCAGCCTCAGGCTTTCTGCAAGGCCTCGGAACAGAATTAGATGGATATTTGCTGCAGGAAGAGAGAGGGCAAAGGTCTCCTCTAGCCTGTAACCAAGCCTTTCTCCACCACCTGGTTTATGCCGTGGAGAAGACTCTGGATACCTGGCCTACAGTGACTTCTATGTGATGCCGAGAACCCATAAAGCTGCAGAGGCCAGTCCAGCCCTGAGTGTACATCCATTTCCCATTGGCACCTTTGTTAGCTTCTCAGTCAAGAGGAGGACAGAGTGGACTGGGAATCAGAAGAACTGGATTCTAATATCTGCTCTGCTATGTGATGGTAGGCAAGTTCCTTAGCATTTTTAAATTCTCTGCCTTTCTGTAACATGAGGCGGTTAGATAATATCAATGCCTTTTTCTTCTTTTTAGCAGCAAAAATCTTTTTAAAAAATAAGATCCAGGGCCTCCCTGGTGGCGCAGTGGTTGAGGGTCCGCCTGCCGATGCAGGGGATACGGGTTCATGCCCCGGTCTGGGGGGATCCCATATGCCGCGGGGCGGCTGGGCCCGTGAGCCATGGCCGCTGGGCCTGCGTGTCCGGAGCCTGTGCTCCGCAACGGGGGAGGCCACAGCAGTGAGAGGCCCGCATACCGCAAAAAGAAAAAAAAAAAAAAAAATAAGATCCAAAGTGGAATCCTAATAAGTAATATAGAATAAACTCTTCTGGATTAATCAAGGATTTTGGACCCTAATCCATGCCCTTTCTGGAAGCCCCTGAGCCACCTCTGAGAAACCAGGAGCTTTGTGGACCAAGTTCAAAACTGCTGTTCTGGGTGATCTCTGGGATCTTTCCCAGAAATAACATCATAGGATTACAGAGCTTGGTGGTCTGAATTATCTTCTAACTGTTCTCCCAGTGTTAGCATCATAGATATCCCCAAATCTTCCAGCTTGTGGAGTCATCCTTTATTATATATTTATGTTTTCTTTTAAGAGTCAAATGAACTGTCTCAAGCCTTTACTCCTAGGTTTCCTACTGCCCGGCCCCATATCTGAGAATTCTTGAGGGGCATCCGTACCCCCAGCGATGTGTTTCTCTGGTTCTACTGAACACACAGCTCCTCTTCTTTGGTTGTCTCCTTCTTCCCACATCAACTCAACATAAACAGCAGCTGCCTCGCCTTTGGTTCTCTTCCAATAACTACCCACATATGGCTGTGTGGGCAGTTGCTTTTACTTACGGTTTGGCAATAATGGAGGACTGGGGGGTCACATCACCTAACAGCACCACAGATACTTCAAAATGGAAATGTAGCCATTTCTGTTCTAAATGGCCCAACAGTCATGGCTAGCACTGATGAGTTCTTCATGGGCAATCTTTTTTGCTTAAAAAGACTTTGCTCCAGGATGCTGGGTACCTTCCCCGTCCATGCATCCCACCTTCTTTCTTTTGAGGCCACTCACCCCTCAGAGGCGCTTCATTTTAACAAAAATATGAAGAGACATTTATTTCTCTCTTTTTCTCTGTTCTTCTAGATTATCACCATTGTTCTACCTAAATGGCTCATCAAGGTACTTTGCTTAACATAAGACAGTTCTGTTTCTATGAGAAATTCTGCCAAGATCCTTTGAAATAATATTCCCTCGTTTTCCAACTCTTGGTTATGAAATTCCATGAGGTATTTGTGTTAAGAAGTAGAAGGATGGGGCTTCCCTGGTGGCGCAGTGGTTGAGAGTCCGCCTGCCGATGCAGGGGACATGGGTTCGTGCCCCAGTCCGGGAAGATCCCACATGCCGCGGAGCGGCTGGACCCGTGAGCCATGGCCGCTGAGCCTGTGCGTCCGGAGCCTGTGTTCCGCAATGGGAGAGGCCACAACAGTGAGAGGCCCGCATACCGCAAAAAAAAAAAAAAGAAAAAAAAGAAGTAGAAAGATGAAATAGAAGCTTTACATCACTGCCCCTAGGTTGATCAGAAAATTAATGTTGAACTCACTCTGAAAAATTAGCCCTTTAAAGACATGGACTGAGATATACCTTCCACTGGCCTGCTCAGCAGTGCCAAGCTCAACCTGGCTGCCTCTCCTCCAGTCCTGTGATGTCTCTCTATTTAGCTATAAAATAGTCAGGTGTTTCTTTCTAAGCCTTAATATTCATCCAGAGGAAGAAGATACTTTTAAATCTTAGGTGGATAGTTTGGGGATATTCGTAATTGATCTGGGATTTTGGACTTTTTATTATTTTTACACAAATGGAAGAATTAGCACAGAGAAGACCCATATTCCTATCACCTGTCTTGATCAATTTTCAACTCATGGCAAATCCTGCTGCCAACTGCAGATGGATCATTTTGAAGCAACTCCAAGACATCAAATCATTCTGTTTATAATATTTCAGTATGTATCTCTAAAAGGTGAGAACTCTTTTAAGACAACATAATCACATTTCATACCTAAAAGATTAATAATAGTTCCTTAATATCATCAAATAGCTACTCAGTGGCCACATTTTCCAGATTGCATAAATTCTTTTTTTTACAGTTATTCAAATCAGAATTCAAATAAGAATTGGTTGCATTGCAGTTGGTTGATATGACTCTTAATGTCTTTTAATTTTTAGGCTCTCCCCTTCTCCTCTAATTTTTTTCCCTTGTGTATATTCATTGAAGAAGCTAGGTTGTTTGTTCTGTATAGTTTTCCACATTTTTGATTTTGCTGATTGCACCCTCAAGTTTATCGTTCAATGAAATGCTCTTTCTCCTATATTTATTAGAAACTGAAAGTTAGATCTAGAGACTTTTCTTTATAGGTGGTGGTGTCTACTTGTGGTAGAGGGCACACATCTGGTTATACCTCTTTTGGTGAATATTAGTAGCCATTAATGATAATTTCCTGCATTCACTCTAGTTTATCAGGCTTGCAAACTAATGATAATTTAATTCCAAATTCCTTCCTAATTTATAAGCTGGAATGATTCTAAAAATAAATACTTTCCCTCATCAACTGTTTGGTTATCCTCAAGTAAACTTAGTATAGGAAAGGCAAGATAGGAATTCCCTGGCAGTCCAGTGGTTATGACTCTGCACTTTCACTGCCATGGGCCTGGTTCCATTCCTGGTTGGGGAACTAAGATCCCACAAGCCATGCAACCAAAAAAAAAAAAAAAAAGAAAAAAAGAAAGAAAAATGTAAGATAAATGCTTGATTCTTTCTTTTTGTTTACCAGTTTTCAGAGTATTGAATTCATTCCCTAGCATTTGCCAAAGGTAGCCAATGAGTAATTATTTTAATATATGATATGTTTCAATTCATTGAAGTTATAATTAATATTAATGTTCAAATTGTTCCATCTTTTGCTGAATCCTTTTCAAGTTGGCTCCTGGGCCCTTTTGACAATTGTGATAGTCTTTAATAGTTTTCTTGCTTTCTAGTTGGACAAAACGTTCCAGGTTTATTTGGCATATTTCATGCCATAGATGTAGAATGAGCTGGTTCCTTTTGGTGGGAAAAGGCCTTTACAAACTATAATCTGCTTGAGCTTGCATCTGCACATACTTTTACTTAACATTAGGCCAAAAATAAAATGGTACTTTTCCTTTTATAACGTTAAAAATAACAAATATGTAACTACTGCAGAAAATTCAGAAATAGTGGAATACATTAAAAAAAGAAAGGAAAAATAACCACGTATTACCAATATCCTGTCACCCTAAAGCAGTCTTTGTAAACATGTTGAATGACCTTTCATCCAACACTCTCTTAAAATGTATTTAGAAAACCTGAATTCTACCTACAGATTTTTCCTCTTTCCTTTGCTTATGTCTACTCATGTGTGTACTTAGACAATGCATTCTGCTTATCTAAGTTATCTAAACTGGGAGCAAAGATAGTCAACTGTGATGAGCTATGAATCGAAGACCTGGTGACTGTAAACCCAGAGAGAGCAGCCACAGAGAAGTGGCATGAGGGACTGTCTGTATCTGTAATCAGAAGATGAATTCCCCCTAGAGAAACATATTTTCCTCCACTGTTCAAGTCTCATAGCTGAATACTTTGGAGGCCAGTCATTAGGTAGTTAGGGAATTCTCCAAATTCCCCAGAAAATAGCTTCATTTCTCACATTTTTGCATTGTAGATGTGGAATAAGGCAGAGCTAGGCAGCATAAAGGAATCACAGCACTTTTGTTTCCTTGCTGACCCTGTAAGGATGTAGACAGTGCCTGCCTCGATGGGAATTTTCTTTGGCATTTTGTCTTCTGCTTTGGAATCCTCCCTTCTGTTGGGCTGGGTTTAAATTTCAGGGCACATACTGTAGTCATCGCCTGCCAATCTATGCAATTTCCAGAGAGTGGGTGAGGTTTAGTGACCTAAAGCCCAGTGACATTTAGGGGCCCACACTTGTTCTAATGTTCTTGTCACGTTCCTCTACTCATCTCCTCACCTAAGGCACAGGGTAACTTGAGATGCTTCACTTGAGCAGTTTTTCCTGTTCACACCTGCTCAGCACTTTCTGTTAATTCAACGTAGAAGGCGGCAAAGGGCGGCAGAAGCACCACCAGATCCATGGGAAGCTCACTGACAAGTGCATTTCTTCAGAGTTCCTGTAGGAGGTGGCAGAGTTTGAATAAAGAAAGCCTACTTCTAAAGCACTTAATAACATTGTGTCAAAATCCACATGTCATAAAATTGACCTATTTAACCATTTTAAAGTGTACAATTCAGTGGCATTAAGTACATTCACAGTGTTGTACAGCCATCACCACCATCTAGTTCTAGAATTTTTTCATCACCCCCAAAGGAAACCCTGTACCTATTAGCATCACTTCCCATTTCCATGGATGCCTGCCCCCTTCCCCAGCCCCTTGCAGCTATTAACCTGCTTTCTGTCTCTATGGATTGGGTTGTAATGGACATTTCATGTGGATGGAATCATACAATATGTAGCCTTTTGGGTCTGGCTTCTTTTACCCGGCATAATGTTTTTAGGGTTCATCCATATTGTAGCAAGTATCATACTTCATGGCTTTTTATGGCTGAATAATGTTCTGTTGCTTGGATATACTGTATTTATTTATTCATTCATTGGTTGATGGGCATTTTGGTTGTTTCTACCCTTTGGCTCCTGTGGATGGTGCTGCTCTGAACATTCATGTATAAGTATTTGTTTGAACACCTGTTCTCAATTCTTGTGGGTGTGTATCTAGGAATAGAATTGCTGTGCCATTTGGTAATTTTATGTTTAACTTTTTAAGGAACCACCAACTGTTTATCACAGTTACAGAGAACTTAAGGCTGGAAATTTCAATACTGGAGTCTGTCTCTGGTTAAATTAGGAAGTAGTTTCAAAACTTTTCTTCCGTTTACCTCTCCCAATCCCCCACGCTCCTTCCGGAGGCCAGTTTCTTCATGTTGTCCCCTGGAGGCCCAGATTTTTTTTCCCTGAAGCAAAACATTCTGGCCTACTTTTCCTTTCCTAGCTGCCATCTCACCATCAAACTTCCCTATTTCTTATCTTATTTTTTCACGACACTTAAAAAAGATGAACCTATTCTATTAGGTTTGGATGCTTAATGAGGAATTACTGCAGTAGATCTGAATCTGGGATGAACATCAGAGTGGCCCAGTGTGCTTTCTCAACGTGGCTTTCCTCCTGGACCCACCTTCTGAGCAGCACCTTCTGGAGGGCTAAGCTGAGTATATATATTTTGAAAAGCTCCTCCAAATGGTTCTTTTGCACACCTCTGCTTCATAATCAATGGAATAATATGTTGCCTTCACAATTTACAATTTAATAGGGTTGTTCAGGGTGTAATGCTCCATCCCAAAGGTTAGGACTAATGATGATGTGCTGGCACTAAGGCAGGTAGATGGAAAAAACATCATGACATTTTGGAGCTGTAGGGGGCCTTGAGATGCCTTAACTCACATTGCAGAGGGAGCTGGTGGATTTTAGGATTATTCATCGTGATTCTAGGGACATATTGGTGGGGTTGAAAATAAGCTGCCCTCATTAGGAAAGCAGATTCCTGAATCTTGCAGAGTTGGTATAGACAGACAGAGTGAGTGGATTGGAAACTGCTGTGATTGTTTTGTATAAAACAAATTAGGGATCCGGAAAGCACAGTTCCTTGAGTGTGCTTCCAGAAGAGGGAATAGAGCTGGGTAGAAATTGGCTGCTTAGAGAAATAAGAGGAAATGGTATCAAGTCTTGAATATGCGATGCCCCTTTTACCTGTAGACCAGCTGATATGGCATCTAAGCATGGCAATTGGTTAAGAGACTGCAAGGGCACCATTAGCAGTCGAGAGATGAGACACAAACCTATAATTTTTTAATTTAGAAATTTGTGAGTGTTTGGCATTACTTGGATCCCGTATTTATGCTAAGTATGTTTAATAACTTGCCTTATTTTAAACATTTATCTTCATATAAACACTAATCTAGTATTCCCCATGGATTTTTCCTGCCCTAAAACTGGTCATTCTTTAAATTGTCCACCACGTGCTGGGAACATTTACTATGAGTTTATTCACAAGGAGGACGCTTTAAGAAAGTGCTAAACTGAAGAATATTAAAACTTTGGACATTTTGACCCTTGTTCCCAAATCTATACAATGGAGATAATGGGATGAATTATCTCATGGAGATAGTTTAAAGATAACTTAGCTAAAAGCTTGTTAATCTCATGGGAAATAACGTATTTCTTTATATGATATTAGCAATGAGGAAAAAATGTCAATACTGTCTTCTTTGAACACATATCAGAAATACTATTAAGTGTATTTAATGTAATTCAGGATATCAGTCAGTTGTTGCTCAGTTGATATCCTGGGTAGGAAAACAGGTGTGTTATGCTGACAGTGCTGCCATATTCACACATGAGCTCAGATATGAACAGTAGTGCTAATTACACTGAGCAGAACTGGTAGCCAATTAATGTAATAGAGAATCCCACTAAACTTAACTTCGCATCAGCCATGCTAAAAATAATATAATCCCAGTGGTGACTGCTATGCCGATTTTATTTGCCCGCTTAGGTATCATAAAAATGTATGAGATTATCTTATGTTGTCTGATTCTACCTGCTATTAAAATCAGGATGGAATAAGTACAAAATTGAAAAAAAAAAAACGGAGAATTTCTTCTATAAAACACATTCTTAAAAATCATTCTTAAAATCTGGAAAGGAGGGGGTATGTTATTTTATAGCCTGGAAAGGAGGGGCTGTCTGGTTAAATCACACAGTAAATATAGTAGTTCATTGCCACAGACAAATAGGTGGTAAATAAGACTTTTTTACTGTGTATATTAATTTGGAAGTTTACAGCTTGAAAAATGGGCAAGCTTAACTCTTAGAATATAAATATACGAGTGTCCTCTTTGCCTTGACAATTTAAGCAAATAGTCACCATACCTCTACCATAAAAGCAAACCACAAGGCAAAATGCATGTTTTCCAAACATTGGTAATGCATGGGCCCACTTTAATGAAAAAACATTTTCACTCATTCTCCCCTCATCGAATTAACTGATACCGTTTTAAGATAATGGTACTTACATTTGTGCAAATGTAACTAGGTTTAAGCTCATGATGGTTATAGATGGCAAACAGTTATAAAATCAAAACATATTTACAAATTAGATATCAAGAAAATTATCAAACGAATGCAATCCAAATTCTAAACTGAGTTAAGAAAACTTATTTGCTTATTACAATGGTCTCTGAGTCTTTAGTGCTGCTTAGTTTTGGTATCATGGACTCAATTGCCCATTTCTTTAGTAGAACCATTGAGAACTCGTTGTTCATTTAGTGCAGCAGGATTTCATTTGGCGTTCAACTGGCATAAATATGTCATTTCTATACTAATTCCTCCTCTGCCTTCTCTGCATTAGCCCATGAAAATTAAAATAGTACTATTTGGTGTCAATGCAATAAGAAAATGCAAGCAACTAAAATAGAGTAGAAGCACTCCTCATTTATAAGGAGGCCCAAAGTATGCTTTCACAGTTTTTTTAGATTATCATCAAAAAGAAAACACAAAGTTAAAAAATTCCATTCTAGGCAGTTTAGCAGGACTCTCTTCCCACCCTCGAATTTCTCCGAATTGACTTGGTTTGTGCCTGCCTTATTTTTCTCCATTTAGAAGTCTAGCTCTGCAGCTTGATTTCAGTGTCCACCTCTGACCCCTTCAAATTCTGTAGCTCCCTCAAATTCACGTCTAGCATTTTGCACTGGTGAAGCCCTCGATGGCGTTCGGCCTTTCTGACTCCTGTAGCCAGAAAGGGGAAGAAAAAAACATGTTAATAAAAACTGGCATGCAGGGAAATCCCTATCACCCTTCAAACTCCTGTGTTCAGTGCAGTCTTCTGGGAAGCCCACTGACTACCTTCTGTGTGGAATACATCAACTCTCACTGCCCCATCTTCCTCTCTTCCCCGTCTATTCCACATTGCAGTCACTGCCTGATCAATTGCTTTAAAATACATTCTGTTAAAGATGGTCATTCTTCCCTCAGTTGCCTACCAAGGAGTTTTTCCTTGTGAACTGTGCCTTCAAAACCCTTCAAAATTTAACCTCAGCTTACCTTTACCTCCCAAGCACCACCCACCCCACAGTACACACGGTCCAGCCAAATTGGATCACTGTTTGTTCCCTGCGCTTTTCTACTTCTGTCCTTGCTCATACCATTCCATCTGCTGCAATGCCTCATCCCCCCATCTGTGCCTTCTGCAGTCTGACTCGTGGCTTCATGCCCAACTCAGATGCCTCCTCCTCTGTGCTGAAAACATTTCCTGACCAGCCCCACTGGAAGCGAGGCTCCCTTTGAATTCCTAGGTTACTTGGTCCTTCTTTCCATGACCCAATTTCACGCTGCCTCACATTGTAGACATTCATGTGTGTGTCTCACCTGTCCCTGTGTAGAGTGTCAGGTTCCTGGAGGCAGGAACCAGGCCTAATTCACTTTTCCATTTTCCCCACTATCTAGCCTGATGCTTTTGGCATAAAACAAGCTAAATACTATTTTCTGTGTAAATAGGAAACTGAAAAATCACAATTCTTGAAGAGGTGTGAATAAATAGTTTAGTACAGCTCTAAGTAATAGACGGTATTTTACCCTCAAAAATAGCATCAGCTAGTAAAGTCTGATAAATTTTTCCAGGTTTCAGGCCAGATAGTTATTTTCATGCATGATCAATAACAAATTTAACAATTTGTTCCAAGGTAACAAATGATCATTATAAAGAATAGGCAGCCAATTCTCACTCACTAAAATGAGAAGAGACATTTTATGCACTTGCAGGAGATCTAATGGGTAAACAGAGCAATGACCCAAGACTCTGGTTCAAGGACATATTATAAACTGTCTAGAAACTATGTTTACAGAAAACAGCTGACCTTGGGGATCTATGAGCCCCTGTACTTTCTGGCAGGTATTTTTTGTTGCCAACTTTAAAACATGAATAACAAATTCACATTAGTTCATTGACTCTCCTGAATTATTTTTACTTATTTATTTTCTCTCAGTGTAGCATATATTAATGGGAAAATGAAAATACATAGGGATACATTCTTCTACTAAACTCTGACACAAAACCAAGGTCAAACATCATTCAGAGAAATGTTTTGGGCTTTAAATAAATAATTTTCCTCTGCTGGGACCTATTAGTATAAACACTTTATGAATGGTCACATTTTTCCCCTGGTGGAGTTTATTTTCAGTCGAGTCTAAATACATGGCTTTCCCCTTATTACATCACTATTAGTTGCCAAAGATGTAATAATAAGTTTATCAGAAAGAGGTGTCTGCCATGCAGACATTCTTAGTTATGAGAGGACAGCACGGTAGAAATGTCCTAGTTATGAGGAGGGCCACCTCTTGATGCTGTTACATGACCAGCATGACCAGGGAATCCACAGGTGTGGAGATGGCTCTCTGAATTCTGAGAATCTGACCAACATCAGTCAAAGGTAATTGCGGTTCTGGAGGCATTGCCTCCAGAAGCACATTGCCTCCAGAAAACACATTGTTTTCAGAATTTAGAGGTACTGTTTGGCATCCCAAAGAAGTTGCAAAAAATTGGACTTTCCTTGGAAAGTTAAACTTTAAGCACACAGGCCGGTAGCGGTGACTTACAGGATCTTGAGAGAGATAGCTTTCCCTCCAGGACTGATTGAAGCTGAATTTAGTGTCATAATGTATGTAAAGAAAACCAAAATGCCTATCAGAAAGAGGGCATGTTTTATCACCCAGGGATGTACCAAGAAGAATTAGGGAGACACGCATCAACTGTGCCTTTCCAAGCACTGAGAGGGAGGAGAATATCCTCTTAGCCAGTGGCTGTTTAGTTCAGTATGCTGGTCGTATTGGCAAAGCTCTTGGCCAAGATTACATCTAATGTGGAGAGGGATCCAAATAGTTGTAGCTAGAGCATTTTGGTGTTGGTATAACCACCTCTACTGTCAGCTGCAGACATCTGCTGTCATGACCTGATCCCATCTGCTTTTCATTCATTTGATGGGTGTACCTTCTTTCTGATTATAACTTTCCTTCCCATATAGTTTTGCTTACAATAAGGAGATGAGCTCATTGTGCTTGTATAGAGAATTCTGGTTTTCGTGACACATATTTCTTGAGACAAAATAATAAATTTGATAACTTTGTGACTTGGGTCAAAGCAAATGAATCTGTCTTCATTACTGACAAAAAACTTTCTGAGGCTGTGAAACTGAGAATCAGACTCTGGATTGTGATCCAGCAAATTCACAAAGGGACTGCCATCTTGTGAGGCTGCCGGGGCTACTGCCCAGAAGTTTAGCCAGATGGAGGCAGGGGGCGTGATTGCTCTGAGCACATTCTCTGAAAGTGGAACACACAGGGCCCACGCGTTTGGACATTTATGCAGTTTGTTCACTGCACAAGGGTATCTGCTGAGGGGTGGGTGGGGCTGCAGTCCAGCCCCCGTTTAGTTCTCAAGATTGTACTTTCCAAGCAGGTCCACCTGGAAGAGGCGCTCATTTTTGAGATTTGCAGAAAGGCATGATTTGGTCCTGAATTAGAGCCTTTGCAGTGGTTATAATACTCATGAAAAGTGTTTTAGGGCAAGTCGGTTTATATATATATTTAAAACATCACTGGTCATATCCTGAGACTCTGAGCAAGGGTCTTCAAATATGTGGATGATTCATTATTATCAGGAAAATTTCTAAGTATGTAAATATGCTATATATATATATATTTAAAATATAAATAAATATATTTTATACCTAAATTAAATTTTTAATGTACTATGTTCATCATTAAATATATGCAATAGTAAAAAGGAGTAAATAAATATAAATGTAAACAGAGTATTTTGTGGACATCACTAATGTAAGGAAGATGATCAAAGCAGGCCCTTTCTTGCCCTAATACTGCCTATACACCTAAGAAAAAATTGTGGGGACACCCCCTCCTGCCCAGAGATTTATCTTTCCTACTCATATCACCCTGAGTTCAGAAAGCCTTCTAGTTGTCTATCTCAAATTCTAGTCACATAAACTTAACATTTTCAAAGACACTAGAAAGTCTTCACAATAATGAATTCTGCCAATTAGTATTTAGGTAAGATTTTAGTCCTGACCATCTTTAAGTAAAGAATGAAGTCAATTAAACATCAAAAAATTTCAAAAGCTTAATTTAATAAATACAATAAATACAAGAATTTTATTTCTAATATTTTGATTTTATGTTTCTGAAAGGTATACTCAAAGCATACAGCAAAGATAAAGATTAGCAAGTTACTGAAAATGTCACTGTTACTACCAATAAGAGCTGCAATCGTACATTTTATCTTTTAACTGGTTTTGAAAAGGAACCTAGTTGACTGAGTCTCTTGTGGAAACTGGTCATTGAGATAAACATTTCCCACTGCCATGACAGATTTCCAGAAATTTTGCTTCATTATCATTGATTAACATATCTGGCTGTCAGTTTAGGGTATTTGGTGATAAAAACTACAGTACCTTTCTTGTCTATGTCTATATTTTTTTTAGCATTGGCACCAGACTCTGTCTGCCAGAGCGATTCCATGGAGAGGATTAATTAGCCTGGTTATGACTCCAGAAGGTCTGTTCAAAGAGACAGAGCCCTGTATAAATAGGGTTAACCCCCAGAAGTTACTGGAACTTCTACACTCACTTTGCATCTTACTGGAATGGTGTTCTTCAGAGGCCAAGGGAGTGTGCTTTATATCTGTGGGAACTTCTAGCAGGAAAATACTTCTTGTTTCTACTTGGAGAATATGATTCCTTGAATTAGTGTGATAAGGAAAGTGAAGTAAAGGGTAAGAAAGAGTATTTTTCTGTAGACTCCTGTTATCTATTGAAGAAAGTTCTAGCCTTTGACTACTTAATATTTACTGATATTTGACATGCACTGGTGAGCTTTGCTTGGCAATTATTTTGGTTACTCTCTTTCTCTCAATGCTCAGCACCACTTTTATGTCTACTTCTTAAGCCTCCTCAAAAATACCAAATATCTGGTGGGAACAGACATGTAGAAATGATAATCTAGAGCCAATTACACAATATAGAATCACAAAGGAAGAATTCTCATTGAATTAACATAGAGCAACAATATGATCCATGACAACCACGTGTGAGTGTTGGTGGTAGGGACTTGTGTAAAGAATTGCTTTTCATGTTTTCCAATGAAATGCTGACTGATTATTCATACATACATATTAATACATTTATGGGTGTGTTTGCCAAGTGCTTATCCATATAGTATTTCATTTTGATCCTTACAGTTCTATGAATTAGGAAGGTAGATAATATTATCCTTATTTTGTTTATGAAGAAACCGAGTCTCCAAAGGGTTAAGTGCCTTGCTTAATGATCATGATGATAAATGGACAAAAATCTTTCCACTGATCTCTAGATGTATATATTTCACTGCTTATGTGACATATATTCTTAGATTTCTCTTATGCAATTTAATTTGTCCAAAATGAATTCTTCATTCTCTATCCCAAAGCTTTTCCTTCCCACTTGCCAATCTTCACAACTAAATGGCGACACTATCTTTCTGTTACGCATGTTAGAAACCCAAGCATCACTGTTGATTTTTCTTTCTTTTTTAGCAATCCCCCACGTCCAAACCATAATCAATATATCAGACATTTGTCAGCACTTCCGAAACACGTCTCCTCTCCACTTCTGTCCATTGCCGCAGCCAGTACCCTAACTGGACTACCTATCTCCTGCTAGGCTACAGCATCATCTCCTACAGGACTCCTGTATTTCACTCTTACCCCCAGTCAGTTCTCCATGCAGCACCTGGTATGATCCAATATGCAAAGTAGATAATGTTCCGCTCCTGTTTCAAAACCTGCAGTGTCGTCCCATTGTTCCTGGAGTGTGAAATCTGTGTTCTTTATCCTGATTTACATGATCTCTTTCTGTCCAGCCTCACTTTGTGCCCCTGTATCCCTTGCTCATTATACTTTATCTAGTCTAATTTTTCTTAAACTTTCTTAAACACATTAAGTTCATGCCCTCTTCAGAACCTTTGCACAGTCTATGCTTTCTCTCTGGAAAGTTCTTACATGATTGGCTCCTTACTCTCTTGAGGTCCAAGCTTCAATATTGTCTTTTTATAGAGGCCTTCCATAAAAACCTCATCGAAAATAGCTCTTTTCCATTATTTTATATTTCCTCAACTTTTGTTTCCTTCATAATGTTTATCCCAATTCACTTTTTTTTGGAACTTATTTGTGTTATCTTCCTTTTCAGATCATGTTCTCCACCAGGGCACTGGCTCTGTCTTTTTAGTTTACCACTCTATCCTGGGTTCTTAGCACACTGTCTGGCACATAGTAGGTACTCAATAGATATTTCTTCAATAAATGAACCACTTAGTTCAAATCCCTCTTATTAACAATGGAAAATTAAGGTAGTTTGAGGTGAAGTGTTTTGCCCAGTGCAACATGAGGACTTAGTGACTGGATCCATCCCTTTCCATACTTGCTGTTGAATTCAGTTGGACAATGATGTAAAGGTATTGGAAATCATTTCCTGAGCCTCTCATTCAGGGATTGGGTGAGCCTAGTTCCATTTTAAACTAAACATTCAATTTAGGTTAGTCAAATGTTATGACTCTTGAGTTGGAAGTTATTTATTTATTTATTTGTTTATTTATTGTTTTCAACATTGAAATTGTATTTATAGGGAAAAAAACTAGGCATTTTGTTAAGAAAGCAGGCCAACAGCATTTTGTTGATTATATGTAGAATTAAAACCCTTCTTAGGGCTTCCCTGGTGGCACAGTGGTTGAGAGTCCACCTGCCGATGCAGGGGACACGGGTTCGTGCCCCGGTCCGGGAGGATCCCACATGCCGCGGAGAGGCTGGGCCCGTGAGCCATGGCCACTGAGCCTGCGCGTCCGGAGCCTGTGCTCCAAAACAGGAAAGGCCACAACAGTGAGAGGCCCGCGTACCACAAAAAAAAAAAAAAAAACAAAAAAAAACAACATTCTTAGAAATTAATCATTAGAAACATTGTCCTTAAGTATAAGACTTATAACAAGTATAAATTATCATGCATCTTTTTTTTGTCACTTTAGGAGCTTAACATCTACAATTTCCCATAATTTTTGCACAACTTTATGAAATCACTATTATCCCTTTCACTTAGATAAAAAACAAAAGAGGTTTTTACAACTGGCAGTTAGATCTTTTAGTTTATTCCTGAATATCGGGACTCTGGCTTATCTACAATCATACATTCCTGATGACTAATAAGAATAATATAAATCAAGAAGGAACTTTACTACTAAAGGTCACAGTTTTTTTAAAGGATCATTCTTTAGGATCAATCTGTATAAGAATAATTCTTGGAAAACGACTTGACAGTCAGCACTGCCTTTTCTTTTTCATTTTCCCATCTGGATCCTCCTCCATTATAGCCTGCAGAAATTCCTGCAGGGGTCCTTCCAGCAGGAACAGAGATTATTCTCAAGGGGTATCCTATGATGGGGTGAAACCCCTGTAGCTAGCCTGGACTAGAAGTGGGGATATGGGAAGACACCGAGGCAATGCTTGTTGTGGTCCAGTCTTACATTTATATTTCTCACCTGCACAACACCTTATGTGTGGATGGTGTTTGTTCCATGTTGTAGACACTGTTGGTCCCATCCCAGACTCCCTTTCCAGGGCCAGTGAGCCTATCTGTCACTGCTGTGAGGGTGGGCTTCTCAAAGCTCGGAGCTGTACCTCTTCTTGGCCTAGGAAGCTACTTCATCTAGAAATGCTTGGGAGGTCGACTCCCTGCCACCCCCTTCCCCACCTGAGGGCAGCCCACAATCAATGACTGCCAGATATGAGGGTGAAAAAGCCTGGGCTTCATCTCAAGGGGAGACATCTCTGTGGTACTATTCATGCTCCGAAGTTCCCCGACCAAGGGTAGACTTCAGCTGAACCTGCATCTCGGCTTCTCCTGGCCCATTCTTCCATCCCTCCCTTACAGATTTTACCTGCGAGCATGCTCTCTCTATATCACTTGCACGATGATCCCTGTCTTGAGTGTGGAGGCCCTCTTCAGCAGAGGCAATCCTTGTAGGGGGCTGACAGCTGAGGACTGTGTGCCTGCAACACTCCCTGTAATGGCAGACCGAGTCCTTCATTTCTAGAGAAGTATCTAATTGGTGCAGGTACACGTACAGTCACTTCTGCAGTCACTTAGGAAATCCTGGGACAGACAGACACCCAGTCTACTGCTCTAAGATTTACTGTATGTGGTCTGAAGCCTCTCAGGACACACTTTACCCAAACGCCTGTTTCCAAGAATGTAATTGCAAAAATCATGCAGGTGGGATAGAGGCTGGCTCTTACTATTTCCAAGTTATCATGGTTGGTTGGGGCTGGATATGAGCATAGGCTTATTTCTCTGCTGCCTTCTAGCTGCTGGTCCAAGAAGAAAATAGAGTTGTTTGAAATCCTGTGAGCTCTATTAGGAGGATGGTGTTTTTGTAACATAAGATTATGAATTCTATTCCTAGTATCATATGATTTAAATTTAGCAGGGAGCTGGACTGGCTGTGGGTCTTGACCACATATCTATTAAAAGAAAGCCCTGGGCTACATAAGAAAGGCTCATCACAGCTTCTCGTGTTTTGGAAACCTTGAAAGAAGGAAGAATATTTGGAAAGTGAGAAACTTAATAGAAATTCAAGTAGACAAGGGACAACTAGACTCAGAAAATTTTCAATAAAGTGAACAATGTCAACTGATTTGATCAAACGTAAAACTTACAACACTTTGTATTTTTTTCCATTTTTTAAAACATGAACTTTTCCTTATAAACCTTGTGTTTTTTTTTCCTGATGAAAGTATGTCGAGTTAGTACCTCTTTCTGTAAAGTGGAAATGATAGATGAATCAGCCATGACATTTTAAAATATGGGTTATAAAGCAGTTTACAAATTAGTACTCACACAGAGTGCTTGGATAAATGGTACATGTTTTGAGTAGCCCATCATATTCAGCAGGAGTTAATCTAACCTCCAGACTTCTTTAATGCTCTAACTAAATGTCTGATAGACCAGCACAGATATGAAATGGGCCAGTATGTTGTCAAAAACCCAAAAGGGGGTGTCTGTTCAATGTAACTGGGTAGTCCATTTAGCATAAGGGATTTCACAATCTTCTCAGTGATCTTTTAAAGAGAAATAAAGCCTCTTCACTTTAATTTAGACAGGACCTTAGAGGTGCTGTTAGTAAGTGACTCTGACAGAACTTTAATCTTATCATGGCTATGGTCCTGCTACTGAAACATGGGAAGACCTCAACCACAGGAATGGAGTTTCAAAAGGGACTTGGAAAATTCTGGGCTTCAGGGTGCCCGGGAGAGAGGTAGATCCTGCTCCTGGTTGGTGATCTTGCAGCAAAACACTAAATATGGGGTTATTTCTTTCTTATTTTCTTTTTTCTTCAGCTGGAAAATGCAGTGGAGAAAAGATGGTTTTGCCCCTTTGCATATCCATATTGAATTGAAGAACCAAATAAAATACTGAAGACCTAATAAGATTTAGCTTTCCAGCAATATAAATAATTTAGTCAGATTAATGACATTGTTCTACCTGAGGGGTTCCATAATTAGTGGATTATTGAAGCCACGTGAAAGTTATCTGCCACTAGCACCTGGAGGAATTCCTGTTGTCTTAGACTGCGGAATCGAGCGATATGAATATTCCTGTCAGGCAAACTGTAAAGATAATAAGCCCCTGGCATTTTGTAAGCTTTATAAATCCACAGATTTCACATTAAATATTTAAGGCACAGGAGGTGTTATTTGTTAGGATGTAGATAAAGGGATTTCAACTGCGTTTATTTCCCCTTTTGGGAAGTCTCTTGCTTTGTTGAAGGTACTTTCAGGCCTTTATCATTGTGTTTCCCCCGTTATGTTCATATATTGTTTCAGTTCCTCTGGAGGTATTCTTTGGGTTTTGTATGAGAAACATTCAAAATATTTTTACAGAAAGTTGGTTTGTCCTTTCCATATAAAAAAGAAATTCATACCAGGGGTGCAGACAGAGATGAATCAAGCACTATCTCAATATATGGCAAAGGCTAGAATTCTGTGGAAAGACCATCTCATTACTCTGTCCCTAAAATATTTGAAAACCAAGTTTTTTCAGCTTTATGTGTTCCACTCCTCTTGTTTATGTGTTATTTAGCAATGGGAAAAAAGACTGGCCTTTAAATGCAGACCTATTATTTCACTTCTTAAATTTTTGTAAGACTTTTCATATAAACCAAATTCATAAATGAGAAATTAGAAATACTGTGTGAGACCATGTTTAAATAGTTGGTGTAGAAAACACTGTCAAGTGGTTGCCAGAGGTGGGGGTGGGGTGGGGGGTGGGATGAAATGTGTGATGGGGGTCAAAGGTACAAACTTCCAGTTATAAAATAAATGTCATGGGGATGTAATATACAGCATGGTGACTGTAATTAATAATACTATATTACATATTTGAAAGTTGCTAAAAAAGTATTGATAGATCTTAAAAGTTCTCATCACAAGAAAAAAAAATTTTGTAATGATATATGGTGACGAATATTAACTAGACTTATTGTGGTGATCATTTTGCAATGTACACAAATATCAAATCATTATACACCTGACACTAAAATAATAAGTCAGTTATGCCTCAAAAAAAACCCTGCTGTCACCATAGTATATAAAGAGGTGACAGATGATTTAGTTGAAGCTGGACATGCTGCTGATGTGATGTGTTTTCAGATTAGAGCACGTTAAGTGAAGATGCTGTTTTCTGAGTTGGGTTCCATTCACTGAAGATAATAGATCAATCGGGTTATATCACACTCAAATGGGTAAGATGAGGAGAGATCAATGAAGGGACTCTTTGTAGACACACAGGCAGGGTTAAGGGAGCCAGCAAGCAATGGTGACACACCTCAGGGCAGCAAGAATGGAGAGCCCTTCCACATGCAGGCCAGAAGGGGAAAGGGGAGGACGTGGTTCCCAGTCTCCTACAGCTGTAGAAGAGCGGCGCCCAACTAGCATTAACGTGAATTATCACCATAAGCAGTGGACCCAAGCTGCTGCCAACCCAAGGCCTGGCAGGGAAGTAGCCGGTGGAATAAATACCCCCAAACCTCTTTCCTCTCACCCTCTATGCTGTTACCTCTCATCCAGTGAACCTAACTGGAAGCTAGGGGACAGGAGATCATGGTGTTGCTATCCATGGAAGTCAGGTTCCTAGGCCAAAAAGCAGGGCGGGGGTGAATGGAGAATGGATCAGAGTGGCAAATGGAAATATCTAGAATGGTCGTGTTTAAAAAGATTTGGCCAAGTTCTTCTGATATGAGGCTTTATGTAGACAGTGAAAGCATTATAAGGAGAATGACAGAATTTAAATAATAACATGCTGTATGAATTTACTGCATTTTTAGCTTAAGTGGGAATATATGTAGTATTGCATACACCACAAGACATCACTCCTGTTTCCCTAGAGAATTTATAAGATTATTAGCTAGTTAGTGGTAAGGGAATGTCTCCGTCATAATCACACTCAGATTCCTATTTCCTTTTCTCCTATATTATCTACTGATCTGATGTGATGTGTGGGACTTATTCCATGACAGTCTCTGTTGGAGTGAACATGACTTTGTATCAGGGGTTTTGTATTAATTAGCAAACATTCTCTGTCCCTGTTTCTGTAATTGTTCAAAGTTCATAGATCAGATACAGAGTTTTGATAATATTTCTATAGCTCTGGCTATCTCTAGCCCTGTTTTTGTGTGTGTGTGTGTGGTACGCGGACCTCTCACTGTTGTGGCCTCTCCCATTGCGGAGCACAGGCTCTGGATGCGCAGGCTCAGCGGCCATGGCTCACAGGCCTGGCCGCTCCGCGGCGTGTGGGATCTTCCCGGACCGGGGCATGAACCCGTGTCCCCTGCATCGGCAGGTGGACTCTCAACCACTGCACCACCAGGGAAGCCCTTTAGCCCTGTTTTTAATGTTTTACTTTACAGACCAGTGTAATGCTAATATTCACTTAAATTTGCTAATATTTGGTGAAATTTACTTTTCAACCTAAGCTTTGACATTTTTATTTAATTAAAGGTATCCCCTCATGGTCTCTATTTTCTGCAGTGGCAATAGAGGAGATTTTATATACATCCCAGCTTTTTTGAAAGGGAAGTTGTTAAAAAATTCTCCTAGGCAAAGTACTACCTTAAAAATTTCCCTGCTTTGCTAGAGCGATGGACTCTATACTTCCAAATATACAACTCCTCATAGTCTTCTTTATACTCCTTATACACTATTCATGATATTGTCCTAGGTGTGGCATCTTTTAGTTTACCCTTTGTCTATTTCTTGCCCTCTTTCATATCGGTTTAGCATTGAAACACACTTTGTTTTTGAAAGAGAAAAGCGAAGATACTTATTCACATAGTAGTAAAGGATTGCATTTAATTTATACTGTCATCCCTAGGTTTCCTTGTATGGGGAAGTAGGAATATATAAAGCTGAGGGTAAACACTTGGGCTGTAGTTTCTTCTGTAAAATTATATTCATACCTTTGACATAATTTGCAAATTATTCCATGGAGTTAGCCAACACAGGCAACATGGAGAAATAAAATGCCCATGGAAGATTTGTACACTCTATGTAGTTCACAGGAACAACTTCTAAACTTGCTGAAATGTTTTAACTGAAGAACTTTAAGATTGCCACATCATGTTAAAACTTTAGTGGAGATAACCAGTGACCTTGACCTACTTAAGAAAAATTGTGGTTTGTGTGCTTAAGAGGACAGTGCAATTAAAAATATTTATGCAATTGCTCTTCAGAGAGCTCTGACATTAATATGAGGTTATAAATTACCAGAACTTTCAAAAAAGCAGGGAGGGGGGAAATTCTCAACGGGGTGGTCCTGGAATTTATCTATAGAATTGTTGCATCTTCAGCAAGGATGAAGTCACCATGAGGACATTCTAGGCAACTGGGAAGTTACTGGTGGGCTGATAAAGCAATTGAATTATAATATGGATCTAATTCTTCCGTCAGCAGCAATTGTAAGACCTGTATCAGAAATTTATCGCCTCTTTTTAGAGAGATCTCCAGCTAAACAACTAGCCATTCTGCCTTTAATCTTCCTGGCGTTAGTGGTGGTCTAAATAAATCATTTCTAAACAAATATGTTTAAAACCTTTTACTCTATTTAAAATGCTAGGCTTGACTAAATAAGTCCCTATCAAATTATAGTGGCGCCTTTTGCCCCGTCTAGGTCTCCATTAGAAACCCCTATTTTTAGAGATTTGTAACTCAGATTTCCTTAAGGGAGGAACCTTGGCACTGAAACTAGCGACAGAGAGTGATGGTTACTCATTGTTATTGCTTGCGCCTGTTTCTTTTCTTTTTTTTAAGTGCTTTGTTTCCAAACTGAATTATGGGAAAGCAAACAAAAGCCTGAAGTAAGTTTAGGGCAGCTGTTTTTTCCTTTTTAACCAGTATCTTGAGCTTTAAATATATAACTAAAAGATCAAAATTAAATACTACTGAGAAAATATACCCAGTCTGTGCTAGATATGGAAATATTTTGACCCCTTCTCCATGTAATCAACCATATTTCTCTATTTCTCAAGATCTGAAGTCTTTGTAATTTTATTTGACTTAAATTCTTCCTAAATTCCCTCTGTTATCTGTATTTTTAGATCCTTTTGTTAATCTTTAATATCATGTGGATAAAAAGTGTTTCTATTTAAAACATCTTAGATAATTTGTAGCAAATAGTAATTTTGAGTTAAACATTGAATTGTTTGAGCACTAAGTAATTTGGAAATTGTATGTAAATGTTTATCTCCTCTCCCTTGGGCAGCATTGTATGGGGATCAAGGACATCATAAGCCTGTCTAATAGAGCCAGGTAGTTTTACCTGTGAATTAGTTTTTATCCAAGATCATGGAGTTGGACCAGAGGAAAAATGCCAGAGGTTTTGTAGTGGGAAAGGTGCTGATGTGAAAGTGGGTTCAAAGGGAGTTCTGAGTCAAGAGGATTGGTTGAGAAACTGGAGGCAAGAAACAGACACAAACGGGTGAAGTTGAAGGTAGAGATGGCATGAGAAAAAGGTACAGTGTGGGAATAGGCATATATTGATTGTCTGGATGAATTTTGGAGATACAGGCCAATGCCTATGGCTTCTTTTTGTATGTTTCAATGTGTGTTTCCATGATGAATCTATTTCCTAGATTCATTTAGAGTCATGAGTGTGGGCTGGGCACTGTGTATTTTATTCAAAAGTTAAAATTTCTAATTTTATTGGTACTACCACTTTTTTTAGATGGTGAGTTGGTATAATGTGGCTTGTTAGGGTGTGTGTGTGTGTGTGTGTGTGTGTGTGTGTTCTATGGGTTTGTGGGAAAAGGAACCTGTAATATCATCAGTTTTTAACTGAGTCTGTCAGGTAGTGTCTCAGGCTTGTGATAGGGTCAGTGACATAAAGAGAAGGAACTCACAAATTCAAGAGTTAGGACAAAGCTAAATTACTGGACCAATTCTTCCAACTAGGACAACTGGAAAAATTGGACAGAAGATTAAAAAAAATCTGCTTGTAGGCAAAGGAAAAAACAAAACAGTGAAAGAGTGAAGAATATACTGGGCTAGGATATAGAGGAGTTCAGAGCCCCAGGTAGAATTTTGTACTGCTTTACCCCTGTGGCAATTTGCTTATTCTGGAGGGTGTAGCTGAAAGACTTGACAGTGTTTTGCCATTGTCAGTTCACAAGGGCAAAAGTTGGAGTCCTCAGTCACCAGCAGTGAGGTGGGTTACTGGTGAACTCTCAACATTTTGGATAGGAATTTAAAGAGACGAACCCTAAGAATAATGGAAACTGGGAAAACACGACTTTTTTTTTTTTAACATCTTTATTGGAGTATAATTGCTTTACAATGGTGTGTTAGTTTCTGCTTTATAACAAAGTGAATCAGCTATACATATACATATATCCCCATATCTCCTCCCTCTTGCATCTCCCTCCCACTCTCACTATCCCACCTCTAGGTGGTCATAAAGCACTGAGCTGATCTCCCTGTGCTAAAAAACATGACTTTTTAAGACTGCAGCTCAGCTGTAAATCATTTCAATTTCCCAAATTAGAATGAAGTGAACCCATGTTGCTAGTTCCTTTAGCTGCCCACCAAAGTTGATTTTAAATCCTCTCTGGTGGAAGATAACATTCGATACTTAAAATTATTTCTACAAACAATTTTGCAAATACGGTGTTTGGCAAACAGTAAAAAGTAACCAGATACCTAAAATGACAAGAAAACAACAAAAACAGTAGAAAAAAACAGACC
The DNA here is from genome assembly GCF_964341445.2 of Mesoplodon mirus. Taxonomy (NCBI): domain Eukaryota; kingdom Metazoa; phylum Chordata; class Mammalia; order Artiodactyla; family Ziphiidae; genus Mesoplodon; species Mesoplodon mirus. Next base: position 88,314,108 of record NC_138976.1, on the reverse strand, counting down.
ATGTAAATGAATCCACCAAAGCTCCAGATACTGGATAATAGTTTAAAATAACTATCCTTGTTATGTTTAAGAAGATACAAAACAAGACTAAAAATTTTTACAGAAAGCAGGAAACTATAAAAAAACTAAATGGAAATTCTAGAACTTAAAATTATAAAGTTAAATTTATGGATTCAGTAAATAGGGTCCTAAATATGTTAGACCCAGATGAAGAGAGAATTCACAAACTGGAAAGTAGATCAGAAGAAAATATCCAGAAGTAGGTACTGAGTGACAAGATGGAAAATACAGAAAACAGACGAAAAACATAGAAGATAGACCTAATATATTTACAATTAGAGTCTTAAAGAAAAGGAAATATAAAACTGGAAAAGCAGTATTTGAATAGATAATAGTTGACAAATATCCAAACCTAATTAAAGACACCAAGCCACATATTCAAGCAGGATAAATTTAAAAAATCCATCTCCAGGCACAAAAGGGAAATAGCTAAGTAGGCAGAGAACAAGAAAGTAGAGTCAAGGGAGCAATAATTAAACTGATAGTTGACTCTCAGAAAAATAAAATATGAAATTGTAAATCAAATAAGGAATCAAATCAGAATGTCCAGGGAGCTGGAACCAATCTCTGTAGCTAAAGTAATAGGTAAGGACAGAAAAAGTATTGTGGGAAGATGATAGAAACCTTGAAGTGAAATAACTCAGTGGTACAAGTTGTGGACTTATATATGTGCATAAGTGACTGTATTTGTGGACTTTTGCTGACATCTTTAACACAGTGTACATTGGTCACACATTTCTGGAAATGGGCTTTCATTGTTCATGACCTTTTCACAGTTTGTATTGGCTTATCTTCTTTTTTATTGAGGTGTAGCTGATTTACAATATTATATAATTTTCAGGTGTACAACATAGTAATTCACAATTTTTAAAGGTTATACTCCACTTATAGTTATTATAAAATATTGGCTATATTCCCTGTGTTGTATACTATATTCTGGTAGCATATTTATTTTATATATAGTAGTTTGTAACTCTTAATCTACCCTATCCCTATGTTGCCATTCCCAACTTCCCTCTCCCCACTAGTAACAACAGGTTTGTTCTCTATATCTGTTCTTTTTGTTATATTCACTCTTAAATTTTTTTAGATTCTACATATAAGTGATATCATACAGTATTCATCTTTCTCTGACTTATTTCACTAATCATAGTACCCTCCAGGTCCATCCATGTTGTTACAAATGGCAAATGTCCATTCTCTTTTTATGGCTGAGTAGTATTCCATTGTATGTATATACCACTTTTTTATCCATTTATATGTTGATGGACACTTAGGTGCTTCCATATCTTAGCTATCGTAAGTAACGCTGCTATGAACATTGGGGTACATATATCTTTTCAAATTAAGGTTTTCACGTTCTTCGGATATATACCCAGGAGTGGAATTGCTGGATCATATGGTAGTTCTATTTTCAGTTTTTTGTGGAACCTCCATACTGCTATACAGTGGCCACACCAATTTACATTCCCACCAAAAGGGTTCCCTTTTCTTCATATCCTTGCCAACGTTTGTTATTTGTGATCTCTTTGGTGCCATTCTGACAGGTGTGAAGTGATATCTCATTGTGGTTTTGTTTTGCACTTCTGTGATGATTAATGATGTTAAATATCTTTTTTGTGTGCCTGTTGGCCATCTTACACGGGTCTATTAATAGTTAATAATGGAGAAAGTAGCATGGACAGGCTTTGCCTTGCTTGATGCAAGAGAACATAGCTAATCACTAGCTGATATAAAGCTACTCCAAAGTAGTCAGTATCATGCTATTGAGAACTCCAAGATAATGTCATATGACTATGAAAAAATATTTTCTATTTAAGAAAGCAGAAAGAAAACATTTCAAAGACCCAGGTCAAAAATATTTTAGCATAAACAAATATTTTTAAAATATTGTGATTTGTATGTTACCACCAAGAAACATATCCTTGAGTTCAGCAGTCCTTGAAGTCCAGAATTGATCCTGTGTTAATACTTGCCTATAAAAATGGAAATGTTTCCCCCTCGTTAAAACCAGTGACTTGTTACCATATTCTAAAGAAAGTCTTTGCAGCTGTCAGAGTGCTAAAAGCAGTCTCTCAATATTTCTAACAAGTCATCGTAAGAACTAGTATGTTACATTTAAAAACATGAACTTCCCTGGTGGCACAGTGGTTAAGAATTCGCCTGCCAATGCAGGGGACACGGGTTTGAGCCCTGGTCTGGAAAGATCCCACATGTCGCAGAGCAACTAAGCCTGTGCGCCACAACTACTGAGCCCACATGCCATAACTACTGAAGCTCGTGCACCTAGAGCCTGTGTTCTGCAACAAGAGAAGCTACTGCAATGAGAAGCCCATTGCACTGCAGTGAAGAGTAGCCCCTGCTCGTCGCAACTAGAGAAAGCCCACGTGCAGCGACAAAGACCCAATGCAGCCAAAAATAAATTTAAAAATTAATTAATTTAAAAAAAAGTTGACTTTAGAATCAAACAAAAAATACTTAAAAAATGTATACAAATAATATCATGCCTGCTTCAAATCTTTTAACACCTTTCAGCTGCATCTATTCTCATCATATTGCCCCCCAAAACTACATGATTTGTGTCTGTCTATTTGATATCATGATAAAGAAAACAAGCCAAAGAAAAGATTTTGGCAGATGAAAGGTGAAATTAATGAAGATGTTTATGTTGAGACCTCAGACAACATGATACAACTGCCAAAAGTTATATCTGAAATTTGAGATGTCCTGAAATAAAGATAGACTCTCTGAGCATTTTCCAAAGAGATCCAGTTCAGACAAGGACAAATGAGTAATGCCTGAACCAGTTGCGGAAAAAAGATCAAGAATGAGTATGACTATGTGTCCCTGAACCAGTCGTGAAGAAATGTAGGACTGAGGTAATGAGCAGATTCAGGACCCAGGCCACTCTTTGGGTCTTGCTTCCCAAGACCTATATAACCTGAGAGGAAGACTTCCTCCTTTGAAGAGCATGCAGCTTTGCATAGAAACACTTGGCCAGAAATAAAGATGAGCACATATAAGTGTCTTAATTCTATCATGTAGTTAATTGATTAATTGTTTAAGAAAAAAATGAGGAATTTATTGAAGCAGACGACCATTTAATATAGCATCCAGTGACAAATGTTTTCTTTCTGTAAATCCTTCATGCTAAAGGGATCAGCGTTAGAAACTGGTCCATGTTGATCGTTAAACTAAGTGATAATCTTTATAATCCCTTGGAATATAAATTCTGTGAGATGTAGTGTTATGGGAAGCAGAGAGGAAAAGAAATTCAAGTACTCTTTGCAGGCCTTGGCTTTTTACCATCTGCTTGTTGATTCATTGGTCCCGTTTCTTCCTCATCTGTTTATTTGCATAGCAGCACCAGCTGCCCCCTCAAATTTGAATTGCCTGACTTAATCAGACAGGTCCCTGATTGAGAACTGAGTTACAAATTGGCAGATGAATACCAAATTGTTTTTAATAAGACACAGAGTTCTGGGTGCTTTGTGCCCGTGCTATAACTGTTTGTTGGTAGTTACAATAACCAGCAGCGTTCCTTTCATCTTGAAGAGAAAGGCAAAAGGCATTCAGAGGAAGCCTTTGAATTTTGTACTCAGAATTTCCACTCATCTGCCTAATGTTCTTTTTTTTAATTAGAAGGATACACATATGACTTAATTAATCAAGCCTGTCTTAGAGAATTATGCATTTATTAATGGTTTTTGCACTCAAGCACATTATTAAGGGATTTGTGCTAAGCACCTGACATAAAGCAGACTAATTTTGCTTGCTTTGCTTAATGTATTGAGAAACAACATGTTGATCAGATTTCAAAACATTCAAGCTATGAACTAATGTCCTATTTAGAGGGTTTCAAAATTCAGTGCATTGGCAATCTAGCCTTATAATGCTTTCTTCACAAGGCACTCCACAACGGGAAAGGGAGAATAACTTGATGAGAGGAAGAAGCACTATAAGTAGAAGAAAAGGAAAGGGTAGAAGGGGAAGCCCCTGAGGGTAGGGCAGGGCCTTTAGAAACTGAATTTGTGGTTCCTTGCTTTAGTCTTTACATAGTTTTTGGTAACCACATCTGAACAAATCTTGCAAAGCCCCCCACTGGTTGTATGAATGACTGAAATGACTAGGATTGTACCTACCGTATCATACAGACCTTGTCAGAGGATTGAGTGTGTGAATCCGTATTCAAATGGCTGATAATTGTATTTTGAGCTCCTTATTACTGATCATTTTTGAATATTTAATATGTTTTAGTTTATCACTTTTCTATTTCTTTTCAAGAATCTTCAAATAGGTAACATACAGGTAGGAATGAATTGAGTACAATTGCCATATTCTGTTTATTTAGCCATATAAACCTGAGTTTTATTAATTCTCTTAAAACTGACCATTTTGATAATTTTTATTCATGATAAGTGATTAAAAACAATGATCCGGTATGGTCAATGCCATTATTAAAAAAACATTATATGTTGAACCAGGATTCCTCCACATAAACCATAAATATTTAACATGTCAAAGTTCAAATTCTCATGGCTTCAGTAACTGAAAAATAACATGAGAAACACATCACAGAATTCTCTGTATACATCTACAGTGAAGAGGAGCCTGGTTCAACCAAATGAAGAACAAGCTTCATGAATTCAGGGAATTTTTCAAGTGTTTCATTTGCACCAAGCAGTGGCTAGATGATATCATGGAAGGGTAGCTGTCTATGAGCTGCAAATATTAAAGTCCTGCCATTCAGCATTGTCCTAGGAAAGCAGAGAACACAGAGGCCTGAGTTCAGTGTACCATGGTGGTTAAGAGAAGGCCTCTGGGGCCAAATGGCTGGCCTGCAATGGAATCTTGGCTCTACCGCTTAGCAGTTTAGCAACCGCGCACAGCTCATGTAACCTTTCTAAACATCACCTCTGAAATGGGGTAATGGTAATATCTACTATCTAGACTTCTTGTGATAATTGAATGAAATGAGACAAGGAAGTAAAGTATGTTCACATTATTATTATTAATCAGTCATCAGCCATGTGCTAACAGAAATATGTCTTGGTGTGTTTTTATTTTATGCAAATTCAATTATACCATTGGTAATGTTTTCCTCCCTGTATTTGTTAGTAGAAAAGTCAGTTTAGAATTTGTAGCTCACCTCTGTCAATTACATAGGACTTTGTTGCATGTATTTTCTTTACATAGGACTTTGTTGCATGTATTTTCTTTACTGTTTTCTGTACTGCAAAGCTGGCTTCATCTTTATTTTCTTATCCTTTTTAACCTTTCACCCTAATTTTCTTTCTTCTTTATTAAAAAAATCTAAATATATTATTTCCTTTCTCTGGAATGCTCCCCTTCTCTCATGTTGCTGGTTAACTTCTATTCATTCTTCAAATAGTCCAGGGAACTCTTCTCTGACCCCTTGGATTGAGTCACATTCCTCGTTTTACACTCTCATAGTACTCCATTTTTCTTTCTCATCTCTTGTTACTATTAAAAATATATAACGATTTCACGAGGTGGAAAAATATCTTGTTACTTTAACAGATAGCCATAGAAGTCTCCTTAGGAAGAGAATTATACTTGTTGGGAAAATACTTCAATATGCATTTGGAGTTGAAGCAAGCCTCTTGAAGGATTGCAGTTGGTCTGTACTGTATACTCAGTGGAAGGGAAAATCTGTTCTGTGAGATAGAGGAAGAAGAATTTGTAACTTTTGAAGAATTATCATACTTTCAATTCTATAATCCATAATTTCTACTCCATAATGGAGTGAAAATAGGAGGAAAATAAGGGACACTGGAGGAGGTGGTGAGATTGGAAGAAAGTTGTGTACTATTCCAAGGGACCTTTCTTGGGGTCCATCTGAAATCTTTAGTAATGACCAACAGCCCTGCAAATGCTTGGGTTAGGTGATTTTGTTGTAAAAACTGAATAAGGAGAGGCAGCTTACTGTAGGGATCAAAGTGGTGCAAGGGACAGATAAGGAAACCAATGTCCAAGAAGCCAGGAGACTGTAAGATTCCTCCCTTTCCCACACAGAGTTGGTAGAAATCTTGGGGAAGACTTGAGTCATCTGTGATCATGGCAGGGGAGTAGGTGGGAGGGTCAGTTCAAGGCAATTTTTCCAGAGCTCAAAGGGATGAAAAGCTCCAGCTGCCAAATAGATTGCATCTCTTCCTGTGATTATTATATAATTATCTGTCTTCTTCCCATGAGGGCTGAGACTGTGTCTATTTTGTTCATTTTGAATTCCTGGAAAGTAGCTCAGTTTCTGGCACATTATAAGCTCTCAGTGAATATGTGTTGAATGAATTATTGTTGTATGTCTCCTTAGGTTCTTTTAGGAACACAGCCTGGAAGAAGGCAAGCTGGGAAGAAGGAATGAAGGGAGAAAGTTTGCAAATAAATTGTACAAGGTCACACAGCAAATAAGGGTGGAGTCAGAATTTGAGCACAGACAGACCATCCCTAAGTCTTTTCTTTTATACAGTAGTATTATTTCTATGTTTTTAGACAAGATTTTGAGATTCAATGAAATTCAGAAATATGTTTAGTCAAGGATATACAGTTAGGAATTCAGGGAGATGGGATATGAATCTTAATTTGATCTCATATTCTGTTTTTTCCAGTACATTATTTTATTAGGAATATTTCAGTTGTAAGTGACAGGAACCTAAGTTAAGTTGGCTTAAACTCAATAAAGAATTGATTGTTTTTTTACGTCCTGAGGAAGAAAGTCTCAGTCATGGACTTCTAAATTATGCTGGTTGATCTCAGACAGACTTTCTCTATATGACTGAAAGCTTATAACCCAAATACTACTATCTTAGTAGCCTCCAGGGAAAGTACATCATTTTCTTTCATATGCCAGCTGAGTGGTCCTTGAGAGTTGTCTGACTGGCTCAGCTTCAGTCATATCCCACCTAATTGGCCTGATTGGCCAGCTTAGGTCGTGTGCTGTGTGTCTGATGCTTTGGCAGAGAAAAGACGTCTTGTATATTCAATCCCACCATAATCAGATACACTAGGAGAGTGCTTCCAAAAGGAAAGAATGTGAGAAAAATGAATAAATGACAGATGTTCACCCCAACTTGTTTCTGATGCTGTATAGAAAAGTGCTTAAGAGTATGGGGTTTTGGATTATATACTTAAAACTGATGCCCAATCACTTCACTTTCCACCTGTGTCTCTTGAACAAATTATTTACCTTTGTGAACCTTGATATTTTTCTGCTATACATAATCTTTCATACAGTGTTATTGTGGTGAATAAATGAGCCAATGAGTGCAAAGCACCTAACAATATATAATTTATAGAATTACAGTTTTAGTATTACTATTAGAAGCATGAGAGAAGAAACTAGAGTGTGTTCTTAAATCCATAGTGATTTTGAGTGGTTGTGCATATATCATGGATGAAAATTTTGAGATTACATTAAACTAAGGAACTATTCATTGTGGAATCTGCTCACAGATTATTAGCTCTATTGATGCTTAATTGTGATTACCATTTATTTCCATCATTAATATAAAGTATGCTTATCCCTTTGAGACCTTGCTTTGTCAATAGTTTGCTCCATCATTTTTTTTAAAACTCAGATAATTTTGGGTTTTTTCCCTTCACTCTGTAATAATTTAAACTACTCTCTTTTTATTCTTTCTTTATTTTTTTACTTCTTTTATTGGATTATAATTGCTTTACAATGTTGTGTTAGTTTCTGCTGTACAACAAAGTGAATCAGCTATATGTATACATATATCACCATATCCACTCCCTCTTTATTTTTTTATTTTTTATTGTTTTGCAATTTTATTATTTTTTATAATAACTTGTTTGTTAACATCTTTATTGGAGTAAAATTGCTTTACAATGCTGTGTTAGTTTCTTCTGTATAACAAAGTGAATCAGCTATACATATACATATATCCCCATTTCTCCTACCTCTTGTGTCTCTCTCCCACCCTCCCTATCCCACTCCTCTAGGTGGTCACAAAGCACCGAGCTGATCTCCCTGTGCTATGCGGCTGCTTTCCACTATCTATTTTACATTTGGTAGTGTATATATGTCCATGTCACTCTCTCACTTCGTCCCAGGTTACCCTTCCCTCTCCCCAATACCTCAAGTCTGTTCTCTACATCTGCATCTTTATTCCTGTCCTGCCCCTAGGTTCTTCAGAACCTTTTTTTTTTTTTGATTCCATATATATGTGTTAGCATACAGTATTTGTTTTTCTCTTTCTGACTTACTTCACTCTGTATGACAGACTCTAGGTCCACCCACCTCACTCCAAATAACTCAATTTCGTTTCTTTTTATGGCTGAGTAATATTCCATTGTATCTATGTGCCACATCTTCTTTATCCATTCATCTGTCGATGGACACTTAGGTTGCTTCCATGTCCTGGCTATTGTAAATATTGCTGCAATGAACATCGTGGTACATGACTCTTTTTGAATTATAACTTTTTCAGGGTATGCCCAGTAGTGGGATTGCTGGGTCATATGGTAGTTCTATTTGTAGTTTTTTAAGGAACCTCCATACTGTTCTCCATAGTGGCTGTATCCATTTACATTCCCACCAACAGTACAAGAGGTTTCCCTTTTCTCCACACCTTCTCCAGCATTTGTTGTTTGTAGATTTTTTGATGATGGTCATTCTGACTGGTGTGAGTTGATACCTCACGGTAGTTGTGATATGCATTTCTCTAATGATTAGTGATGTTGCACATCCTTTCATGTGTTTGTTGGCAATCTGTATATCTTCTTTGGAGAAATGTCTGTTTAGGTCTTCTGCCCATTTCTGGATTGCATTGTTTTTTTTTTTTTTTTTTTTTTTTTTTTGGTATTGAGCTGCATGAGCTGCTTGTAAATTTTGGAGATGAATCCTTCGTCAGTTGCTTCGTTTGCAAATATTTTCTCCCATTCTGAGGGTTGTCTTTTTGTCTTGTTTATGGTTTCCTTTGCTGTGCAAAAGCTTTTAAGTTTCATTTGGTCCCATTTGTTTATTTTTGTTTTTATTTCCATTTCTCCAGGAGGTGGGTCCAAAAGGATCTTGCTGTGATTTATGTCATAGAGTGTTCTGCCTATGTTTTCCTCTAAGAGTTTGATAGTGTCTGGCCTTACATTTAGGTCTTTAATCCATTTTGAGTTTATTTTTGTGTATGGTGTTAGGGAGTGTTCTAATTTCATTCTTTTACATGTAGCTGTCCAGTTTTCCCAGCACCACTTATCGAAGAGGCTGTCTTTTCTCCATTGTATATTCTTGCCTCCTTTTTCAAAGATAAGGTGACCATATGTGCATGGGTTTATCTCTGGGCTTTCTATCCTGTTCCCATGATCTATATATTTCTGTTTTTGTGCCAGTACCATACTTTCTTGATTATTGTAGTTTTGTAGTACAGTCTGAAGTCAGGGAGCCTGATTCCTCCAGCTCCATTTTGCTTTCTCAAGATTGCTTAGGCTATTCGGGGTCTTTTGTGTTTCCATACAAATTGTGAAATTTTTTGTTCTAGTTGTGTGAAAAATGCCAGTGGTAGTTAGATAGAGATTGCATTGAATCCCCTCCCTCTTTAAGCTACTCTCTTTTTTAACGAAAAGAGACAATAATCACCACCACCCTTGCTTTACTCTGTCTTTCAAGGTATCACATCTTACCATGAAAGACTTCTTGAAAGACTACTTTACTCTCTCGTCTCAATTTTCAGTGATGCGTAAAACAACTTAGTCTGGCTTCTGCAGACATCACTGTGTCATTTAGGTTGCTCTCAGGAAGGTGATTGCTACCTGGTCTGATGGTTAGGGGACACTTTTTAGAACTAGTTTTACTTGATTTCCAAATCTGTATCTCTGAACAGACAAACCTCTCCCCTTAACTCCAGACTGGCATATCTGAGAGCCTGAATACATTCATCATCATGAGAGAGGCAATGTGGAGAAGGCGATAGGCAGCCGGGCACAGACTCTGGGCTTTCCCATCTTACTGAAGGTGAATTTATGAATGGTAGACAACACTGAAAACTTCTCTAGGCTGCCTCAGTGTCTTAAGTTCCCATCATTAGTCCATTAATTTAGGTTCTGGTAAGGAAAGATACCCTCTGAAGGAAATCAATTTATAGCATTATCAGCTATTATTAGCTCTTAAAAGAGCTAAGTTATGTCCCCAGGAGAATGGGACATAAAAAAGATATATTTTGAATAATTAAGGATAAAGGAGTGTTAGAATGCCTGGGACATGTTTCTGGTTATGGGATGTCAATATTAAGTAAGGATACTAGGAAGCAGGATGACAGGAGTAAATTTTTTCATATATTTCACCCTGCCATCTAATATTAACCAGAAAAATAGAAACTACCACATAACCACCATCGTTTATTGAAATCTTTCTATCTGTTGGGCACCTTACCAGGTGTATTAAATATTAACCTAGTTTAATCCTCACAACAATCCTGTAAAAGTAAATAAAATTAACCCTCTTTCAGAGGAAACTGAAGTCATAGGAGATTATGCAATTGGCAGAAGTTCATTGAATAGGTAAATGACTAAATTTAGATTTGATTAATTCATTTATTCATTCATTCAAGAAATACTTTTGAATAATATTACATGGCAGGCACTGTGCTAACTTTGGGATAGAATAGTGAGCAAAACATATGCTCTCATGGGGCTTATATTCTAGTGGGTGAGATAGAGAGTTTTCACAGCACTTGGAAAAGACTGATCATTCATTGCATCAGGTAAGTTTTAAAACAGTTCAGCTGATCAAAAACAACTTGCATCAGTCAGTATAGTTTCGCAGGCTAACCTGTTATAGCTTTTGGCTTCTGAAAATCAGCCAATCATAAGCATACTCACTCTATTAAACACACGCTGAGCGACAACTAAGCACCAGTCTCACCTGAGTACCCATGTTTTTATAGCTGATGTCAACCCCTTTAAACATCTGAGAATCAGTGAGTCCCTGAGCTCTATACTTCTCAAAAATTCTAAGAACAGCAGTATGATTTGCTGAGGGTGACTGGGCCTGACCTGTATAGCTATCTGGTTTTTGAGAAAGGAATAATTGTTTTGCTAAACAAGAAGGCAGCTATATAAGCATTGAACTTAAATACTGTTTTAAAGCTGCATTATGAGCTATAATGAGAGATTTATTTTAAGCATCAGAAATACAGACAACTAAGTATTTATTGCAGAGTTCAGGATTTTAAAATATCAGATTTGGAACAGTAGATTTTACCAACTAGTTAATTCATTTTCTGGTCTCTCAGTCAGGGAGAAATTGTTAAAAGAAGCAAGAAGGGAAAGGCCAGGAGAGGATCTGAGTAGCCAAACTCTGCATAATTGAAAAAATTGACTTTGAGAGAATAAGAAAAATAGAAAATGCATTACATAAGGTCATTTTAGAAGCCTTTGCCTTAAGCAATGATTTGTCAAAAATGAAAAATTATAAATAAAATCAAGAAAAGTAAATAGGTGAGTTTAAAATAGACTTCAGGAAATTTTCAAATGAGATTCTAGGGTATATTGTACAGCTAAAGTAAAACAAGCCTTGTCCTCTCTTTTCATAAAGGGGCTCAGACTGAAATAATCAGAAAAAATAAATTGGAATTGATAATTGCCAATTTAGAAGATCTCTAAATGTGGCAAACATTTGTGAAGAACAAGCTGGAAATAAAAATAAACTTTGAGCTCTTTAAATAAAAGCACTAGCCCCAAAATAAAAATAAGAACAAAAATTCTTCTATTATCTAAGAATCAGGAGCTTATAAATAAAGACACTTACAAGACATTGTAAGGAAAAGAGTCATTGGAAGAGGCAATGTTCCCTATGAAGTTAAGAAACAAAAGGTCAGCTCTCCAAAATATGTCCAGTGATGCTTCTTCAAGTGAAACATTAGCACCCAACAATTTCCTGTCCTTCTTCTGAGTTCACAAGGAGCATGATCTAGAAATATAAATGAACAACACTGTAGTTTCTTTTTGATTTGGTTATGTTCTGTTTTCATTACTCCTACTGCCATAGACTATCAGTCCCCTTAGAATATTGAAACCACCCAAGTAGTGGGAATTTATAACAATCCTAAGCTTTTCCCATGCCTTTACTTTACTGCTTTGGGACTATTATCAGAAGAACGCTTTTTTCTTCTCTGTGACTCACTCCCTGTACATGTACTAGAGATTTATTCTGCAAATGGAACTGCCAGATACAATGTACTACAGCAGTATTTTTGTAAAAGCTCCAGACAGTTCCTCCTCATACAATCAAATTATAGCTGATCTGGATTTACAGATAATACACACATCAATATTATGTATGATTCAAGAAATAGTTAGAGAATTAGCTATGGTTCTAGAACTACTGTGGGAAAAAGTCTGTATGGATAGAGGCAAAATATAATAATTGGAGCATAACTCAGATGAGTTCAGATGGATTCATCTAAATCTTTACCTAAAGTTCTTCAATATTCCCTTAAGACTGAAGCCAAGGAAGGATTTAGACCATTTGTAAGTAGCTAAATAGAGAAAGGACCAGGTATTACTTGGATCAGTTCTTATTACCCTCAAAACTATGAAAAAGTGGAAAGGACAAATGGAATATTAAAGCTGAAATTATCTAAACTATCAGATATTCATGAATTCCTTTGGCCTAAAGTAACATCCTTAGCTCTTACCCTGTGCTCTTCCCCCTCAGGAACTTGTAGATTGTCTTCTTATGAACCAGTCACTGGCAGGCTCATGTAACTAGCAATATCTTCATCCATATATATTTAAAATTGTGGTAAAATTTAGATGACATGATGTTTACATTTAACCATTTTAAGTGTACAGTTTGATAGCGTGCCAAGGATTCTAAGGGAGTACTGTAAACAATTTTATGTCAACAAATTAGATAACCTAGATAAAATGGATAGATACATAGAAAGACATAAACTACTGAAACTGACTCAGAAGAAACAGAAAATCTGAAGAATCCTGTACTGAGTAAAGAGCTTGAGACCTAGGGAAAGAGCATTGCAATTAGAGGGATTAGCCAAGCCCTGAGTGGGGAGAATACTTGATGTATTCAGAGAAAGGCAAGGAGGCTGGCATGGCTACACAGAGTGAATGAATGAAATCATGGCAGGAGACAAAGTCAGAGCAGATAATAGGCTAGATTAAGTTTCTGTAGCATCTTTAACTTCAGATCCTAGTGGATTAACAAAACAAAAATGTATTTTATGCTGTTTCCATATTGGGTTGGCAGGGACTGTGCTCCACATCATTTCTTAAGGAGCTAAGCTGATGAACCTCTGTCATTTTGTAGAGGTACTGTTTGGATTGTGTAGACTCCTTGATTCTTACAGAAGCAAAGTAGACAGGTAGAGTATTGTGCCATAGCTCTCCTATACTTTGGCCTCACCTAATTCCAAGGAGTCTGAAGAATGTGGTGGAGCAGTAGACTTTTTGGTGAGTCCCATTTTCTTTGCTGTAGGAGGGCAGGATCTTTGAAGGCCATTGTAAGGAGTGAGTGTGATCAGCAGCCACTGGATGATTTACTTTATACATGTTAACAGGACCACTCTGGCTGCTCTGTTATATGGAGAGTAACTGAAGGAACTAAAGGTAGAAGCAGAGAGAGATAAGTTCAGAGCCTATTGTGATAACCTGAGCATGAGATGATGATCCCTGCAACCGCCATGGTAATGGTGGAGGTAATCAGAATTGGTCAGATTCTGTGTGTATTTGAGTGTAGGGCCAATGTAGTCTATTAATTAACCAAAGGCTGTATGTAAGAAAAGAAAGAAGAGTAAGGGTAATTTTATCTGTTTGCTTTGGTTTTTGTCTTGAGCTACTGCAAGGTTGGAGGTGCTATTTACTGAAATGGGGAAGACTGCAGAGGAGCAGATTTTGGGGGAAACAACACCAGGTGTTTGGCTTTTGACATGTTAAGTCTGAGATGCCTGTTAGATATCCAAGTTAAGCTGTGGAGTAGACAGTTTGATATGAATTTGGAGTTCAGAGGAGCTCTTAGTTCAAGCTCAATTATTGGCATAATTAACATTTAGAATTTGACTCTAGGTCCTTTCATTCTAAAGCCCAGTCTCTAAACCGCTTTTATAACTGCTTGTAGAAATAAAGAAGCAAAAGTGTTCGAATCTTGCACTTAATAAAAATATCATTTATATTATTCTGTAACTTGCCTGAATGCACACTTACTTTACTTAAAGTAATGATATCACAGTATCAGCTAACCAATGATAATTTCCATTTTGTGATAAGTTTTGGTTTGGCAGTAGTGCCTCACATATGACAGCCTGCACGTTTTATTTTTTAATCTCAAGATTAGAGATTTGAGAAAAGCATGTCTGTCCTAATTCTCCTGAAGGCAAAAAGTAATTTCTGAGGCATTAAATATGAATTATTGACCAATTGCTTATAAAAGAGGAAACTCCTCCATCAGATTCTATAATTGAGTCTGTTTTTTGAAATAATTTCTCTCTTTAAAGGAAAAATTTCCTCTTAGTATTTCAGGTTGAACTCCTCTTAGATATGAAATGAAGTCCTGCATGGTTTGGCTAGAATTATTTAAATAGATATGTGCTTTTTAATCAATAGCACATGTTCTTTATAAGGGGAAACAAACAAGCAAAAGTCCGTTGAAGACATGCAAATATTGGACATTGTTTTACCTGTACAGAAAAGTGTTTTCATTTGGAAGTGATTTCAAGAGATGCCTGCCAGTGGCTGTCAAACATTTCCTGGACAGTCGATATGGAACTTAAATTTTCATAGTGGTAGAATCATTATGTCAAGACCAACCAAAAACAGGGCTATAATTCCTCTAGTTTGTATCATCAGAGATCTTCTCCAAGACATATGCTCATAAGATGATTAGAATTTTGAATCATGACACAAAATTGATGATTTATAAATTATACATGTGTCTGCATTTTTATGAAATTGTGTTGTGCTTTCTATGTGCTTAATGTATTCTCAGTGTCCATAAGATACATTTCATTCTAAAAAGAAGCCAAAGGTTGGGATTTATCCCAGGGATGCAAGGATTCTTCAATGTATGCAAATCAATCAATGTGATACACCACATTAACAAATTAAGGTATAAAAACCATATGATCATCACAATAGATGCAGAAAAAGCTTTTGACAATATTCAACACCCATTTATGATAAAAACTTTCCAGAAAGTGGGCATAGAGGGAACCTACCTCAACATAATATAGGCCATATATGACAAACCCACAGCAAACATCATTCTCCATGGTGAAAAATTGAAAGCATTTCCACTAAGATCAGGAACAAGACAAGGATGTCCACTCTCGCCACTCTTATTCAACATAGTTTTGGAAGTCCTAGCCATGGCAATCAGAGAAGAAAAACAAATAAAAGGAATACAAATTGGAAAAGAGGAAGTAAAACTGTCACTGTTTGCAGATGACATGATACTATACATAGAAAATCTTAAATATGCTACCAGAAAACTACTAGAACTAATCAATGAATTTGGTAAGGTTGCAGGATACTAAATTAATTTAGGTTGGTTCCATGTCCTGGCTATTATAAATAGTGCTGCAATGAACATTGTGGTACATGTCTCTTTTTGAATTATGGCTTTCTCAGGGTATATGCCCAGTAGTGGGATTACTGGGTCATATGGGAGTTCTATTTTTAGTTTTTTAAGGAACCTCCATACTGTTTTCCATAGTGGTTGTATCCATTTACATTCCCACCAACAGTGCAGGAGGGTTCCCTTTTCACCACACCCTTTCCAGCATTTATAAATGCCAGAAATCTCTGGCATTCCTATACACCAACAATGAAAAATCAGAAAGAGAAATTAAGGAAACAATCCCATTTACCATCGCAACAAAAAGGATAAAATACCTAGGAATAAACCTACCTAAGAAAGCAAAAGACCTGTACTTAGAAAACTATAAAACACTGATGAATGAAATCAAAGATGACATAAACAGGTGGAGAAATATACCATGTTCTTGGATTGGAAGAATCAATATTGTGAAAATGACTATACTACCCAAAGCAATCTACAGATTCAGTGCAATCCCTGTCAAACTACCAATGTCATTCTTCACAGAATTAGAACAAAAAATTTTACAATTCATATGGTTACACAAAAGACCCTAAATAGCCAAAGCAAACTTGAGAAAGAAAAACGGAGCTGGAGGAATCAGGCTCCCCAACTTCAAACTATACCACAAAGCTACAGTAATCAAGACAGTATGGTACTGGCACAAAAACAGAAATATAGATCAATGGAACAGGATAGAAAGCCCAGAGATAAACCCACGCACATGTGGTCACCTCATTTATGACAAAGGAGGCAAGAATATACAATGGAGAAAAGACAGCCTCTTCAATAAGTGGTGCTGGGAAAACTGGACAGCTACATGTAAAAGAATGAAATTAGAACACTACCTAACACCATACATAAAAATAAACTGAAAATGGATTAAAGACCTAAATGTAAGACCAGACACTATAAAACTCTTAGAGGAAAACAGGAAAAACGCTCTTTGATGTAAGCCACAGCAAGATCTTTTTTGATCCACCTCCTAGAGTAATGGAAATAAAAACAAAAATAAACAAATGGGACTCAATTAAACTTAAAAGCTTTTGCACAGCAAAGGAAACCATAAACAAGACAAAAAGACAACCCTCAGAATGGGAGAAAGTATTTGCAAGTGAAACAATGGACAAAGGATTAATCTCCAAAATATACAAAGAGCTCATGGAGTTCAATATCAAAAAAACAAACAATCCAAACCAAAAATGGTTGTAAGACCTAAATAGACATTTTACTAAGGAAGACATATGGATGGTCAAGAGACACATGAAAAGATGCTCAACATCACTAATTATTAGAGAAATGCAAATCAAAACTACAATGAAGTATCACCTCACACCAGTCAGAATGGCCATTATCAAAAAATCTAGAAACAATAAATGCTGGAAAGGGTGTGGTGAAAAGGGAACCCTCCTGCACTGCTGGTGGGAATGTAAATTGATACAACCACTATGGAAAACAGTATGGAGGTTCCTTAAAAAACTAAAAATAGAACTCCCATATGACCCAGTAATCCCACTACTGGGCATATACCCTGAGAAAGCCATAATTCAAAAAGAGACATGTACCACAATGTTCATTGCAGCACTATTTATAATAGCCAGGACATGGAACCAACCTAAATGTCCATCGACAGATGAATAGGTAAAGAAGATGTGGCACATATATATACAATGGAATATTACTCAGCCATGACATAAATGAAATTGAGTTATTTGTAGTGAGGAGGATGGACCTAGAGTGTGTCATACAGAGTGAAGTAAGTCAGAAAGAGAAAAACAAATACCGTATGCTAATGCATATACATGGAGTTTAAAGAAAAAAAAATGGTACTGATGAACCTAGTTGCAGGACAGGAATAAAGACGTAGACATAGAGAATGTATTTGAGGACATGGGGTGTGAGGGGGAAACTGGGGTGAAGTGAGAGTAGTATCGACATATATATACTACCAAATGTAAAATAGCTAGTGGGAAGCAGCAGCATAGCACAGGGAGATCAGCTCGGTGCTTTGCAATGACCTAGAGGGGTGGGATAGGGAGGATCGGAGGGAGATTCAGGAGGGAGGAGATATGGGGACATATGT
The DNA here is from genome assembly GCF_964341445.2 of Mesoplodon mirus. Lineage (NCBI taxonomy): Eukaryota > Metazoa > Chordata > Mammalia > Artiodactyla > Ziphiidae > Mesoplodon > Mesoplodon mirus. The sequence goes on along the minus strand of NC_138976.1, from coordinate 88,296,385 downwards.
ATGCATATGGCTAATTCACTTTGGTGTACAACAGAAACTAACACAGTATTGTGAAGCAATTATACTCCAGTAAAGACCTATTAAAAAAAAAAGCCAAAGTTTCAAAAAGAAGCCATGCATACCCTATCTTCACAGAGAGTTCATTTGCGTCCATTTATGTCTACAATAAAGGAGGTGATAAGAAATGGAATAAAACAAAGAAAGCTACAGTTTCTTATTTCCTTCAGGCCCCATGTATTTACTCAGGTAAGGGCTTTGCATGGCAGCAGAGATTGAATTTAGTGGACCTGTGTCCTGTGAAATTTAGGATTGGAAAGGAACTTAGGAAGACACCTGCTTTCAAGAGAATCTCATCTCTTCACTCTTATGAACAGATAGGTTTTTCTGCCTGGCGTGTTCATCCAGGTTTTCACCCAAGGACATACTCATTCTTCCTTCATGCCTGAGAAAATAGTGTGGGTCACCAATTCTTAATCTATTTATTATTCCTGACCATTTTGTGAATCTGCTGGAATCTGTGGGCACTTTCCCTTAAAAAGTACATAATTAAAGATACGATTATTTATAAACCATATCGGATTCACATCTATGGATCTCAAGTTTCAACCTCAGGTAAGTCACATTTGTTCTTGGACTATGACAGATTCTGTATCACTATTTGTGTTACTTAGAAGGCAGGTGGATATAAATGGAATTACTTGAAGCAAGAGTACAAAAAAATTTCATTATATAAATGTATATAATTTCATTATATGTAAAACTTCACTGTATATATGTGTACATATATATATATGCACACTTATTTTATATATATAACATTTCAATGAACTGGAGGTTGCAATAAGGTCAAAGAATTGTAGTGAGAGGGTCCTTGAGCAGGTGAGGTGGAAGTATGGTTTATGGTGGACATAGTGTGGATGTTTGACATGGATGCCTTGAAGGCAGGGATGAAAAGATCTAAGGTTTGTTCGTGGAATGTGTGGCTGAAGAGGAGTGAAGGATAATATTTGTTTTAGGTGAGAAACTCAAGAAACTGAGGTCAGAGTATCATCTGGTTCATCCACATAGTTGTGGAAGCAACTGAGAGTGATACCAGGTATAGTGGTTGAGAGCTAGGGGAATGACAAGATGTTGGCTGATGGCAACTTCAAGGTGGAGTAGTAGGTTATAGAGCCAGATGGTGCAGGCTTCAAAGACCTGGTTTTTTGTTTGTTTGTTTGTTCATTTGTTTTTGATGGAGGACAGAAAAAGAGAAATTATTTGGAAGTGGCCCTGGGGAGCAAAAAGAGCAACTACTAAATCTCTTGTGACCAAGGTGTATGGATTATGAAAATAAAATGTTTCTACTTAAGAACAGTGCTTTTAAGGGAATGGTCAGGTTTCACTTAACAAAGCAACAACTAACGTTTATGGAGTAGTGAAGATGTGTCAAGCATTATTCTAAATGTTTTATAAGAAGATTAAAGGCACACTCTGAGGGTTTAGAATGGAGAGAATTCGTAGATCTCATATTAGGACTCTTCAAATGACTCAGTAAAAGGGTTTGAGAGGGAGGAAAGAGTGATCAAGTTATCTTGGGAGCAGGGTATATACCTCCACATGGGGATAAAAGCCCTTATGACTAGTACTTGCTACTCAAAGTGGGGTTCATGGTACTGCAGAGTCAGCATCACCTGGGAGATTAGTATAAGTGCAGAATTGCATGTCTTGTCCCAGACTGACTGAATCAGAAGTTGCATTTGTAAAATGTAACCCCAAGTGATGGATATGCACAGTAAAGGTTGAGAGACACTGCTTTAGAGGACTGTTGGGGCCTTTCAAGTAAAATGAATAACCTAATAAGAATTAGGAACACAGAGGATGAAATTTTAGGGAGAATATGAGGGTACACGTTCAGTTTAAAGAAACTTGTTAGTAAATCTTTGTTTGCATAATATCAATATGTGCTGGGCAGAAACAGAGGCATAATGGAAGCATATTGCAGTGAATTGAATAGAACTTAGGTTGCCACTCTAATGAAACTTCTGATTCACAGGTAACTGTGTTGTTGTACAGGCATCTCCCCAGCCACGTCATTCACTCTGTGGTTTGAGTGAGTGAATGTGTTGGGCCTGGGTAGAAATTTCCAAGAAAAGAAAATTGCCCATATACAGCTGTGACAATAATTAAAGCCTTGAAAATATTATGATAAATATCATGTCTAATATTGTCTCTTTTCTCTACTTAATTCATCATTTAGACTCATCTTAGAAAGAATCTCTGAGTGCAGCAGACAGAATAAGGATTTGCCTTAGATTAACTTTTGTTTTTAGGGTCTCTAATATATCAGTAGTATTTGGTCATTATGGATATTTGATGGATATTTGCTTAGAAGAATAGAAAAAAAAGAAACCTTGGAAAGTTTTTCTATCTATGCCAAAAGCATACCTCAAAAGCTTCGTATATAATCTGATAGCAATAGCTAATAAAAATGGAATAATTCTTTCATTGCAAGGAATTATACACTAATGAGATGTTACAGTATATAAAGGTGAAGGTGGCAGACAAGCTCACTACTATATTAGAAAATACTTTTAGACCTTAGGATAATGCCAAATTGACTTTTTAAATTTTTTTTTTGTGGTACGCGGGCCTCTCACTGTCGTGGCCTCTCCCGTTGCAGAGCACAGGCTCCGGATGCACAGGCTCAGCGGCCATGGCTCACGGGCCCAGCCGCTTCGCGGCATGTGGGATCCTCCCGGACCAGGGCACAAACCCATGTCCCCTGCATCGGCAGGCGTACTCTCACCCACTGCGCCACCAGGGAAGCCCCAAACTGACTTTTAATTACTTGGACAATTACTGAAAATCATATAATCTTTGATTATTTTGGATTGTCAGCGATACTCTCAGGTTTTCTTGGGGCAAGACAATTGAAGAATTAGAAAGCAGTACATTTAATCAGAGGCTAATCCATTTCATGTAGGATTGAGTGAGAATGTAGAAAAACAGAAATCTCTCAGTTACTAGCAGATACTAGAATTAAAATTATTTAAAAATAGATAAGTGCAGCTCAATGACACAAGTGTACTGCATTTCAAGAAAGAAGCATTTGTCAAATTGGAAACCCTAGTGGGGGAAAAAAAAAAACTCTAGTGATTATGAGACAATGCAAGTGAGTTTAGTCCAAGAAAAGGGGGTACTAAAATTTATGAAAGAGTGTGTTAAACTGATTGCATGGCCCCAGTTAATGGCATCCCTCTATCATGCTGTTTGTCCTGTATCTTTGTGGTTCCTCTTACACTGACTCTGGGCTTGGCTAAATGACTTGTTTTGGTCAATGGGATGCTACACACAGAAAATACAGAACTCTGTGTGACTGAGCTTGCTCTCTCTTGCTCTTCTGCCTTCATCATAGAAAGTGCCTGGGATAGCCTGATGGATCCTGAGACACATAGGATAGAGTTGAGTCTTCCTAGTTGGCCCACTGAGACCCCAGACATGTGGGAGAGCCCAGCCAAGTTCAGCAAAGCTACCTACTCAATCCAAAGCTGACCACTGACCCATAGTTGAGCTCTGCCCAGTACAGCTCAGATGAGCATAATACCCAGCCAATTAAAAGGGTGATGAGTGAAAATATTTATTTTTGTATACTCCTGAGGTTTTGTGGTTTTTTGTTATGTAGTATTGTCAGGGCAATAGAGAACTGATACACAAAGAAAGGATAAGCATCCCAAAGTTTACTTGCAAGATATTACACTTTTCCTTTTGCTTTAGTTTCTGTTCAGAAATGATGTGGATACATAAATGCAAACATGGATTCAGGCCAAATAAAATTCAGTTAGAGTATTTTCACATTGTGAAAAATAAAAAAATAATAAAGAGCATGATAAAAGTAGGAAGTGGCTTTAATGCATGCATAAAAGAGATACCTATTTTCAGTAATACTTTAGGCTTCAACGTATGCTTACATTTGTGTTGATGTATACTTCCTGTACGGGGAACTCTCACAGTAGTGTTATTCCTAATATACATGACATACATGTAGGTTAAAAGAGTCCAGTTTATAATGAGCCCAATGAGTCCAATTTGTAATAAGATCATTTGGTAATTAATGTTATTGGTGTTATAAAATTTACCTTAGTGCTGATACAATGAAAATAGTAATAGCTAACACTTGACATTTATTATATGTCAGAAACTGTTCTAAGTTTCTTACATATATTAACTCATATCATCTTCATAGGATGTAGTAGTTACAGTAGTTTTCACCATTGATAAATGAGGAAACTGAGGCACAGAGAGGTTGAGTGACTTGCTCAAGTCCACACAGGATAATTGGTGGAGCTGGGATTCGAATCCAAGTAGTCTGGCTGTAGATCCCACACTCTGCACATACTACTGTTCAAATTTATATTATGCAGCAATATTTTTTCATTTCCTAAAAGACACACCCAAGGGAGGAGAGAGCTTAAGTGGAGAAAGTAGTGTCTACCATATTTGCTCAACATGAGATAGATTTCTTTTTTATTAAGTAATTTGACTTACAAAATGCATGTAAAATTCTCTCCTTTTCTAAAAAAGGCCACTGATCATGTTTCTTCAGAGTAATAAGTCTTTCTTCTGTTTGTCTCATTCTTGTAGTCATTCATGCTAATTCATGCAGTTCAATTGTAATGTGTGACATAGCCGATTGGGTAAGAATAATAGGCCGGAATACAAGAGGAATAATCAAAATGCATAAAAGTGGTTAGAATTAAAACCTTAAGGCTATAATGAGACTATGTTAAGGACTTCATTCTTTAACCCAGAAGTTTTCCATGTCTAGTACACATATGACTTATCCTACAGAAATATGGATTTTACCTTCAGAGACAGAAAGAGTGTAGTTCAGCATGTCTAGAGAGCTGAAGAAATTTGCCTTTACAAAGCACACCAAGTAATTCTTATGCATGGAGTTTCTAGAGCAGCACTGTCCAACAGAACTCTTCTGTGATAATGGAAATGTTCTAAATCTGTGCTGTCCACATTTGCCACACGTCAATTGAGGAAATGAAGTTTTAATTTTACTTAATTTAGTTTTAATTTTAAGTAATTTGAATTTCAATAGAAATAGCCACGTGAGGCTAGTAGCTTTTGTATCAGACAGCTCTTGGGCATGGGCCAACAAATGATAGTCAGATGGCCAAATCTAGCCATGCCCATTTGTTTACATATTGTTTATGGTTACTTTCACTCTATGAGAACAGAGTTGAATAGTTACAACAGATGCTATATGGCTTGCAAAGCCAAAAATACTTACTATCTGGTCCTTTACAGAAAAGGTTTGCTGACTCCTGATCTAGAGCATTCTTTGGGAAACAATGGCCTGTAATATCAGTTTTCTTTTGAAGGTAATGGGGAATCAAAGAGATGTTTTTGTAGGAGAATGTGAATAGATTGAATAATGATATCTAATTTACAAGGCTATCATGGGCATTTTTGGTAAGTTGTACTGTAATCACAGTAATCAAGACTCCAAATAACTGATATTTCATTGCTTTTTTTCATATTTTGACATCTTTGTGCTTATTTATAAGATTTTAAAAATCGGTTTTAAGAGCTTTATCTGCTAATTCCATTATTGCTATCATTTCTGGGTCTATTTCTATTGATTGATTTTTCTCCTGAATAAAGATTGTATTTTCTTGTTTTTAAAATAAGCCTAGTAACTTTTTAAAAGTTATTTATGATTTATTAACATATCTTAGGGCAGGGGTGGGTGGGGGCTCCATGTCTATTGCCTCACGTTTCTACATGGAAGGACTTCAGTAAGCCTAGTAATTTTTCATTGGATGCTGATCATTAGTGACATTTACCTTGTTGAATGCTTGATTTTGTTGAATTCCTTTAAAGAGTGTTGGACTTTGTTCAGGCATGTAACTGCATATAACTTGGGATCAGTTCTATCCTTTTGAGGCTTTCTTTTTAAGCTTTATAATGACAGTTCCAGAGAGCCTTTATCCAAGGGACAGTTAGCACCAATAGCAAGGGAAGACCCTGCTCAGGACTCTACCTTAGGCCCAACATATAATAAAGTCTTTCTACTCTGGCTGGTGAGATGCCAGCTCTTCTCTACCGTGTTTTAGCTGTGAGAATTGTTGGTCTTTCTGAAGCCTCATGAAGTTTCACCCAACACTTGCATGGGTCAGTGCTTAGGCAAAGACTAGAACGGACCTCTCTGTGGGTCTCTGGATCTCTTTCTCTGTGTAGTTTCTTCCTCTTCAGTACTCTGTCCTAAAAATTCTAGCTGCTTCAACTTCCCTGAACTCTGATCTATGTTTTCTTAACTCAGGAAGACCTACTGGGCTCTGAGTTACCTGTCTCAGCACTGCAACCTGGAGAATGCCTCCAGGCAGTAAGCCAAGGACAGTCATGGAGACTGTTTAGTTTGTTTCCCTTCACTGAGGAATCGGTTTCCTATGTTGCCTGTTGTTATGTCTGAAAATAGTTTCAAATATTTTATGTGTGTTTCTGAATGATTGTGGTGGAACAGCAATTCGTGTAAGTTAATTCTTCATGGGCAGAAATGAAAGTAAAATAATATTTAAATGATTTTAAATGTCTCTAATAAGAAAATAAAATTATCTTAAAACAGGAACATGTATTTTTATTTTTATTTTATTTTTATAATTTTTAAAAACTTTATTTTATTTATTTATTTTTGACTGTGTTTGGTCTTCATTGCTGCATGTGGGCTTTCTCTAGTTGTGGCAAGTGGGGGCTACTCTTCGTTGCAGTGCGTGGGCTTTTCATTGTGGTGGCTTCTCGTTGCGGAGCACAGGCTGTAGGCACACAGGCTTCAGTAGTTGTGGCACGTGGGCTCAGTAGTTGTGGCTTGCAGCCGCTAGAGCACAGGCTCAGTAGTTGTGGCACATGGGCTTAGTTGCTCTGTGGCATGTGGGATCTTCCCAGACCAGGACTCGAACCCGTGTCCCCTGCATTAGCAGGCAGATTCTTAACCACTGAGCCACCAGGGAAGCCCAAGAACATGTATTTTAAAGTATTTAATTATGTTAGTTAAAATGTGAATATAAATTTAAAAATTTGTAAAGCTTTAAACCAAGTCAATAAGAAATTTTACATGTACAATTTGTTCCTCACTTTCCTTTTCATATTTACTCATGATCTGGAGTAGGAATACATTCTCTATTAATTCAAGCTGTTTCTCAGCTTAAATGAATTTGTCAAAGGAAAAAAAAATCTTTCTGTGGTTTTAGAAGGAACTATTCTTGTAGAATGAGATGACTCTATAGCTGTATTATAACAATTTGGGAATCTTTGGTGAATGTAGATGTTCTAGTGACTTCCTTCTTTTTATCAGTGAATCTCTTTAAAATCTCATCAACAAATCTATATTTCCTGCGTGACTCACCTTTAGCCCTCAAACCAATCCCAGTTATAATGGGTAAATTATTATTAGAGTTTTATGTCTTAGCTAGTCTGCCTCAATAGTTAAAGTGTGACCATAGAAGCAAGTGTGAAAACTTTGGCAAGACAATGAGGTGTGGTGTGTACTTGTCTTGCCAATTTGTCAAAAATTTCCAGAATATCTTCTCATATATCATTTTATATCACTAGCAGTTATACACATAATTCTGTAATAATATTTTGACCTTTAACATATCTTAAAAACCATTTAAATATAGGTTCAATGTTTTAATAAAGTGTTTTAAGCATAATTAACATTCTTTAGGTTAAAAAAGTAATGAGATAAATAATAAAAACAAATTTCCATTTTGTTGATTGATGGGGGCTTACCAGGCCCTGATCTAAGCCAAATGGAACTCTTTAACCTCTTGTGAAAGGGATACTGCAACTGAAATGGATGAATGAATTAGAGACTAATGGTTCAATCAAGATGCTGAAGTCTGAGATTGGACACCAGTATGAGGTTATAAATTCTATAGCTGCTATACTATTGTAGCAGGGAGGAGGATTGGGAGAAGGGGGGAAATAAGATATAGCACAGGCACAGAACAAATCATGGAGTGGTCATGAAGAGTTTGTTGAGGATCAAGAAGAATGACAGAAACTCAGTTCAGTCTTACTTAATTCACTTAAAGGCTCAGCTGATCTGAAATGACTATTGACCCATTTGAAACAGTGTATTTTCAAGGGATGAATATTTTATGGAGTGGACATTTGTAGAGTATAAAAATACTAAACAGTAAAATATAAAAATACCTAGTAGCATAATTTCAAAATATATGAAGTAAACAATGACAGAATAAAGAAAAGAAATAAAAGGAAACTTAAAAGTTAACAATTACACCTGGAAATTTTAAAATACTCATTTTCTACATATGCTTGAGCAGTATGTGTATTGTACCATTGTTGGTGCTAATGTTCTAAATATGTCTGTTAGTTCAAACTTATTGATTATTGATAAAGTTATCTGAATCCTTATTTATTTTTTGCATGCTTGAGAGAATTGCATGAAAATTTTTCATCATGGTAGAATATTTGTTTATTTCACTTTGTAGGCCTGCCATTTATTTTTTAAAAATGAGTTTATGCTTCTAGGTACATACATTTTCTGGCATTCTGTAAAATATTTTACAATTGTATTATACAATGGTATATACATATAATGGAATATTATTCAGCCTTAAAAAAGAAAGAAATTCTGCTATATGATACAACATGGATAAACGTGGAGGGCATTATGCTAAGTGAAATAAGTCAGTCACTGAAGGACAAGGGCTGCATGATTCCACTTTTTATAAGTGATATCTAAAATAGTCAGATTCATCAAAGCACAAAGTAGAATGGTGGTTACCAGAGGTGGGGGGGAACAGGAAATGGAGAGTTGTTAGTCAGTGAGTTTAAAGTTTCAGTTGTGTAAGATGAATACATTCTAGAGAAGTGTTTTACAACATGTGCCTATAGTTAACAATACTGTACTGTGCACTTAAAGAAGATAGATCTCATGTTAAGTGTTCTTGTAAGAAAGGAAAGGAAAGGAAGGAAGGAAGGAAGAAAAAAAGAGAGGAGAAGATACTAATAAACAGTATTATGTAAGTCAGGAGTGGGTGATCAGAATTAAATGGTTGGTACATAAATATTAAATTTAGAGCTGGGTACAGTCTAACTAAAAATGCAATGATTTGAAGATACTGGAAGTCAATTTTTCTCTCACATACTAGTCCTGTGGTAAGTGGGCCAGACCATACAGTCACTAAATACAGACTAAACAGTCACTAAATAGGGAATCCAGGTTCTTCTTATTTGTTTTTCTCTCTCCCCTATGGTGTTGTTCATTGCAGAGACAAAGCAGGGGTAGTGGGCGTGTCCATGCTCAGCTTCTTGAAAGGAGAAGAGAAAGAAAATTTTTGCTTTCTAACTCACAACCATTACTATTATTTTTTAAAATAAATTTATTTTATTTATTTATTTTTGGCTGCACTGGGTCTTCATTGCTGTGCGCAGGCTTTCTCTAGTTGCGGCGAGTGGGGGCTACTCTTCGTTGTGGTGCGCGGGCTTCTCATTGCAGTGGCCTCTCATTGTGTAGCACGGGTCTAGCTGCACAGGCTTCAGTAGTTGTGGCACACGGGCTCAGTAGTTGTGGTGCACGGGCTTAGTTGCTCCGCAGCATGTGGGATCTTCCTGGACCAGAGCTTGAACCTGTGTCCCCTGCGTTGGCAGGTGGATTCTTAACCACTGCGCCACCAAGGGAGCCCTACTCTTATTGTGTTAAGTAGTCAGCATTTGATCAGAATTTATCCATGTATTTGGCTCTTTCTGTGTTATTTTTATGCTTTGTACGCTCTTCATCCTTTCTGCTGTCTCAGACTCTCAATCTGTAATATCTTTCCTTCCACTTGAAGAATATCTTTTGGAATTTCTTTTAAAAACCATCTTCTTTTGGAAAGCTCTCTGTTTTTATTTGTCTCAAAAAGTCTTTATTTCAACCTCATTCTTATAAGGCATTCAATCTCTCAATCCTGTCAATGTCCAGGCCAGTTAAGATTTCTTATGTTGAAATGAACCACGGTTTCCATTCCTGGTGCTATAAAATTCTAGGTGACAATTATTTTCTCTCAATAGCTTGGATATATTTTTCCATTTATCTGTTAGCTTCATGTTGTTGTTGAGAAGTCAGCTCTCAATCAAACTGTCATTCCTTTGAAGAAAATCTTTCTTGTTCCTGTCAACTTAAAAATATATATTTTTTGTTTTTGTTTGATTGTTTTTGGTCTTGTGGATGGTAGTATTCTACAAATTTACTATGATGGGTTTTGGTGTAGATTTATTTTTATTTACCTTGGTTGGGTTTTATTGGACTTTTAGAATCTGTTCTGGAATATCCTCAACATTCAACTATTGACTCAGCCCTGCTTTTACTTCCCTCTCCCTTGGGAAATGCCAAAATGCCAGTTAGATATATGTTAGAAATTCCAATTTTATTCTCTATCTCTTAAATATTTTTTATATGTTTTGTTTCTGTACTTCATTCTGGATAATATTTTTGAGAAATATTTTCTAGTTCTATAATTCTCTCTTTAGTTGCATCTGATCTTCTGTTAAATTTATCCGTTTTTTTAAATTTTTCATTTTGAGGAATTATTTTTGTTTCTTTAAATCTTGGTAGTTTAAAATAGTCACTCAGTTTAATCCCCCTTGTTATGTATTTAAAGATATTGAACATGTTTATGATAACAAACTCTTATGGGAGGTTTTTATTTTATTCTGGTTGGTACAGGCATTTTTCTTATAGTCCCTTGGGAAGTGATTTCAGGTTTCTCTTTAGGGTTTCAGTTTTAGAAGTGGTAGGAAGTTAACATTTCCCATCAAACCCCTTACCTTAGACATGCCCTTAGGTATGTCTCCTATTCTCAGTGACCTGAGGCTTTGAGAACCAAAGGTCAAAATCACCTGTATTAGGCAGATGAACTCAGGGTAGAAGCCAGTTTCAGTAATAGGCTTATATCTCCAGATTCTTCTTCACTTAGCTTTTGACTCTGAGTATTTCTTACTTTCCAGATCATGAATAGATGAAAACATTTTACAAAAAAATTTCCTTTGCATTTTTTTAGTTGTTTCGAATAAGAGGATTGTTATGGGATAAATTGTGTCCTTTTAAATTCATGTGTTGAAGTACTAACCCCCAGGACCTCAGAATGTGAGTGTATTTGGCGATAGGACTTTTAAAGAGTTAATTAATGAGGTCATATGGGTGGACCTTAATCCAATATGACTGGTGTCTTTATAAGAAGAGATTAGGACACAGGCACACACAGAGGGATGACAATGTGAAGACACTGGAAGAAGATGGCCATCTATAAGCCAAGAAAGACTCTCAGAAGAAGCTAATCCTGTTGACACCTTCACTTTGGACTTTTGGCCTCCAGAACTGTGAGGAGGCTTAAACAAATTTCTGTTGTTTAAGCCACCCAATGTGTCTCACTTTGTTATGGCAAGCTAATACAGGAATCATTCAGTATATCTAAATTGGTGGTCTTTTTACATTTCTTTAAAAGTTCTCTAAAATGAAAGTTAGCAATCATAGCACTTCTCTGGAACCAGAAGAGATGAATAAAGAATCCAGAAAATTTTATTCTTTGTAACATTTTTAAAGATCATTTAAGTTAAATTGAGTATTATATTTAATCTTCTGCTTCCTCTTTAAGACTTGAATATCCTGTCTATGTAACCTGGCCAGATTATGGATGGATAGGTAGCTACTCATACAGCAGTAATTTCAGAAATTATCTCTCCTGTTCACTGATGTTCAAAAAGTTTATTGAAGAATCAACCTGTTAGCCTGATACTCGTGCACATTTCTCTGTCATTTGCAAAACTTTGGATGAAGGGATAATATGAATTCGGGGGGTATGATGATTCCAGGTACACTTTCTGCCCAGCTTTTAGCTACTTCCCACTTGGGCTTAAACAGGAGACTAAGTAAGTATCCACAAGAGATTTCATCTATGTAATTTGGAATCTTAAACATCGGGCCAATACCCAACCCCAAAGCAGCATGAAAGTCATATAATAAATCTTCAGGCAGTGGTGTCTCTCTCTCTCTATTTTCTTATTGTATGGTAAGTTAGATGAAGACAACCCGCCTACTTTATCTGTGTCTTGTTTTTTTTTTTGTGGTACGCGGGCCTCTCACTGTTGTGGCCTCTCCCATTGCGGAGCACAGGCTCCGGACGCGCAGGCTCAGTGGCCATGGCTCACAGACCCAGCCGCTCTGCCGCATGTGGGATCTTCCCGGACCGGGGCACGAACCCGTGTCCCCTGCATTGGCAGGCGGACTCTCAACCACTGTGCCACCAGGGAAGTCCTATCTGTGTCTTGTAATGTGCATCTTCTTATGTATTGTACTTCATTGTTCAAGGTGCACATTCTCTACCCTGACCTTTGTGTGTGTGTATATGTGTGAGACTCCTGAATCTTTTGACAGTCTTGATCTTTCTCAGTGCTGGGGAATTTTGCCTGGGGTATGCTTTTAAGCTGAAAGGCATCTGCTAGAAATCATTTTCTCACTTAATTACTGAAATGGCCCTTCAAATGTAATTTGATATTAAATTCCTATACTATATTGTAGGTTTTACTTTTTAAGAACACCAACACAATGAACAAATGTTTTCTATCAAATATGTTTGATGACTGATATTTTGGCTTGCCAGGGTAATGAAATGAGATTAGTGCTGCCACATTTGTTTCTCTTTCTCCCACCCCCCCTTCATTTTTGTTTAAAGAAACGACTGGTTAAATTACTAGGGTTGGAGAAACGCAGCTGCTTTCTTTATGTGCTGCATAATTTTGCTCTCTTGATTTCCTGGTTTACTTGGCAAGGTTTCTAAATCAGTGTTTAAATAGGAAAATGTCCTGACGAACTGAAAAACCCTTGTGGTTCTTAAATACATTTATGAAGCAGCACCTGATAATTTCCCAAATAAGAGAGTAGTACAGTTGCTTGAAATGTAACTTGTGCTTCTCTGGGGATCAGGGCATTTTTGACTTTTAATTGTTTTCTTGGTGGGGGCAAATTGCTGCCACTACCTTTCAAAATTTAAAGTCTAAATAATATCAGCTTAAGTCAGACAAATGACAATTTCCAGAATAAGCAGTTTTTCAAGAAGGCTTCGTAAGAATTGCTTAGCAAGAAAGAGGTAGAACTTGGGGTGGAAGAAATTTCTTAGAGGAAGTAAAGCTGATGATCTTTGACAGTGTGTATTAGGCTAACATTTGTGAACTTTGTTCATTTCTGCCTCCTCTGAATCCACAATAATAAACTTTCAACCAACATACTGGCCAACACATTTCCATTTTGACAGCCCAGTCATTTGGTTGTGCTGATAGAGTTTCTCTTTTAGATGGAAGTTAGCCAAAATTTTCTTTTTAACTGTGGAACCAGACAATCCTAACTAGCTAAAAGAAAGGAAGTTGTAACTACAAACTGATTGTTTTTCTCTGCCTACTCAGGAGGGGCTGACTCAACCACCGACTCCTTTCACTCATTATGTCCCTTAGCAAGCTCCCCTTGGCAGTTGGATGTTTGAGTCATTCTGTTCCCTCTCTTGGCCCCTTCTGCTGTCACTGTCCTGATTAACTTGTGTCAAGGGGGAAATATAATCAGGTAATCTTGGCTGCAGCTATGTGACTCATCTGCTGGTTGGACAGAATCAGAAACAAGTGAAAATGTCTGTTACTCTACCAGCGGGCCTTGCCAGGCTGCCTTAAGAGTGCTAGAAGGCTGGAAATAACCCTTGGCTCATACTTGAGTTCTCCTTCTTTTAGGTCAGACTCTTGGCTGATGTGCAAGCCTTGCTGTCAACATAGAATCATGAGCCTTCCTTTAAAACCCTTGATACGAGAGGAGCCTCGGCCCGATGGTCTCAGTTCCTTTTTTTTTTCTGATGGTCTCAGTTTCACTGAAGGTGACATGACCACCTGCTTAGGCCACAGGATATTCTGCACTGATGAGAGTCTAGGCTTGCTGTGTGGGTCAGCTGTGGGCTTAGATAGAGCTTAGCAATTAAATTCCAGAAGAAGAATCACTGTGGAAACTATGTTGAGCATGAATACTCTTGAGAGCCCCTTAAGTCAGGGTTTTATTATATGACACTGTGTCCGTGTGAAAGGGTTCATGTTAGACAGAGAAGGAAGAGAAGGGCGAGGCGGACAGTGAAAGGTGGAATGTATATGTTAAAAAAAAGTTTGTGGTGTGGTCCTGGCTCCCAGCTGTGTTTGGAGGCTTTCAGGCTTTGTGGATGAGGGTAGATATCAGACCACAGACATTGCTCCTGCTTCTACAACATAACTGAATAAATACTAGAGAATTGGGTGGCTTGTGGTAAGCTATAATTATAGACTGTGGTTCCATTTGCAAGAGGAAAATATTTGGACCTGATTGGATGCCTAAAGCATCCGGTAAGTTACTAAAATATAAAAGTGGCTTCAAAAGATGACTCTTAAAACTTTAACCCAGGTCACAATAGAGACTAAATAGTGACAGCCAACTTTTAAAAACTTTTGCTTGTTCTCACATCCTTATTATTTACCTGTCTGATTAAAGATTAGGTTTTTGAATGTGAGAATGAAATATTGAGTGAAGACATAGGCCTGGACTGTTGCTACATGATGATATTTAAATTTCATGTTCTCATCAAGAGCTGTATAGAGATGGTTCCTGATTTACAAAACTTGTCATGGCATGATTTGTGCATGCTTGTCTAGCCTTCTCTCTCCCTGCACCTACCCCATGTCATCTCACTCCGCTGCCCTAGACCTCTGTCCCAATTCTAACATTTCATCCCTCAGCCCCTCCACCATCATCTGTCTGGGAATCCCTGCTTCTGGTCACAGGAATTTCTATCAATAGGTTGCAACTAGGAAAAATCCTAGCCAAGACCACTATACGACACAACTCTAGAAATAGCACTCCTGTAGAATACAAGGTGAATGGTTTTCCCTGGAGTTGTGCAAAACACCTGGCCCTGCTCTCACTTCTGATTCCTTGGAGGCAGGGAGGTATGGAATAGGCCTACCTGTGACCACTCTCACTGCTATAGCTGGAGGAGGTGGCCCTGGCTTTCCTAGATGGAACTCAAATTTCCTATTGAATAGGTTCTACAGAACTCATTGTACTACAGGGTCCAGGGACATTATGGGGTAAAAAAAAATTTCATGGGCATATGTGCGTATGTGTGTTTGGGCAGATGGAATCCAAGTTTCAAGCAACAAATTTGGTGTGGAACTTTTGGAATATCCCTTTTTGGTAATATGATTGTCCCCTGTGTTAAACGCATCCAGTTCCTCTTCTTGCTTGCTTTATTTTACTTTAATTGAATTTTGTTTGTTTGTTTGTTTGTTTTTTGTTTTTTATTGCGGTATGCGGGCCTCTCACTGCTGTGGCCTCTCCCGTTGCAGAGCACAGGCTCCAGACGCGCAGGCTCAGCGGCTATGGCTCAAGGGCCCAGCCGCTCCGCGGCATGTGGGATCTTCCTGGACTGGGGCTCGAACCCATGTCCCCTGCATCGGCAGGCGGACTCTCAACCACTGCGCCACCAGGGAAGCCCTAATTGAATTTTTATTACTGCTTATGTACATATAATATTTTACATAAATGCATGAATGTGACATTACCATATACATTGGCGTCTCCACCTTTTAATTTTTATTTATTTAGTTTTGACTGCGTTGGGTCTTTGTTGCTGCGCACGGGCTTTCTCTAGGTGTAGCAAGCGGGGCCTACTCTTCGTTGTGGTGCGTGGGCTTCTTGTGGCAGCTTCTCTTGTTGCAGAGCATGGGCTCTAGGCACGTGGGCTTCAGTAGTTGTGGCGCGCGGGCTCAGTAGTTGTGGCTTGCAGGATCTAGAGCACAGGCTCAGTAGTTGTGGCACACGGGCTTAGTTGCTCCGTGGCATGCGGGATCTTCCTGGACCAGGGCTCGAACCCGTGTCCCCTGCATTGGCCAGCAGATTCTTAACCACTGTGCCAGCAGGGAAGTCCCTCCACCTGTTTTTTGCAGTTTTTTGTATCTTTTCTTTTTGGCTTGGATTCCTTCTGCCTCTGTTCTCCCCCTACCCTGACTTTACTCATATCACTCCATGCATCCCATAAGAGCCCAAGCCGACAACCTTGTATGTGTGTCCTCCAGTGTTTTTCTCTACTCTTTACATGATTATAGAGAAATACATGATACACACATACTAATACATATATGCATATAACCATAAATAAATATAACACATACAGAGTTTTTGGTCAATATTTCTCTTTATTTTAGGATGATTATATTATATACACTTTTCTGTATTTTGCTTTGTAAATCACCAGGTATTTCTTTTTAGTGGCTATTTTGTGGTGTGGATATACCAAAGCTATCCAGTCATTCCCCTGTGGCTGGGCATTCACTTTGTTTCCTGCTTTTTAATAGCACAGTGTTGCAACAAAGACTCTTGCTCATATTTTCTGTGGTTCATGTTACTCAGATAATGGTACTTTCATTTACATAGGATAGATCCCTAGGAGTGGGTTGGCATTGTTGAAATACATGAGGATTCTTAATTTAAATATAGATATTGCCAGGTTGCTTTCCCCAGAGGCTTTAATATTTCATGCATATTCTCACCAGCCACACGGGGAAGCACTTATCCCATATCCCTGGAAGCAATATGCATTATTAGACTTTTTCATTTCTGCCTGTCTAATGTCTCCTTATTATTTTAATTTGAATTTTCTGGGCTGCTAGTTTGTTTTAATATATTTCTTGGTATTGTTTTTCTCTGAATTGTGTATGCTCTCCATCTTACCCATATTTCTGTTGGGTTGTTTTTCCATATTGGGAAATTTGGAAGAAAATAAGTACATTACAGATACAAGTGCTCTGTTTCCTTTATTGCATGCGTTTTTTTCCACATGGATTGTTTATTTAATTGTTTTGCTCTCTTTTTCTACACATTTGAAAAACATGGAGCCAAATGGGTTGTTTTTGTTTTTTATACTTTCCTAATGCCCAGTCTTGGTGAAAAGGTTTTCTTCTACCTACACTGTATAGCCTGTATATAGCTATATTTTCTTATAGAATTGTAACTGTCTTATTTTTTGCCCTTAAGTTTTTAATGAAATTGGTATTTAAAAAACAAAAGTCTCCTTTTTCATTGAGTTAAAATAGTATATTTGACCCATTAAATTTTCAAATATGTTGGCGTAAATTTGGATTCTCTGTTCTGTGCCAGTGATCTTTTGTCTGTCCCTAGGCCCATACCATGTTGACTTAATCACTGTTGGCTTAATAGAATCATTGGATATCAATCAGGGCAAGTCTCTCTGCCATTCTTCTATTTAAAATTTTTGACTATTTTCTGGGATTTATTAATTCCAAGGAAAATTTAAGATTATTTTATCCAGTTCTAAAAAACTCAAATTATATGTTTATATATTTATGTATGGGTATATATATATATATGTGTGTGTGTGTGTGTCTGTGTGTGCATGCATGTGTGTATATCACCTATGATATATATGAACATATATATCACTATGATATGCATATATGTGTATATATTATATATATTATCTATGATAACATATTCTATTGGATTTTGATAGTAGTCTTTATTACTTTTAAAACACATTTTACTTAAAATTTTTAATAAGAATTGCATCTGAATTTTAGAAAATCTATTTCAGTATCCACGACATGACCATTTGCTTTTCCTCCAACAATCAATGCAATTAATTTTGTCAATATATATTACCCAATAATGATCTGCCCTTGTATTCTTGAAATAAGCCCTCTTGAACATAGTTTTGCTCTTGAACATTCATTTGCTACAAAGCTGGATTCTCTTTGATAATATTTTTTTGGAAATTGTGCATTTATATTCAGAAAAAAGTTTTCTTTTTTGTGGTATCTTTACCAGGACTTGAAGTAAAAGTTATACAGGATTCATAAAATGAATTGGAAGAACTCTATATTTTTCTGTGGCCTGAATTAGTTGATTAACATTATTTTATTTAAAAAACTTAACATGTGGTGAACTTTATTTTTGGTGTATAGTTAGTTCTGTAAATTTTAACACATGTAATTCATGGAACTACAACTACAGTCAGGATACAGAACAGTTTCATCACTCTGAAAAACTCCCTTGCAAATCCTCCCCACAACTGCTAGGTCCTGGCAAACACTGATCTGTTTTCCATCATTATAAATGGAGTCTTTTCAAAAATGTCATATAAATGAAATCAGAATATATAACCTTTTGAGACTGGCTTCTTTTACTCAGCATAATGCCTTTGAAATTCATCCATGTTGTTGTGTGAATCAATAGTTTGCTTGTTTATTCTTTCAGCTGTTGAAGGACTTTTGGGTGGTTTCCAGGTGGTGGCGATTATGAATAGAGCTGCTATATACATCGTGTACAGGTTTTTGTGTGCATTTATGTTTTAATTTTTCTTGGGTAAATACCTAAGTGAGGGATGGTGGGGTTGTAAGGTAAGTGTATCTTTAAATGTAAAGTTATAAAATGCAAAACTGTTTTCCAGAGGGGCTGTGTCATTTTGCATTTCTATCAGTAATATGTGAGAGTTCCAGTTGTTTAGCATCCTTGCCAGGACTCGGTATTCTCAGTATTTTTCATTTTGGCCATTCTAACAGGTGTGCAGTGGCATCTCACTATAATTTTAATTTGCATATCCCTAATGACTAATTATGTTAAATATCTTTTCATGAGCTTATTTGTCATCCATATATCCTCTTTGGTGAAGTGTCTGCTCAAGTCTTTTGCCCATTTTTAAATTGGGTTGTTTTCTGATTGCTGAGTTTTGAAAATGCGTTCTATGTTGTTAAAAGTTCTTTTTAGATAAGTGATTTGCAAAAATTTTCTGCCAATTTGTGTCTTCTCTTTTCAGTCTCCTAACAGTGTCTTTCAAAGAGCAAAACTTGTTTTTTTTTCTTTCTTTCCCCATTTTATTTAGATATAATTGACATACAGCAATATATGTTTTTTTAAAAGTGTCTCACTCATTTTTTTCCAGCTTTATTAATGTATGATTGACCAATTAAACTTATATGACTTAGGTTGTACAGTGTGGTTTCTTTTCTTTTTAAGATGTACAATATCATTTTTTTGTTTCATGTATTGGGTTGGCCAAAAGGTTCATTCAGTTTTGGCCATAAGAGCTTACAGAAACCCGAAGGAACTTTTTGGCCAGCACAAATTTTTTTTTTTTAAACATCTTTATTGGAGTATAATTGCTTTACAATGGTGTGTTAGTTTCTGCTTTATAACAAAGTGAATCAGCTATACATATACATATATCCCGATATCCCTTCCCTCTTGCATCTCCCTCCCTCCCACCCTCCCTATCCCACCCCTCTAGGTGGTCACAAGCACCGAGCTGATCTCCCTGTGCTATGAGGCTGCTTCCCACTAGCTATCTATTTTACATTTGGTAGAGTATATATGTCCATGTCACTCTCTCACTTTGTCCCAGCTTACCCTTCCCCCTCCCCATATCCTGGAGTCCATTCTCTAGTAGGTCTGCATCTTTATTCCCATCTTGCCCCTAGGTTCTTCATGACCTTTTTTTTTTTTCTTTTTAGATTCTATATATATATGTTACCATATGGTATTTGTTTTTCTCTTTCTGACTTACTTCACTCTGTATGACAGTCTCTAGGTCCACCCACCTCACTACAAATAACTCAATTTCGTTTCTTTTTATGGCTGAGTAATATTCCATTGTATATATGTGCCACATCTTCTTTATCCATTCATCCGATGATGGACACTTAGGTTGCTTCCATGTCCTAGCTGTGGTAATAGAGCTGCAATGAACATTGTGGTACATGACTCTTTTTGAATTATGGTTTTCTCAGGGTATATGCCCAGTAGTGGGATTGCTGGGTCATATGGTAGTTCTATTTTTAGTTTTTTAAGGAATCACCATACTGTTCTCCATAGTGGCTGTATCAGTTTACATTCCCATCAACAGTGCAAGAGGGTTCCCTTTTCTCCACACCCTCTTCAGCATTTATTGTTTCTAGATTTTTTGATGATGGCCATTCTGACTGGTGTGAGGCGATACCTCATTGTAGTTTTAATATGCATTTCCCTAATGATTAATTATGTTGAGCCTTCTTTCATGTGTTTGTTGGCAGTCTGAATGTCTTCTGTGGAGAAATGTCTATTTAGGTCTTCTGCCCATTTTTGGTTTGGTTTGTTTGTTTTTTTGATATTGAGCTGCTTGTAAATTTTGGAGATTAATCCTTTCTCAGTTGCTTTATTTGCAAATATTTTCTCCCATTCTGAGGGTTGTCTTTTGGTCTTGTTTATGGTTTCCTTTGCTGTGCAAAAGCTTTGAAGTTTCATTAGGTCACATTTGTTTATCTTTGTTTTTATTTCCATTTCTCTAGGAGGTGGGTCAAAAAGGATCTTGCTGTGATTTATGTCAAAGAGGGTTCTGCCTATGTTTTCCTCTAGAGTTTGATAGTGTCTGGCCTTACATTTAGGTCTTTAATCTATTTTGAGCTTATTTTTGTGTATGGTGTTAGAGTGTGTCCTAATTTCATTATTTTACATGTAGCTGTCCAGTTTTCCCAGCACCACTTATTGAAGAGGCTGTCTTTTCTGCACTGTATATTCTTGCATCTTTTATCAAAGATAAGGTGACCATATGTGCATGGGTTTATCTCTGGGCTTTCTATCCTGTTCCCATGATCTATATTTCTGATTTTGTGCCAGTACCATAGTGTCTTGATTACTGTAGCCTTGTAGTATAGTCTGAAGTCTGGGAGCCTGATTCCTCCAGCTCCATTTTTCTTTCTCAAGATTGCTTTGGTTATTCGGGGTCTTTTGTGTTTCCATACAAATTGTGAAATTTTTTGCTCTAGTTATGTGAAAAATGCCATTGGTAGTTTGATAGGGATTGCATTGAATCTGTAGATTGCTTTGGGTAGTAGAGTCATTTTCACAGTGTTGATTCTTCCAATCCAAGAACACGGGATATCTCTCCATCTGTTTGTATCATCTTTAATTTCTTTCATCAGTGTCTTATAATTCTCTGCATACAGGTCTTTTTTCCCTTAGGTAGGTTTATTCCTAGATATTTATTCTTTTTGTTGCAATGGTAAATGGGAGTGTTTTCTTAATTTCACTTTCAGATTTTTCATCATTAGTATAGAGGAATGCAAGAGATTTCTGGGCAATAATTTTGTATCCTGCTACTTTACCAAATTCATTGATTAGCTCTAGTACTTTTCTGGTAGCATCTTTAGGATTCTCTATGTATAGTATCATGTCATCTGCAAACAGTGACAGCTTTACTTCTTCTCTTCTGATTTGGATTCCTTTTATTTCTTTTTCTTCTCTGATTGATGTGGCTAAAACTTCCAAAACTATGTTGAATAAGAGTGGTGAGAGCGGGCAACCTTGTCTTGTTCCTGATCTTAGTGGAAATGGTTTCAGTTTTTCACCATTGAGGACAATGTTGGCTGTGGGCTTGTCATATATGGCCTTTATTATGTTGAGGTAAGTTCCCTCTATGCCTACTTTCTGGAGGGTTTTTATCATTAATGGGTGTTGAATTTTGTCAGCATGTTTCTCTGCATCTATTGAGACGATCATATGGTTTTTCTCCTTCAATTTGTTAATATGGTGTATCACATTGATTGATTTGCATATATTGAAGAATCCTTGTATTCCTGGGATAAACCCCAGTTGATCATGGTGTATGATCCTTTTAATGTGCTGTTGGATTCTGTTTGCTAGTATTTTGTTGAGGATTTTTGCATCTATGTTCATCAGTGATATTGCCCTGTCTTTTTCTTTCTCTTTGACATCTTTGTCTGGTTTTCGTATCAGAGTGGTGGTGGCCTCGTAGAATGAGTTTGGTAGTGTTCCTCCCTCTGCTATATTTTGGAAGATTTTGAGAAGGATAAGTGTTAG
Organism: Mesoplodon mirus; assembly: GCF_964341445.2. Lineage (NCBI taxonomy): Eukaryota > Metazoa > Chordata > Mammalia > Artiodactyla > Ziphiidae > Mesoplodon > Mesoplodon mirus. The sequence continues at coordinate 88,274,460 of NC_138976.1, read as the reverse complement.
CTCTTCTCTAAATGTTTCATAGAATTCACCTGTGAAGCCATCTGGTCGTGGACTTTTGTATGTTGGAAGATTGTAAGTCACAGTTTCAATTTCAGTGCTTGTGATTGGTCTGTTCATATTTTCTATTTCTTCCTGATTCAGTCTCGGAAGGTTGTGCATTTCTAAGAATTTGTCCATTTCTTCTAGATTGTCCGTTTTATTGGCCTATAGTTGCTTGTAGTAATCTCTCATGATCCTTTGTATTTCTGCAGTGTCAGTTGTTACTTCTCCTTTTTCATTTCTAATTCTATTAATCTGAGTCCTCTCCCTTTTTTTCTTGGTGAGTCTGGTTAATGGTTTATCAATTTTGTTTATCTTCTCAAAGGACCAGTTTTTAGTTTTATTGATCTTTGTTATCATTTCCTTCATTTCTTTTTCATTTATTTCTGATCTGATCTTTATGATTTCTTTCCTTCTGCTAACTTTGGGGTTTTTTGTTCTTTTTCTGATTGTTTTAGGTGCAAGCTTAGGTTGTTTATTTGAGATGTTTCTTGTATTTTAAGGTAGGATTGTATTGCTATAAACTTCCCTCTTAGAACTGCTTTTGCTACATCCCATAGGTTTTGGGTCGTCGTGTTTTCATTGTCATTTGTTTCTAGGTATGTTTTGATTTACTCCTTCATTTCTTCAGTGATCTCCTGATTATTAAATAGTGTATTATTTCGCCTCCATGTGTTTGTATTTTCTACAGATTTTTTCCTGTAATTGATATCCAGTCTCATAGCATTGTGGTTGAAAAAGATACTTGATACGATTTCAATTTTCTTAAATTTACCAAGGCTTGATTTGTGACCCAAGATCTGATCTGTCCTGGAGAATGTTCCATGAGCATTTGACAAGAAAGTCTATTCTGTTTTTTTTGGCTGGAATGTCCTATAAATATCAATTAAGTCCATCTTGTTTAATGTATCATTTAAAGCTTGTGTTTCCTTATTTATTTTTATTTTGGATGATCTGTCCATTGGTGAAAGTGGGGTGTTAAAGTCCCCTACTATGACTGTGTTACTGTCGATTTCCCCTTTTATGGCTGTTAGCATTTGCCTTATGTATTGAGGTCTTCCTATGTTGGGTGCATAAATATTTCCAATTGTTCTATCTTCTTCTTGGATTCATCCCTTGATCATTATTTAGTGTCTTTCTTTGTCTCTTGTAATAGTCTTTGTTTTAAAGTCTATTTTGTCTGATATAAGAATTGCTAGTCCAGCTTTCTTTTGACTTCCATTTGCATGGAATCTTTTTCCATCCCCTCACTTTCAGTCTATATGTGTCCCTAGGTCTGAAGTGGGTCTCTTGCAGACAGCATATATTTGGGTCTTGTTTTTGTATTCATTCAGCCAGTCTGTGTCTTTTGGTTGGAGCATTTAAGCCATTTACCTTTAAGGTAATTATGGATATGTATGTTCCTATTACCATTTTCTTAATTGTTTTGGGTTTGTTATTGTAGGTCTTTTCCTTCTCTTGTGTTTACTGCCTAGAGAAGTTCCTTTATCATTTGTTGTAAATCTGGTTTGGTGGTGTTGAATTCTCTTAGCTTTTGCTTGTCTGTAAAGGTTTTAATTTCTCCGTCAAATCTGAATGAGATCCTTGCTGGGTAGAGTAATCTTGGTTGTAGGTTTATCCCCTTCATCACTTTAAATATGTCCTGCCACTCCCTTCTGGCTTGCAGAGTTTCTGCTGAAAGATCAGCTGTTAACCTTATGGGGATTCCCTTGTGTGTTATTTGTTGTTTTTCCCTTGCTGCTTTTAATATTTTTTCTTTGTATTTAATTTTTGATAGTTTGATTAATATGTGTCTTGGCGTGTTTCTCCTTTGATTTATTCAGTATGGGACTCTCTGTGCTTCCTGGACTTGATTGACTATTTCCTTTCCCATATTAGGGAAGTTTTCAACTATAATCTCTTCAAATATTTTCTCAGTCCCTTTCCTTTTCTCTTCTTCTTCTGGGACCCCTATAATTCAAATGTTGGTGTGTTTAATGTTGTCCCAGAGGTCTTTGAGACCGTCCTCAATTCTTTTCATTTTTTGTTCTTTATTCTGCTCTGCAGTAGTTATTTCCACTATTTTATCTTCCAGGTCACTTATCCGTTCTTCTGCCTCCGTTATTCTGCTATTGATCCCTTCTAGAGAATTTTTAATTTCATTTATTGTGTTGTTCATCACTGTTTGTTTGCTCTTTAGTTCTTCTAGGTCCATGTTAAACGTTTCTTGTATTTTCTCCATTCTATTTCCAAGATTTTGGATCATCTTTACTATCATTCTGAATTCTTTTTCAGGTACACTGCCTGTTTCATCTTCATTTCTTAGGTCTGGTGGGTTTTTACCTCGCTCCTTCATCTGCTGTGTGTTTCTCTGTCTTCTCATTTTGCTTAACTTACTGTGTTTGGGGTCTCCTTTTTGCAGGCTGCAGGTTTGTAGTTCCCGTTGTTTTTGGTGTCTGCCCCCAGTGTCTAAGGTTTGTTCAGTGGTTTTGTAGGCTTCCTAGTGGTTTTGTAGGCTTCCTAGTGGAGGGGACTAGTGCCTGTGTTCTGGTGGATGAGGCTGGATCTTGTCTAATTGATGGGCAGGTCTATGTCTGGTGGTGTGTTTTTGGGTGTCTGTGGCCTTATTTTGATTTTAGGCAGCCTCTCTGCTAATGGGTGGGGTTGTGTTCCTGTGTTGCTAGTTGTTTGGCCTAGAGTGTTCAGCACTGGAGCTTGCTGGTCGTTGAATGGAGATGGGTCTTAGCTTTGAGATGGTGATCTCTGGGAGATTTTTCCATTTGATATTACATGGAGCTGGGAGGTCTCTTGTGGACCAATGTCTTGAACTTGGCTCTCCCACCTCAGAGGCACAGCCCTGACACCTGGCTGGAGCACCAAGAGCCTGTCATCCACACGTCTCAGAGTGAAAGGGAGAAAAGAAAGAAAGAAGGAAGAAGATAAAATAAAATAAAAGTTATTCAAATAAAAAATAACTATTAAAAATGTTTTTAAAGTAATAAAAAAAGAAATAAAGAAAGAAGAGAGCAAAAAACAAATCCACCAATTATAACAAGCACTAAAAACTATACAAAAAAAAAAGCCCAGGGCTTCCCTGGTGGCGCACTGGTTGAGAGTCAGCCTGTCGATGCAGGGGATGCGGGATTATGCCCCGGGCCGGGAAGATCCCACATGCCGCGGAGCCGCTGGGCCCGTGAGCCATGGCCGCTGAGCCTGCGCATCCAGAGCCTGTGCACCACAACGGGAGAGGCCACAACAGTGAGGGGCCCGCGTACCCCAAAACAAACAAACAAAAAAAATGTTTTTAAAGTAATAAAAAAAGAAATAAAGAAAGAAGAGAGCAAAAAACAAATCCACAAATTATAACAAGCACTAAAAACTATACAAAAAAAAACCCCAAAAGAAAAAAAAATACGGACAGACAGAACCCTAGGACAAATGGTAAAAGCAAAGATATACAGACAAAATCACACACAGAAGCATACACATACACACTCACAAAAAGAGAAAAAGAGAAAAAAAAATATCGTTACTCCCAAAGTCCACCTCCTTAATTTGGCATGATTCATTGTCTATTCAGGTATTCCACAGATTCAGTGTACATCAAGTTGATTGTGGAGATTTAATCCGTTGCTCCTGAGGCTGCTGGGAGAGATTTACCTTTCTCTTTGTTCGCACAGCTCCTGGGGTTCAGCTTTGGATTTGGCCCTGCCTCTGCATGTAGGTCGCCTGAGGGCTTCTGTTCTTCGCTCAGACAGGACGGGGTGAAAGGAGAAGCTGATTTGGGGGCTGTGGCTCACTCAGGCCGGGGGAAGGGAGGGGTACAGATGCGGGGCGAGCCTGCAGTGGCAGAGGCCGGTGTGATGTTGCAGCAGCCTTAGGCGCCGTGCGTTCTCCCGGGGAAGTTGTCCCTGGATCCCGGGACCCTGGCAGTGGCGGCCTGCACAGGCTCCGGGGAGGGGAGGTGTGGAGAGTGACCTGTGCTCACACACAGGCTTCTTGGTGGTGGCAGCAGTAGCCTTAGCGTCTCATGCCCGTCTCTGGGGTCCACGCTGATAGCCGCGGCTCGCTCCCATCTCTGGAGCTCCTTTAAGCGGCTCTCTTAATCCCCTCTCCTCACGCACCAGGAAACAAAGAGGCAAGAAAAAGTCTCTTGCTTCTTCAGCAGCTCCAGACTTTCCCTCACTCCCTCCTGGCTATCTGTGGTGCACTAGCCCCTTCAGGCAGTGTTCACGCAGCCAACCCCAGTCGTGTCCCTGAGGTCTGACCTCCGAAGCCCAAGCCTCAGCTCCCAGCCCCCGCCCACCCCGGCGGGTGAGCAGACAAGCCTCTCGGGCTGGTGAGTGCTGGTCGGCACCGAACCTCTGTGCGGGAATCTCTCTGCTTTGCCCTCTGCACCCCTGTTGCTGTGCTCTCCTCTGTGGCTCCGAAGCTTCCCCCCTCTGCCACCCGCCATCTCTGCACGTGAAGGGCCTTCCTAGTGTATGGAAACTTTTCCTGCTTCACAGTTCCCTCCCACTGGTGCAGGTCCCATCCCTATTCTTTTGTCTCTGTTTTTTCTTTTTTCTTTTGCCCTACCCAGGTACGTGGGGAGTTTCTTGCCTTTTGGGAGGTCTGAGGTCTTCTGCCAGTGTTCAGTCAGTGTTCTGTAGGAGTTGTTCCACACGCAGATGTATTTCTGAGGTATTTGTGAGGAGGAAGGTATTCTCCACGTCTTACTCTTCTGCCATCTTGAAGCTCCCCCTCCAAAAGTTTTAATTTTGATGAAATCTGATTTGTCAGCTTTTCATTTTGTGGACTGTGCTTTTGGTGTCATATTTATGAACTCTTTTCTTAACTCCAGATCATGAAGATTTTTCTGTTTTATTCCAAAAATCTTATAGTTTTGTCTTACTTTGAGATCCATGATCTAATGGATCTATGACCCATTTTGAGTATATTTTGTATGAAGTATAATTAAGTTTTGTATTAGGTTGAGGTTTCCTCTATTGCATATAGATGTCCAGTTGTTCCAATATCATTTGATGAAAAGACTATCTTTTCTTAATTCTATTAGCTTTGCATGTTGGTCAAAAATCAGTTGGCCATGCTTGTCCGGGTCTGTTGGTACATTCTATATTCTAGTCCATTGATCCATGTGTCTATCCCTTTGTGAGTATACAGTGTTTTGATTAATGTAGTTTGACAACATTTCTTAAATTGAGCATGTGATTCTTGTTAATTTGCAAAAATGTTTGGCTCTTCTAGTTCCTTTGCCTTTCTGTATAAAACTTAGAATCAGTTACCTGTATCTACAAAAATACTGGCTGAGATTTTTTTGGAATTGTGTTGAATCTGTAGATCAGTTTGGGGAGAATTGACACCTTTACTATATTGAGCCTTCCAATCCATGAATGTAGTATGTATTTACATCTATTTAGGTCTTCTTTCATTTCTTTTTTTGCAGTTTCATCATACAAAATCCATGCATATATTTTTTATATTTATATTTATATACTTCATTTTTATAGCTATTATAAATGGTATTTTAAAAATTTGTTTCCAATGGTCCATTGCTAATATATAGTATGGAACATTAATTTTTTGTTTGCTAGTTTCATTTTGTTTTGTCTAGCGTATTTGTTGACCTTGTATCCTGCAGTCTTGCTAAGCTCAATTGTTAGTTCTCAGAGTTTTAGTTATAGATTCCTTGGGATTTTCCATATAGACAACTATGATACCTGGGACTAAGGACATTTTTTTGCTTTCTTTTCAATGTGTATGCCTTTTATTCTTTTTGGTGTCTTATTGCATTGGCTAGGTCTCTAGTGTGATGTTAAACAGGAATGGTGAGAATGGATATCCTTGCCTTGTTCCCAATCTATGGGAAATCATTCAGCCTTTCATAATTAAATATGATGTTAGCTATGATTTTTTTTTGGTAAATGCTCACTGTCACTTTTAGGAATTTTCCTTTTATTCCTAGTTTGCTGAGAGGTTTTTTTTTTAATTATGAATATGAATGGATGTTAGATTTTGTCAAATAGTATTTTCTGTATCAACTGATATGATCATGTGTTTTTTTTCTTCAGGCTATAAATATAATGGAATACATTGATTGATGTTCAAATATTGAACTAGTATTTTTGGGATAAATAGCATTTCTGGGATAAATCTCACTTGGTCATGTAACATTTTTAATGTATATTGACACTGAATTTGATTACACTTTGCTGAGCATTTTTGTATCTAAGTTCAGGATAGATATTGATCTGTTGATCTGTAGTTTCTTTTTTGTACTTTTTTGTCTGGTTTTGGAATCAGGGTAATGCTCATCTCATAAAATAGATGGGAAGTGTTTCTGGAAGAGGTTATGCAGAATTGGTGCTATTTTTCTCCTTGAATGTTTGATAGAATTCACCAGTGAAACCATCTGTTAGTAGGGACTTCTTTTTCCAGAAGGTTTTAAACTACTAATTCAGTTTCTTTAATATTGGGTTGGCCAAAAAGTGTCTTCAGTTTTTTAAGTAAAAATAAAAGATGCATTTTTCATTTTCACCAAGAACTTTATTGAACAACGTATTCACCCTTTTGTTCCACTACCTTCTGCCATTTTTCAGGCAACTTCATAATTCCATCTTCCCAAAACTTTTTATCTTTTTAAGCAAAGAACTGTTCCAGGTGCCTTTTACAGTCTTCCAGGGAATGGAAGTTTTTTTCCATTAAGAGAATTTTGTAAAGACCTAAATAAATGGAAATCCGAAGGTGCAACCTCTGGTGAATATGGTCAGAACTTCCCAGGGAAGGTGTAACAGTTTTTGCCCCTCGTCAGAGAAACATGCGGTCTTGCGTTATCCTGAGGGAAGATTATGCGTTTTCTGTTGACTAATTCTGGACGCTTTTTGTCGAATGCTACTGTCAGTTGGTCTAACTGGGAGCAGTACTTGTTGGAATTAATCGTTTGGTTTTCCGGAAGGAGATCATAATAGAGGACTCCTTTCCAATCCCACCATATACACAACATCACCTTCTTGGGCTGAAGACCGGACTTTGGTGTGGTTGGTGGTGGTTCAGTTCGCTTGCCTCACAATCTGTTCTGTTTCACATTATTGCACAGTATCCACTTTTCATCGCCCATCACAATTTGTTTTACAAACGGAATGTTTTCATTACGTTTAAGTAGAGAATCACATGCTGAAATACGGTCAGTGAGGTTTTTTCCGCTTAACGTATGTGGAACCCAAACATCAAAGTGATGAACGTAACCAAGCTGGTGCAAATGATTTTCAGTGCTTGATTTGGATATTTTGAGAATGTCAGCTATCTCCCATGTGGTATAACATTGATTGTTCTCAATGAATGTCTCAATTCGATCGCTCTCAACTTCAACTGATCTGCCTGACCGTGGAGCATCATCCAGCGAGAAATTTCCAGCACGAAACTTCACAGACCACTTTTGACATGTTCCATCAGTCACAGCACCTTCTCCATACACTGCACAATCTTTTTTTGTGTGTGTTCCATTGCGATTTTACCTTTCTTGAAATAATAAATCATACGCCAAAAATGTTTTTTCTTCCATATTTAATATTAAAATGGCTACACAAAAATTCACCAATTTTGATTAGTCTTTTTTTTAAATGCACGCTGATATGACAGCTTTCACATACAATCTAACAAAATTGTTTCGAATGAGGTTAAACACTACTAAGTGCTACTAGAGCCATCTGATGGAAAAAACCAAACTAACCTTTTGGCCAGCCCAATAGTTATGGAACTGTTACAGGTTGAATTGTATCTTCTCCAAAATTCATGCATTGAGGTCCTATCCCTCAGTACCTCAGAATGTAAACCTGTTTAGAATCAGAGTGAAATTAGTTAAGATGTAATTAGTTAAGATGAGGTCATAGGGGAGTAGAATGGGCCTCTAATCCAATATGACTGGTGTCCTTGTAACAAAAGGGAAATTTGGACACAAATGTGCACACAGGGAGAACATAATGTGAAGATGAAAGCAGAGATAGGCTGATGTTTCTACAAGCCAAGGAATGCCAAAGATTGCCAGCAAACCACCAGGAGTTCGGAGAGCACATGTAACAGATTCTCTCTCAGAAGCCTCAGAAAGAACCAACCCTATTGACACGTTGATCTTGCACTTGTAGCCTCCAGAACTGTGAGACGATAAATTTCTACTGTTTGTCACTCAATTTGTAGTCCTTACTTATGGCAGCCCTAGTCAACTAATACAGGAACTAATCTGATTATTTATTTCTTCTTGTGCAAATTTTGGTAATTTGTGGATTTTGAGAAAGTGGTCCATTGTATTTGTTGTTGTCAAATGTATGTGTCTGGTATTATTTGTAGTATTCCCTTATTATCCTGTTAATGTCTGCAGAGTCTGTAGTGATGTCCTCTTTTCCATTTCTGATATTGGTGATTTGTGTTTTTAAAAAAGTTATTTTTTGTCAGTCTTACTCTGGAGGTTTATCCCTTTTAATAATGTTTTCAAGGAAGTAATTTTGGTTTCATTAAATTTCTCTATTGCTTCTCTGTTCTCAATTTTATTTATTTTTGCTCTTACCTTTATTATAATTTCATTCCTCTACTTGCTTAGGATTTCTTTTGCTCTCTTTCCTGGCTTCTTAAGGTGAAAGTTTAGATTATTGATTAGAGATCAGTTTTTCCAATATAAAAATTTATTGCTATAAATTTCTCACTGCTTTTAAACACTGCTTTAGTAATATCTCATTAATTTGGGATGTGTTGTATTTTCATTTTCATTTCATTCAAAATATTTTCTAATTTACATTGAGACTCCCTCATAGGCTTTTAGAAGTGTGTTGTTTAATTTCCATGTGTTTGGAGATTTTAAAAAATGTTTCTGTTGATTTCTAGTTTAATTCATTATTTTCAGAGACATATTTTGTATGATTTCCATTCTTTTAAATTTTTTAAGGTTTGTTATGGTTACCAAGGGAGAAAGCTTGGGTGAGGGATAAACTGGGAGATTGGGATTGACATATACACACTACTATATATAAAATAGATAACTGATAAAAAAACTACTGTATAGCACAGGGAACTCTACTCAGTACTCTGTAATGACCTATATGGGAAAAGAATCTAAAAAAAAGAGTGGATATATGTATCTGTATAAGTGATTCACTTTGTTGCACAGCAGAAACTAACAAAACATTGTAAATCAACTATACTCCAATAAAAAATTTAAAAATTTAAAAAAATTGTTAAGGTTTGTTGCTAGGGTTTAAGAACACCTTCTTAAAAGCTAAATAAAACTGAGCTGTAAATGTATGTGTTCATGGTGCTGTTTTTCAATGATGAGTTGTTAATCCCATTTAAATCTATTATACGGCAATCTAGTTTATTGAAGTTTTCACATCATCTTGGGTCATTTTTTGCCGTTTTTTTTCATTTCCTCTATATTTTCAAATTTGTTACCGTATAGTTGTCTGCAGTATTGTCTTATAATTCTTTCAATCTCTTCTGTATCTGTGATTGTTTCCTTTTCCATTTGTAAGCTTGTTTTTTTCTTCTCTCTATTCTCCCTTATGTAGACTCATGAAGGACTTATTTAATTTATAAATTCCTTCTAAGAATCAGTTTTTGAATTTATTTATATTAATTATAGTATTTTTCTTTTTCCTTAATTAGACTTGTATAACTTCCTTGCTATTTTGTTTCTTTCTTCTTCCTTTCTTTCTTTTTTTAATATTTCAAGATGAGTACCAAGTTCCTTTTTATTCTTATTTTGTGGTAATGGAGGCTTTTGAATGAATGTTTTCTTCTGAGTAGTGCTATTGTGTTCTCTCAGCGGAGTTTTTATGGGCTGTTTTCTCTTGCATTGTTTTCCAGATAGCTTGAAATTTCCCTTTTGATTTTGTTTTCATTCCAAGGTTTATTAAGAAGTGTGTTTTAAATTTTCATATATAGAAAGCTTTTTCGATCATTTAATATTATTTGTTTCTAATTGTATTGGTGAACAAAGAATATGTTCTGTACAAATAAGATGTTAAAAATTCATTAATTTTTTAACAAGTTCAGATTAATTTTTAAAAATATTTCATGGAGATTTGAAAAAACAAACACTCAATATTTGAGGAATATAAGGTTTTCTCTCTATAAAAATTATTACATATATATCACATGTATGTCAGACATGTATACCCAATACATTCAGTTTATTGATTTTTATCCTTTGTAATTTTTTCTATTAGATCGGTCACATTCTTAAAATACCTCAACTAATATGCTTATTTGTCTTATTTACTGTAAATATCATATTTTAACTTCTCAGATATTAATATCTTACCCCTGATTTTTCTTTATTTACACTTATTTGATATTTAGTTCACTCTTTTTTTCAAGCTTTATGGGGTATAATTGACAAATAAAATTGTAATATATTTAAAGTGTACAACATGTTGATTTGATAAATGTATACATTGTAAAGGGATTCCCTCCCTCCATCAAGCTAATTAACATACCCATCTCCTCACATATTTCCTTTTTTTTTTTTTTGGTGAGACAACTTAAGTTTTACTGTCCTGGCAAATTTCAGTGATACAGTACAGTATTATCAGCTATGGTCACCATGTTATACATTTGATTCTCTGACCTTATTCCTCTTATAACTGAAACTTTGTACCCTTTTACCAACCTTTCCCCATTTCCCTCATCCCTCGCTCAGTCTCTGGCAACCACCATTTTCTATGAGTTTGAATTTTTTTTTTTTTAGATTCCACATATAAATGACAACATGTAATTTCTGTCTTTCTTTATCTTGCTTATTTTGCTTAGTGTAAGGCCCTCCTAGTCCATCCATGCTTTTGCAAATAGCAAGATTTCCTTCTCTTTTAAGACTGAATAACATTCTAGTGTGCGTGTGTGTGTGTGTGTGTGTTATAATATATATATATCACATTTTTAAAAAAATTTATTTTTATTTATTTTATTTTTGGCTGCATTGGGTCTTCGTTGCTGCACATGGGCTTTCTCTAGTTATGGCACGTGGGGGCTACTCTTCGTTGCGGTGCAATGGACTTCTCATTGTGGTGGCTTTTCTTGTTGCGGAGCATGGGCTCTAGGTGCGTGGGCTTCAGTAGTTGTGGCATGCGGGCTTCAGTAGTTATGGCTTGTGGGCTCTAGAGCACGGGCTCAGTAGTTGTGGTGCACGGGCTTAGTTGCTCTGTGACCTGTGGGATCTTCCCAGACCAGGGCTCGAACCCATGTCCCCTGCATTGGCAGGAGGAATCTTAACCACTGCACCACCAGGGAAGCCCCTATATATCACATTTTATTTATCCATTCATCTGTTGAGAGACACGTAGATTGTTTGCATGTCTCGGTTATTTTGAAAAATTCTTCAATGAACATGGGAATATAGGTAGTGATTTCATTTCCTTTGGATATATACCCAGGAAGTGGGATTGTTGGTAACCTATTACATATGGTATTACATATTTAATCTACATATGTGGATTTGTAATTATATATGTAATCTATATTACATGTAGAATTACATATGGTAATTCTTTTTTTCAATTTTTCAATTTTATTTTATTTATTTTTTTATATAGCAGGTTCTTATTAGTCATCAATTTTATGCACATCAGTGTATACATGTCACTCCCAATCGCCCAATTCATCACACCACCACGCCAACCCCCCGCCGCTTTCCCCCTTTGGTGTCCATACATTTGTTATCTACATCTGTGTCTCAATTTCTGCCCTGCAAACTGGTTCATCTTTACCACTTTTCTAGTTTCCACATACATGCGTTAATATACGGTATTTGTTTTTCTTTTTCTGACTTACTTCACTCTGTATGACAGTCTCTAGATGCAACCACATCTCAACAAATGACTCAATTTCGTTCCTTTTTATGGCTGGGTAATATTCCATTGTATATATGTACCACATCTTCTTTAGCCATTCGTCTGTCGATGGGCATTTAGGTTGCTTCCATGACCTGGCTATTGTAAATAGTGCTGCAATGAACATTTGGGTGCATGTGTCTTTTTGAATTATGGTTTTCTCTGGGTATATGCCCAGTAGTGGGATTGCTGGATCATATGGTAATTCTATTTTTAGTTTCTAAAGGAACCTCCATAGTGTTCTCCATAGTGGCTGTGTCAGTTTACATTCCCACCAACAGTGTAAGAGGGTTCCCTTTTCTTCACACCCTCTCCAGAATTTGTTGTTTGTAGATTTTCTGATGATGCCCATTCTAACTGGTGTGAGGTGATACCTCATTGTAGTTTTTTTATTTTTATTTTATTATTATTTTTTAAATTAGTTTCTGCTTTATAACAAAGTGAATCAGTCATACATATACATCTGTTCCCACATCCCTTCCCTCATGCATCTCCCTCCCTCCCACCCTCCCCATCCCACCCTCCCCATCCCACCCCTCCAGGCGGTCACAAAGCACCGAGCTGATCTTCCTGTGTTCTGCGGCTGCTTCCCACTATCTATCTACCTTACGTTTGGTAGTGTATATATGTCCATGCCTCTCTTTCGCTTTGTCACAGCTTACACTTCCCCCTCCCCATATCCTCAAGTCCATTCTCAAGTAGGTCTGTGTCTTTATTCCCGTTTTACCCCTAGGTTCTTCATGACATTTTTTTAAAAATTCCATATATATGTGTTAGCATACGGTATTTGTCTTTCTCTTTCTGACTTACTTCACTCTGTATGACAGACTCTAGGTCTATCCACCTCATTACAAATAGCTCAGTTTCGTTTCTTTTTATGGCTGAGTAATATTCCATTGTATATATGTGCCACATCTTCTTTATCCATTCATCCGATGATGGACACTTAGGTTGTTTCCAGCTCCGGGCTATTGTGAATAGAGCTGCAATGAACATTTTGGTACATCTCTCTTTTTGAATTATGGTTTTCTCAGGGTATCTGCCTAGTAGTGGGATTGCTGGATCATATGGTAGTTCTATTTGTAGTTTTTTAAGGAACCTCCATACTGTTCTCCATAGTGGCTGTACCAATTCACATTCCCACCAGCAGTGCAAGAGTGTTCCCTTTTCTCCACACCCTCTCCAGCATTTATTGTTTCTAGATTTCTTGATGATGCCCATTCTAACTGGTGTGAGGTGATACCTCATTGTAGTTTTGATTTGCATGTCTCTAATAATTAGTGATGTTGAGCAGCTTTTCATGTGCTTCTTGGCCATCTGTAAGTCTTCTGTGGAGAAATGTCTATTTAGGTCTTCTGCCCATTTTTGGATTGGGTTGTTTGTTTTTTTAATATTGAGCTGCATGAGCTGTTTATATATTTTGGAGATTAATCCTTTGTCTGTTGATTCGTTTGCAAATATTTTCTCCCATTCTGAGGTTTGTCTTTTCGTCCTGTTTATGGTTTCCTTTGCTGTGCAAAAGCTTTGAAGTTTCATTAGGTCCCATTTGTTTATTTTGGTTTTTATTTCCATTACTCTAGCAGGTGGATCATAAAAGATCTTGCTGTGATTTATGTCAGAGTGTTCTTGCTATGTTTTCCTCTAAGAGTTTTATAGTGTCTGGTCTTACATTTAGGTCACAAATCCATTTTGAGTTTATTTTTGTGTATGGTGTTAGGGAGTGTTCTAATTTCATTCTTTTACATGTAGCTGTCCAGTTTTCCCAGCAACACTTATTGAAGAGACTGTCTTTTCTCCATTGTATATCCTTGTCTCCTTTGTCATAGATTAGTTGAACATAGGTGTGTGGGTTTATCTCTGGGTTTTCTATCTTTTTCCATTGATGTATATTTCTGTTTTTGTGCCAGTACCATATTGTCGTGATTACTGTAGCTTTGTAGTATAGTCTGAAGTCAACGAGTCTGATTCCTCCAGCTCCGCCTTTTTACCTCAAGACTGCTTTGGCTATTTGGGGTCTTTTGTGTCTCCATACAAATTTAAAGATTTTTTGTTCTAGTTCTGTAAAAAATGCAATTGGTAATTTGATAGGGATTGCATTGAATCTGTAGATTGCTTTGGGTAGTATAGTCATTTTCACAATATTGATTCTTCTAATCCAAGAACATAGTATATCTCTCCACCTGTTAGTATCATCTTCAATTTCTTTCATCAGTATCTTATAGTTTTCTGCATACAGGTCTTTTGTCTCCCTAGGTAGGTTTATTCCTAGGTATTTTATTCTTTTTGTTGCAATGATAAATGGGAGTGTTTCCTTAATTTCTCTTTCAGATATTTCATCATTAGTATATAGGAATGCAAGAGATTTCTGTGCATTAATTTTGTATCCTGCAACTTTACCAAATTCATTGATTAGCTCTCGTAGTTTTCTGGTGGCATCTTTAGGATTCTCTGTGTATAGTATCATGTCATCTGCAAACAGTGACAGTTTTACTTCTTCTTTTCCAATTTGTATTCCTATTATTTCTTTTTCTTCTCTGATTGCCATGGCTAGGACTTCCAAAGCTATGTTTTTTTTTTTTTTTTTTCAATCCTGCATTTGTGTATTTTTTTTTTTCTCTTTTTTTTTTTTTCTATATGTTTCCATATCCCCTCCCTTTTGCGTCTCCCTCCCACCCTCCCTATCCCACCCCTCCAGGCAGTCACAAAGTATCGAGCTGATCTCCCTGTGCTATGCGGCTGCCAAAGCTATGTTTAATAATAGTGGTGAGAGTAGACATCCTTGTCTTGTTCCTGATCTTAGAGGAAATGCTTTCAGTTTTTCACCATTGAGAATGATGTTTGCTGTGGGTTTGTTGTATATGGCCTTTATTATGTTGAGGTAGGTTCCTTTTATGCCCACTTTCTGGAGAATTTGTCTCATAAATGGGTGTTGAATTTTGTCAAAAGCTTTTTATGCATCTATTGAGATGATCATATGGTTTTTCTTCTTCAATTTGTTAATATGCTGTATCACATTGATTGATTTGTGTATATTGAAGAATCCTTGCATCCCTGGGATAAATCCCACTTGATCATGGTGTATGATCCTTTTAATGTGTTGTTGGATTCTGTGTGCTAGTATTTTGTTGAGGATTTTTGCATCTATATTCATCAGTGATATTTGTCTGTAATTTTCTTTTTTTGTATTATCTTTGCCTGGTTTTGGTATCAGGGTGATGGTGGCCTCATAGAATGAGTTTGGGAGTGTTCCTTCCTCTGCAATGTTTTGGAAAAGTTTGAGAAGGATGGGTGTTAGCTCTTCTCTAAATGTTTGATAGAATTCACCTGTGAAGCCATCTGGTCCTGGACTTTTGTTTGTTAGAAGGTTTTAAATCACAGTTTCAATTTCATTACTTGTGATTGGTCTATTCATATTTTCTATTTCTTCCTGGTTCAGTCTTGGAAGGTTATACCTTTCTAAGAATTTGTCCATTTCTTCCAGGTTGTCCATTTTATTGGCATAGAGTTGCTTGTTGTAGTCTCTTAGGATGCTTTGTATATCTGTGGTGTCTGTTGTAACTTCTCCTTTTTCATTTCTAGTTTTATTGATTTGAGTCCTCTCCCTCTTTTTCTTGATAAGTCTGGCTAATGGTTTAGCAATTTTGTTTATCTTCTCAAAGAACTAGCTTTTAGCTTTATTGATCTTTGCTATTGTTTTCTTTGTTTCTATTTCATTTATTTCTGCTCTCATCTTTATGATTTCTTTCCTTTTGCTAACTTTGGGTTTTGTTTGTTCTTCTTTCTCTAGTTCCTTTATATGTAAGGTTAGATTGTTTATTTGAGGTTTTTCTTGTTTCTTGAGGTAGGCTTGTGTATCTATAAACTTCCCCCTTAGAACTGCTTTTGCTGCATCCCATAGGTTTTGGATTGTCGTGTTTTCATTGTCATTTGTCTCCAGGTATTTTTTGATTTCCTCTTTGATTTCTTCAGTGATCTCTTAGTTATTTAGTAACGTATTGTTTAGCCTCCATGTGTTTTTGTTTTTTACATTTTTTTCCCTGTAATTCATTTCTAACTCATAGCGTTGTGGTCAGAAAAGATGCTTGACATGATTTCAGTTTTCTTAAATTTACTGTGACTTGATTTGTGACCCAAGATGTGATCTATCCTGGAGAATGTTCCGTGCGCACTTGAGAAGAAAGTGTAATCTTCTGTTTTTGGATGGAATATCTGATAAATATCGATTAACTATATCTGGTCTATTGTGTCATTTAAAGCTTCTGTTTCCTTATGTGTTTTCATTTTGGATGATCTTTCCATTGGTGTAAGCGAGGTGTTAAACTCCCCCACTATTATTGTGTTACTGTCAGTTTCCTCTTTTATAGCTGTTAGCAGTTGTCTTATGTATTGAGGTGCTCCTATGTTGGGTGCATATGTATGTATAATTGTTATATCTTCTTCTTCGGTTAATCCCTTGATCATTATGTACTGTCCTTCCTTGTCTCTTGTAATATTCTTTATGTTAAAGTCTTTTATCTGATATCAGTATTGCTACTCTAGCTTTCTTTTGATTTCCATTTGCACGGGATATCTTTTTCCATCCCCTCACTTTCAGCCTGTATGTATCCCTAAGTCTGAAGTGGGTGTCTTCTAGGTCTTTGTTAAACGTTTTTTTGCATCTTGATCTTTGCCTCCATTCTTTTTCCGAGGTCCTGGATCATCTTCACTATCATTATTCTGAATTCTTTTTCTGGAATGTTGCCTGTTTCCACTTCATTTAGTTGTTTTTATGGGGTTTTATCTTGTCCCTTCATCTGGTACATAGTCCTATGCCTTTTCATCTTGTCTGTCTTTCTGTGAATGTGGTTTTTGTTCCACAGGCTGCAGGGTTGTAGTTCTTCTTGCTTCTGCTCGGTAATTCTATTTTTAATTTCTTGGTTTCCTTGTGTTTTGCCAGCATCAAGGAAAGGGAGGACTGGGTCCATCATGTGCTCCTTCTTGGCCTTTTAGGGATCAGGGTGTCAGGCCCTTTTCTAGGGTTGATCTTGACCTTGCCTGGGAATACACAGGTCTCTGCATTTCTGTGGTCTCCCTGGAATCTACCAGTTTATGACACTCACCCTCAGTTCTAGTCTCAAGTGCTTAACCAATGTAAGACAGAGACAATCTTGCAGCTTTCCCTCCTCTAGGACTTGCACAGAACCCAAGAGTTTATCTGCTCCTGCTAGCTTGTAGAGCTGAGCAGGTATTCAGTGCAGGAAGATTGAAGTTGGTAGTGGGGGAGAAGAGAGGTATAATTAAGCCACATCTTCCCAGAATCACCTGCTATTTTCCTCTTCTCTATGATAGCTGTGCAAGCATTCACTGGGTTTGGAGGGTTTAGCTGTGTCCTAAAACACAGACTTAATTTTTCTTCATGTTGCCTAGTAATTTTCATTTAAATTAAGGAGTTTTACACATCAGAATTGGTATTTTACCTGTTGAGACATAAAAGGCCTAAACAAAGATAGTAATTTTTATCTGAAACTAATCTTAGGCAATTTAAGTAGCAAAAATTGTTATATATTAAACCAACTGTCAAGTATAGCCTCATTTCAGCTTTCCTGGTGATTTAGTTTAGTTTTCTTAGGGAAGCCCCCAATCTGTAGTGTTTCTAAAACATAATATTCATGTATACTGAATACATAATACATGAATACCAATACAGTGTTAATAGTAAAAAAGTCTCATTCTAGTAAAAGCAAACCATGTGTGTATATGTGTGTGTAAGCAATACCGGTTAAAAGGTCACATTAGAATTTTCTTCTCACTTAGTAAGTAAACAACCTTGTTTTGTATAGAACTAAGCTGATGCTAAAAGGAGCACTTTGATTTTTTTTTTTTATCCCTTGTGACCTTTTAATGACCTTTGGATGCAGACTATAGATAAAGAATATTCTGAAGGTGAAAGAGAAAAATTCCTTGGGGGTATGTTTTTGTTAAGTGTTTAACATCACTGAATTCTCAGATCTTACATATTTTTATGACACAGAACACATACTCTAAATGCAGGTGTATTCCTTTAACTGCAAGTATTTATTTAACAAATTTCCTCTCAAGTCTTCTGGTGTCAGACACAGTATGACAGTAGTTAAGGATCTGTCATCATTCCCATTAAAAACCTTATTGTTTAGGCTTTGCTTCCTTGACTGTTTCAAATTACATCTAGCTGAGACTTGCCAAAGAAGTTGTCAGCTTAGATATGACTTCGATTTTGAAAAACTGTTGAAAATAGGAAAGCCATTTATAGTGACAGAAAAAGAGAATTTGGCTGGCATCAAATGTCTTTTCTTGCTGAAGTATACTTGTTCATGAAGTTTTCCAAACAATTGGAGTATGGATTAGTACATTTTGACACTTTAAAAATAAGCATGCTTTAAAATGGGATAGATAATTAACTGGAAAAATATATGTCTCCGTGTATATTAGAAATGTTTCCTGGCTTCATTTTATCACAAGTGTCCAATATGTCACTATGATAGGATTGAAATGGCAAGATTCTATTTATACAGAATATGAATCAGGAACATCTCCAGAAACATCTACCACAAAAAGAACATTTGCATAAGAATATGCATTTTCATCTCTTTGGTATAGTCAGGGAATTAGGTTAAAACTATAGTTTTTTGTATAATGCTTATATTCAGCATAAAGTAAAACTCAATAGGTTAATCAGTAATTAGATCTCTCAAGAAAAGACTTTTCTGAATTGTAAAACTCTAACAGAATCACCCAGAATGCAGTTCAGAGAGATAAAAAGATGGGAAAATAGAAGAGAAATTAAGAGGCATGGAGGAAAGAATTAAAAGCTCCAACATTTGTCTAATAAGAGTTCTAAGAGAGATTAGAGAGAATGGGGCAGAGTTAATATTCTAAGAGATTATAGCCGAAATTTTTTTTTTCAGAATTGAAGAAAGACATGATTCCTCAAATATAGCAAGCAACACTAAGTTGCAAGCAAGATTTGAAAAACAGATCCATACCTAGAAAATCTAAAAACTACCAGAAAAAAGAAGTGAGGTTCTTATTCTTTTCTAGGTAGAAAATTTTACTGATGACAGGCTTCTCACAGCAAAAAGTAGATGCCAGATATCAATTAAATAATTTTTGCAAAGTCCTATGGGGAAGCAAGCTGGGATTCCATTCCCAGCTAAAATATTGGTCAGGAAAGAGTGTAAAATGTAGACAAATGTAGATATACAAAGACTGAGAGTTTATTGTTCCGTTTATTGTTTATAGAGTTTATTATTCATTGATTATTCTTTCTGCTGAAAGACCTACTGGTATATTTACTTCAGTAAGAAGCAAAAAGGAAAAAGTGGGAGGCAAATAAAAGAGGAAAGTATGTTGTTAAATGCAAATTAGTGTTGGCTGTTTCCTCTCCTTCCCCTTTCCCCTGCCCACGCCCTTCAAGCCTTCAGTAACACAGTGAGGGGAGAGGCTGTTTGAGTTAAAGCCATACTAAGGTCCTCTTCTGTTTGGTGGCATGAAGACTTTTTTATGGAGATACAATTTACATATAACATTATATTAGTTTCAGGTGTACCACACAATGATTTGATACATGTGTATATTGTGAAATGATCACCACATTAAGTCCAGTTAATCCATCACCACAGAAAGTTACAAATAATTGTTTTCTTGTGATGAGAACTTTTAAGATCTACTCTCTTAGCAACTTTCAAATGTACAATGCAGCATTATCAACTACAGTCACCAAGCTGTATGTTACCTCTGAGATTTTGATTAAAAAGAGCATTTGCTGAAAACACATATTAAAAGTTTGAAAGCCACCACAGAACAAATACAAATAGAATTAGGAAGTGGAGCTAAACCAACCTCTGAACTTTGTGATAATTCCACTTTAAGAATGCACTTTTTAGGGTTTCCCTGGTGGCGCAGTGGTTGAGAGTCCGCCTGCCAATGCAGGGGACACGGGTTCGTGCCCCGGTCCGGGAAGATCCCACATGCCGCGGAGCAGCTGGGCCCGTGAGCCATGGCCGCTGAGCCTGCGCATCCGGAGCCTGTGCTCCGCAAAGGGAGAGGCCACAAGAGTGAGAGGCCCGCGTAGCGCAAAAAAAAAAAAAAAAAAAAAAAAAAAAATGCACTTTTTAGTCTTGACCTCCATGTCCTGGTCAAGGTGAAGTCTGGTTTCTCTCCAGTTCTCTCATTAAAACAGAAGCTCAACTGATTGGTTCTTTCTTTTTAACCCACCCTGTTTCCATGCAAAAGACACTAGTGTCCTTCTGGAAAAGTTAAGAATATAGACACTCCCCTAAGCTATCTGTAGATGCTGTGGGTTAGGAAGGTATTTTGTTAAACTTCATTTAACTGAAGGGATATAGGGTTGTTTTGGAGAAGGGAAGGGAAATGCTCAAAAAATGAAGTATCTCTAAAATGACAGCTGTGATACCTACTGTTTATTGAGTATCTGCATATGCCAAGCACATTACATTAACTTCTTTAACTCTAAAAATGACCTTACACTTTTGATATCATCAGTCCTGTTTTAAAGATGTGACGATGGGGCCTCCCTGGTGGCGCAGTGGTTGAGAGTCCGCCTGCCGATGCAGGGGATACGGGTTCGTGCCCCGGTCTGGGAGGATCCCATATGCCGCGGAGCGGCTGGGCCCGTGAGCCATGGCCGCTGGGCCTGCGCATCCGGAGCCTGTGCTCCGCAACGGGAGAGGCCACAACAGTGAGAGGCCCGCATACCGCAAAAAAAAAAAAAAAAAGAAAAAATAAAGATGTGACGATGGAACAGCTTGTCAAAGGGACCCTGAATTTGAGGGCAGGCACCTCTGGTTCTACCTCTTTTTTTTTTTTTTTTTTTGGTGGTACGCGGGCCTCTCACTGTTGTGGCCTCTCCCATTGCGGAGAGCACAGGCTCCGGACGCGCAGGCTCAGTGGCCATGCTTCACGGGCCTAGCTGCTCCACGGCATGTGGAATCTTCCCGGACCGGGGCACGAACCCATGTCCCCTGCATCGGCAGGCGGACTCTCAACCACTGCGCCACCAGGGAAGCCCTGGTTCTACCTCTTTATTCTCTCTACTCTGTAATGCTGTATCTTCAATAATATCCTCACCTATGAGAATCTTGTTCTAATGCTTGATATATCTTGATCTTTTGAAACTGGGGGAGAAATCAGTGTACAAAGCAGGATACACAGTTTTGCATTCTTCAATAGTGTTTTTTCACTTTTAGTTTTTGACACACTATGTGATGTGTAAAATGAAAAAAATATAAAATAGGGCTTGTCCACAGTGGGCTAAATCTTTAATTCTCTTAAGAACATTAGTGTATTTTTAAAAGGCATTCTATATACTAATGTTTGGTATGTGCGTAATTTTATTTTTTTGTTGGGGGGATGGTTGGTGATTAGTATGTTCTCTAGAAGAGATAGAACTTGTGATTTTTTTTTTTTTTTTTGCTGCAAAAAGCTTTATTGTTTCCATTTGGTCCAAGGCCTGGGAGAGAGCTCCAGGGCGGTTAAAAAGCTGCCTAGTGGCTGCAGAGCGAGGCTTCAGGAAAAGCTCTGACACCAGAGGGGCTCCTCAGAGGCCGCTGGACTTCAGAGACTCCTGTTCGTGCTCGAGGGTGAGCCTTTCAAAGAGATACTCGCCCAGCCCAGCCTGCAGACCAGCCAGCCTGCGGAGGTTGGTCAGGTGGTCGCCCATCTGCTTGATGAGTTTCACCTGCTCCTCTAGGAAGCGGCTCTCCCGGAAGTCGTAGAGGTAGGAGTCTGCGCAGTCAGAACCCAGGGCGCGCAGATCCGATAGTGCGTGGTTCAGGTTCTTCTCCCTGAGAATAGCGGCTTCCATAGCGTCCTGGGTTTCACCCCACTCATCTTGAGAAGGCTTTCGCACGTCTTGGAAAAGGGCGTGGCTCCAGCACTGGTTTTGCATTTTCAAGAGACGCTGGGCGCCCTCGGGCTTTTCCTCGGCCAATTCCAGAAGAAAGTGGCCCACGCCATGCAGAGCCACATCGTCGGGTTCGAAATAGGAGCCCAGAGAGAGGTAAGTGCCCCCCCCCCCCGCAAATGCATGTTGAACAGGCGGTGGACGGCGGCCTCCACCTCGGTAGAATAATTCTGACGAATCTGGGAGCTCATGGTTGATTGGTAGTAAGGAGCTAATAGCAAAAAATGGTGTTGGCTGGTCCTGGAGGCCGAGGACGGCTGAGTGGCTGATTCCAAAGGTTGTGACTGGAAAAAAGTTTGGAGGGTGGTCAGAGGCTGGAGCAAGGAACGTCCCTGGGTCTGTTCATTCCAAACACTGTTGAAGCAAAAGACAGGTCTGCAGGACAGCTGAGCACACTGCCTAAAGTGATTTTTTAAAAAAGAATCACATTATGGTAAACCAAATTATAAATAGGCAATAATTTATTAAAGTCTAAATGAAAAGTTTCCTCTGTTAAAGAGGGTGCTGTTAGGTGGTATCCTGCTCTCTGAATGCTCGGGGTTAGAAGGTGCTTTTTGATAGTGTGTCCTCACCTCTGAGCCCTAACCAACATAGAGATGGAAAAAACCGTTTGGCTATATTAATGTTCCTCAAGCTGCTGTTGAGAAAACTACATAAAATTGGAGAAAACTCTGTCCATGTGAATTCGACCCTACCTAAGAGAACAGCTTCAGGGCCTTTAAGATGCAAAAGCCGTATTCTGATTGCCAGAGCACATGTGAATTGTTCAATCTCTTCATCAGAATTTGGCTTCCCATGTAGGTTTCACGACAGGGAAGAATCTACTGAGCAACATTCTGGCTGTTCCATTAGTCTCTTATGAATTTGTATGATGTTCTTTTGTTTTTGAGAAACTGATCTCTGTCTAGGATATTCACAAAATCCAATTTCTGAGCCTTTAGAACTGAAGCCCCATTTCTGGATTAAGATGCTCTCTTCTGAGGCCTCTAGGCCTCTACCTAGTGATGACCATTTCTGGACACACCCCTTCAATCTAGACAATTCTTCTGGCTCATCTGTGTTTTATTTCGTTTGTTCTGTGTGTGTTCACAATTATCCAGTATTGAGATTGTTATTTTCAGCCTCACTTTCTCTGATTTTGGGAGGGGGGATTTCCTGAAGCAATACTTGTGGGTAAGTTAAAAAGAATAGGATGTTCACTGGAAACAAAGAAAAACTTCTTTGGTAAACCTAAAAGGAAACAAATTCATTTCACCTGTATAACATGGACCTAAACTCTACAGTTCAGCTGCATGTGACAGCACAAATTTCTAATCCTTGTGTGGCTGGCATATGTGTGTTGCTTTTGCTTTCAGAGAGCTAGAGGCTGTGAATTTACTTTAAAGTTTGATCCTCGAAGGTATCTCTTTTAGAATATTGAGTTATAAAAATTTAGGATCTAAACTTTGGGTTTATGTGTGCAAAAAAGATAAACTTTCTGTTGATCAGGCACTAGTCCATTGGAACTGACTGATAATGGATTAGAAAAATAATGTAACAGAGTCATGCAGCATTTATTTTGGAAATAGCATGGTGTGAAAAAACAACTGAGAAACACATAAAATGAACACTGAAATGTTGACCTATGACTTTTGCATGTCTTTTGGTGTGAAGGAATTCACCTTCAAATCTAAATCAACACACAAAGAATAAGCAAGATCTAGGAATCAGAGGACATAGAAAGTCAGACAAAATGGTGTGATTTGAGTGTCTAAGGGTGAAAGATGGGTTACATTGACTGTGTTCAGGAAATCTCTTTTTTGGGGGGGTATGGTGCTTTTCTAGGGGGCACATTTTTAACCCCATTGCATCATGGGTATACTCACATAATACAAATAATGAAAAGTGGTTACATCACTAGAGTGACAGAGCTCCCTACATGAAGAGCCAAAGGTCAAGAAGAAGCAAGGCCTCAGATATGAATTCTTGTTCTCTTTTTGGCTTTCCATCTTATATCTCCTTTCTGGATCTCACAGATGAGTGATTTCATGGTCCTACATCTCACAGTGGTGGTAGTCGCCTGAGCCTCCCTTTCCTCAGCTAAACATGGGGGTAATGACATCTACCTCTAGTCTCATGAGGGTCAAATGGTTCAATATATACATGACATTTAGAGTAGCTCCTGGCAGGTAGAAAGCATTCAAAAGTTCCTCCACCACCTCCTGATCACATCAGCTTCTTATCAAATCACATTTCCTTTGGAGAAGAAGGAAACTGAGTTTCTTTTTTTAGTCTGGAAAACAGGCTGAGTTAACTTGTTATATTTCTTCTGTTCAAATATCCTGAATACTAGTTTGCTTGGAGATGCAATAACAAAATACCATAGACCCAGAGGCTTAAACAACAGAAATTAATTTTCTCACAGTTCTGGAGGCTGGTATTCCTGAGATCAAGGTGTTGGTAGGTTTGGTTTCTCCTGAGGCCTCTCTCCGTAGCTTGCAGATGGCTACCTTCTCGCTGCGTCTTCACACGACCTTTTCTTGGTGCATGCCCATCCCTGGTGTCTCTTCTTCTTCGTATAAGAACACCATTTCTATTGGATTAGGACCCCACATTTATGACCTCATTTAACCTTAATTACTTCTTTAAAGGTCCTATCTCAAAATATAGTTGCACTGGGGATTAGGGCTTCAACATATGAATTTTAGGGGATACAGTTCAGTCCATAACACCCTATAAGACATTTTAAGGCTTGCATTTAGGTGAACACTTTGGCCACAGTTACCAAGCATGGCTTTCAACCTTCTTGAAGATGTTCATAGGTGTTTTGGCCTCAGTAGGGGTAAATACATTGCTCTGAACATTGGGATTTAGCTCTGTGACCCCCACTACACCTGCTCCTGAATATTCCTGTGTTGAAAGGAGCTTCACTTTCTTGATCATGAAGTAAAAGGTAGACAGTACCATCAGGGTGCCAGGCTGAGTGCCAGAGTGTATTCAGACCCCTATCCAGGGCCTGGAGGAGTCAGGGGTATTTACCATCCTGTCGAGGTCTACAGTGGAGATTCACTTTAGGAATAAGACAAAGTAAGCAATTTGAGTGGGCATTTATTGAGTTCCAGGTCCTTTCTGTGACTCCCACTGTAGCTGTGTATTTGGCAAGTTAGAAGGTCAGTGTATTTACTTTTGCTACAGAACCTATTGGTAGGTGGAGCTAGATGTTTGCATGGAAATGGGTAAGCCAGTTCGCTTAAGTAGTACGTGGGTTCACAGGGTACATAACTGAGTTCAAAGTTATGGTTTACCAGTTAGGTGTAAACTGAGGTAACCCTGACCGAGGCTACTCAGTGTATAAAGAAGAGAGACTGATAAGATGGCTTCCATCCCACACTAGGTCATCAACAGAAAATGATGCTTTTGTGTCTGAGGCAGGGGGTCCAGAACTTCTCTGAGCAAATCCCTCAGGTGGCAGGTTGGGATTTGGAGACTGGCCACGTGAGGGAGTCTGAAGAGTTGTGTCCTGAGGTGCTGGGCCACGTTAAGTCTGGAGCACCACTGGCTGAGGTAGCCCCAAGTGGAATGTTGTCATTCCTTCATTTTTCAGGCCTCTGGGACAACCCTATTTCTTCAGATACCAATCTCTTTGCTATGTAAATCTCTTGGGTGTCCCAGCATTAACTGCCACACCAGGTCTCTAGATTGGAATGTGGTGCTCATTCAGAAGCAGCAGCTTCTCTTGGGTGGTGGAGGGCAGTTCCTGAGGTTTGGAGTTAGTGGGGAGGTGAGAGATAAGACTGACTCAATGAACACCAGTCAACCAAGAGAACTCCTTGGACATTTTAGGGGAAAGGGCATTCTGTAATCTAGGCACATGGGATTGTGGGTTGGCTATGGAGATATGATATATGCTGGGACACTCTGATGTGACTACTCAAATCAGAAATGCTACCTTTCATGGAGAGGTGGGTACACATGCTGACTCAGAAGTGTGCCTGGCCTGATCTCTCCACTGCTTTCAGTGGTCTTTCTAAATCATAATTCTGATCATGTAATTCCAAATCTTTCAACAGTTCCCAATTACTGTACTCAAGGATGAAATTTTCATGCCCTTGCCCAGAATGCAAGCCCTCACATAATGTGTCCCTTGGCCACCTTCTGTTCAGCCTTACTTCTTTTCATTATTGGCTCCTTTTACACTCTTGCCAAAAGTGCCTCTGTACCTTTACCCATGCTCTTTCCTGGCAGGGAAAGCTGTCCCACCCTCCTAACCAAGTTCCTACTCATACCACATGACCTAAGTCAATGATCTTCTGGAGTCACCTCTCAACCACTCAGAGGATTAATCATTCCCAGCTTTGTTTGACTTAAGTATTTCACATTTCAATTATAATATTTACCCTAATTTTGTCATTATCATTTTGCATCCTAGTTTTTACTAAAGCTGGCTTCCATAAGCTTCAGGTTCCACCAAATCTGGATCCACCCCAGGGCATAAAAACTAGGCCTGGGATTCAATCATAAGGGTTGCAGAGCTACAAAGGAGACTGAATGTTCATCCTTTATATGTCTCCTAAGCTAGATAGTCAGGGCCCTGCTTGGGAAGTAGTGAGTATCATGTAGATTTTAATTTTCTTTATACCTCTTCTAAAATGTTAGATCCTTAAAAACAAAAACGATCATTTCATTTTCCAGTTCCTCCTATCAAGCAAAGAGCATGGTACTTTGTAAACCCTTAGTAATGATTTGCAGACTAAGTGAACTTTGCACTAGGTGTATGAAGCATAATATAAAACTATGAGACATTTAGAGCAGAGCTGTCCAATTGGAATATGGGAGCAGCCTGTTTAAACTTTTTTAGAAGCCTTAAAAAAACTAGAAAGATGCAGGTGAAATTAATTTTAATAATCTATTTTATTTAACTCAAGATATCCAAACTCTTATTTCAACAAGTAATCTATATAAAGTGATTAATGAGACAGTTTACCTTCTTTCTTCATGCTAAATCTTTGCAATCTGTTGTGTATTTTACACTTCAGGCACATGTCAGCTTGGACTAGCTTCATGTCAAGTGCTCAACAATCACATGTGACTTGTGGCTGTCACATTGGACAGTATAGATGTATGGTTTTAAAAATAGTGACAGGAAGAAGAAAATGCTTTTGATCCAGCAATTTAATGATGGTTGCATCGGTGTCTTCTAAATTCTAATAATATTTTCTGCCTCCTAAAATCACATTAATTTTGTGTCAAAATGCCTTCCTCACCAAAACCTTACGGTAGATTGAGAGTAAAAACCCACGGGTATCAGTCTTTAAATGTAAATGTGGGTCATAGTATTTTTAAAGCTGCCATAGAAGAAATGCAGGCTCCCGGGGTCAGGTGTTTTTAACATGCAAATAGCATCGTGAAGTCCTGAATGAGATAGAGTTCTCATTTATGAAGCGTTATAGTAACTCCAAGACCCTTCATTTCACAGCAGAATTTCCTGAGGTCATTGTGTGAAAAGAGTGCATTGTCTAGTACATTCTGTCTTGGGAAGCTCACCTGCTGCAACTCCAGTAGATGCGAAAGCTATATGTTTACATGAGAAAAACTTTGATTAGACATTCCTGGTGGTAAATTTTGTAGTCTGGGAGCCTTGTGTAAATCACTGGTGTGGCTTTGCTGACTTCCTAGTCAAACTCCGTTTAGTGTGTCACTGCAAGCAGCAAATTAAATTTTGATGAGCTTGGGAAAGTAATTGGGCTGTAAATGTTACCCATTACTCAGAGAATTGTAAATGTCCGGAAATGAAACCAAATGATGTAAAATCCAATTAATATTTTCAGAGCAAGCAGAACCATAGAGATATAGAGCAGCCAGGGACCTACGTCCAACTCCTGATATTTCACATTAAAAACCCCAAGGCCCGGGACTTCCCTGGTGGCGCAGTGGTTAAGAATCTGCCTGCCAATGCAGGGGACACGGGTTCGAGGCCTGGTCCGGGAAGATCCCACATGCCGCAGAGCAACTAAGCTAGTGTGCCACAACTACTGAGCCTGTGCTCTAGAGCCCGCGAGCGACAACTACTGAGCCTGTGCACCACAACTACTGAAGCCCACGTACCTAGAGCCTGTGCTCTGCAACAAGTGAAGCCACCGCAATGAGAAACCTGCGCACCGCAACTAGAGAAAGCCCGCACGCAGCAACGAAGACCCAATGCAGCCAAAAATAAATAAATTTATATAAAAAGAAAAAATAACCCAAGGCCCTGAGGGGTTTGAGTGGCTCAGCCAAGGTCAGACGAGTAATTTCGGCGACAACTGGGATTAGGACCCATTTCTACCGACTCCTTAGCTCAGTGTTCATTCCTCTCCATCATGTTTCCCTGCACCACCTCCTTTCTGCAGCTTTGGTCATTTGTCTGAATTTTGTTATCTCAGGAAGGAGAAGGAGAGGCAGAAAAGCTGAAAACTGTCAGCACTTGGTCCTTGCATTATTATGTAGCGTATGATAATTGTTCCCATTTCCCACCACAGCAGAATAGAAACATAACATAGGTAAATGTCAGTTTGGAGGGAAATACTAATTTTCTGAGCCGGAAGCTGATGGAAGTAAAATGGAAAAAAAAAAAAAAAAAAAACTGGGTCAGACAACAACTAGAGGGATTTGGAACAGGAAGGGCCATTCTGCTGGAGCTCAGCCTTTGAGAGAGGTCAGTCAGTAGGTGCTCCATCAATACTGATTTGATTGATCACTTGAAAGAGATGAGAGAGGAAGGAGAGGGATTGCTGGTGGTCCTTTACCAAGGCTTGGGGCCTTTTGGATTCAGAGGAGTTTGGGGTTCCTGGAGGGCAGAATCCAGGGGTGCCTTAAACGAGGTCACAGAAGGGCAGGCAGCTTGTCTCCTGTAGACAGACATGGCACTGGCTTCTACGGGTCAGTCTCAGATGGGCTGTTTCCCAGCGGTGTGTCCTTAAAACAATTTCCTGCCCTTTTAAAGACAAGAGGGCTGACCCAAGTGACTGTGTCTGGAGTTCCTACATCAGCCCTGTCTTAGGATCTGTGGGGGTGCTGAGGAGCTGGTGTGACCGTTCACGGAAGGTGAAGGAATTCGAGGATTGACCACGTCTACAGGAAACAGGCACGTCATGCCATCTTTCCCTCTGATATGAAGAAATGTGACTTTTCCCGCCTTTCTTGGTGGCTTAGAATAATAGAATGGGTTCGGGGGGACAGAGGGAGCCTGGGTAAAGCCTACAAAATGAGGTTTTCTTTGCATCCTCCGAGGAGCTCTGACATGGCCTCTCCTCTCCCATTAGTTTCCACTTTAGAAACAAAATCATCCCAGTGCTCCATACATGGGTCCTGTAGCATTCACTTAACAGCATGTTTATTTGAAATCTTGGACTCAGCGCTGAGGGGAGATGGAAAGTGCTAGCCTCAGGCCCTCTTGATCTCCTGCTCCTTGTGAATGCTGCATTCATCACTTAAATGTAATATATTTATAATCAGGGCCAAGGCAGCCTGACCCTGTTTTATTCTAAATAGATCACAGGCAGCTGGATATGGGGGCTTCCTGCTTTAAATCAGATGCAAAACGTGTTAGCTGTCAAGGACTTTGTTATGATTCTGTTGATCTCTTTAGGTTTGATCTGTTTCTTTGTTTTTATATAAAAAGAAAACAGAAAGTTGGTGGTGGGTGAAGGGAAGGTGGTAGGGGCTCCCCAGAAAACCAAACTGCAGGAATTGCTCAGCAGTGGAAGGTTACACAGCAGGGTCTTTCCATCAGAAGGGGCGGGGGCAGGAAGATATAGTATGTCCTAAGCTTAGATCTTCCAACCCAAGATAATTAATTTCGAAGCCACATTTTTTCCCCTTTCTGGAGACATTAATCATGAAAATTAAAAAAAACAAAACCTTGAGTCAATTGTTATTTATCACTTCTCTGTGCAGCAGGGCGTAAAGAGCACTAACCAGGAATGTTCAACCACAATTTCTTTTTCCTCCTAGGACTTAGTCTGGGGCCAGCCCTGTATATATATATATATCATTTTAGGGCGATGACTCCAGTCTTCTTCAGCCTCATCTTCTGTACTGTTGTGCTTTAACCATTTCTGCTAGATAAAGGTGCAATCCCTTTTGGTGACTTGAATCGTTCTTAAAAATCAGAATGGCAAGTCAGAAAAGCAAGCACTACCTATTTTAATGATGGTAGCAAGTAGAAATCAAAGATCCAGAACTGAACATTTACATAGAAGGAAATCCACAGGGACATTGTTGCTTTAAGGCATCTGATTATTTATCTGCCTACAGCGGGTTCCTGGGCTCTCCCACTCCACCCACCTACCCACCCACCCACCCACCCACTGGTTCCCCTTGTTACAAGGTGTTCTGTCTTGGAGATGAAACAAGTGAGGGCTAAACTAATTAGCTAACAGCTTCAGCACCTTGCATTCCTGAAGATTTATCCCATTTCGAATTCATTGCCATTTCCCTCCAGGGAAATAAAGATTGCTGCCTATTAAAGATGGGGACAGAAAAAGGCACCTTCACTGGAGACAGCCTGTACAAGAAAATAATACTGTAATCATTCCCTCCAATCAGCTGAAAAGGATTAAATCTTCTGCTTCTAAAGTAATGTTCCAATTGAGCCTTGGGGAAGAATAATTCATGATTAGGGAGAAGGCTGGTCTAGCAAATGTGAACATCATGTCCATTACTTAAACACACTTCCTGGGCTGACTGCTAATGTACCCAAGGGACTTGAAGCCCCAGCAACTGATAGGCGCAGTGGAACAGGCAGACAAGGACAAGAAGTATTATCATCTGCATTCAACAGCACTGTATAGACTTTACCACTGCTAAATCACTGCCTTTGGTAAATAGCCCAGATAACTCATTTTAATAGAAGAATTCTTCTCTTCTTTATGTGTATTAAACAACAGACTCTTATGAGCGGTGGCAGTGTATTGATTCCTGGGAAAGGCCGTGTGAATACCAGTTCTGTAATTTATGCTGTTTTGTGGCTCTGGCTGTATTTGTTATGCATAGTGTATTAAACATTCAATAGCTCAATTTAATCTTTGCAGCCAAATTGCACAGCACATCATGCCAGATAGTGGTTGTTTCATATACACAGCCCATCTGCTTCCTGTTCTATAATTCATTCAGCAGGCAAAGTTTCTGGCAGCCTCAGGCTACCAAAATATATATATATCCTTAGGGTACCAGAAGTGCTTGGCACTCAATTAGTTTTCCGGGTGTCTGGTGCTATGCGTGCATGAGCATGGGTATGTGTTTCCACTTTTATGAGAATTAAAGATGGGAATAGTTTGCTAAGTTCTGTGTCCTCATCTGGAAAACTTTTCATAAACTTCTGGGGATTCACAAAACCCAAAGAGAAAAAAATGTTAGAAGTGAAACACAATGATCATTCTCCCTCGGGAAATTATCCATTGCAATAAAATGTGTTCTCTCAACCATCCCTAACTAAATAGATTGATTTATATATCGTGGGAGTGGATAAATAAAACGAACCCCAAAGAACTATAAACCCTTGGCTTCTTTCTCTGGATGAACCACGTGGGATTAACTCTCTTACTGCGAATGTTTGTTTTTCCTAAAATCCCCTCCTCTCCTGGAGGTCTGCCCTCTCTCTTCTAGGGGATGGTAACTTTGTCCTGTCCTAATCTCCACTTTCTGTTTGCTTTTAAAGAAGCCAGTGCCTAAATGTTGTCCGGTAGGAAACTACATTTGCAGTTTATTGACGTCTTTCTATAACTCCCAGTACAAATACTTGATTTTCAGCTCATTTTATGGCCTTTATAATATACAGGGGACAAAGACCGTCTGGGTTTGGGGTGATCATTTTACATCTTTTTGGGAAAAGTGACTGAAGACCCATCTTACAGACTGGAATTACAGCTTCTCCGAGTGGAAGTAGCTCATGCATTCCAGTGACCTCACTTTACAGGTAATAACAGCCAACACTTGTGTAATGCTTTAGAGCAAAATCAAAGATGCTGATCCAACAGGGCCCAGTGAGGCCTCCCAGAAGGTCGAAACCTGAAGCCCGCCTTGTGATGGCGTTGGGACCTGGATGCAGAGCCACAGAAGATGGTCGCCATGCAGAGTGCAGACCCTGTGTTTGCAAATCTTCCAGGTTTTCAGGAGAAGCTGGAAATCTGGATTATTTTTTTTTAAATGGGAAATCTACTGGTTTTTTTCCAAATGTTGGCATTAAATGATATTATATATTTTAAAACACTGCATGGGCCAAACAAAACACATCTGTGGGCCTGCCAGAGCATATGGGCCTCCAGTTTCTACACTTGTAGAGTTTATGCCACCCTATTTCATGCATTCTTGTTATATTTTCCTGGTAGGACACTGAGGTCTAGGGAGTTAGGGTGTTTCCCAAGTTTATACCACAAGTGAGAGGGTGGAACAGGGACCAGGATTAAATCTCCTGGCATACACTCTGGGGCTCCCTTGACATAACTATGTTTTCCCCTGTAGTGCACAAAGATTCACCTAACGTTCCTTTTTAGTAATTGGAATTTTCTCTTTGTAGCAGGGAATTCCACTTTACTCCTTTCAATATCCACTCTGGTATTACCATCATTAGCACAAATTATTTTGGTTTGATTCAACCCCATTAGCACAAATTATTTTGGTTTGATTCAACCCTAACTGTCTCTAGGATTATGATCCTTGGGTAAACTGTATGTCCAACAAGTACAACTCAACAATGCAAACGAAACACTTAATGTTTTATCCCTCTGTCCTTAACATTTATTAATTGGTGATAATCTCCCTGTACTACTTCTTCTCCCCCCCCATGAAAACTATGGAAACCATGAACATTTCTGCTCATTCTTCACTAATAGACAGTTCTGCAATTCCTTTGTGTTGCAAACAGACCCTTTATTTAGCAATTTGCATGCTCAGGCCTGAAGATTAATCCAGACTTCCTACCTGACTTGTTTGTGGTAAGCAGATTTCTAAGAATGACCTCTGATCACCCTTAGTCTTATATAATTCCCTGCCTTTTACATATAGCTCTCCAGTTTTCCCAGCACCACTTATTGAAGAGGCTTTTCTCCATTGTATAGTCTTGCCTCCTTTATCAAATAAAGGTGACCATATGTGGATGGGTTTATCTCTGGGCTTTCTATCCTGTTCCATTGATCTATATTTCTGTTTTTGTGCCAGTACCATACTGTCTTGATTACTGTAGTTTTGTAGTATAGTCTGAAGTCCAGGAGACTGATTCCTTCATCTCCATTTTCTTTCTCAAGATTGCTTTCGCTATTTGGGGTCTTTTGTGTTTCCATACAAATTGTGAAATTTTTTGTTCAAGTTCTGTGAAACATGCCATTGGTAGTTTCATAGGGATTGCACGGAATCTGTAGATTGCTTTGGGTAGTGTAGTCATTTTCACAATGTTGATTCTTCCAATCCAAGAACATGGTATATCTCTCCATCTGTTTGTATCATCTTTAATTTCTTTCATCAGTGTCTTATAGTTTTCTGCATACAGGTCTTTTGTCTCCTTAGATAGGTTTATTCCTAGGTATTTTGAGTGTGGGTGAGATCTGGGAGTATGATGAGGTATTGCTCTCATGGTGGTGTTACTTTATATGGCAAAAGGCCTATTATTCCAGTGGGGCAAGTCTAATCACATGAGCCTTTTTTTTTTTTTTTTTTTTTTGCGGTACGTGGGCCTCTCACTGTTGTGGCCTCTCCCATTGTGGCGCACAGGCTCCGGACGCGCGGGCTCAGTGGCCATGGCTCACGGGCCCAGCTGCTCCGCGGCATGTGGGATCTTCCCGGACTGGGGCACGAACCCGTGTCTCCTGCATCAGCAGGCAGACTCTCAACCACTGCGCCACCAGGGAAGCCCACATGAGCCTTTTAAAGGCAGAGTTTTCTCTTGCTGGAAGTAGAGAGGAAGTCAGAGAGATGCTAAGCCCGAGAGGGAGTCCATGTGATGTTGTTGCCTTTGAGGATAGATGGGGCCTCATGCAAGGACCAGAGAGCAATGAGGAGCTGAGAATGGCTACCAGCCAATAGCCAGGAAATGGGAGCCTCAGACTTACAGCCACATGCAACTAAATTCTGCCAACAACCTAATGAGTTTGGAAGTGGATTCCTTTCCAGAGCCTCAAGATAAGAACCTAGTTGGCTAAGGCTTTGATTTCAGCCTTGTAAGACCCTAACTGGAGAACCCAGATGAGCCATGCTGGACTTCTGATCTCTGGAACTGGTAGGTAGTAAGTGGCTGTTGTTTTAAGCTGCTAAGATTGTGGTAATTTGTCACATAGCAGCAAACTGATACAATTTAAAATCCCTTCCTCCCCAGCTAGGCCTTCAGTGGTGAAGGGGAGCCTGTTGGCTTTCCTGCTTTTCTCTCCAGGCTCACCTTCTTTCTCCCCCGAGCTAGCTTCTGTTTTACTTGGGGTGAGAGGGGTGGATAGCAAGGAGATGTAAGGAGTAGGACAGTTCTTACTTGGCTGGTGGCTTCTTCTCTCTGGGCCCACAGAGGGTCCCAGCTGGCTGTGTTGTGGGCATTTTGCAGGAATTTTGGAGGTTCTTTGCTGCCCCTCTCGTGTAGAGCTTTCTGGGCCTGGACTGCTGGGTTTTTTTTATTCTGAGTGGCCTTAAGAAATTTCTGTGTGGGTTAGGGACTTCCCTGGTGGTGCAGTGGTTAAGAATCCGCCTGCCAACACAGGGGAGATGGGTTCAAGCCCTGGTCTGGGAAGATCCCACATGCCGCGGAGCAACTAAGCCTGCGAGCCACAACTACTGAGCCCGCGTGCCACAACTGCTGAAGCCCGTGCACCTAGAGCCCGTGCTCCACAGCAAGAGAAGCCACCGCAATGAGAAGCCCACGCGCTACAATGAAGAGTAGCCCCCGCTCGCTAGAGAAAGCCTGCGCGCAACAACGAAAACCCAATGCAGCCAAAAATAAATAAGTAAATTTATTTTAAAAAAGAAAAAAGAAATTCCTGTGTGCCTTTCTGTCCTAAATGACCCACTTTCGGCCGACATGAAACACATGCTCCCCAGCCTCCCACTTGCTGAAATGAACGCCTGGTTTCAGATGCCTCCATGTGGCCGTGCACTTCTCCCTTTGCCGTCAAAACAGTCACCTCCTCCCTCACCCTTCTTTTTGTGGGCTGGAGTCAGGCCCCGGTCCACTGTCCGCTTTGTCTTTCTCGGGGATGGATCAAGCACCAGTTCTTTTTGTGTCTCCGTAACAGGCAATCCATTTCAAAGCTCTTTGAAGTGAACCTTGCAGTTTCCCTCACTAGAGATGTGTAGAGAAGGCAGCTTTCCCCACCTCTTCCCCTCAGGGATATGTGGTGTGATGGGACCAGGCTGTGGCTTTGCATGGTTCTATGGGGCAGCATTCATATTTCAATCTGTGTATTCAGAAGCTTCTGGAACTCTGGAATGCCTAGAACACATAGAATGCAATCAGAATGGTGTCCCAGGTTGTGCACTGGGGCTCTGCCTATGGTGGGGATTCACTGTGAGCACAGCCTTCTTCTAAAAGAACCCTTCACTAATCCTCTCTCTCTACTTTTTTCCCCTTTTATTTTCTCAGAATGGGTGGCTGGAGACACAACTGGTGGAACAGGTTCTCCTACGATTCCATTGTAAATTCTGCTTATGGGAGGCTGTGTCTCACTCTAGCTTGAGTATCTTGTCACATGATGCCCTTACTGCCAAATACTGTATGAAGGGTTACACCTGTCTAGCTGAGCATCCGCATCAGTGGCCAGCACCCTGTGGCACTCACCAAAGAAGGCACTGAGAGGGTGGATTTAAAAAAAATAGCATCAGGACTGGATGCCCCAGCCGTGCTACCCTGTCCCTCCACTTGCTGGTCAGTAGGTTCTTCCACTAGCTGGGAGCTGGAGTTGCCAATGGTTAGAACCTTGCCTCTGGTCACGCATCCCTGGAGGCTTTGCTTTCCTATTGCAGGCCTCAGTTGACTTTGCTACTGGCCACCTGTGCCCACTGAAAAGTTCTTTTTAGCCTTGAGCTGTTCTTATTCTCTCCGTGTGTGGCTGCATGTGCACGTGTGTGTGTGTGTCTGTGTGTCTGTGTCTGTTTTTTATCTGTGCTTTCCCTCTGTTGAATGCTGGGATCTTGGTGGTGTTTTATTCAGGAAACCCAGTCTGGCTGACGTCCATGATCCATCTCTCCTGCTTTTGCTCACCCACTGCCTACACTTCCTTCCTCTCGGCATCTGCTTACTCTGTGCCAGGCCTAGGCCCTGGGAGAGGAGTTTGTTGGCAAAATGTGCTGATGGGGAACATGCGTTCAGATGGCAAAGTGGGTTTTTGACACAGCTGGCTGTCTTCAGGTGGGTCACCTGCATTGCCAGAAACACAGGGACATCTTGTTCATGAGACTTAAAACAGCCGTTCTGAGTGACTGAGCAAGTGTCAGCTTCACAGGTTTTGGGTAAGTGTCTGCTTTAATCAGCCAATGGTTTTCTAGTCCAGAAGATCACACCTGGACAGCTTGCCTGAGGGCATCTGAACATTTTTCTTTTCCTATCTGAGTCCTAACCTATTACTCTATGACTCCCAATTAGATCGATAGTAACTGCCATTCTCTTCCCTACTCTTTATTAAAACAGGCCCAGGAACCATGAATTCATACGATATGCCTGCCAGCTTAAGGTCTTAGCAGTCCCAGGATGTTCAAAACATAGTTTAAAATTTCTGACATCAATCCAGTATAATAGAGTAATAGGTGAGAATTGGGTGGTGTATGTGTGTGTGTGTGCGTGTGCACGTGCGTGTGTGCCCTGGACCAGAATTAACCACCTACTATTATGCAAGTCACACTTTTGTTGCCTTTCTTCCTTTCTTCTTGGGTTGGTGGGTAGGTCATTGCCTTGGTGGAAACCGAAGATCCTCCCAAAGCCTGAACAACCATGATGTCTATTCCAGGGCCTGCCAAATATCTATGATTTCTTCCAGGAAAATCTGTCATTTAGGTTACAGATATATAAAAATCCTCATATATAACTTTCTAAAGCTACATAGTAATCAACCAGTCCTCATCGTCTAGCTGTGCTTTCTTTCAGTAAGTGTATATTGAGTACTTGCTGCGTCCTCACTATGTGGAGGCTGTGGAGACACAGAGGGGTCAGAGAGACCATAAGGATTCAGTCTGGGGGCTTCCCTGGTGGCTCAGTGGTTGAGAGTCCACCTGCCGATGCAGGGGACATGGGTTCTTGCCCCAGTTTGGGAGGATCCCACGTGCCGCGGAGTGGCTGGGCCTGTGAGCTCTGGCTGCTGAGCCTACGCTGTCCGGAGCCTGTGCTCCGCAACGGGAGAGGCCACAACAGTGAGAGGCCCGCGTACCGCAAAAAAAAAAAAAAAGGATTCAGTCTGGCAAGTGGATGACAAAGTGCATAATGTTTTGGTATGATGGGGTCTCTGAGAGCAAGGCATGTACTCCCAGACGGTAGGAACGGACGGGCGCGAAGCATTGCTAAGAGTGATGGGAGGTATGGACAGGGAGTGGAGAAGCCATGCTGGCTTCCTTGATGTTTTGTCCAGACCTTTTCTTTTCATGCCTGTTTTCCTGCCCCTCCTGCCTCTTTCCTCTTGCCTGCCTTTCTTCATGTCTTCCTGGCACTGGTGCTTCTCTTCCTCCATCTCGGTCACCGCCCCCTTCTTTATCGTGCTTCTTGTCTCTAAAGTTGCTGCTTCCAGAAGGGTGAAGGGGAATGGAGACTAAAGGAACATGTCTTGCGTTTTCTTCTTGTGCGATTCTGACTGTGAAAGAAGAGAAGGAAATTTAAAACTAGATGTTAGGCTTATTATTATCATTATTATTAAAGCACTTCCCAAGTTCATTGAGGAGGGCGCTCATGCACTAGGATTAAAGGAAAGAAGGTGCACAGGGTTGGGGACAAGAGGTGAGATTTACAGCCCACCTTTTCCTGGGTGCTCCAGCAAAGAATCCTCAAAGAGCGACCCAAGGACAGGACAATTCCGATGTTGAGTTTACAGTGGACACGTTTAAGGTTCAGAAGGCAAATGTGGAAATTGCCTCATCTGCTTAAGGCTGTCTCCTTGTTATTGTACGTCTTGCTTTACAAACTGGCCTGCAGATGAGTCCCGTGTGCTGTCACTTGTCTTCAGCTGGAGTGTGGGAGAGGCAACGTGTAGTGTGTTGCTGCCTAAAGTAATCTCTGTACTCATTTTGCACCAGAAGGAACACCAGGGCTTGCTTCCTTTTGGGGAAACAGGCACACCCAGGCTGTCCTTTGTATCACAGGGCACAGGACAAATGGCTACTAAACTAATGGCCAGTGATGAAACAAGGGACTGGGATCCTTTATTTGATAAATGATTCTCATTGCGAGCACGATAAAATATTACCACAGGTTCCAAAGTCAGCCTACTCAGCCAGTGAAACACAGGGGGATTAAAAACAGGAAGGCAAACCTAAAACAAAACAACAATATACAAAGCAATAATAATGTTACTGCTAATTGTCCTCCACGTGAAAATCTGAAAGCTTTACACTACCTTCCTTAAAAGGGAGGATGGGTTTGGTAAATTAAGTGGGATTGGTATAAACCAGGCTGCTTTCTAGTGAATGCTTCGGTAAAGGCATAAACACTCAGTGCATAATAAGGCAGAGGGCTGTAGGGAATAGTCCAATAAATGGAATAAAGGCTGCTCAGTGAAAACACTTTACAAGTGAATATATATATTTGCTCTAAAAGAGATATCTTAAAGTCTAACAGAGGTACCATTCAGGTGGCAATAGCATCTCCCCCTGGTCCTAGCAGTGAACCAAAATTGGAGGGAATGCAATGTGTGGAAAATTATAAGCACTTTATTCCGACATTAACTAGATTTTC
This sequence comes from Mesoplodon mirus, assembly GCF_964341445.2. NCBI lineage: Eukaryota > Metazoa > Chordata > Mammalia > Artiodactyla > Ziphiidae > Mesoplodon > Mesoplodon mirus. The sequence continues at coordinate 88,235,765 of NC_138976.1, read as the reverse complement.
TTGTTCTGTAAACACATGCGTGTCTGATGTTCCCACCCAGGCTGTTCATTCTAGGAGGAGTGTGTGCTCTCTCTCACGTTAACCATTTGGTCGCTCGATGAAACGCATCACCAATGAATGCCCTTTGTACCCATTTAGCACCTCTGAAAGTCACTACATGGATTTAGTGACGAATGATGATTGATTTTTTTCTTGCCAGCTTAATCGTCACACTTGTGTTGGGCTGATGTAGGCCCAGCTGTGCTTAATTAGCCCACAGGACTTAGAAACCATGTTTTAAATCCAGGCTCGTATTGGAAGAAGTCTTGACGAAGCAGCCTGCTGAGGTGAACCCAGACATGTGGTGGATGCAGTTTTTCATCAGGCCCAAGGAGCATGTTTGGGAAATGGATGTTGCCTGAAAAAGACAGGTTCTCCCTAGACATGGGAAAGCTACTTGTTTGTTGCCTTCTAGAACATGGGGTAGAGAGGGAGACAGCTCACTATGAATTTTTTTCTCTGTGGCATGATCTTAACTAATTACTTAGGACAAATGCTTGCTTCAGTCTGGAAGATAGGTGTGTTATATCACATCATTTTATATGGCATATTTGGTTTTTTGTATTTTTGGCGAATTTAACCTTCTCTAGTGTCTACCTTAAAATGTGAAACTCTTTATTATTCTTGAAAGTGTTCCATGTCTATAAAGATGTCTTTTAGTCAGAATCCAAAATAAAGAACCAGGCTTCCTCATTCCCTTCCTTCTTTGCTTGGCCAGTGGAAGGCTTCCTACCTTTCTTCCTTCTTTCCTTTCTTCTTTCTGCTTTCCCTTTCTTCCCCTAGACATATCTTCTTTCCTATAATTAGGAAAGTTATTTCTGAATTCAGCCTATTGCCTGTTCAGTTGAGAGGCTTTGTGCTGATGTCTGCTACATGAGCAGTTGCCCACTAAACGTAGTCCACATAACCATAATCTCATATTGTACACACAATAGAAAGTCATCCAAGTGTCATCACTTCACGTAGCATCTGGCTTGAGTCAAATCTGGACTAATGACATAGGAAAGCTGCGACTCTTGTCAGTACTTCTCTTAACCTAGAAGGCCCAGAGGAACTTTATGAGGGTTGAATTCTCAAGGAGTCTTCTAGGAGTATTTAACAGATATACCTGTAGATATTGTTGGGAATTGTGAAAATATTCTTATGGTTTTTTTTTGCTCAGAATGGTGCTGAGGGGTCAGTTAAACAGACTTAGTCTCATTTCATTGATGAAAAAAACCCAGGTCTAGACTAAATAGTATGTTCATACAAGGGCATAAAAATAACTGAAATATATATATACATACACACACACACACACACACTCACACACACACATATATATATATTCTTTAGTCAATTATATACAAACTAGAAGGTCTAGTTCCAGTTCTGCCACTAACAAGGCTCTTGACATTAGCAAATCTTACTTCACTATTTTGGGTTTCAGAGGGAGTTGGACTAGATCAGTAGTTCCCAAACTTTAACATGCATCAGAATCACCTGGATTATTTGTTAAATGCTCATTGCTGGGCTCCACCCCCAGAGTTTCTGACTCAGTAGGTTTGGGGTGGAGCCAGAGAATTTGCATTTCTAACAAGTTTCCAGATGTATTCCTTTCCTACTGCTACTCTAACAAATCACCACAAACCTAGTGGCTTAAAACTGCAAATTTATTATCTTACAGTTCTGGAGGTCAGAAGTTTGAAATGCTTCTCACTGGCCTAAAGTCAAGATGTTGGCAGAGCTATGATCCTTCTGGAAGCTCTGGAGAAGAATCCATTCCTTTGCCTTTTCCAGCTTCTAGAGACTCTCTGCATTCCTTGGCATGTGGACCCTTCTTCCATCTTCAAAGCTGACAGTGTAGAGCCTTCAGATCTCTCTCTGACCTCCTCTGCTGCCTCCCTCTTCCACATTAAAGGGCCCTTGTGATTGGGCCCACCTGGATTAGCAAAGATAATCTCTTTATTTTAAGATCAGCTGATTAGCAAGCTTAATTTCATCTACAGTTTTAATACTCCCTTGCCATGGAACAAAAATATTCACAGGTTCTGGGACTTAGGACATGGAAATCTTTGGGGGCCATTATTCTGTCTACTACATCAAGGATCACTCACTGAGAACTGTTGGACTACAGAATTATTCCATTTTATTCAGCTCAAAATTCTGATTCTAAGACAGCTAAGCAGAATTGTTCTCACTTCTCTGAAAATGGATTCATTGCTTACCTGTTTTTATATTAATTCTTTCCACTGTTTGAGCTTCATTACAAAAATAATTTGCTCCAGAGTTAAATTGCTCCCCCAGTGAAAGCCATTTATTCCCTCGGCTACAACAGGAATAGTCCCAGTAAAGGGCTATCTCCATGAGGCTTTCCATGAGTGCGGTTCTGGCTCAGTGGTGAGGTAACATGAGGTCTGAGGCTGGGAAGGTCTGTATTCTCCAGGTTCACATCAAATAGTCTGTCTCAAGTTTATTTTGTGGTTTCAGGTTATCTACTTTTATCATTCTTGAAGAGTTAGGAGTTTTCCTAGCATTACCTAACTGCAAGCAAGAAGGCCCTGAGAAGGCAGAGAATGTTATAAAAGGCTTCAGTTTCTATCCTCTGGGCTTAAGTTAGTTATTGGTGAGACAAGGCTTTGGGTCAAGTCTCCTAAGAACCACCGGGAGTTGCTATGGGAACTGCTCTGTTGTCTACTTTTCCTTGATTCCTCCCTCTTCATCGTTTTGAATCTGAGCAAACAAATCTGTCTGACAGTATCTCAAATGCGTATCTTGGATCTGGAAACGCGTATCTTGGATCTGGATAAAGTAATTCTCACTTTTTCCCTTTCCCTCCCTTAATCTCATCACTTATTTGCATTTAAATCTGAGTGAATCTAAACTTCCCTTTGCAGTGGAAACACTCCTTGTGTGGTAATCTGTATTTATAGTGAATTAATAAAGCTTGGTTTCATTTAGAAGTCATTGTATTATAAGCTACTCTATGAGAATCTGCTCTCTTCTGGGCAAAGCCTTCCTGTGGCCATTTTTGTTTTCTTCTTTTAGCTCCTTTTCATCATCTTCCTTTAGTCACATCTTTCCCCTTTGCGGCAATTTGCTCTGAATTTCATATTGTCTTTAATTTAACATGGATTTAAGCATTTTATAGGGGAATGCTTTAAGGTCTCTGACAACAGAATAGTGAGGAACATTTCTGTTGGTATTTAAATAACAGTATGTTTGCTGGGCTTTATCTTCCTAACCTAACATGTAATTTTACTGACATGCATTAAAAGGAACTCTGCCAGCTTCGGAATCTTTTCTTTTGAATCCACTAATTACCTTTATTTAAATTGGTAAGTCCCCTACTGCTCTAGAAGATTTGAGGTATCTTATTAGACATGCACATTTTCAAAACTTTCAAAAAAATGTATGCACATATACATCTATTTATACAAAATCTAGGTTAGTGTAATTAATATAATTGAGCATTACATGTGATTTTGAGTTTCATGACAATGAAAGTACAAAGGGAAACTCAATTCACTATAATTTTCATCTGGAAAAATGTTAGCTTAGCATTTCGTCAGGTGAGCCAATTTTTTAGATATTATATATTTAAAAAATATTTTCAGGGATATAAATATCCAAATGCTGATATTCAGGATGTTTATTACAGTATCGTTTATACCAGCAAAGAAGTAACTAGAAGTAAACATTGAGGAAGAGTGGTAGAGTAATATTCCACACAACTATTACAAACAGTGATATGTGTTCATATAGTAGAATCTTAAGATGGCATAAAAAACATATTGAAAATGACTGCTTTTCATTATGTGAAAATGTTTATGATGATACACCTAGAATATGAATATACACTCTATAACAAAATATCAATGGTATGTTTATTTGAAGGGTGGAAGTATAGATCACTTTTATTTGCTTGCATTTTTTCCACTATCTGTATTTTTATATGTAAACGTGTATTACTTTCCAGATTTTTTTAATTAAAAAAATAATTTTCTCCATAGGCCTTTAGAACAAAAGATGTTTGACAGCCTTAAGCAATATATGATACCTTAAACAATGGTTTTACTGAGAAACAGAACCATTCTTCCTGAAATTTATCAAAATCTGATGGCATAACTTAGTGAAGGCATTTCTTTGCATCGTGAAGCAAGGTGGTGGCAATCCAGTGAGCACTGGACTGATGACTTCAAGTGACTCAATAGATATGCAAACAAATTCAAGCAGTGCTTCTTGAATTTTAGCATCCACACAAAATATCTGGAGATCTTGTTAAAGTGCAGATTCTGGTTCGGTAGGTCTGAGATGGTGCCTGAGATTCTGCAATCCCAACATGCTGATGATCCATACATGCTTTGCATAGTAAGGACTTAGTTCACCTAAGGAACCAGGTGGAACTTACTGGTTCCCACCACAGGCTCTCCATCAGGCTCACCTACAGAACTTTAAAAAGTACAGATTTCAGGGCCCACCTTAGATCTGGAGGTGGAACTTAGGGATAAGTATCTTATAAAACCTCCCCAGTGATTTGGATAAAGTTGGTTCAGGACAGGGTGTGTGTGAGGTTCATTTCCTGGGACAGTCTTATCTGTCACTCATTCCAGTGGTGGTTTTGACAGGAGCAGCACAAAAGCCTGCCTGGAGTGTGGCCTGTCTTGCCCTGTGTAGGAATTCGCTCCTGACTTTATAGCAGACATTGAGGTAGCAAGCTTGTCCATGTCACTCGAAGGAGGAAGCCAGGTTGATATTGCCACCCTCTCTCTGCCCTTTATGGGCCACTGTGGTTGTTTCTAGAAGGAAGGTATTAATTTTCCATAATTTAGGTTTGCTCAAATATAATATATAAATATATTGCTAACTGCATAATATTATCTAACTCTGTCAATGAGTTTATCTAGAAACATACTCAACAAACATGTCATTGAAACAGTCATTATTTTGTAATTTTGTTTCTCCCATGTTTAACTTCTTATATAAAAAATCACATAGGTGATACTGCAGCTGTCTATTCAGAGTGGACAGATTAATTATATTTGCATGAAGTCCATGTCGCACTCTAATTGAGAAATATACTGAGCAAATGCCCACATGGACTCACTACATAAGGTTTTCCTGGAAACTGAAAAACGTATGAGCTGCCAAGGAGGTCAGTGTCCTTCGGGATGTCTAGTGCATGCAGAAAGCGACGTGTGACAGGACAGAACACGTCAGTTTATCCTCTGCTAGGTCTGAGCCAGCAACTCATATATGCCAGCCTGTCACTCAGAACTATGCTCGTGCTACTGGTATCTACATATGCTTGTATTTGAGAGCAGTAAAGCCCTGGCTTTTGAGTTTTAATAAGGCATACCTAATTTCCACATAAAAATTGAAGGTTAGCCATGCTAGCATGTGGTGGACAATTTCCATCTCAAGTGCAAATTTACTTTCCACAGACATTGCTTTCCAGCAGGTTTCTGAGAAGCCCACGTAACTGGGGTGTGTAGGACAGTTAATGAACAATTCTTTGATTAATAGATTAACTGCGACTTTGTAACAAGCAAACCAGTGACTCTTACCAGAATACATCCTGAATGTCAGATTTTATTTTCCTGTTACCAGAGTTAGACTTTGTGCTGCAAAAGGCAGTATGACCCGGCCCCCCTACGCTAAGTCCCCTCTATGGTGAATCAAGCCTTGATTTCTCTGAGATGCTCTTTGTATTATAATCCCTATTATGATAACCTGCTGAGCTAGTGGGTTGCATAAACGCACAGAACCGCTGTCCAGGAGTGATTACAAGATGAATAACTTTACCTCTTGACAAAGGAGAAGAGTTTCTCCATTTTCCCTATCCTTGCTGGCCCTTTCTCCTTGGCTGCACTCTGGGAAGCTCCCTTTCTCCTTTGCCCCTGGCACGAGTAATTATTCCCATCAATATTAAAGAAGAACTGTGAGCTAAAGTTGAGGACCAGAATGATACTGATAAGCATCATTTAGCTTCCCATTTGGAGTCTTTTCAAGTTGATTTTTCTCTTGACTGCAGCGGGCCAGCATATGTGGTTCACCCGGCCACACAGCATTTTCTCTTCGATGGGGACCATTTGTAATCAGGGTGCTGACCTCTCAACATTTCCTTCCTCCCCAACCTCTGCTGTCCACTCTTCTTGGTCCTCTTCTCTTCCTACTTCCTGATTCTTCTTCCTCTTCCTCCTCCTCTGGCTACAGATAGAAGCAGGAGCCTGGCTCCTCCAGGGTCAAACACATAGTGTCCTGGCTTACCTCCTGTTTGATTCCAGCCCCATCCCTGGGGGGATACAGTGTTATTGTTGTGGCCCAGTCTTGTAGCACCACAGGCTAATGGATCAGTTCAGCCTTCAGAGCATCCTGTGACCTGTCGATATGAAATTCTAGCAATTACTGAAGTGGGAAGGCTGGGAAGTGGCTAAAAACATTCCCTATTGATCACCCTAGAGTATGATGAACTTGTTTAAGAAAAATTGATCTGACACATTGATTTTTTTTTATCAGAGGATCTTATGAATGCAATTTAAGTCATAATATTTCTTGCCTTGCAGTGTTTTCTTCACGAGGAGAATCTGTGAGGCAAACCAGCCAATGAGAGATACTGAGAACAGTTCCAAAGCATCCTACCCCTTGCCTGCTCAGTCATTTTAGAAAATGTTTTTGTATTATACCAGTTTTTAAATGTGAGGTCTCCTCTCCTCCACGCTTTTGTGGTTTTTAACCCTCTCATAAACCTTCCTTACTAAAACTCTCTCTTCCTTCCAGTCCATCACTTGTCCAGCTCTAAACTCCTAATCAGAGGTTTCTGTTTGAGGAGCAGGCCCTCTGATGTAGCATATGTGTTCTTATTTATTACATGGAGAATAGATTTTGGAAAATGAGAATCTTAATCATGACCAAAGATAGCCCTGTCTCTGGACATCTCTGAGAACTACTTGGATAGTGATGGTGATAGATTGCAAACCCCAGGGCCATTCACGCTCTGAGCTGTGTCACATCTGCAGCACAAGCTTGGACAGCTGTTGTGTCAGCTAGAACTGCACTGTGCACTTGAAGAGGTGCCCCAAGTCCTCACCTACTTCTAAACATCTCTCCCACGCGTCGCTATGGGCTGGCATTCCTTGCTCTCTCCCTCTAAGCTGGCATTCCCTTGGGGAGTGGATCAGTGGTTTCCAAAAGTGGGTAATCGGCAGTAGCATTCTGGGAACTTCCAAAAATGGAGATTATTGGGTCCCATTCTGGACCTGCTGAAGCACAATCAGGGAGTGGAGTCTGGGAAATTATAATTTAAAAGGCTTCCTAGCTGAGTCCAATTCCAGCCTTTTTTGGGGTCCACTGGATTAGATAACAAAGTTGTGTGAGTGCATGCGTGTGTGTGTTTGTGTGTTTGGTAAAGAAAGAGTTGGATAGAAGTGTAAAAAGAGAATGTTGCCCCAAATTGCAATTTATCCCTTTAGAATTCCTTATTAGCACTTTGAATTTGAATGTACATGTACAGGAATTTGTTGATGAGATGAATCTAGTTGATACTAAGTCCAATAGAAAAGAGATAAAGGACAGAGCCATTTCCAGAGAGGGTTGTACTGAGGGTAGAGGGTAGCACAGAAGACACAATTGGTACACTTTGGTGTTGGGTCCAGGAGAAGGTCTCCTGGCAAAGCTTCAAGCTTGTGTCACAAAGGGAGAAAAGATACCTACGCCTAAAATTTCTGATGGCTCACTCGTAGTAAAGCCCACGCCTAGCTTCTCTGACGTGTGTGGAAGAAACCCATTTCCTTCCAAATTAACAGACTATGTTGAAAGTGGAGAACCATTCCCAGACCTTTCAACACAAGAATTCAGGGGTTGTGTCTTTAATTACCTTGTCAAGCCTCACAGAGAACGTTCTAAAGTAGTTGCACCACAAGAGAAATGCAGGTTGCCTGCATTCCGGAATACATCCAGGAAATCTGTTCCCAAATGATTTTCCATTCCATTATCTCAAAGACCTGGCTTCCAAGGGTGAAATTTTTAAGCAACTTTGCTGCTTGCTTTGTGAGTTTGAATAAGCTGAGAGGTAGGTCAGAAGAATCTTGTGCAAGTTACTTAAATTGGAGATTACTTGGCAAGTAACCTAAGTTTCAGTGCAGTCTAGTAAATTCAGCTTTTAACCATTTAATACTTACCAGTGGTTACTTTCTTCTCTGGGCTTCTGCAAAGTAGACTAGATAGTTTGCCACAGTAGTTCTTAGTCTTGACTGTACTTTAAAATCACTAGGGAACTGTCACAGGTACTCAGGCTTGGGTCCACCCCCAGAGATTCTGACTTGATTGGTCTGGGGTTAGGTCTGAGGATTTCTGTAAGAGCTCTCGAGGTGACTGTAGATTGTGGCCAAATCTGAGAACCCCTGGTTTATTTAGATTTGAAGGCAGCAAATTGAAATTTTGCCACAGTCTGAAATCTTTATTTTAATTTGCTGCCTGTCCACTTCTGGACTTCTAGAGATGACAGTGCACAGCAGAGATGGGAGGTACCTTCTGTCTGCCAAATTTGGGAAAAAACCAAAGGCCTCTCATTTCAAGTACTTCTCAGGTAGCACGTGGGCTCTCTCCAATACGCGGCTCTGCTTTCAGCAAAATTGTTAATTACAGATCATAATAAGCTGTTAGGAGCAAAACACACATAATTTGAAAGTGAAATGAGGCACAGTACACTGATAAAGCAATTGTTTGTTTAAGAGATGATTAGCAACAGCAAAACAAGCAAACTGATACTTGAACCTGAAAGAAATTACACCCATTTGCAATTGGTAGATTCTTTGGTTATTGGGACATCGCAGCCTAATGCAGAGGTACGAGTGTGTCACTGTCAGCTTTCCTCTCTTCTTGTGTGGTGTAGGGAAGGTATAGTCTGTGCCATCTTAGAACTAAGATATTAAAAGAATAACCTGTCAGAAGGACTAAGGAAAGGGAAGTGTCTTGGTTTCTCAAAGAAGCACAACTGAGATTTAAATTGTTCTGAGCTATGATAAATTAAAACAGTTGCCTTGGTGCCTTTGGTAATTATGCATTTTTGGTCTCCTTCACTTTCAGGTTATTTTCCCCTTGTAAATGTTACACTCTGGCACCATGTGCTGTGTCAAAGCATGTTAATCTCAGTGTGAAAGGCTGGGGTTGTCTTGAAGAGTAAGTGAGCCCAGAAATACTTGCAATTCAGACCAGGTTAGGTAAAAACACCGTTAACGTGACATTTGGTGACAATAGCTTCTGAATCACAACTCCATCTAGGGTATGGGGTGAGGTGAGGTGGGGGATCACCCACTAATCTCACAGGAGAGTTTTACTTGAGTGAGTAATCTTTGGGGGCTCAGCCTCGTTCCTGGAAATTCCCAGGGTGGTAGCTTCCCGTGGAATAGATGCCAGTTAATGAATAAGGGCTCACAGGCTGAGGAGAGAGAACCATGTTATTAGGGTAGATTGCAGCACTCGAGACGGGAGGTTTAATAAGCAACGGAGGTTAACAGGAAATCCTTAGCTTTTTGTTGCCTGGTAATGCATTCAGATTTTGCAGCCTGTGCTTGCTAAAATTGAGGAAGGGCCTAATTGGTACTTACGAGAGTCACCACGGTTCAGAGTCCAGGTTCCAGTCCCAAGCACACTCTCCGATTCCAAGGTTGGCAGCAGAATGTGAGGCTGCTCTGTGTAGCTTATCTGGTATTGTTGTCTTTGGAAAGTTCCAGCAAGAAAGCCTCTATCTGGTGTCTTGAGTGAGAACGTGGAGGCAACAGTCAACCTTGGTGCCACCACATTTTCAAGTTGCCTGGCTCCCTGGGTTAATGTTGCATTCCATCTAGGGGCAGAGCCTGTACTTTCTAGTTTCCTTGGAGATAACAAGTCCACATGCTCAGCTGCTTGGATAAGAGCTAACACTTACTGAGCAATTACTTTGTGCTAGGCATCATTCTATTCATGTCATCTGTACTACCTTCTTTAACAAGTATCTCATGAGGCAGGCACTTTCATTCTCTCAACTTTACAAAAGAGGAAAAGGAGACAAGGAGTGGTTGCCCGAGGACTCAAATAGTGGAGCTGGATTGGAACCAGGCAGTCTGACTCTGGAGCGCTCAGAATGAACAGCCAAGTTACATGCCTTCAAAGATACAAACTCTTCCCTCTTTCTGTGCTTCCCACCTGCCCGACTCCAGCTCCCAGCTTTCTCACAACCCCAGGACTGGGGGCAGATAATCCAGTACTGAGCCAATCTCCCCTCTTGGCCCTGGGAGAGGCTCCAAAGTCCTTGTTTTAGAAAGTTAGTCTTTATCTGATACCGTGCCTTTCTGTAGTTTGATTCATACAATGCTGGGGTTTATGGACTTGTTCTGGAGCAGAGGTCTTAAGGGAGAGCCTGTAGGTGATATTCGTTGTGCCCTCCTTAGGTGATGTCATAATGCATTCTCTCCAAGTGCCTGAGCCTCCCGGTAGGCTAGTTGTAAACAGTACAACAGACTGGGGGATTTACAAATCCTAGCGAGATTGCAGCTGGGGCTGCAAATGTATAACCCAAAAGGCAGGGAGACAACATGAAGTCTGATAAGGTTGCCTGGAGGTATTAGAGAGGCCAAACAATCCTATAAATGTAATTGGTCTTTCGAATTAGTTGTGATGGACTCATCAGCCCGCACGTCTTATGCAGCCTAACTGGCCGGACTCAGGACTGCATGCATAATGGCCCTCTTTGACATTTATAAGCCTAGGCCATTTATTTTGAGTCAAACCTTCGAGGTGTGCTTCTTTTTTTTATTAATTAATTTATTTTTGCTGTGTTGGGTCTTCGTTTCTGTGCGAGGGCTTTCTCTAGTTGTGGCAAGCGAGGGCCACTCTTCATCACGGTGCGCGGGCCTCTCACTATCGCGGCCTCTCTCGTTGCGGAGCACAGGCTCCAGACGCGCAGGCTCAGTAGTTGTGGCTCACGGGCCCAGTTGCTCTGCGGCATGTGGGATCTTCCCGAACCGGGGCACGAACCCGTGTCCCCTGCATTAGCAGACAGATTCTCAACCACTGCGCCACCAGGGGAGCCCCCAAGGTGTGCTTCTTGATTCAGACTGCCGAGAGCTGCCTTCACGTGGGGAACTGGTCTTGTGCCTGAATGTGCGGTGGCCTGGTTTGCATGCAAGACCAGCTCTTGCCTCCCGTGTACCATCACAGGCTCTCAGAATGTTCCCTCCTTTCCGCCTCCTTGTGTATCTTGTTTTGAATCTACTTCTGCCTCCTCCCACTTCTTCCTGTTACTAATGAGCCTCTCTGGGTGAGACAGTATGACATCTAAGGGCCTCTGGGAACAGCAGAAAAAACTGTCAGTCTGTCCACAGAGCACTGACCATTTATCTGTGGCCACGTGGGCCCCATAAACAAAGCAAATCTGTCCGGCTCTCCCTCCCTGTGTGGCTTTTGGGCCTGTGCAAGTGCATTTCCCAGGACAGTTGCAGGAGACACCAAAACTTGTCTTCATTATGGCTCTGACTCATAACCCAATTAATGGTGTCAAGAAGTGAAACATGGTCCCCAGGCCCAGCTGCCTTTTGAAAGCAAGTCCCAGCCTGTTCAGAGGAGTAACGAATGGTGCTCCAGAGAAGGCAGCTCAGGATCTCTTCTGCCAGCTGGTAGCCAGGGGGAGGGGTTCTGAAAGGCACTGTGCAGTGTCAGCTCTCAGTTTTGGGGTGTGAATGCACTTGGTCTCAAAACTGAGTGAGAGGGAGGGCGGAAGAGCGGGAAGGGAGGTGAAAATGTCCGTTGCTTCCCCTGACTTCTGAGAGAGGTCACCTGCCTCAACTGCCCTGGATTTCTCAAGTTTAAGGCAGGCTGACCTGTCACCTTGAGGTCTGAAATTCTTTAGGAAGAATCTTCTCATTCTCATTGACCAGACACTCATTTTCCCCCTCTGGGCCCCCTGCGTGGGCTGCGTATGACGTGCCTTTCCTGACAACACTGCCGCCGGTGTATAGGGGAAAGGCCAGCATCAGGTGACCGTTTTCCAGCTTCCATTCTAGAGGTTATTTTGTAGGCTGAGATGTGTTAATTTCCAAAGGGGGTGTGCTAGGAAGGGCTCTCCACGAGACCAGGGCATACTGTTCCTTCAGACACCTGACTGAGCGCACAGAATTTTACAACACGCTTCTCCTTGGCTGAGTGGTAATTCTCCTTTCTTGGAAGCCATTTACTTCTTTCTGAAGAAATCAGACCTCTTCACAAATCATATGCAGAGCCCCTTTCATAACACTCATGAGAGCTGCCATTGGGTGCCACAGAGACACCGTGAGAGGGTCCCCGATGCTCACAGCAGGCCATCCAGTGGGAAAACGATTCCCGTTTCTCAAGTGAGCTCTCTTCTTCATTTTGAAGGAAGACAGGGGGTAGAGAGGACCGTGGCTGGGCTTCACCTCGAAAGGGAGCTGGGAGCTGAGCTGCTGGGTCCTGCAGTTAAAAGCCCATCTCTTCTTACTGCTTTCTCACCCCCTGCAGTTGTCTCGGGATTTTTAATATCCCAAGAGGCCTCAACCTTATTTCATGTCTCCAGGAGAGAAGGCGGGATCTCCAGGAGGGTGAATCTCCCAGGGAAAGGTTCAGAGGGAGGAGAGTGCCCCAGCAGTATCACCCAAGCACCTGCGGCCTCTCAGGTCTTCCTCAGTGGCCTCCTCCATGGAGAGGACTGAATCCAGCTTTGCCTGGATTCTGGGAGATGACAGCCTGTGGTGACAGGGAGGCAGTTGAACACCCCACCCTCCCCCCCACCCCAAGGCTCCCCTAAGGATCCTTTTCTTCTGTTGCAGCCAAACGCTGCTCATTTGAGAGCTCGGGAAACAAAACAGTCTTTGTTGCTTAAACTGAAACCATTCCCATGGCCGACTGTCCCAGTGGTCCTGTTGTTAACAGTACTTCCTCCTCCTCCTCCTCCCCCTCTTCCTCCTCCTCCCACTCGCTCCTCCCCCTCCTCCTCCTCTTCCTGCTCCTCCCCCTCCTCCCCCTTCCTCCTCCTCTTCCTCGTCTTCCTCCTCCTCCTCCCACTCGCTCCTCCCCCTCCTCCTCCTCCTCTTCCTTCTCCTCTTCCCACTCACTCCTCCCCTTTCCTCCTCCCCCTTCCTCCTTCTTCTCCTCGTCTTCCTGCTCCTCCTCCCGCTCACTCTTCCCCCTCCTCCCCTTCCTCCTCCTCCTCCTTCTCTGCTCCTCCCACTCCCTTGCCCTCTATGATTCTTCTTATTTATTTATTTATTTTGGCCACGTCTCGCGGCTTGTGGGATCTTAGTTCCCCAACCAGGGATCGAACCTGTACCCCCTGCAGTGGAAGTGCAGAGTCTTAACCACTAGATGACCGGGCAAGTTCCGCCCTCTGTGATTCTTAATCATTACACTTCTGCAACATGACAAACCTAACAGAATATTGCCAAAGTGAGAGGCCCCAGGGAGTTAGTACTAAAAGTAAAACAAGAGCCAAATTCATTTGGAAAGGTTTGGGTTTCACGGGAACGGTTTGGTGCAATGAGAAGGAGTGAAGGGGGAGGCAGCCCAGCTGATTGTCTCCTGGGACGGTTGCCCAGGGAGTGGGGCCATGAACTGGATTAGTCATTGTTCACTGATTTTAGATCATGGTTGTCTCTGAGAATTTGAGGAGCCTGCACAGCGACACAAGGTATGGGATCTCAGTTGGGTTTCCCTGAGTCCTCAGTCCAAGGGCTAATGCCCTGTACACTTCTAGCTCCCCCCACCCTGGTTTTATCTATCTTAGTTAGAAGCCCGGTGGACACATGTCCTTAGCCCATGTCACTTATTGCCTTCACTGGGACACTTTTGAGAGTGACAGAGGCACTATTGGTAACTATGCTGGGACAACATACATCATCTGAGATGGTCCCAAGCAAAATGTGATATGGTGTCTCTCTCCCTGCTCTTGTCATGGGGTTTGGTAGCAAGATCCAAGACTGGGAAGTGGGTTCTACCATGAACTACCTAGAATTTCTGTGCAACCCTCAGCTTACCCAACTGTAAAAATCAAAGAATTGGACTGTCTTCATTGTTTCTTTTGTGTGCTGGTGTTTTGAATCCTCTTATCATTTACATGAATGGAAGAAAAAGTATTTTGGGTGACATATTTTGTCTCATACTGGTAGGTTCAATCAATGCATCCACTCGAATATCTAGGAAAAAAAAGTACTTGGTCTTGGGAATTCCCTGGCGGTCCAGTGGTTAGGACTCCACGCTTCCACTGCTGGGGGCCCGGGTTCGATCCTTGGTTGGGGAACTAAGATCCTGCAAGCCGTGGCCAATAAATAAATAAATAAATAAATAAATAATTTTAAAAAAAGTACTTGGCTTTGTGAGAATAACCTAGTGAAAAGAACCTGGGAACTACCATATATGAGGGTCTGTCCTTTTCTGAAAGGGCGGGGCAATGCTTTTATGAAACTGCTCCTCCCTGTTCCAAGTAACTGACCCTGGTATTAAGTACTAATTATTCAGGGAGCACCCACAGTTCACTGAGGGGTTCTGCAGGAGCATCTCGGAGGGGAGGCATTCTCTGTCTCAAGGACCTAGGCTCTCAATTATATGGAGAAAACAAGGCTGCATTTAAAAATACACTAGCTGAGGGCTTCCCTGGTGGTGCAGTGGTTGAGAGTCTGCCTGCCGATGCAGGGGACACGGGTTCGTGCCCCGGTCCGGGGAGATCCCACATGCCGCGGAGCGGCTGGGCCCGTGAGCCATGGCCGCTGAGCCTGCATGTCCAGAGCCTGTGCTCCGCAATGGGAGAGGCTACAACAGAGAGAGGCCTGCGTACCACAAAAAAAAAAAAAAAAAAAAAAAAAAACTTTAGCTGGGAAGGTACTGAAATCCCATAGCTCCTTGACAAGGCCCAGGCTTAGGCCTAATTTGGGGGAAATTCTAGCATCAGGATTTCACTATTCACCTGTACATCTCGAATAAGCAGGAACCACAAACATTAAAGTCAGTGGAGGGCTCGTGGGCAGGTGAGAATGAGTTCAGGGCAGAGAGCCCTGGACCTTGAGGCAGGCTTGTTTGCAGTTATTCTGGGTTTGCCATTGATTTTCAGGATGTCCACAGGCAGATCCTTTACACTTCTTTCAAAGATTTCATTTTCTCCTGCTGTTCACACTGAATGATAATTGAGACCAGAGCATTGTAAATGGCTTGCCATTCTGCATTTTGAAGTTAAGGGGCGCACTGCGAAGCTGGCAGTGGAGTGTGGAGGAAACAGTGGGCCTGGTTTTAGGAGGACACAGATTCTAATCACTGGACCTCACTTGGTTTGTGTGACCTTGCCGGGTCTTTTTGTGCTAGAAGTCTCTGTTTTTTCATTGGAGGGTGGGATTTTTTTTTTTTTGTTTTTTTTTTTAAGTAGCAGAATTCTTTAAAAAAGAGGAAACTTTATATAGATCTTATATAGATTCCCCAATATTAAAAAAAATGTGTATGTGTGTGTGTATACATATATATATGTATTTGTTGAAATAACTTTCTAGGCCCAAGATGTAGCTGCTCCTGTCCAGGGTACACATCAGCAAACCAAATCTTAGATGACTTTTGTTAATGCTCCACTTGACCAGAAACCCAGTATATCCAGTCATTTGATCCCTAAACACCAGACCAACTCTAGGCTCTGTACTTACTTGTTTGTTCCTTATTCATTTTCTATTTTTCTCTTCCTTGCTTCTCATTCTTTATCCTATAAAAGCTTCCTGCCTTCTGCCCCATTTTGCAATTCTCTGGACCCTTGAGAGTGGAGAATGCCTGCTTCATTTAGTGTTAAAGTTTGTTTGTATCTCGTAAATTGTCTTCTTTAATCATTTGAACATGTATAGAAAGCTGTTTGGATTAAAGGGGGCTTAGGACCCAGAATGGTGCCAGCTCAGGCTTCTCCCTGGCAGCCCTCATAGCTCCCTGAGGCACTTCCTCAGCTTGGCCTTGGCCAGTGCTGAGGCTGGGGTGAACTTTAAAAGATGCCATGCCTCAGTCTGATGCGCCTCTGCACCAGGCCTTAGCCAGCCCACAGGGCGAGAGAAGCAAGCACTGGGTGGGAGCATCTCCTCTCCCTTTGGTTTGGTGCACATTGCCCAGGCCCAGCCCAGTGCCCCCGAGTGCTGGAAAACTGTGGAACACCTCCCACAAGCTCCTTCCAGAATTTGGCCTTCTGGCTAATAGACGCGGCCTTTCTGGATTGAGAACTGGAGCCTACGGCACAGGTAACCATTGGAAGCTGTCGGATGATACAGACAGGACCAGAAGCAAAGTGCTTGTCAGTCATTCAAGATGTCTGGCTCCTGAGACACCCGTCTACCTGAAAGCCGGCTGTCCCTGTTCTCTGGCCGCCAGACCTGCTGCTCTCTTGGCAGTTCTGTTGCTCAATTTGATTGTTACCCAAGCAGGTTATCTGCAGGTTATCTGGGACTGTGAAATAGGATTCTTGAAGGCTAGAGTGAAGCAAGTGGCGCTTGGGGACCAGACACCTTAGGTTGTAAATCAGTCTGCAGTTCATACACTACAGCGGTTAGACATTACAAGGTGAAGAGTGGCCCCCTTGTGGGACACCCTGCAGCGATTGCCATGTTAGCCGAGAAGATTGTGTTTCTGGAAATGATCGGATGGCAGATACAGAATCCCCTCTGGGGACTATGTTTTGGACACGTGGGAGCATCTGTTAACAGGAAATGAGTATAGCTGGGTCCTGGGAATGATCTGGGGAGTAGCTTCTTTTTCTTTTTGTATGAAAAAGGAACAGATGCTTGCATAAAATATATTTCTTGATAATTCTGTTCAGTACTTAAACAACTCCAGTCCTACCCACCAGGAAATGAATAGTGGATATTTTGTAACTGTTTGAATCTCCTTAGAGTCCTAGCATCCTGAATAATTATGTCTCCTAAAATTTCATTTTCTTGGATTATTTCTAAACAATCAGCTATATGTTTGAGTTATACTTGGGAAGAGTCACCAAGTGACTTGTGTTAATGAACTGATGAGGCCATAGACTGTCCCATGATAATGCCTGAGAAAATCCAGATTCAAAATGTGCAAATCAAGTGTTGAACTTAAATTTTTCAGTTTGGGAAAATGAAAAAGTTCTGGAAATGGATATGGTGGTGGTTGCACAACCTTGTGGGTATATTTGATGCCACTGAACTATGCATTTAAAAATGGTTAAGAAGGGCTTCCCTGGTGGTGCAGGGGTTGAGAGTCTGCCTGCCGATGCAGGGGACACGGGTTCGTGCCCTGGTCCGGGAAGATCCCACATGCCGCGGAGCGACTGGGCCCGTGAGCCATGGCCGCTGAGCCTGTGCGTCCGGAGCCTGTGCTCCGCAACGGCAGAGGCCACAGCAATGAGAGGCCCGCGTACCGCAAAAAAAAAAAAAAAAAAAAGAAAGGTTAAGAAGGTAAATGTTATCTTCTGTAAATTTTAGAATTAAAAAAAATGAAAAAGAATTCAGGTCCTAGTTTTTGTTTTTAAGCTTTGCGCAATCCAAACCAAAGGTACTTTCGCTTTGTTTTTAGATTCATGACCCATGTGGATATGGCATATTTTGAAGAGTCTCCCCAGACTCTTCAGCTCACTTGTGAGTCTCACGTTCCCAAATATTAATTCTCATTTCTCTGTCACATGGTTCCTGCTCATCCATTTCAAATACCAGGGAGCAAAATAAAAGCAGGCAATGTTTCCACTGCAGAAATTCGTATAAAACCTAATGATGTGAGGGCCTTGCAAAGATTTCAGAATCTGTGTTTACTTTGGAGAAGCATCCAAAATTTAGAATGGTGGGAGCTCCTTTCCACTAACTGCCAGTTCATGCTTTACTGTCTTCCTGCCTCTGAGCCCTTCATTCCATAAATGCTCATCACATCCTACACTGTTCATGGTACCGTGTTAAATGCTTTGAGAAGTTATCAGACCCATCTACCCTCTAGATAGAGGCTCTAGAGATGTGTGCATAATGAAAACAAAAGAATGGACAATATCCTGAAATAGACCCCCTTCCTCCATTCACTCAACAATTACTCATTGATCCCCAAAACATGCCAGATACTTTAGTTATTATGGGATTTCAGAAACAGCAGAAAGGCCCTCCAGGGAGGGGCATTAGGGAACTGTCTCTGGAAGACATGGCATTTCATGAAGCTAGTTCCTGAAGGTTGTGTGGTATTTGAGGGGCATTCCACAAAGTGAGAACGGAATAAAAAAAGATAAGAAGGAGGAAATCAAAGGGTATGTGTGGGGAAGAATATGCTATATCACATGGGTCAGCAGACTTTTTTTTGTGAAGGGCCAGATAGCAAATATTTCAGCTTTGTGGGCCATATGGTCTCCATTGCAGATACTCGTAGACAATATCTAAATGAATGGATGTGGCCATGGTCCCAATAAAACTTTATTTACAAAAACAGGTGTAGGTTCATTTTGACCCACTTGCCATAGTTTGCTGACTCCTGAGCTGGAAAGTAGGATGGATGAAGGGATGCAAGAAGGAAGTAGCCCAGAGTCTGATCAGGGTCGTACTTGCACACCAAGCTAAAGACATTTTTCAAAGTAGCAATCAGAAGACACATGTCTTGAAGCAAAGTGAATGTCTTGATTAGAACCAACAACCTTAAATAGCATCTTTCTCAAAGGAGGCCCCATAGCTGTCTCTTTCAGAAGCACTTCTGGGGACTTTTTTTTCTAGTATTATTCATTCACTATTACACTCATAAATTCTTAGAGTTTTAAAAGTAGTTTGTTATCAAACCTTATAAATCACTTGGTCTTACCCACTAAACAAGGACAGGAGAGGTGGTTATAAGTTTCTTCCAAATTTTCTGTCTTGGGAGGATATTATAGATGAGAGTAGGGTGTAAGAATTAGCCAAGATTCTTGCCTTGGTCTTTCCATATATTCTACCACAGCTCCTTTGAGTAAGGCCTAGAGTTTTGCAATACCTTCATGGCCTTGCAGATCAGAACACTTGTCTTTTCAACCTGAGTCCCCTGCTCTCAGCTTTCAAAGTCCTGAATTTCCAATTAAATTATACTTTTCCAGGACTCATCTTGCTTGACCTATACCGTATTTAAAGCTCCATACTCCTTCCTCCTGGTTACTTCCCTGCTCTGGATTTTGTGATATCAGTTTCTCTTGGCTTTTCTAATTTACTTGCGACTGCTCCCTCTCAGCTTCTTGGCCTGGTTCATGGACCCCAACGCCAGTGGCAGAGTTGGCGTGCCCACCTATTTATGCAGTTCTGTTAGGAGGCCCATTTGGATAACAAATCTAAAGCCACAGCTTCCTTCTTGGCCTCTATTGGTAGAAAAGGTGGTACTTTAGTCTCTTTATCAGTGTTGCTCCACTATTTTATTTCTTCATTTGCTCAGGGAAGAAAGGGTGCTATTTGTTGGGCCTTTCAGATACCCCAACATTATCCACCTTTCTATCCAGATACTCCATAGCTACTTAGAACTCAGTATGTCTAAAAAATTTGTCTAATCCTGAACACATCTGTTTTATTTATTTATTTAAAAAATTTTTATTGGAGTATAGTTGCTTTACAATGTTGTGTTAGTTTCAGGTGTACAACAAAGTGAATCAGTTATACATATACATGTATCCATTCTTTTTAAAAATTCTTTTCCCATATAGGCCATTACAGGGTATTGAGTAGAGTTCCCTGTGCTATACAGTAGGTTCTTATTAGTTATCTATTTTATATATAGTCGTGTGTATATGTCAATCCCAATCTTCCAGTTTATCTCTCCCCCTCCACCCTTACCCCTGGTAACCAGATTGTCATACTGAGTGAAGTAAGTCAGACAAAGACAAATATCATATGATATCGCTTATATGTGGAATCTAAATAAAAGGGTACATATGAACTTATCTATAAAACAGAAATAGAGTTACAGGTGCTATTTTATTTTTCAAAAAGAAGATTTTCTCCTTGAATTTGCCATCTTTAAAATGGTGTGATTTTATATCCATTAACCTAAGCTAGAAATCTAGAGTCATCCCAAACTCCTCTTTTTCCCTAACAATATTCTCTGGCTTCAGTCTCTTTCATACATCCCATCTTCTTCATCTGTCTGGCACTGACATCATCCAGGTCATCAGAATCTCTGCTAGGTTCCTGAAACAGCTTCTTAACAAGCCTCACTGTTTCTAGTCTTACGCCTTCCGGCTCAGGTTTCCTTTCTGTAGCCAGAATAATCTTTATAAAAATACAAAGCCAATTACATCATTACCTGGTTAAAAAAATCATGCTATGTTTTTTTCCATTGCCTACAAGGTAAAATCAAAACTCTTAGGATGACAGTAGGACCCTTTGTGATCTGGCCCCACTTATGCTTCCGGCCTCATCTCCCAGCATTTCACCCGACCATGTATTCTTAGTTCTAGCCATTTTTTTGTGATTTTAAGTTCTCTTAATCTGTCTTACGGATTCATGCCTCTGTCTCTATGCACACAGATATCATTTCCTCTCTTGAAGATCAGATGAATATTTTACTTGTCTTTTAAAATTTGGCTTAAATAGCACCTCTACTTTGCCTTTCTTTCACTCACTTTCCAATAAAGTATCACTTTTAATCCCCCATAAATGGCAGACAGAAATATAAGGCTTAGATTAGACTCACATAAATCTTGATAGATATGTAAAATGATAACTATAATATCAGTTGCTGATCATTGAACTCTCAAAAGATCTCAGGAAAACCTATTGATCAAGCACAACTAAGCTTATTAGGCCTACCAAAGTAAGGGAGAAGGTTAATTTGGCTGACTTTTAGTAGTGTCTCAAAATGGAGAAATGAGGGGTGGGTACATATAACATTTTAGGACTTAAGCTGTGTGATTTTAAGGTGGGTCTTTCAAGGCAGGGAATTGGTTGGGATTGGGCTGGTGACTATGATAAAATAACTTTTGGTTGGTAGACGTAGCTAGGCAAGATCTTAAAGTAAGCCCTGATGAGCAAATTTAGTCTTGATGAGGTATTTTAATTGGTTCATAGTCTTATCTTCCAGGAGCAAGTATTTCATGGAACAAAATTTCCTTTTGCTTGGTCCTACTATTTTTAGCACACAAGCAGGAAAATATTTTTCCAGGAAAGTATGTTCGTTTAACTTCTCACTCTCTCATAGGGATACTGTAAGGATTGACTGACTTTGATGCATATGAGATATCTATCATAGTGCTTATATAGCAAGTTCTCGATAAAAAGGATTTATAACTGTTCCTCTGTATATTCTGTTTGTTAGAACACCTACAACCCTTTATTTCAGTGATTTGTTTTAACGTCGCTCTCTCCTACCATATCGTAAGAGCTCAAGTACCTGCGCTATGTTTTATTCATCTTGTCTCTCCAGCTCCTAGCACAGAGCTTTGCCACTTAATGGGTTCTCAGTAAATGTTTGTAGAATAAATGAATGGATGTGTTGTGTTAAATACATTCTGTGTGTGTGGGTTGACACTGAGGAACTTGTTATGTTGGTGACTAGCATGAGAAGGGAAGAGAGGACAAAAACTTCCTAGAATGCAGGAAGTGAGTGAAGAAATGGAGAATCTAATTTTTCTCTTTCTCTTGCATGCTAAGGAGCAACTCTCTTGCACTGAAGCTGAATACATTTAGCAGATAGCCATCCATCATTCCCTGTTTGCAGACAAGCAAGCGATAGCTCCATTAACTCTGCCCATATAACTCGTGGAGCAAAACCTCCAAGGTTGGTTTGGATTGGGACCTGGTGCTACCTGATGTGGAACAGGGCAGAGAGGCTGAGAAAGACAAGCATGGCTGGTGACTGTTTCTTATGTTTAATGGGAAAATCTTGAACTATTGCAACCCTCAGCACTAAGAAGGTAGGGATGACTTAAGAGAAAACCAGGACCATACAACAACAAAATGATACTGATGGTTCTCCATCTTAACAGTGAATGACACTGTTCATGTTAAATACAACGTTGAGTCTTTTGCATTCTGTCTACATTTCCCTTTTTGCTAGGAGACCTTTCTATACTACACAGATCAGTGGCCTTGCAAATCATGTATTTGCTCCAATCAGAACTGAGGCAAAAAAAAAAAATTGGATTGTGTAATAGCTGTCTGATCTTAGTTTATACTTCTTTTAGAGCTTTGAGGATAGGGCATCATACTTAGTTCTGTAAAGATCTGGTTTTGTTTTTTGTTTTTTGTTTTTTTTCACTCTAGTATGCTTCCCTAAGGGGAAGGTCAGCATCTTATTCAGTATTATAATGATTGCTAGGTCCTTTTCCCATGTATTCCAGTACTGATAGTGCCTGGCACATAACAGAAAATGTTTGTAAATTTGATGGTGATGAAGTGAATGTACATAGATGGAGCAGCTGAGTGAATCAAACAAGACATTTCTTTTAAAATTATATTAATTTTTTCTTATTTTGAATTATAAAATGTTTCATTGGGAAAAACATAATTAAAAACAACTTTATACACCTGAAATTAACACAACAGTGTAAATCAACTATACTTCACTTAAAAAAAAAAACTTTATAAAGAAGGGAAAAAAAAATCCTTAAACTTAACACTGTTAGTAAGCGTTCCAGTCACTCGCTTTCATACACACACATACACACAACATATAAATATATAAGTATGTAGACATGTATATACAAATATAAAATACATTTATACATATTTGTGTGTAAATATGTATATATATTTAAGTCTCATATATATCAGTATATCAGTGAAATTATTTTGATTAAAGAAATAATTTTGAACCTTATTTTTTTATATAGTGAAGGACTTTCACGTTTTAAGATATTTTTGGAAATATTTTTATTAACTATTATTTTTCATCTCATAGCTGTACATTATTTACTTAAATTGTTTCTGAGTCTCTAACCCTACAGGAGCAACATTGTACACAAATCTTATTGTGTAATCTCTGTTTATGTCTTTACAAGAAATTCTAAATTTATGGTAAGGGACCTTTTGGCTCAAAGGGTAAGAATATTTTTAAGACTTTTATCCATGATACCACATTGTTCTTCTTAAAAATTATACTGATTTATGATTCCCTCTGCAGAGTGTGGGCTTTCTTTTTCCTATATCAGTTTTAATGGTAGGTTTTAATGTTAGAGGAAAAAACTGGTGTCAGTCTTAAAGGAAAAAAGTAAAATTATTTTGTTTTAATTTGCATGTGTTTCTCCATTTTGAATGACTTATGCATTTCTTCTGTTTTACTACTAATGTTCATGATTTTCTTATGGACTTGGCAATAAGAGATTCTTATAGATTTAGGATATTTTTTATTAATTTTTTTCCAGGTTATCATTTATCTTTTATGTTAGAGTTGACAAACATATTAAAAGTTATGTGAAATCAAATATATCAATTTTTCCCCGGTGTAGATTTTTCCTTTGCAATTATGCTTAGAAATTTTACTACAGAGCCAGATAAACATTCGTCAAGAATTCCATGCTTCTTTGGTTTTATTTCTTATATTTAACTCTTTAATATGACTGGCGTTCTTAGGTGTAGCATATGAGTTAAGGATGATATAACTTTTTTTTTTTTAATTGGGGTATAGTTGCTTTACAATGTTGTGTTAGTTTCTGCTGTACAGTGAAGTGAATCAGCTATATGTGTATATATATATCCCCTCTTTTTTGGATTTCCTTCTCATTTAGGTCACCATGGAGCATTGAGGTGAGAACCTATACAGCAGGTTCTCATCAGTTATCTATTTTATACATAGTATCAGTAGTGTATATATGTCAGTCACAGTCTCCCAATTCATCCCACCCTCCTTGGTATCCATATGTTTGTTCTCTACGTCTTTGTCTCTATTTCTGCTTTGTAAATAAGATCGTCTATACCAGTTTTTTCAGATTCCACATATATGCGTTAATATATGATATTTGTTTTTCTCTTTCTGTCTTACTTCACTCTGTATGACAGTCTCTAAGTCCAGGGGATAATATAACTTTTTAAACTCAAACTGTTTTTGTGATTGTCCCACTCTATTTTAATACAGAATTTTAACTGTCCCAGCCTAATTTAACACATAATCTTTCTCTTCCTCATTAATTTGATATTGTACTAAAATCTAATGTAACTCGAATTTTCCTATGCATCATGAGCCTATGGATATTAATTGGATCATTTTAACAATAGTTATTTAAATTTTACTAGGATGTGTTCCCTGTTTCAGCAGGAACTCCAGCTGTTCATCTTACACTCCTCCTGCCCCCTTCCCCCGCAACTCTCTATCCCAGAACCCATTCCCTTTCAAGTATTCTGGGAATTCTTAGGAGCTGGCTCATTTGTACTCTTGGACAAGTCTGACTAAAGATTTTGGGGACAGTGCTCTTGCCTCAAAATCAAGTAATTGTCCTGGCCTTCCTGTTACTTCACTTAAGTGGAACCAAACAGTTGATGAGATAAAGTCTTTCTTTATATATGCATTAGAGCTAATTAAAGAAGAAAGAATGACAGAATTAAAATATGCCATCTTGTAACCCCTAACATAATGAGTAATGGTAATATTTTCAATGGCTGCTAAGACTACTAGGTAAAGAGCTGATTGAGAACTTTTTAAGGAAGGCTATGGCTGTAATATATATAAACCCCCGATCAATCTTAACATGAAGGAAAGAGACAACCAAACATTACATACCTCATGATGGGATTCTACTACACAACTTTTTTTTAAATTGAAATATAGTTGATTTACAATATTATATTAGTGTAGAGCATAATGATTCAATATTTTTATAGATTATACTCCATTTAAAGTAATTAGAAAATAATGGTTATATTTCCCTGTGCTGTATAATATATCCTTGTTGCTTATCTATTGTATACATAGTAGTTTGTATCTCTTAATCCCGTACACCTTTCTTGCCCCTCCCTGTTCCCTCTCCCCACTGGTATCTACCAGTTTGTTTTCTATATCTGTAAGTCTGTTTCTGTTTTGTTATATACATTTGTTTGTTTTACTTTTTAGATTCCACATATAAGTGATAACATATAGTATTTGTCTTTCTCTGACTTACTTCACTAAACATAATACTCTCTAGGTCCATTCACATAGTTGCAAAGGGCAGAATTACATTCTTTTTTTTTATAGCTGCCATTATATATCTATCTATGTCACATCTTCTTTATCCATTCATCTGTTGATGGACACTTGGGTTGCTTCCACATCTTGGCTATTGTAAACAATGCTGCTATGAATATCAGGGTGCATGTATTTTTTTGAGCTCGTGTTTCAGGGTGTTTTTTTTGAAACCCAGGAGTGGAATTGCTTCATATGGTAGTTCTATTTTTAGTTTTTTGCGGAACCTCCATACTGTTTTCCATAGTAGCTACACCAATTTACAATCCCACCAACGGTGTACATGTGTTCCCTTTTCTCCACATCCTTGCCAACATTTGTTATTTGTAGATTTTTTGATGATGGCCATTCTGATAGGTGTGAGGTGGTACCTCATTATAGACCTGAATATACATTTTTCCAAAGAAGACATACAGGCAGCTAACAGGCACATGAAAAGATGCTCAACATTGCTAGTTATTAGAGAAATGCAAATCAAATCTACAATGCAACTTTGAAGTATTCTTACTAAAAATATCCAACTTGAATCTGCTCAAGCCTCGAGATCCAATTACTAGCTTTCTAGAAACACAGGGGATATGGGAACATGATAACACCATGAAGATAAAATTAACATTTTATTTTGTTTTAAGTAGTCCCTTTTTCTACATAGATAACTTAGCATCTAACTCAGAGGAAGCTATGTCAAGATCTGCTAGGTGCCATTTTTAAATGGAAATACAACCACAAATTTTTGGTTACCTACTAGGGACATTTTTTCTGTTTCATATAGGAGTAATATTGAGAAAAATATTGAGAGTTACCACTATGAGAACAAATAATATAATTACTAGATGAAGGAGGCTGGTTCTTTGTCCTAAACAGCACTTTTTTTTTAACATCTTTATTGGAGTATAATTGCTTTACATTGTTGTGTTAGTTTCTGCTGTATAACAAAGTGAATCAGTGATATGTATACATATATCCCCATATCCCCTCCCTCTTGCGTCTCCCTCCCACCCTCCCTATCCCACCCATTTGGTGGTCACAAAGCACGAGCTGATCTCCCTGTGCTATGCAGGTGCTTCCCACTAGTTATCTATTTTACATTTGGTAGTGTATATATGTCCATGCCACTCTCTCACTTCTTCCCAGCTTACCCTTCCCCCTCCGCATGTCCTCAAGTCCATTCCCTAACTCTGAGTCTTTATTTATAAACAGCACTTCTGAACACTCAATACCCAATTTTCAAATTCGATAATTCACTGTCTTACTTTTTCTTAATATTAAAATTTCACTTTGCTGATATGAGATACTACATTTAAATATCTCTTTGAGAGTAGAGAATGGGGGCAATAGACACATTTTCTATTCTCCAAAGTGCTGTAAACAACTGGTTTGGATCATGAAGTTTCTTTTCTTTTTAAAAACCTGAAGGCATTTTTATCATTTTACGAATAATAAAATTTATAGTAGAAGAAAACAATAAACTCATAATCACACTAAGGTATAACAATTATTACTCTTTTGGTATATTTTTTATGGTATTTATGAATATGCATGTATATACTTTTTAAAATAATTATGGGATAATCCAATCTATAACCTGAATTTTTTATTAAAAAGGAGATAACGAACAACTTCCTACATCATTATTTATGCTTCATTTCATCAGAGTATTTTACTCCACCAGAACATTCTCTCAAGTTACCACCAGTGAAAGTTTTAGCAACTGGACCTCCACGTAATGCCGTGAACTATTTGTGTCCCACATGCCACCTGGGATGAAGTCCCCATTGTCAGCTGGGCAGTGAGTGATCTGTTCCCGAAATCCCAGGTTACTGCCAGCTTTCTGGGGTCACTCCTGGTAACAGCTCTGACATTCAGATCCTCCATGAATCAGACACTGAGACAGAGTTAGGAGGGCAGGAGGTTTATTGGGGATTAGTGACTATGAAATAGAAGAAAGGGGACAAAGCAGGATTGGGCAGGGAAAACCTACAGACCATGTTGCAGGTCTGACAAACCTAGAGGGATGGGATAGGGAGAGTGGGAGGGAGACGCAAGAGGGAGGGGATATAGGGATATATGTATACATATAGCTGATTCTCTTTGTTATACAGCAGAAACTAACACAACATTGTAAAGCAATTATACTCCAATAAAGATGTTAAAAAAAATAGCCAACCCGACAGGAGCTCTAGAGCTAAGATTACCCATAAGGACTCCTGTGTTGGGCAAAAATTGCCAGGTTCTGCAGCCCTGCTTGCTTAGTCATAGGCTGGAGGTTGTCTGGGGAGAGTGTGGTCTCAGTTTGAAAGCTGAGATGCCTCCTGAAGGTGGTAACAGCTGGAGGCTCTCAATCACCTGCACTCCTTGCAGCTGAATAGCAAGTTCTTTCTTGATGGGTGATTTGGGCCACCTCTACAGTAGACATGTACCTCAGAGTCATGCTACTGATTTTAGTGGTGAAATAGACATAAGATTTACTATTTTAACCATTTTAAGTATGCAAGTTAGTAGCATTAAGTACATTGACATTGTTGTGTAGTCATTATCAGTATCCATCTCTAGAACTTTTTCATCATTCTGAAGCTGAAACTGTCTACTCATTAAACAATAACTTCCCATTCTTTCCTCCTCTCAACCCCTGGTAACCACTATTCTACTTTGTTTCTCTATGAATTTGAGTACTCTATGTACCTCATGTAAGTGAAATCATACAACATCTGTCCTTTTATGTCTGGCTTATTTCATTAAGCATACTCTTTTTTAGGTGCATCCATATTGCAGCATGTATTGGAATTTCATTCCTTTTCAAGGCTGAATGATATTCCACTGCATGTGTATACCACATTTTGTTTATCCATCTGTTGATGGACATTTGTATTATTTCTACTTTTTGGTTATTGTGAATAATGCTGCTGTGAGTATTGGTGTATGAATGTCTGAGTCTCTGCTTTCAGTTTTCTTGAGTGTATACCCAAAAGTGAAATTGTTGGTTTACATGGTAATTCTGTGTTTAACTTTTTGAGAAACCATCATACTGTTTGCCAAGATAGCTGCACCATTTTACATTCCCACCAGCAATACCCAAGCATTCTGATTCCTCTACATCCTCACTAACACTTGTTATTTTCTGTTTTTTGGATAATAGCCATTTCAATGGGTGTGATGTGGTATCTCATTGTGGTTTTGATTTTCATTTCCCTAATGATTAGTAACGTTGAGCATCTTTTCATGTGTTTATTGGCTACTTGTATATCTTCTTTGGAGAAATGTCTATTCAAGTCTATTGCCAATTTAAAAAATCAGGTTGTTTGGTTTTCTTGTTGTTAAGTTGTAGGAGTTCTTCATATAATCTGGATAGTAACTCCTTATCAAATATATGATTGGCAAATATTTTATCCTATTCTTTGGGTTGCCTATTCACTCTCTTGATAGTGTCCTTTAATGCACAGACGTTTTTAATTTTGGCTAAGTTCAATTTTTCTATTTTTTCTTGTGTTGCCTGTGATTTTGGTGTCATATCTAAGAAACCATTGCCAAATCCAATGTCGTGCTTTTTCCTTATGGTTTCTTTTGGGAGTTGTATGAGTTTTTTTCTCTTACATTTAGGTCTTTGATCCACTTTGAGTTAAATTTTGCATATGGTAAAGAAAAGGTCTAATTTCATTCTCTTGCACGTGTATATCCATTTTCCCCAGCACTATTTGTTGAAAAAACCGTCCATTTCCCATTTGTGTTGGTATCCTTGTTGAAAAATCACTTGGCCATATATGTGTAGGGGAGGAAGAATTTTATTCTACCCTATTAGGTTCTGTGGCTGTGCCTAAGAATTAAACTGACATAAGACAGATTCATAGGAGAAAAGCATACAAATTTTATTGAATGTTTTTATGTGTAATGGATGTCTTTAAAAGGAAAAGGAAGACCCAAAGAAGCTGTTAGGTCTAAAGCTTATATATACTTTTAAAAATAAAGAACAATAAATTGTGGGGATGTGACAAGACAAAGGGATTTGAGTTATGGGCAGTAAATTGTGGGACAGTGACTAGGAAATATATGGGGAAACTAGTGGAAGATTAGTTTTTCATACAGGTCCATTTCAGCATTGGCTTTCAATCTCGGGTAATAAGCACATCCTTCTCTTCCTGGTACAGAGACGGTACCTTTCTCATGGGAAATTTTATGATCTGCTTTTAGGTAGAAAGAGGGAGGTCAGAGACCCCTTCCTGCCTCTGCTGTTTCTCAAGCACCTTTCACTCAAAGTAATCAGTATGCCAAAGTGGCATAGTTTGGGGTGGCATGTCCTGAAGCCCTTCATATGTGAGGGTTTATTCCTGAGCTTTCTATACTGTGCCATGTTACTGATTTTCAAAGCATATTAATATTCAGACATTCAAGTGAGTGAGGTTCCTTTCAGCATCCTTTCCCTGGAAGGCTATATTTCTCTTCAGCTCTGGCTACTATTACTTAAAGAATTTTTTCTGTCCTTTTATAACTATATTTGAAGACTGAGGCCACTATTTGTTGTACCTCCAGTAATGGCACACCTTCATCCTTCATGGTATTCTGATTTGGAGGAATGATCATAAGTTATCTGTGGTCAATCTGGCAAATAAATTGAGTGATGTAGACAAAACCATTACTCTTAAAAAAATGAAAGGAGGTTCTAAGGTAACGGTGTGAAATTTTGTGTGTGCCATATAAACTGACTTGAGGCCAAATATCTTCTTAAGATAATTGCTTAAAAAGGGGGAATGCTTATCTTGAAGATAACTGCTGGAATGATATTTTAATTTTTATTTTTAAAAATTTATTTATTTTTTCTGGCCATGCTGTGTGGCCTGTGGGATCTTAGTTCCCTGACCAGGGATTGAACCCGTGCCCCCTGCATTGGGAGTGAGGAGTCTCAATCACTGGACCACCAGGGAAGTCCCTGGAATGAGTTTTTAAAAAAAGCAAACAGTACATGACCCATTCATTACTTTAGTGTCACAACCTATAGGCTTTATTTATTTATTTGGACATGTACCTAGTCTCTGTGTAAGAGTGCTAAAAGCATCATAAAAAAATTAGATGAAGGAGTAATGGCCATGCAACCAAAGGAATCAGAGAGGCAGAGTTTGGAAGGACCTGCCCTCCTTGTCAAATGAGGGCTGGAAAGGTTCTTTGTTCAGGGCCACTCTTCACCTGAGGAGCACATGAGGATCAAGACTGACTAACACTCAATCTTCTGACTTCTAGCCCAGAATTCTCTCTGCAACATTATTGGAGAGATGCGTCACCAAGAGGTGTTGTGGGCTCTTCTTTCTGAATTTCCATCAGGATATGCTAACTTTCTTTCTTCAGAGGATAATTTAGAAGTAATCTCACCTTTAGTGGGGGGCATTTAGCCTTTCTAAGCCAATGATTCTACAGTTATCATCTGAATTTTCTGCAAAACGTATTTTAACCCTGATGGCATTTCATATGTTAAGAACTGGGAAGTGAGTTTTCACAATTCCTTTGAATGAAATACTTTTCAAAGTTATCACATTCTATTATAGTCTCCAAGTGACATTCAGGAGAAAAGAAAAGAAGGAACTGATTTTGATTATTTTAATTCAAGTGGCACAGTTTCATTTGGTAAGGAAAATACTAAAATATCCTGCGTGTGTGCTTGTGTAGAGAGGGAGAAGGAGGGAGGATCTCTTAGGCAAGTGGAAGCTCCCTGAGGCCCACAGGTACCTCCCTAGGATGCAGGAGACCTGGGTGCTGGACCTGTGATCACCACTGTTTAGCCATGTGACTTGGAAATACATCTAACCTATTTGGATTCCTTAGTCTGAAAGGGAAGGTTTTTTTTGGCAAGATATTCTTGAAGTTTACTTTTAGTTGGATAACTCCTTGAAATAATTCCAAGAATGAATGTTGGATTTAAAATAGTTAGCTACAATATTGTGAGTTGACAGCAAAAGGCTGGCATTTTGGCTTAGTGTGATGCCATGTTGGAAGCAGCATCTATATAAATCTGAACTCCAAGTACAGTTGTCTGAAAACTGAGAAAGTAAAGTTGACAGGACATCCACTCTTTGTTAGTATCTTTATCAAATACAGTATCAATGAATCTGTGACCTTGGAGATATATTCTAATATGCAGTTATTTCTGAATATTATATATAATCACATGAGAGAGAGAGAGAGAGAGAGAGAGAGAGAGAGAGAGAGAGAGAGAGAGAGAGAGAGAGAGAGAGAGAGGAGCACAGGAGAGAAATGAGAAACTTAACTTTTAAATTTCTTAGTATCACTAAGAGCTAGAAGAGTTTGTTTTTTTGTTACAAATCCAGTCTTTTCAAATGTGCTAGTTGGGAAATTTCCATCAACTTTTTCTTTGTTCACCATCAGATGAAAGGAACCCAACTGTTCACAGTGTAGTGAGTTCGCAAGATTATTCATTTATACCAGGGCAAGATGATAAATGAGCACAAGAGTTTCTCAAATGAGAAGTTTTGGAAGGATAATTTCACTTATCTGAAATTTTATGAAAACCACTTAAGTTGGCCCAGTAAGTCATTCACCTCAATCACCTGTGGGACCAGTCATTCCTCAGATGAAACAACAGTAACCACCAATCACCACCACCACCACCACCTGTGCTCGGTGCTGCAGGCCGCTGCTGCTCACAGGACTAATTAGGGCTGTTGTTAGGGTTATGCTCTCCCTGATCCTTTTCACTGAAAATGAATCACTGTCTTTACAAGACATTCTTCTTGCCTTGTCCTTTGTGGTGTGGTTTTATTTTACCCTAGACTTTAGCTTGAAATTCAGTGGCTGATAGGGTGTGAAATGGAACCCAACATACTGTGCAACATGTACAAGCTGAGTGGTGCCAGGGACCCTGGGGGACAGGTTGAAACCTTCTTTAGCCTGGAATCTTTAGCCACAATGAACTGGAAATTACTGATGCTTCATACACAATAGCCAAGCCGTCATGAGCAATTAAGGAGCAGCGGCGTAATTGACCTGATTTGAGGATGCAGGGCAGCTGAGCACTTCTCCCTGGGGCCGGCTCTCCCGCTGAGCAGAGCAGATGGCCATCTGAGGGATTACAATAACAAGGGCTGCTGAATAGTCAAGTGACCAGTCAGGGTAACCAAGGGGACTGGGCAGTCAGATTTCTTCTGGATGAATGGGCAACCCATGCCTAACTGAGCCATGCCATATGTCCCTGTTTCTGCCACCCCCCTGCCCTCTCCCAGGAGTGTTCCTTCCAATGCAAAACATAAGGGTAAGGGATGTGTCACTTCAACAAATTCCTGTATGTTGGCACTATGATGAATGCTGGTAATGAATAAGATGAATAAGGAACAAGGAATGACTTCAAGGACCTTGTGATCTAAAGGGGGTGGACCAAACTTGAGTGCAGGTGAGTATAATCCAAGTCTTACTTTCTAAGTGCTTCCACAGCGCGTACCATATGACTGCAAAAAGAAAGATAATTTCTTACTGAAGAAGATGTTGAAAAGAGGTGACAGTTTCCACTATATATTCACTAAAAAATGGCTCTGTGGTTCAATACATTTCAGAAACCCCACCTAAAGATTTACAATACACATTAGCATATGTGGTATATTCTAAATTTTATTTTCTAAATAGGAAATACATAATTCAAAATTCAAAATATCTTACCTATATCCTCCAGGTACTCGGTTTCCTCAATGGCAGCGACCACTTTTGCTAGTTCTAGTGGACCCTTCCAGGGATATGTTGATACTGTGCCTATGCATATATGAGCACACATGTGTATATTCCGTTTTTTCTTTACACACAAACTTGATGTTTTTTCACTTAAAATGTACCCTAAGAATCACACCTTATCAGTCAGTTTTGAGCTTAATAACTTTTTTAAATGACTGCATCTAATCCCATTGTATGAAGAGTTTTCCCATTATTTATTTAGCTTTCTCCCTACTAAACATTTTTGTGTTACAAACAGTACTTCAATGAATATTCTGGTAAATGATTAATTTAAATATGTACGTGTTTATTTGTAGGAGCAGTTTCTAGGAGTAGCATTGCTGGGAAAATGAGTGTGTTTATTTAAAATTTTTTTTTATTGAAGTATAGTTGATTTAAAATGTTTCAACTGAATCAAAGTGATTCAGTCATACATATCTATCTATCTTTTACAGATTCTTTTCCATTATAGGTTATTATAAGATATGGAATACAGTTCCCTGTGCTATGCAGTAGGTCTTTGTTGTTTATTTTATATATAGTAGTGTGTATCTGTTAATCCCATACTCCTATTTTTTATCTCTCCCTGCATGGTTTATTATTTTTAAAAATCCTGATGCATTCTGCTTGCTAATATTTTTTTGATATTTGCATCAATATTTGTAAATGAAATTGGTTTATAGTTTCCTTTTTTGTGGGTGCTATCTTTGTCAGGTTTGGAACCATTGTTATACTTGCTTCATAAAACTTATCTGGTGACCTCCTTTTACAATTTATTTTCTGGAAGAGTTGAAATAGTACTGGAGCTATCTGTTTCTTGATAAATAAGTCATGGGGAGGTAAGGTACAGCATAGTGACTATAGTTAATAATATTGTATTATATTTAAAAATTGCTGAGAGAGTAGATCTTAAAAGTTCTCTTCACAAGAAAAAAATTGTAACTTTATGTGGTGATGGGCGTTAACTAGATTTCTTGTGGTGATCATTTTGCAATATATACAAATATTGAATTATGTTTTACACTTGAAACTAATATAATGTTATAGGTCAATTATATGTCAATTGAAAAAAGGTTTGGTAGAATTTTTTATAAATTTTATTGGAGTATAGTTGATTCACAATGTTGTGTTAATTTCTTTTTTTTTTTACATCTTTATTGGAGTATAATTGCTTTACAATGTTGTGTTAGCTTCTGCTGTATCACAAAGTGAATCAGCTATATGTTACATATATCCCCATATCCCCTCCCTCTTGCACCTCCCTCCCACCCTCCCTACCCTACCCCTCTAGGGGGTCACAAAGCGCCGAGGTGATCTCTCTGTGCTAGAATTTCTTGATAAAGGCATCAGGGCCAGTTACTGTTTTGAAGAGTAACTCTTACTCTTTCTCTCTTCTTTTCTATTTAATTGTTATGTTCAAAATATATTCTGCCTATTTCACTTTGATTTCTTTTTGGACTCCAGAGTCGTTCCTGAAAATTTTGTTATAATCTTGTCTTCTGTGTCTTACTCCTTGTGTTTTCTGTTGCTTTATGAAAATGGCTGTGTATTATTTATTACAAAGATATTTGTAATTTTTAGATCTTCCCTGTGAAGTGTACCCTTTAAATAATATTTGCTCTAAACCCAACCTTGTCTGAAATTTTCCTCTATGTGTATTTACCCAATAAGCGTTTGCTAAGTTGTTTGCCCTGCCTCACATTCTCTTGGTCCACTTTTCACTGTTGTTTCACTTTTCAGCTGTAGTTGCAGCAACTGGCTCCCTGTATGTGTAATCTGAGCACTCACCTTGTCTGTAACACGAAGCTATGCATCTGTATATACCTGCTCAGCTGTTATTATGGGCAAAAATTCATGACTAGTGGGGGACAGGGGGACAATGTGTAAATATTCTCCTTTTCCATCTCTTGGGTGGACAGTTTTGAAGTATATTCATGTGGCTGCACAGAGCTCCCAGCGGGATCATACCTAGGTGCCCCAGGGATAATCAGCTTCATGACACACTGTTTTCCTATTTCATCTTTCTCAGTCCTCCACTCCTGATCCTTGTGATTACTTCCCCAGATTTACCACCTGGATCAGGCTGCTTTTTCAGGGAAGCCTAGATTAGGACAGTGTCTTTTGAGTTTTGCAGTGAACTGAGTCTTGCCTTGCTTTCCTCTTTTAACATACTCTTATAGTATATGTACAAAACACATAGTATGTTTATTTATATGACATATATTTGTTCTTAATTCTCTTATGTTTAATTCCTTCTGTAAAAATTAATAAACAGAAATCTCAATTAAATAGAGTTGGGAGACTATCAGGGGGAGCTCTCATGGCCTGAACTGACAGCAGAGCCCAACAGGAAGAAGACAGACTCCTCTTCTTTCCTGGCAAGGACTCAGCCAGTGAAAATCCATGGACTCTGTTAATAATGCTCCCAACTTCCTTTTCCCCTCTATAAAAGTGTTCTTCTTCCCTTGTCCTGTGGGGAATTTGCTCATGGTTACAGACCCTGAATTGCAATTCTCTGCTATCCTGAATAAATCCATCGTTGCTGGGGAAGTATCTGGCAGTCTATCTGTTTCAAGTCAACACTTGTATATTCCCTTTTTCACGATAATGATTTGTATATTTCTATGTATACCTATTTTCAGAGATTTTTCTTTTTGGTTCCAAACTAGTTTATTTAGGGGTTCCATTTTCACTCCTCAGTGGATTTTATGTATTTCTCATATGCTTCCTCACTCATTACTTCATCTAGTTCTGAAGGATTACTGAGTGTCATCTTGATCAGCCAACCATCTTCCTGACAAGATTTGTTGACAAGTCCTGGGTTTTCTGCTAGAGCTTCGTTCATTTCAGTTACTTCTCCTGACAGAGGAGAGTAGAGTTCACCAGCAGCTTTCACACTTTCCAAAGCACCAGCCTCCTCTTGTTTGTTCAATTTTGTCCCAACTTCAGGCAGCCTACGGTAAACACCTCCCAAAGCTTCCTGTGCAAAATTGCTCATTCCCACTGTACCAACACCATTGTCTGTTGGTACCCACTCACGTCTGTCTGTGAATTTACACAGGGAGAGCAGTGTGGCAGTGCACAGTGTTTAGACATCAGCCACCCGCAGCCCCCAGGGCCGTGGTGGGCAGGACAAGGCAGACACCCACTCGGCAGAGTGCAGGCTACAGACCCAGGTCCCCACGCTCTGCGCTGCCCCTTACCATATTTTTGTTTTAGCAGTTCCTTTTTAAAAACTTTTATTTATTTATTTTTGGCTGCATTGGGCCTTCGTTGCTGCGCACGGGCTTTCTCTAGTTGTGGTGAGCGGGGTCTACTCTTTGTTGTGGTGTGCGGGCTTCTTATTGCGGTGGCTTCTCTTGTTGTGGAGCATGAGCTCTAGGCATGTGGGCTTCAGTAGTTGTGGCATGTGGGCTCAGTAGTTATGGCTCGTGGGCTCTAGAGTGTAGGCTCAGGAGTTGTGGTGCACAGGCTTAGTTGCTCCGTGGCATGTGGGATCTTCCCGGACCAGGGCTCAAACCCATGTGCCAAGCATTGGCAGGTGAGTTCTTAATCACTGCACCACCCAGGGAAGTCCTAGCAGTTCCTTTTTTATTTTTATGAACTGTGGTTGTAGGAGGTCATCAAGAGGATGTGACTGCTGGTTGACCCTAGAGCTGGACCAGGGCAGTGGAAGGTTCCTCACCCCCTCCCCTCCCCTTGCAGTGCACACCTTGCTCTCTGTTCCCACAGTGGGGGCTGTTTTCAAAGACACAGCCTTGAGAGAGCAATGTTTTGAGATGATCTGGACTCTGCAGGTGACTTAAACCTTGGGGTTTTTTTTGGGTTTTTTTTGCAGTACACGGGCCTCTCACTGTTGTGGTGTCTCCCGTTGCGGAGCACAGGCTCCGGATGCGCAGGCTCAGCGGCCATGGCTCATGGGCCCAGCTGCTCCGCGGCATGTGGGATCTCCCCGGACCGGGGCATGAACCCACGTCCCCTGCATCGGCAGGCGGACTCTCAACCACTGCGCCACCAGGGAAGCCCTTAAACCTCGTTTTAAGCCCTCTGTATAAACTTTTAAGATTCTAGTAGGCAGGTGTAGAGTATCTACTTGTTACCGACCTGAGTTCTTCGACTCTTTAATCAATAGAAATTGATAACAGGCCAGACGAGGAATTCAGGCAAGGCTTTATTGGAGCCCGTGGTGCAGCTCGAGGGCAAAACAACTAAGAGGTGCCCTTGCTCACTCTGAGTAGCGTGGGCGAGCAGGTTCATTAAATGGGGTGAGGGTGGGGCCCATGGGTGGGTCGCCCTGGAGGCATGGCTTATGTGGTCTGCCCACCCCATTGGCAGTGCTGAGCACAGGGATCATGCACAGTACCTTGCTTTTGCTCTCGGCACCTCCGAAGTAGCAGTTGGCTTTTGGCTTTTTTGTATCTTATTGTTTATACCTTGCCCCGACTGCATATGTGTGCAGTTATGTTTGCTCCCTTATAGTTTCTTTGAATTCTGTTGCTGGAGGAGATGTCTTTTCCGGTGCGAGCACTGCAGCACAGGGTCCCAGGTCCTAGCCTGTCTCATATTCGTCGTGCAGCTGCCCCAGACAAGCCTGGTGAGTTCCCTTGCTTAGTTAACCTGCCACCTACTAATCTGACGTGGCCTGTTTCTTTGATTTCTCCTTGCCTTTCTCTGTGTATGGGGGCCAGTTTGTGAACAAACAACTGTACTGTTGATTCCTTTGTACAAGCAATGATGGAATTAGTACAATGTTAACTTCTCCGTTTTCATCTTTCTATTTTGCCATGCGATATTTTTTGTTGACTATGTTATTTTTTTTATTAATGTTACCTTTATGTCTTTAAACATATCTATGCCATGATTACTTGATTTATTATACCTGTAGAATATGTTTTGATACTTGGTGATAAGAGACGAAGAAATCCATGCATATTCACTGTCTCTCATTTTCCCTTCCCCTATCAGCTTTATTTACCTATTTTTTGTCCATTTATATTCTCTTTTATATAGCCTCCACATTATTTTAATTTTATGATAAAATGGATTCATTATACATTCATTCTTGTGCCACAGGTTTTTTGTTCATTCTCTGGTAATTTCTATAGAAAACTCTTGAGAACTATGTTTTAATTTTTTATTTTAAAAATTATTTTTCTCTTGCCTTTATTTGGACCAGAGTTTGGTTAGGTCTTATGTCACACTTTCTTTCTTCAAACTTTGTAGGCATTGCTTTGTAGTCTCCTTGTGTTAAGAAATTTGAAATTCAACAATTTTAGTAGATCATGTTTTCCTGTTGATTGTATGTATAATTACACTTGAAGTGCATTCATGTTCTAATTGTTAGCTGTGTTGTCTGTTTTTCTTAGCATTTCTTCATGTTTTGGAGTTTTGATTGAAAGTTTAATTTTGAATTGATGTTTCTTCACACTCCTTTTCTGTTCCCACTCTTCCATGCCTAGGGGTTTAATGATTGACTTTTAGGACTGCAGTCCATAAGCAGGTCTCATTATTCATTTTGTGGCTCCTGCTTCTAAGCAGTATTGGTGAATTCACAGGTGTAATCACTGAGCCAGTGGAGCGCTTGGTTTAGTTTTTGGTTGAGAGACTTGGCCTGTGTTTTTGATGTCTCTAGGCTTTAAGTGACTGTGGTTTCTCACTATTGAGACTTGGCACTCAATACTGCACTATTTATATGCTAACACTATTGACAATTTGTACCAGATAATTCTGTTTTGTGTGGGGCTTTTTATGTCTGTATGTGTTGCAGAGTGTTTTACAGAATCTCTAGCCTCTATGCACTAGATGTGAGTAGCATCTTTACATTCCCAGTTCTGACAACCAAAATACTTCCTGACATTGCCAAATGTTTCCTGGGAGACGAAAGCACCTCCAGTGGAGAAGCACTGTTCTAGGCAAATGGTGGGAATATATTTCAGTCTTTTGTCCCAAGAGGGAAATAGCACCACCAAAGTCTTTTGCTTCAAGTAATAGCCTGGTTTCTGTCTCTGTTTCCCTGCATGCTGTCACTCTCTTTTTCAGACTTAGAGGTCTACAGCTCATGGCTTCAGCCTGGCTGACCACTTTTCATTCAAGAGATGTTTATCTTGATTTTGAGATATTTATAACATTTTTGTATTTCTATTTTTACCTTTATGTATTATTGCTCATGGTTTGGAGCAGAGAGGTTGCATTGAAGTCAGAACTAATGGAGTTATCTTTACTGGAAATCTTCACCACTGTTATATTTATAGGGTGGTCAGTATACTTCTACTTCAATTCAGTCACCGCCAAAACAGTGGATAAAATAGGCGTGGCAAGGGAAAGCTAGTATCATATTGTTGAGTTATGATACTCCTCTGTCTATTGTCACCCATTTCTCCCACCATTCCCAACATGCTTGATCTTTCCTATTAGTATACAAACAAACCCTTGTTCTGGTTTACCAAAATATCCCGTGTAATCTGGCTGTGGCCTAGCCCTCCGACATCGTCCGGTAACCACTATAGGTTAGTCACAGTAGGATTCTCTCTCTCTCCCTTTTTTTTTGGCCAAGTTAAGCTCTTTTTTTAAAAAAAAATTAACTCATATATATACCCATCTTTTATTTTCCAAAGAAAATTGTACAACTTTGCCATAGATTGCTTTCAACAGGATTAGTTTACACATAAAAAGATGGTGGGGGTGGAGATTAAAAAAAAGAACCCAAAGACTATTTCTAGAAAAGTTACAAGCTCATTCCATTTTAGAACCCTGTGGTGATCTTTCAATATCTGTGCTCAATTTGTTTCTCCTGGTCATTTAAATATCAGTTTAAATATTACCTTCAGCAGAGTTAACTATCCATTCAAAAATATCTACTCAATTATTCTCTTACATTGCCCCATTTTAGTTCTCTCTGTATAAGCTTCCAGTCTCCAATATTCTTTTAAATTTGTTTATTTTCCATTTCCATCTACTGTAATATGTAAGCTCCTTGAGGGCAAAGACCTTCTTATTGTTTAGTACTATATTGCTAGTGCCAAGAATAAACCTGGCCCATAGTTAGAAATTAATGATAAATATTTACTGAATATTGAGGGCAAAGACCTTCTATTTATTGTTTAGTACTATATTGTTAGTGTCTTGAGGGCAAAGACCTTCTACTTACTGTTTAGCACTATATTGTTAGTGCCAAGAATAAACCTGACCCATAGTTAGAAATTAATGATAAATATTTACTGAATAATAATAAATGCAAAACCATGCTGTGCATGAATACTGTTGAATCTATTCCTTTAGTAAAATTATCCAAAAAGGAGTCTTGAAGTAC
Organism: Mesoplodon mirus; assembly: GCF_964341445.2. Lineage (NCBI taxonomy): Eukaryota > Metazoa > Chordata > Mammalia > Artiodactyla > Ziphiidae > Mesoplodon > Mesoplodon mirus. The sequence continues at coordinate 88,195,624 of NC_138976.1, read as the reverse complement.
CTTCTCATTCTCCGAAGTTTTTAGAATAATTGCTTAATAAATTTATTAAATGTGACATCAATCCCATTTTGTCATATCCTAGGCCCATTTTTTATGGGGAAATGTGCAAATAATCTCTGGTGTAGAATGCCTCACAGAGACAGTGTTATCTAAGAGGCAAGCTTAAACACAAATTGAAGATGCTTTCAGTAGTTGGTGACTGGCTCTTTTAAACTTCCTTTGGAGGTCAGGTATTTAGTCTTTAGGTGACCATATGTTGTAGCACATAATTGGACTTAAAACTTTGTTGCCTTCTGTTTTGTTATTTATAAAAAATATTAATTATAAATATATAAATTGTTCTAAGGAGCCAGTTTGAAAAATATGTGAATGCTTATTAAGGAATAGATTAATCACTGGTTTCTGTTCCAAATATTTTTGTGGTATTTTACAAAGAAATGTCTCGAGAAGGGAAAGGTATAAGGGCCTGTGAAAACTAGGTTGTCAAGCCAAGAAGTTAAACCTGTATTTCAGTTGATTTATCTGGAAAATGATACTAATAATATTTAATCTCTTCTGACTTTAGATGATGACTATGATAATAAAATTAAATAAATGTATAAGTGCTTTGTTTTTTTTTTTTTGTTTTTTTTTTTGTTTTTTTTTTTTGCGGTATGCGGGCCTCTCACTGTTGTGGCCTCTCCCGTTGCGGAGCACAGGCTCCGGATGCGCAGGCCCAGCGGCCATGGCTCACAGGCCCAGCCGCTCCGCGGCATATGGGATCCTCCCAGACCGGGGCACGAACCCGTATCCCCTGCATCGGCAGGCGGACTCTCAACCACTGCGCCACCAGGGAGGCCCTGTATAAGTGCTTTGAACACAGCATGGTAAAAATGCAAGTTATTACTGGTAGCTACAACAAAATGATCACAGTAATATTGAGTTAGCTTTAGGATATTAAATAAAGGCTGTAATTCCATGGGTGGCATTTCCTTTTTGTCCCTTGTGAGATGATGTCATCGTTTTAAAAAGCTAGAGGAGCCAAAGCCCTCCAGATTCTCAGTGTATATTGGACACCATTTCAGTGGGCCAACATTTGAGAATGATAACCACTCGATGACCATAAGTAATATCTTTCTCCTTATTACTTTCATTGGTGAAGTTTGTTTCCGCTTTATAATTTAGTTTTTCTTTTTTCTTTTTTCGGCGGTACACGGGCCTCTCACTGTTGTGGTGTCTCCCGTTGCGGAGCACAGGCTCTGGATGTGCAGGCTGAGCGGCCATGGCTCACGGGCCCAGCCGCTCTGCGGCATGTGGGATCTTCCCGGACCGGGGCACGAACCCGTGTCCCCTGCATCGGCAGGCGGACTCTCAACAACTGCGCCACCAGGGAAGCCCTATAATTTAGTTTTAAGAATGCTGATTACAGTGGTGACTGTGCCTCAAATTTCGATTCTTTCCTTTTCTTCTTTCTGGCAGTATGAGTCTAAACTTATTCCCAAAGGTTTTGAGTGAAAGCTGATATGCCTAGTTTTGCTTTTGGAATTTAGACAATATTCGAGAGTAAAAAAGTTATTGATGAAAATGTTAGTTAGAATATATTATATCTGCAGGAAACTCCAGATGTACACTGTGCCCTCAGCATTGTTCTTCTGTGATATAGAACTGTGTGAGAGAAAGGAAGTCCTGGAGTCCTATGTCTGAGAATTGCATTTTGTTTTACAACTCAGTGGTACATCCATACAACTCCCAAGCAAACCAGTTAGTTCAGTAAGCACCTGAAAAGTGGTAAAAATGATGACACCAATAAAGTGAATTTCTGTCTCCTTTTTTGTTCTTTTCCAGTATACATACTTACAGACATACACGTACTTTTTAGACAATTGAGAAGGATAAGCTAAGGGTGAAAATTCTTTTTTCTAAAGATGTTCTCTTAAGGGGTCTAGATAGTAAAAATGAAACAAAATATCATTCAATAAGGCAAATTTATTCAGCACCAATAGTGTTTTAGGTTAAAAAATGTTTACTATAGTAATTTTAATAAAGCACATTTACCTGTTATTAAGAAACTAATTTTATTACAGAGTAATGATTCTATATCTTTACTGACACAGAATATTGCTATCTTTTCATAATTTCTGAGTAGATTTTGACATATGTCATAGCATATGATAAGCTGTGTGAGTCTTTTTTTAAGTGTACAATTTAATGGTCTATTACTGTGCTCACAGGTTATGAGTAACCACTGTCTCATTCTAGAACATTTACGTCACCTCAAAATGAAACTCCATTAGTACTAACTCCCCATTCTCTCATTCCCCCAGCTCCTGACAACTACTAACCTGCTTTCTCTCCCTATGGATTTACCATTCTGACCACTTAATAAAAATGAAATCATACAATATATGGCCCTTTGTGACTAGCTTCTTGCACTTAGCATAGTATATTTCGTGTTCATCATTGAAATACTGATAGCTTATATCATCATTTTATTCCTTTTTTAATGGCTGAATAATAACATCAATGTTTTATTCCTTTGTATGGCTGAATAATATTCCATGGTATGGATATAATTTATTTTTGCATTCATCAGTTGACGGCATTAAGGTTTTCACTTTTTTGGCTATTATGAATAATATTACTATGAGCATTTGTGTAGAGGTTTTTGTGTGGACATGTGTTTTCAATCGTCTTGGGCATGTATCTAGGAATAGAATTCTGGGTCATATGGAAACAGTATGTTTAACTTATTGTGAAACTGCCAAACTGTTTTCTAAAGTGGTTGCCTCATTTTACAATTCCATGAACAATTCATGAAGCTTCCAATTTCTCTACATCCTTGCCAGCACTTGTTATTGGTTGTGTTTTTTTTTTTTTAAGCAGTCCCAGTGGAGATGAAGTAGTATCTGTGGTTTTGATTTGTATTTCACCTACTGATGTTGAACATTCCTTGGGAGAAGATCTTCTTGGAGATATGGTTATTCAGATCCTTTGCTTGGGTTATTTGTCTTTTAATGGTGGATTTCCAAGTCTTTTATATATTCTGCATTCAAGACATTTATCAGATATAAGATTTGTAAATATTTTCTCATTTTCTGTGGATTGTCTTTTCACTCCCTTGACAGTGTGCTTTTTTTTAAAAAAATTGAGGTATAACTGATATTATATTGGTTTCAGGTGTACAGCATAATGATTTAATATTTATGTATACTGAGAAATGATCACCACAATAAGTCTATTGATAGTGTGCTTTGATGCACAAAACGTTTTAATTTTGGTAATGTCCGATTTGTTTTTCTTTTTTTGCTTATGCTTTTGGTGTCATTTCCAAGAAACCATTGCCAAATCAAAGATTGAAGAGATTTACTCTGAAGATTTTGACTAAGAGTTTTATAGCCTTAGAGATTCCGTTTAAGTCTATGATTCATTTTAAGTTAATACTTATATCTTTTGTGAGGTCAGGGTACAACTTTACTCTTTTGCATGTAGATATTCAGTTATTTCAGCACTTTTCCCACCCCTCCCCATGCGTTGAATTGACCCTTGCAAAAATGTAAGAAGTTATTTCTGTACTCTCAGTTCTGTTGATATATATGTTTATTCTTATGTAAGCACTACATTATCTTGATTACTGTAGCTTTGTAATAAAATTTCCCAGCTTTATTGAGATATAATACACATATAACATTGTGAGTTTGAGGTGTACAGCCTAATAACATGATACATGTATATGTTGTAAAATAATTAACACAATAAGTTTAGTTAACACATCCATCACCTAACATAGTTATCATTTTCTTTTGTTGTGAGAACATTTAAGATTTACTCTCTTAGCAGTTTTCAAGATTATAATACAGTATTGTTAATTATAGTCACCATGCTTTACATTTGAGCCCCCAGAACTTATTTATCCTATAACTGGAAGTTTATACCTTTCGACCAACATCTCCCTATTTTCCCCAACTCCAAGCCCCTGGCAAGCACTATTCTACTCTCTGTTTCTATTAGTTTGGCTTTTAAAGATTTATATAGTATTTGTTCTTTCTGTCTGACTTATGTCACATAGCATTATGCACTCAAGGTCCATCCATGTTGCCAAAAATGGCAGGATTTCCTTCCTTCTTATGGCCGAATAATATTCCTTTATATGTATGTGTATGTATACCACATTTTCCTTATCCATTCATCTGTTGATGGACTTTTAGGTTGTTTCCATGTCTTGGCTATTGTGAATAATGCTGCAGTGAACATGGGAGTGAAGATACCTCTTTGAGATTGTAATTCCATTTCTTTCAGAAATATACCCCAAAATAGGACTTTGGATCATATGGCAGTTCTATTTTTAATCTTTTGAGGAACCGCCATACTGTTTTCCATAATGGCTGCACCAATTAATATTGCCTCCTACAGTACCCGAGAGTTCCCTTTTCTCCACATCCTTGCCATCATTTGTTATTGCTTGTCATTTTGATAATAGCCATTCTAACAGGTGTGAGGTGATATATCATTGTGACTTTGATTTGCATTTCCATGTAATTAACGATGTAGAGCATCTTTTCATATACTTATTGGCCATTTGTATGTCTTCAGGTCCTCTGCCCACTTTTAATTTGGATTGTATTTCTTTGTGTGTGTGCTATTGAGTTTTATGTGTTTCTTATGCATTTTGAATATTAACCCCTTATCAGATATATGGTTTGTTACTATTTTCTCCCATTCTATAGGTTGTGTCTTCAGTTTGTTGATTTCTACTGCTGTGAATTTATTCCATTTACATTTAAAGTAATTTTTGATAGTTAAAAAATATTACTAGTTTTTGATAAAAATTACTGTTGCCATTTTGTTGTTTTCTGTTTAGTTTTTTTGTTCCTTTCTTCCTCTTTTGCAGTCTTCCTTTGTGCTTTATTTTTTAGTGGTATGGTTTAATTCCATTCTTTTTATCTTTTGTGTATCTATTTTAGGGTTTTTTTTTTTGTTTTTTTTTGGGGGGGGTTACCATGAGGCTTATGTAAAACAGCTTATAGATATAACAGTCTATGGTAAGCTAATAAAAACTGACCTTCAGGGCTTCCCTGGTGGCGTAGTGGTTGAGGGTCCACCTGCCGATGCAGGCGACATGGGTTCGTGCCCCGGTCCGGGAGGATTCCACCTGCTGCGGAATGGCTGGGCCCGTGAGCCATGGCCGCTGAGCCTGCGTGTCCAGAGCCTGTGCTCCGCAACGGGAGAGGCCACAACAGTGAGAGGCCCGTGTACCACAAAAAAAACAAAACAAAAAAAACTGACCTTCAATCTTATACAAAAGCCCTACCTTTTTACTTCTCCTTACCCACATTTTATGTCATACTTTACCTCTTTTTATGTTGTGTACTCGTTAACACATTATTGGAGCAATAGTTATTTTTAATATTATTCTTTAACTTTTATACTAATATAAAAGCGCTTCACACACCACCGTTACAGTAATAGGGTATAGTGAATTTCACTATATATTAACCTTTACCAATGAGTTTTTATACTTTTATATATTTTCATGTTATTACTTAGTGTTCTTTCATTTCAACTTGAACTCCTTTTAGCATTTCTTTTTTTAAAAATTTTATTGGAGTATAGTTGATTTACAATGTTGTGTTAGTTTCAGGTGTACAGCAAAGTGATTGTTATAATATACATATATTCATTCTTTTTCAGGTTTTTTTTTTCCCATGTAGGTTATTACAGAATATTGAGTAGAGTTCCCTGTGCTATACAGTAGGTCCTTGTTGGTTATCTATTTTATATATAGTAGTGTGTGTATGTTAATCCCAAGCTCCTGATTTATCCCTCCCCTGCCACCCACCTTTCCCCTTTGGTAACCATAAGTTTGTTTTTGATATCTGAGTCTGTTTCTGTTTCATTAAAAAAAATTAGATTCCACATATGAGTGATATTATATGATATTTTTCTTTCTCTGACTTACTTCACATAGTATAATAATCTCTAGATAACATTTCTTGCAAGGCATATCTAGTGGTAATGAACTTAGCTTTTTTTGTTTTTTGTTTTGGTCTGGGAATATCTTTATTCCTCCTTCATTTCTGAAGGACAGCTTTGCTGGGTATAGTATTCTTGGTGGCAGCTTTTTAATATATTTGCCATTTATAATACAAATGATAGAAGTATTGGTGATCAGTTACTTTTAGCAAAACTAAAGCTGAGATATGTGATTTCAGGTCTGCTTCCACTTCCAGAGAATGTACTCTCTGTGTCTCAGTTTCCCCATCTCCATATTATGAGTATGGTAGGAATAAATTGTCCCCAATATGCTTACTAGATCTAAAGTCTTATGAATTCTGGAACAACATACATAGGAGCTAATATATAGAATCCACACATGCCTTATATTCACAATGTTGAGGGATCATAGGTCTAAGGATTTATTACTGTTTTCATGGCCTCTGACATGGTATTGTTCAATTACAGTAGGAAGACTGGAGACTACAGGAGGGAAGTGTCTATGAAAAAAAAATACTGTATTATCTGATGCATTTGACAATGTAGAAAATACAGCAGTACTAAGGAGAGGTTAGAAGCTCTACAAGGATATATGGAAAGAATGAGTGTGAAGTAGATAGAAATCTAAGGAAATTAAAAAAAAATGTTAGGCAATTAATAACCCTAAGAAAAACAAGGAGTTGCATGAGAGGAAATGTAATAATAGTATACTAGTTGGTTAGAAATAAACAATATTTATGCAGTAGTAATGATGTAAATCGTAAATATTAGTTTCAACAAAGGTAAATCTGACTATATCCATAGAAAGGAGGGAGGTAAGTGAGGGTGGTAGTATAAGAAAGTTAATACATCTATCATAATAGGAAATGAATAACTATTTGTACAAAACAAGATATAACAGTTCAACCATATTAATTAGCAATCTAAAGATAAACATCAAAAGAAACAGCTGAAGGGGCTTCCCTGGTGGCGCAGTGGTTGAGAGTCCGCCTGCCGATGCAGGGGATACGGGTTCGTGCCCCGGTCCGGGAAGATCCCACATGCTGCGGAGCGGCTAGGTCCGTGAGCCATGGCCACTGAGCCTGCGCGTCTGGAGCCTGTGCTCTGCAACAGGAGAGGCCACAGTAGTGAGAGGCCCGCGTACCGCAAAAAAAAAAAAAAAAAAGAAACAGCTGAAGAATTGAAAAGGAGCATCTCTTAGAATAAGGACTGGAATGGAAGCTGCTTTTTATTGTAAGCCTTGTAGAATAATTTTACTTCATAACAAAAAATATACTTTAAAAATCCATAAGAAATGTACGTTCCTTTCTACATCTTGCAGTTTGATTCTTAGTGGAATCATTGTCATTATCATTATCTTCATCATCATCAGTAATATCTGTGTAACTTACAGGCATAAAATTTTCCCACATTTATCATTTCCACTTCCATCCATCTTCATTAGTCTGTGAGTTGGGTAGAACATATTTCAGTATCTCCCAGTTTTACCAATAAAGAAACTTAGTGTGACTTGTGCAAGGTTAAATAATTAGTAAATGGTAAGTCAGTAAATTGCAAATGATAAGCCCCAAATTCAAAACATCTATTTCCCAGCCCCGAGTTCTTTGCATCATAACTGTATTTCTCTAGAATCTTTCACTGGATCATAGAAATTAATAGTTGTATTTTAATTTACCTTGGAAATGTATAAGAACTTTTCACAGCGTTCTTATACTAGAACCTCAAAATGTTATCTAGTTCTAATGGGTAAAAGAAGAAAAAAAATGGGAAAAAACATTTTTAATTTTCCTTATATCTCTTTCCCTTTTTTCTTTCATTCTCTCCAAAACTCTTGCCACAAAAATACACTGGCGATGGATGTCATAGATCTTCTAAAAAATCACTTTAGAGACCTTCATTATTTCTATTAATACAACTACTATTAATAACAACAACAATCATGTTGTGCCCTTCTCCACAGCCTCTCATCCAGGGATCTCAGAATGCTTTTCAAACATTAATTAAAAATCCTCTCGTCATCCCTATGAGTTCCTAGGGCAAGGACAGAGGAGGAAATGGTATCTGCTCTGACATTAATTAAGCTCTCCCTTGGCTTGCAAACTAGGTAAATAGCTTTTCTTCCCCCCATTAACAAACAAGCCCGCTCTCCACGACGATTATCACAGGTGTCCACAAGTAAGAGGAGAGATGACTTCTGCTGGGCACTGAGGAGGGGGACTGACATACTTGCCAACCTTGGCTGCTGAGGCTTTGCTTTCTAACAGTGGTTTCCAAAACCTGGGCCATCAGCAGCATGGCCTTAGGGGTTTTTGCAAATATACCTGTGTCTGGGCCATTTATACTCCCTTCCTACAGATGTGATTTCATAGATAAGCAATACAGCTCAGGAATCTGTGTTTTCAAAAATTTCCCTCTACACTTGGAGAATAATCACATTTAAGTGGCATTTCTATTGCTGGTTTCTTTCAAATATTAAAAGTGTCTTTGCTTGCCTTTCGTCTCTTCCTGGTTAATAGTACGGGATATGCACGTCTAGACCAGAGGTTTTTAAAACGTGGTCCTTGGATCTTTTTGTAATCTGAAATACCTGGGAAACTTGTTAACGATACAGTTGTGTTGGAATACATTGTTCTTGCATAAGTTTATATTTCTCTCAGGGAGATAAAATTTATTCCTACATCTAAGAAGTGAACAATGCCCTGTCAGAAGCCACGAAGATAGTAGTAAATCCTTGGGCTTATGGGCCCCTAACACTGTCAGTATAAGACGTGTGTGGATACTGTGTGTTAGCTTCTGTGTACGTTATTCCAGGATTCATAGGAGTTCAGTGCTGTGAACATATTGGGGGCAATTTATCTTAGCCGACTTACACAGAGGTGGGGAAACTGAGTCTTATCACTGAAGGAGTGTACTCTCCTGCCATCATCACACAGCCCACTGGTAGTGGAGGCAGACCTGAAATCACATCTCCCATCTCGGCATCCGCAGTTCTTTCTGCATCACCAGCAGACCACCTCAGTGTAAACTTGTCTCTTGTTTGTCATTCTGAGTCCCTTGTTTTTAAAAATGTTGGTTAAAAACAGAAGCCTGATGTTGGAAAATATTATTCTCCAAATCTCTGAGAGGTAAGAAAAGGAAACAAGCTGAGATAAGACGTTTGTCTTGTTGGTAAACTGCCTTCTTTCCCTACTTTTGGTCTCTTTGTTCTTATCCTCTGTCTTCTATGGTTGACCCTGCTGGTGGCATGACAGGGACCAGCTGATGGACGAGGAGGCTGAAGTGTTTATTCAGAGGACTAGAGAGATGTGTGTGTGATGTGAAAGACAGCTCGCTAAAAATCATAGCACTTAGTCTACATTTTATGTCCAAGGGTGTATAAGCCTTTCACAGACCCTTCCTTCCAGAATATTCCCTGGGACAATTTAATTAGTCCTACTATTATGGGTGGAGACACAGCGTCAGTTGTTCATTCCTTACAATACAACATATCATTAGTGAGGCTGGAACTGGAGATCCCGGGGGTCCTGTACACCCATGGATAATGGACCACCTGCTTTAGTAGCCTGTGGTCATTGGATGATGGTGAGTAGCAGGGGGCTCTGGGTGTAGATGGTACAGTGTGTGGGTAGGGAATGCCTTTTTCCTTCCTCTAGAGGGAGGAGGCAAAAGAGGGGAAGGTACTAATTAATTGAGGAGCCATAACGGGAAGAACTGCCATTTCTCATCACATATCATCATTGCAAGAACATTGTGGATAAGTCTGTAGATCACACTGTACACAGGAGAAGAGCGAGACTCAGAGAATTAAGTATCTTGTGGAGCTATGAGTGGAACTGATTCTTATACATCTTTATCCTTTCTGTGCTTTCTTAATACCTAGTTTGCTCACAAAACAAAGATGAGTATCTCTTACTTTAAAATCCACGGTCTCCCCATGTGCCTCATTGCCTGCCCACACAGAATTTTCTTAGGTGGTTCGTTGAAGTAAATAGAACTTTCTGTCTTTTATCCAATTGCGTTAGCACTAACAGCAGTGAATTGTTCAGAAAGAATGCAATCATGAGTGTCTTACATCTATTCCAGAAAAAAAATACAAACAAAGCAAAGCATCTGTATGCTCCAGCAGAGCCCTACTGTCCTGAGCTCAGGTCTACAACTTGAAAGTTCATGAATTTCTAGTCTCTGTCAGTCCACTGCTTTTGGTAAACAGAGGGTGAGTCACTTAATCATTCTGTGCCTGCCTTCCACCTCCAGCAAAGCAGGGTAATTAGAGTTTGTCACCCATCTCTGTCTAAAGGGTATGGTGATGGTAACCTTGTAATTATGAGGTTCTGGGAAAATATAAAAAACCTAAAGAGCAGTAATATATCGCCACTCATCCCAGGTTGGAGATTGGCTTATTGGGTTGGAGAATTTGCAACCCAGCAAATGCTTACCACTTGGAGGTTTATAAGTCTGGAATCTTAGAGCTGGAAGGAATTCCTAGAGATCACCTAGTATGAACCCCACAGTTTGCAGCCAGAGAAACAGAAACCTGGAGTGGTGTAGGGACTGTATCAAGTCACACAGTGAAGTTGAGACAGAACCCAGGTCTCCTGACTCCTGCCTTGGGCTCCCCTTTTCTTCCTCTGTCTTCGACTGTCCTGCTGCTTTGGGGGAGGCTTCTGACTCCTGTCTGGAGAGAGTGGCTGCAGATGAAAGTAGGCTTGGGACGCAACAGCTGCTGGAGGCTGCCTTTCAGGTCGGACACACACCATTCACTTTCAGCTGAAAAACCTCTTTCAGATACGACTGGGTGAGCCAGGCAGACCAGATGGGTAATTGCCTGGAGTGTGTAGGGAGATGGTGGAGAGTGTGGTTCACTGAGTACCCAAGGAGGTTTGGCACATTATCATTTCCAGCCATCCAGAATGTGAATGACCAAACCCCAGTGGTCTGATCCTGTCAGGTTAGTTTTACTTAACAGAGTTATGCCTCTGAGCTAAGCTGTACTCTGTACTTCTTAGGCATAAACGTGCAGAGATGAAGTTTAGCTGGGGAAGCTGGAAAGAGATGTTAGAGAAACTGTACAAGTAGTTGTATCATTACCTTTATGAGAAAATCACTAAACCCTATTTATTTCCTCCCTTTCTTCCTTCTGCCATTCCCCCTGTCCATCTTTCCTTCCGTCCATCCTCCTTCCATCCTTCTATCTTCCTCCTTTCTGCACATATTTTATTTAGTGTCTACTATGCTCTAGACAATTTAAGCTCTAGATAAAGTGATGTAAAGATACATAAGGTCCCTGGCCTAGAGAGAGCTGAGAGATTGGAAAAAAAAAAAAAAAGCAAGTAAACCACAAGAAAATGAGCAAGAGTGGAGAGTGATCAGTGCTATGAGGAAATTAAAGCAGGGTGATACGGGACAGACAGATGGGGCCTCTGTGAAGATGGAGTTTGAGCTGTGATGAGAAGGAGCCAGTCACACAGAGACCTGGGAGCAGTGTCTCCCCTGCAGAGGTAATAGCAAGTGCAGAGGCCTCGAGGCAGAGAAAGTTTTGTGAGTTTGAGGAGTAAAAGCAAAGCTATTGGGGCTGGAGTATAATGAGCTAGGGAGACAGTGGTAGGTTGTGAGGCTGGAAAGGTGGAATTGGGTCATGTCATATTGGTTTTTGTAGGTGGTGGTAAGGACTTTAGATTTTGTCCTAAGTGCAAAGGGAAATAAGTGATGGGCTTTAAGTGTTTGTTTGTGTGTGTGTGTATATCTGTGTGTTGGGGATGTGTTGTGTTACATGAGAGGATTTATGTTTTTAAAACATAGTTCAAATTTTTTTTTTGTGGAAGCAAAGCTTCCACAGTTACGGAAATGGTTTCTTTCGAAGGAGACCAGAGCAATCATGCAGGTGATGATGATCACGACTGAAAGTGGCTGGTGCAGGAGAGATAAAAAGGAGTGGACGGATTTCAAATCTGTTTTGGAGATGATTCCGACATAACTTTTTAAAGGATTGTATGTGAAGGAGGAGGGATGAGGGGAAGAGAGGACTCAAAGTGATGCTTAATGTTGTATCTGAGCACTGGGTGCTTGGTGGAGATATTGGTGGTGGGGGAGTGCCAAGGTGCTGGGGACAAAATCAAAGAAATCAAGGTTCTATTTGGCCATTTTAGGATTAATAAGATTAGTTATTCAAGGGGAAATACCAATCATAGAATTACAGTTAATTACAGTTTAGATTTCAGAGCTCAGTGGGAGAGGTGTGATGGGGATACAAATTTGATAGTCTCTCACACGGGGTATTTAAAATCATGGAATATATCAAAACTGGCCAAAGAAAACACTGGAGATGGAGAACAGTGGAGCCTTGGGGGAACCCTGGAGCACTCTAGCTTCTCAAGTTTGAACCGAAGGGAGGGGACAGAAAAAGAAACAAGAGGAAGTGATTAGTGTATAAGGAAGAAAAACAGAAAAATGTGGAGTCACAAAAACTAAGGGTGTGTTTTAAGGAGGATTGAATGGCCACCAGTGTCTAATCTTGCCAAGAATTTGAGTAAGATGAACAGATATAAAAGCGCCTAGTAAATTTGGAAGCATGGTGGACTTTTGTGATGATTCCCAATAACCTTGACAAGAAGAATCAATTGTGTGGGAAAGGTAATGGGCTCAGAAGAGATGGCTTGGAGGGAAATGAAGAGATGGCATGGCCAGTAAATAAGTCATTCAATATTTTTTTTGCCATGCAAATGAGCAGAAAAGTACTCCAGAAACTAGAGGTGGACCATGGGCTCGATGGAAGTTGTGCGAGGTCAACAGGAATAGATGTCATTGGGACATAATTAAGAAGGTGTATATGTTGATGGGAACAATTCAGTAGAGAGGGGGAAATTGATTACCAGGAAATCAACAAATACATGAGAAGTAGAAAAAAAGATGGGGTCTGGGGCATAAGTGGAGCGGAAGAGATCCAGGGAGGGTGGCAGGCTTGGTGAGGTAAGATAAAGTGGTTCTCTTTAGCTGCTTCATTTTCTCAGTCAAATATGAGGTAACATCATTAGCTGAGAGTATGTGTGTATATGTGTCTTGGGGGAGTAGTAGTGCTGGAGGTCTGAGGAGAGAGAAGATACGAAAACTCCATTTTGGTAAGTAGGTGAGTGAATATATCCTGGAAGTATGTTTGGATTGTTTAGAGACCTTTTGACTCTCTGGTTATGTTTTCCATTTAACTCTGGTTATGATTTTCAAATTTAGACCTGACTGTGGTTCTATGTTTTTTTCCGTTACCATTCAGCTTTAGAGAGAAGCATAGATTAGGGAGATAGTTGGTTTTAAGCAAGGTTCGGATTTATCCAGAGGAACATAATAGAGGGAAAGTAGACAAGAGAGTTGAGTAGGTAGCAAGTGAGTGATTATAATGATAAATCATGGGCTCTCAACAGGGTACCAACAAGAGAAGTGATGGCTTATAAAAAAAAAAAAGGTGAAGCGTCACTGGATTGGATGTATTATATTAATGAGGCTAAAGAATAGTAAAATGGGGCTTCCCTGGTGGCACAGTGATTGAGAGTCTGCCTGCTGATGCAGGGGACACGGGTTCGTGCCCCGGTCCAGGAAGATCCCACATGCTGCGGAGCAGCTGGGCCCGTGAGCCATGGCCGCTGAGCCTGCGCGTCCGGAGCCTGTGCTCCGCAACGGGAGAGGCCACAACAGTGAGAGGCCCGTGTACTGCAAAAAGAAAATAAAAGAAGGAAAAAAAAAACGAATAGTAAAATGAGAGTATATGTAATACTATAATGCAATGTAATAAATATATGTGTATCTATCAATCATAAGAGCACTGGAAGGATAAGCAGCGGTAGTAGAAGTTTCGAAGGTGGTGTGATTATTTGATGAAAAGGAAGAGGATGTGACCATGTGATGTGGTGGCTGAAGTGTGGGGTACAAGAAAAGACCACAGTGGGTAAGGCGTCCAAGGACTTGAGAGGTTGGGCTCTTGGGTGGTTTAAACAACAGGGTTGGTATTGATGTCTCCAAGAATGACAACTGGAGTTGGATATAAAGGAAAAAGTCAGGTGTTGACATTTTCAGGGAATTATGTTGAAGACCAGAATATTGATAGGGAACACCAAACAAACAATAACAACAGAAAAATGAGTTAGTCGATATTAAAGGTTGGGAGCACCAAGGAGCCATTGACATGGAGATATAATAAAAATAACCCACATTATATCAACGTATAGGCTTGTTAAAGAATGATCAGCTCGGGCTTCCCTGGTGGCGCAGTGGTTGAGAGTCCGCCTGCCGATTCAGGAGACACGGGTTCGTGCCCCGGTCCGGGAAGATCCCACATGCCGCGGAGCGGCTAGGCCTGTGAGCCATGGCCGCTGAGCCTGCGCATCCAGAGCCTGTGCTCCGCAACGGGAGAGGCCACAACAGTGAGAGGCCCGCGTACAGCAAAAAAAAAAAAAAAATGATCAGCTTATTTTTAGTGTTTTCAAAATGATTTTAAAAATTAGAATTCTGCACTTAAAGAGGATACTCCACCATGAAGAATTCTAACAGATGTCCTTTCTAGGAGATGTCCTTGAATCATCATAATTTGCCATAAAATGATAAAGACATTCCAAATTCCTAAGCTGTAAATACCTTAACGCGATAAACTCCAAAATTAGTAAGTTTGTTAAAATATTTGCTCTAATTGTTTTACATTATATCCCTGCTTTCTGCTGACAGGAGGCAGTATTTTCCCCAATTAAAAAAAAACTAATATCAGTCTCTATGTTGTATACAAAGTATTGTTTCTTGATACAGTGTTGACCTTCCTCTGATTAAAGTTGGTGCGTTAGAAATAGGTCAGTTGTTGCATGTAATGAATACTGTGTCCTGTATTATACAGTCAATATATCTGTTTCTCACTAAAGTAAGAAAGTGAATCCTGTTTAATGCAGTATTTTACTTGACTAGAAAGCTGCTTAGCATGTCAGTCTCATAAAAATCCAATCTCTTTGCAATAAGGAGCAGCTCTCCAATGTTGTAACAGCTACTGGGGGACAGTAAAGGATGGTACGATTATATTTTCTTACCGGGGGTGACCTCTAGTGTGAAGCAATGGCATTTTAGAATTCTTTGGGGTTTGAATTAACAGCACTTTGCCAATTATGACAATTTTGCTTTCCCCCCCCCCTCAAGATCACGGGTAATTTGTCGTGGTGGTGCTTTCTTGAGCTGTTATTTGATTTTTGAAGTCAAGAAATCTATTTGCATCTTTTTTTCTCTTACTCGCTTTCAGGTCCCCACCTAGAAGTCTTTACGATTTTATTTTTAATAGGCAAGAGAGCTGTCCTGTATTGCTTACTTTGGCTTGTTTGATTTCATTTTCAAGCTCACAAGTGCCACATTTCAATAGATTCCTCTTATGTATTCTATTCTTCCTAGGCCACTTAAGTTATTGCCTCTCACTTGAAAGCCCACCCTTCTATACTCTATATCTTTGTTTTGCTGGGGCTGGAACTTGCAAGCCAGGCTTCTGTTTTGCCAGCTGCTACAATGTAGGCTCTGTCAATAGGGGGCACTAGAGGGCCTGGACGAAGAGGAAGACATATGCTCCTTCCTGTCTGCTTCCCATGCCTAATGAGCATCTCCCCAGCAATGCCTCTTTTTCCTGGCAGCAGCAGTTCCTTCTTATAGATGCAGCCAAATCCATTTGGAATTGTTTTTTCAACACCAGCTCAACAGGAACCCCCTTTTCAGAATCTGTCAGCTCCACGAGGTCCTTCTTTTAGGCTTCTAAGTTTCAACACTTTGAACTTCCTTTTGTTTCTCACAGGCCCTAGGGATGAGGTGCTTCTTTCAATCACCACTTCTTTGATACACTGGGATTCTCTTATCTTTTTTTAGTTATCTAGTTACCACTTTATTCCTAGTCAAAATTCCTTATATTAAATTCTCTTTGCTAAAATAACTAGTATGGGTTCTAGTTCCTGATCTGGCTCTGACTTTTACTTTACCTCAGCTTTCCATTTCTTAATATACATGTAATAAAAAGCACACCTTAACTAATAGTCTCAAGTCTTTACTTTCAGCTTCATAGTTATGTTTAATGTGAGTAAGACATATTATGTCTTAGTAGGTAAGAATACAGGCTATAGAATAAGCCTGCTATTGAATAAGACAGATCTAGGTTGAATTTCTGCTTTTATAGCTGTTTGAACCTTTCTGAGCCTGTTTCCTTATCTGTAAAGGGAGATCATCATCTACCTCTGGGGTCTGTTGAAAGGATTTCGGGAGGTAAAGCACATCAGTCACTTACACAGTGCCTGGCATAAGAAAAACAATAAATCATAGTGGTTTATTTTTTTTATCCTTTTCTATATAATCTTTATATAGATTAAAGTATGTAATTTATTTTGTTTTTTTAATTTTTATTTATTTTTATTTTTTTGTGGTACGCGGGCCTCTCACTGTTGTGGCCTCTCCCATTGCGGAGCACAGGCTCCGGACGCGCAGGCTCAGCGGCCATGGCTCACGGGCCCAGCCGCTCCGCGGCATGTGGGATCTTCCCAGACCGGGGCACGAACCCGTGTCCCCTGCATCGGCAGGCGGACTCTCAACCACTGCGCCACCAGGGAAGCCCTAAAGTATGTAATTTAATATAATATATTTAATTATAAATTTAAAAGACTGTAGTCTTCAAACTAAATAAAACAAGGCAAACAAATCCTAAGCATACAAACAGAACAAAACAGCACTAATCCTTGGCACCAGTGGGATGTAAGTTTGTATTTTTTATGAATGATTTTCACATTACTGATTAGAATTTAAAATAATGTTTAGGGCTTCCCTGGTGGCGCAGTGGTTGAGAGTCCGCCTGCCGACGCAGGGGACACGGGTTCGTGCCCCGGTCCGGGAAGATCCCACATGCCACGGAGCGGCTGGGCCCGTGAGCCATGGCCGCTGAGCCTGCGCGTCCGGAGCCTGTGCTCCACAACGGGAGAGGCCACAACAGTGAGAGGCCCGCATACCGCAAAAATAAAATAAAATAAAATAATGTTTACCTCATGACCCTCTCCCCTCCACCCCAATGTAAAGAAGGGAAGGTGCCAAAAAGAAGAATGGGTTAAAATTAAATTGACCACTAATAAAAAAAAAACAAACACTGATTTAAAGTCTCTGCCTGTTTCTCTCTCTGTACACTCACACACACATTTACATTTATATCGTCTTTCTTTTGTGTATAGAACACCAATCTTTTTCTTATTCATCTTCCAAGTATGTGTTTAATCTCTAAAATGAGGAAGGTTGGAAGTTTTTTAACTGAATGCCTTGAGGGAAAGAAAGAAGATTCAGAGAATCTGTTTCCAGGTTTTAAGCAGTGTGTAAGGGAAGACAGGGCAGGAATTAAGTGTGATACAAGGTTAAAAAATGATAATAGCTCTGAGAGAGGCACTCTCTAACTGTAGTTAGTAGTGCTGAATATGGAAATATTTCTTTAGCTGGAAGGTTAGCGATGGCTTTGTGGAGAAGACACCACTTGAGCTTCTCCATTGTGAATAGGAATTAGGTGGCCCTGGGTTGGGAAGGGCAGGGGAAAACCAAAGTATGGGAAAATTAAGCAGATGAGGAAGTATTTGAATGGCTCAAGAATTGCACATAGTTCCATTTGACTACTGTTAATGGTGCACAGAGTTCAACAGCTGGATCGTTAGTGCAAGGCTGGCTCCCAGAGGGTCTTTGATGTCAGGCAGAAGAACCTGGACTTTAATACAAAAGCATTAGGAGGGTTTCAAAAGGTTTTGACAAAAAAAGAAAAATCAGAGCCACTCTAAAGAAAGTCAGTCTGATAGTATTGGAGAAAATTGGTTGGAAAAGGCAGATGCCGGTATCTAACAGTCATTTGGATCATATTGTAAAGGGCTGGGTGAGAGGTACAGAAGGCTTCCCCTTGGTGGTAGGAAAGGAAAGGAGACCCAAGTATGGCATTAATGTACTGAATTTACAGAACTCGTCAACTGGAAGAATTTGAGCAGCTGGGGGAAGGGAGAAACCAAACTCCTGTGGAAGTTTTGAGCTGGGTTAGCCATAGGGATAAAAGTTGCACTGACAGAAATATAGAACATGGAGGAAGAACAGGAGATTCTTTCAGCGGGAAGCTGGGCTTGATGAATTAAAATGTTTATAGGACATTAAGGAAGAATTGTCTTACTTGCTTTGGGATATAGGACTGTAGACTGGGAGGGAAGTCAGGGGTTGAGGTTCAGATTTGGGTGTCTCTGAAATATAAGTGGTAGGTGAGTCACATAATTGGATGAGATTGACAAAGGAGGGAACATAGAAGAGAGACAAGGACAGATCCAAGTACACTGGCATTTAGAGCAGGGATTGACACAGTACAGCCTGTGGGTCATATGTAGCTTACCTCCTTTTTGTGTAAATAAAGTTTTATTGGAACACAGCCATGCTCTTGTATTTACATACTGTCAGTGCTGCATTTGCACTACAAGAACAGAGTCCAGTAGTTGTGAAAGCAGACACTGAGTGGCCCTCAATGTCTAAAATATGTCCTATCTACCCTTTCCAGGAAACACTGACTAACCTCTGATTTAGACAGCGGGGAAAGGAAGGAATTAGAATCCAGAGAAAGGGCTAGTCAAATATTAGAAGTTAAAAAAAAAAGGATGTGTCAAGAAAGGCAAAGACGAGTTTCTGAGGGAAAACTGAAGGAATCAACAATATCAAATCCAGTAACAGCATTTCCCAAAAGATATGCAGAGAAAATGAGTTATAGGTATTTGAAGAGATATTGATCTCCTTAGCCTATCCCAGGCCAGGGTGGGCCTGGCGTGACCAGAGTCTTCAGGATTTCAAGTGGGGTTGCCAGGTTTAGCAAATAATAATACATGACACCCAATTCAATTTGAATTTCATATAAAAAACAAATATATATTTTTAGTACAAGTAAGTTCCCTGCAATGTTTGGGACATGGTTTTTCTTCAAAAATGATTTGTTCTTTATCTGAAATTGAAATTTAACTGGGTGTCCTGCATTTTTTCTGGCAAATTGAGCTCGAGCAACCTCATCCAGGGCTTGCAGGAGACTGCCTGGCGAGGGGGTCTGATCATTAATCCAGTAGTCAAAACAGGTAGCAAAGGTGGTGGGCATAACTGGACATTTGCCATTCTCCTGGGAATCTCTGACCACTGCTAAGAAGGGGCCTTATCATTGAGCAGCTGTCTCACGTGCCATGTCTGAGTTGCTGAAAGGGTTCATGTTCCATGAGCCTAAAGAGGGCGCAGCAGGTCAGGGGTGGGGTCTTCTGACTAGTGTAACTGTCAAGGTCCGCCCTGAACCTCTGATTTCACACCAAAGACTTATCCTTTGTGCAGCTGCTGTTTACTTTTAGTAATGCTGAATTGAGCTAATGATGACAGCTCCAACAATATGTGTGCAGTCTGTAAATAAGAGCTTCACCATTTTCAAATATTTAGAAAGAATTATTTGATTGGATACAAAATATTTCATAAGCTATTTCAATATTACTTACAGAAATGAAAGAAAAGGAAAAGGTACTCTTTTTAAAATTAATTAATTAGTTAATTTTTGGTTGTGTTGTGCCTTCATTGCTGCACACGGGCTTTCTCTAGTTGTGGCGAGTGGGGGCTTGTCTTCGTTGCGGTGTGTGGGCTTCTCATTGCGGTGGCTTCTCTTGTTGCAGAGCAGGGGCTCTAGGCGCACGGGCTTCAGTAGTTGTGGCATGCCGGCTCAGTAGTTGTGGTTCGCGGGCCCTAGAGCGTGGGTTCAGTAGTTGTGGCACACGGGCTTAGTTGCCCCGTGGCACGTGGAATCTTCCAGGTCCAGGGCTTGAACCTGTGTCCCCTGCAATGGCACACGATTCTTAACCACTACGCCACCAGGGAAGTTCCATACTGTTTTTTTAAAAAACAGATTTTTCAACCATTGCACATTTTTGGATGGTGGTAAAATTTGGTTTAAAAAATTTTATTCCCGTATATGAACAAAGTTTCTTGTAGATGGGGATCCACAAGTATTTGAAGGGCTAATTATTAAAGTCTGATAAAAAATTACAAGTAGCCATCTCAAGCAAAAGTCATGATAGAAAAGTTGAAATCAAAAAGGTGATATAAGGAAATCAAACTCAAGTTTCTTAATTAAACATTTTGAAAAGATTGTTTGGAAGTTTCCTGCAAGTCAGTTTTGAATACTGTTGCAGGTTTGGTTCCTCAGAAACAGTCGCAGAAATGGAGTTTGGGGGCAGGGTATTTATTAGGGATCCACCCCTGTGGAGAGAAGTGGGTGGAGGCGGGATTGGGCAGAGGAGATTGTATTATGATGAATTCAGAGTCTGGGCCAAGGTCCCTCTTCCCCCACAGCCAGCTCTGGAGTGTTCAAGGCCCCACAGAGTTGTTCCCTGTTGGGCCAGTATGGTTGGGTCCTTAGACTCTTGCCTGATTGGTTACTCCATACGGGCTGTCCCACAACAGGTGAGTTCTCGGGAAAGGTAAGGTGATCCCTGTAGGGCTGAGGGATTGGAATGTGCATTCCCTGCCCCTACAAACACTACATTGAAACTCTGTTTTATTTTTACTTTCAAATTATTTGATGTGAAGAAAATGTAATGAATTTTTTTCACCATGTCTATACAGAGGGTCCTAAATCCCTTGCCATTTATTCAGTGTGCTGTACAAACATAATCATTTCCTAGGTGTGCCAGTGATACATACATAGCACTGTGGGCTACAGCAGTTGAGAAGGAAAGACCATGAATCATCTTAGTTTTTATCCTTTCAGTGTCTTGCTAGAAGTAGATATGACTTGGAGTGCATACTTTTGATCTCATAGAAATATGAATATCAAAGGACCCTTGCTGTTTGTTTTGGTGTTATTCTGATACTTAAAAGCCACTAGTGACACGTATATTCATGGCTTCCTCTTACTTCGGTGGTTCTTGGCAGTAGCAAAAAGTGTTAAAAACAGTTAAGTCTCAAATGAAAGCCACAGGTTTCCAGTATTACTCTTACTTGGCTGCAACTTTTACTGGGTTTATGTAAGTCTGACCTGCTATTATTCAAAGCATTTTTCTCATCACCTGTGTTTTAGAATCTGACACCTGGATATTGAAAAGTGTCAGTTGTTTTAAGATTGTAAATCATTATTTTCTAAACATGCATAAATATCAAAATTACCTTGGTGTGTGTGCGTATGTGTGACCTGTTAAACGGTTGGAACCTGTTCGAAGAAGGTCATAAGTGACAATCATAGAGCATTTACCTCCCTATCCCCTCCCCCTCCCCAGATTTATTAAATTAGGATCTCCAGGATGAAACTTGTATTTTTATCAAATGCCCAGATTTGGAAAACGCTGACCTAGTGTGGCATTTAAAGCTTTTTATAGTCTTTCTTATCCTGTGCGTCCGGCCAGATTTCCCACCGTTTACCTTTCATGCATTCCTTACTAGCAAATCGAGCTGCTCACCACATAGGGCATTTGGGGGCTGAGCTGGGACTTGGGCAGAGGGCATCCCTCTACGAGACAGGCAGGAGGAAAGGGCATCTCACTTTGGTCATCCTCCCAGCCTCTCAGGTCCTGGAGAGTTCTGCATAGGGCAAGCTGATGTTTCTAGTTTATTGAGTCCCATGACTCATGTGTTTCCGGGTGGTGGTTCTTTTTAGGGTGTTTATTTTTATTTTTAATAAAGAATTCTGTTTCATAGTCGTAGGTTTGAGGACTTTTAGCAAACTGATCCATGCTCTTTTGTTTGTTCTTTATCTGCTATTCTTAGCTCATTTCAGCACTTTGCTAACTTTTCAAGTTTCCTGCATCTAGTATCTTCCTGTATTTTCTGAAAATTGTATTTATGTTATCTTCTAATTCTTGTCCCTAATGTTTTATCCTGTTAACTCTCATTAGCTTCTTTGTTTTTTATTTTGTCAGTTTTACCTTTTATCATTTATATTAATTGCTCATTTTTATTTATAATTCAAAACCTCTTCTCTTCCTAACTTCTTACTTTGAAATCTAGGTTTATTTTTATGAATTTATATTGTCCTTACTATGAACTTATTTTGAATTTTTTTTTTTTTTTTTTTTTTTTTTGCGGTTCGCGGGCCTCTCACTGCTGTGGCCTCTCCCGTTGCGGAGCACAGGCTCCGGACGCGCAGGCTCAGCGGCCATGGCTCACGGGCCCAGCAGCTCCGCGGCATGTGGGATCTTCCCGGAAAGGGGCACGAACCCGTGTCCCCTGCATCGGCAGGCGGACTCTCAACCACTGCGCCACCAGGGAAGCCCTATATTTCCTTTTTTACTACATAATTTTTATCCATGCATAATTTAAAAAATACCTATTATGTACTTTTTTTAAACATCTTTATTGGAGTATAATTGCTTTACAATGGTGTGTTAGTTTCTGCTTTATAACAAGGTGAATCAGCTATACATATACATATATCCCCATATCTCCTCCCTCTTGTGTCTACCTCCCTCCCACCCTCCCTATCCTACCCCTGTAGGTGGTCACAAAGCACCGAGCTGATCTCCCTGTGCTATGTGGCTGCTTCCCACTAGCTATCTGTTTTACATTTGGTAGTGTAAATATGTCCATGCCACTCTCTCACTTTGTCCCAGCTTACCCTTCCCCCTCCCTGTGTCAAGTCCATTCTCTATGTCTGCATCTTTATTCCTGTCCTGCCCCTAGGTTCTTCAGAACCTTTTTTTTTTTTTTTTTTTTTTTTTTAGATTCCATATATATGTGTTAGCACACGGTATTTGTTTTTCTCTTTCTGACTTACTTCACTCTGTATGACAGACTCCAGGTCCATCCACCTCACTACAAATAACTCAATTTCGTTTCTTTTTATGGCTGAGTAATATTCCATTGTATATATGTGCCATATCTTCTTTATCCATTCATCTGTCAATGGACACTTAGGTTGCTTCCATGCCCTGGCTGTTGTAAATAGAGCTGCAGTGAACATTGTGGTATGTGACTCTATTATGTACTTTTAATAACAACTTTCATTAGATTTTTGTAGTTGTTGTTTTAGGTTAGTCCTTGATTTTTGTATAATGGTTGGCAAGAATGGATGCAGCAGAGGGGAAGCTCATCATAAGCAGGGGAAACCCTGTTCACCGCCCCCTACACACATTTAATCTCAGATTGTAAGAAGATATATATGAGAAGCCTTCCAACATCAGTAATGATTTTATCTGGAGAAAAGCATACTTGTTCCATGAGAATATTTCTTTTGACATCATGCACTATTCAGTCTTAATATGCTTGTTATATAATCCATTCTATAGCCGTGAGGTTTGTACTCTTTACATTACTCCACTTTTCTTAGAGACAGTCTTAAGACTGCTCATTTGGCTGATTAAACTGTGACAGTCTTAAGACTGCTCATTTGGCTGATTAAATTAGTGTGTTTAACTTGAACCCCAAAGTCAGTAGACACCTCCACTTTTTAGGACTGGTATAATATGTGCTATATTCTTGACTCTGGGTGAGGGCGATTTGCCAGATATGGGGAAACATGCCAAAGAGACATCATGCCAAACACCTCCAATGGTTAAGATATTTTAAACTTATTTATTTTTAAAGATTTTTTTTTTGATGTGGACCACTTTTTAAAGCCTTTACTGAATTTGTTACAATATTGCTTCTGTTTTATGTTTTTTTTGTTTTTTGGCTGCGAGGCATGTGGGATCTTAGCTCCCTGACCAGGGACCGAACCTGCACCCCCTGCGCTGGAAGGCAAAGTCCTAACCATTGGACCGCCAGGGAAGTCCCGGTTAAGATTTTAGATTAGCCAATGTTTCATTGTTCTAGAGCTGGCAAATGCCTTGAAGTGGACCTAAGTTTCCTTTCTGGGATGTTGCTAGAGGCAGTATAAAAGCCCAAGCTTTTCTGATGGGTTTAATATCCAGTCTGCAGAAGAAATGCATTTTATTTTTTTAATATTTGAAATATTTTTCGTCTCCTTATTTTAAAGCAACAAACCAAAAGCTTTGAACAGGTTGTAGTGGATTGGCTGCCCAGTGTGGGTTGTGTGAAGAGGACCTGGTTTTCCCAGTTCTGCCTCAGTTAGCTTCAGGTTCGGTGTGATTTGCTTCAACATATTTATCTTTATTGAGGCACATGCTTTCTGCTTGGATATCAGTTTTCATTTTGAAAATCTTCTTTAACTTGGATTTACTCAAAGCATTTCATTTTGTCCTAGGGACCCGTAGCCGAGATTGAAAATAAAATTGCTAGAAATCTTTGTGGAATGATTGAGAAGTGGCATGATTGGTTTTCTGTAGACCAGGGCTCAGCAAACTGTTGCTGTAAAGGGTCAGATAGTAAACATTTTAATTTTTGAAGGCCATGAAGTCTATTGCAATTATTTAACTCTGCCCTTAAAGCAGAAAAGCAGCCATAGACAGGCAATATGTAAATGAATGGGTACTTCTATGTTCCAGTATAACTATTTACAGAAGCAAAGGTGGATTAGGCCTGCTGGTTTTATTTTGCTTAGGCATAGTTTGCTGACCCCTGATGTAGACCATTGCTTTAGGTAAAGATGTGTCACTTAATTAGAAACTTTTGCACAACTCTGAAGGATTAAGGATGGCTACAGATTTTTGCTACTTATGCCACTGAGAGATGGGGACTAATTCTCCTCCTCTTGAATCTTCCATTTGTACTCCTGTCTCCTTCATGGTCATAAAACTTTCTTGGGAGAGGGGATTTATGGCAGTCCTCATTTCTCAGAAGTTTCTACTTTTAGTCAGATAAGGGAAACTGCAGGAAGACTCCTTTCTGTATCTCTTGATTCTCAGTTGCCTTCAACTCAAAATAATCTATATGTAAAGGTGCCATATTTAGGGGTAGCATATTCTGATCCCCTTCACTAGTAGTCTTCTTTCCTGCTTTCTGCTTTTTCACAGCATTACAGATTTATTTTTTAATGTGTTTATTTTTCTTTATTGAGTCTGTCATACTAGATTGTAAACTCCACGAAGGCAGAGATTTGTTTTTTTCCTACTAGCCTGGCACATGTGAGGTACTCAATAAACCTTTATTTTTAAATGCATAAATCTTCTAATTCCTGTTTTATTAATTTCATGCATATTTATTTGAATTACCTCTAGTATTTTAGAGAATGAGTTGATGTATGAATAACAAATAAATGAATTTACAGCTTTCTTCTATTAAGTATCTCTTATTTCTCTGTTGCAGACATTTTTGCAAGGTAGGAGTATTTTCCCTTCTCTTCCTATCACCTCTGTTTCTGGACCTCTAAATGCTTATCACTAGAGTGAATACCACCTCCTCCTTGAACTTGACTCTGATTCATTTCAAGAATCCTTTACATCTTTCCCTTGTGCTCTCAGGAAATATTCCCCCCCACACCCCGGAGCCATGGAAAAATCTCATTTATATCCCACCTTCTAAAAAATCTGTGTTAAAAATCATTTATCAACACCTCTTATTTCCCTTACTGCAGTAGTATATGACTTGAAGGTAAAAACCTCTATCTATGGGAAGGTTTTACAGCCATGAAGGAGATGGAAAGTTGGCACCAAGATAGACATGCACGAACAAACCTTACCAAAATGACCTGTATCTTCCATCAGTTTCCCCCATATACTTACCTTCCCATAGTCTGCCACCCTTGGAAGCCTGAAACCCTTTTCATTTTGTGTTGTCTCATTTCCACAATTTGTGTGTGTATGTGTGTGTGTGTGTGTGTGTGTGTGTGTATGAAAACTGGAAAAAATGCAGGCATGTATTAATAAATGCAAAACAGGGTCTTGAAAATAGGCTGAAAATTTGTTGGCTTTTCAGTATACTTTATTTCTTGTTGCCTCTACATTTATTCCTTTCTGGTACTCCAAGATATGAAAATCATCTTCCAAGAAATAGCGTAAAAAATACTTCAGTGAAAAATTTATGCAAATTAGGCCAAAGAATAAAGGGTTAAAAAAAAATCCTAGCATCCTCATTTACTTTCTTATCTACTCTGATATTTTGTGGACCTGCTGGTTGATTTCCGATAGGTTCATCCTGATGTTTTTTTTTTTTTTGGTCAAACTCAAATAGTTTTTATTTTATGAGCATATGGAATGGCGCTCTTGCACTGTAGATATTCATTCCACAACCTTACCATGGCACAGATATTTTCTGCGATAAGATTGTGTTCTACAGTGGATCTGATTGTTAAAAATTTTTCGTAGATCTATGCTAAATCTGGGGAAAGTGTAAATCATTATCAAAAATTAATTTTCTCCTTTGTGTGAAAAAAATATGAAATCATTATAATTCCAATGGTGTTGTGTTATCAGTGTCAATAGAAAAATCATTATTGAGATTACTTTAAATTCATTAACAAAAGGAATTTTATTATGAAGATAGTCTCGTCTTAGCCATATTGAAAATAATGTACCCATGCTTTTATTCTCTAATTAGAGTTTTAACCACCAATGCAGGCAGGTTGGAGAAAGCAATATCAAGAAAAGAAAGAGGGGATAAAAACTTAATATTAATCTCTGAGCCAAAATATTAAAAATAATCTGAAATAAATGAGGTTTTGAACCTTCTGAAATTAAACTAAAACAGAATGTTAAAATCATTTATATTGTGCAACTTTTTGAGCCTGACTTCCATTTGTACTCTCCTGACAGCATAAGTGTATAGCTAGGAGTGAGAGAACTAAGGTGTCACCCACAGGAGAATTCTGGGACCATGGATACCGGAGCATGTGGTCTTTTACTGACAATGTTTTATGCTGAATTCAGAATTTACCAGGGCTGGAAAACAACAGATACTTTCCATGGACTTCCTCATTGGGAACCTTATAGCAATGGTCATTCATTGTCAGTCAGACAGTCCACAAGTATTATTTAGCCTTCATTTGCCTGAAGAACCCCATGCTTGATATGATACTTCAGGCTGCTTGAGTACAAAAGGAATTGGAGTTACTTCCTTGAGGAGTTTACAGTCTTCTTAAGGACCTAGAAACTAATGAAAAACTCTGGGGACGGTGATGGGTTAAGGAAAAGCCAAAAAGACCCTAGAGATGAGGTGACATTTAAACCAAAGAACAGAAGGAAGTAATCAATTGGGGCAGGTGCAGAAGGGGAGAAAAAATATTTTGGGTTAATGGTCTGGTACTTAGTAAAGCATAGGAAGTAAATATGTATTATTTGTATCCCACTGTATTTCACATTGCGTTGAACAATGCTCCTAGGAACAACTGTAATATGGTAATTGTTTTTTGGAAAAACTAAAGAATTCGTGAAAATTAAAATGTGGATAAAATAATAGATGAGTGCAAGTTTGAGGTTAGAACAAAGAAAGCTGCCAAGTGCAAGGCAACCTCTGTTCATAGGGAGATCAGCCAACTCTCCAGAAATAAGCCAACAAAACCCCCAGAAACCCAGAAAAAGAAGAGGCTTTGAGTGGTTGCAGTAGTTGTCAGAAAAGCACAGCACTAAAGTCTTTCCATTTCACATCTTGTGAAAACCTTCCCCGTATGTTCTGTATGATATGATAGCCGCTTGCCACATGTGACTATCGAGTACTTGAAATGTGACTAGTCTGGATGAGTCATCATGTAAAACACACACTGCTTTGAAGACTATGGAAAAATGACTGAAAAATATCTCATTAAAAGTTTTATAATGATTATATGTTGAAATGATAGCATTTTGGATATATTGGGTTAAATTATTAAAATTAATTTCTACTGTTTCCTTTTACTTTTTTAAGTAGCTAGTAGAAAATTTTAAATTCCATATTTGGCTCACATCATATCTTTACTGGACAGTACTGCTTCAGACTCTCTTATGACCTATTTTATCCTTATTCTTCACACAAATCTAACATGTTCATACATATTTAAAAATTGCCCAGCAATTAGAATCATCAAAAAAAGAAGGTGGTATTGGGATAAGTATAGTGTTGGGGGTCTGGTAGAGACTTCCATGTTGATAGTAGTGATAATTTATTGTTCTTGAGAAGTTTATAATCGGTCAATGAGATGAAACCTAAAGATTTGAGGGCACTGTGTTATTTAGGTACTGCTACAATAAAGTTGCGTTAATAACCCCCAATCCAATGGCTTCTAAATATAATCATTTATTTTTAATTTACCCTTCTGCATGTTGGTTTGGGTTCAGCTGACCTAAGCCATGTTTGGCTCCAAGGTGCTGGTTGGGTAAAGGTTTGCTCCTTGTTTATCTTGTCCTCACTGGACTAGTGGCTACCTGGATCTTTTTCTTTACAGAGTACAAGTGAGCAGGTTGAGCTGCACTAGTCCATTTCAAACCTCTGCTTGCAGAATTCTGCTAATATCCCACTAGCCAAAGAAGATCATGTGGTGACATTGAAAGTCACAGGGTGGGAAGTACCTCCACCACCGTGAGGCCGTGGCAGGGACATGTGTGCATATCCTCTAGTGAAGACTTGAGACAAAGAATATAAGCTACCTTAAGCACCTATACAGCAATACACAAACAGGCAGCTGATACTTGGGCAGTGAAAGAAAATAGAAAATCATTAAAAAACAGACACCAAAGCAAACTAAGAAGACAATTCTAGAGCTACTTGGTATAAACATAAATAGTTCTGAATACCTCAGGAGCATCTGAAACCTTACAATAATACTTTCTGTTTTTATTGATAGTCTTTTAAATGTTTTAATAGGCCCAGCACAGGAATGGATCATGTGACCAAGACCTAATCAATCACTATATCATGTCTTCTAGTTATCTTTTTTTTTTTTTTTTAATGATATAAGCACTGTCTTTATAGTCTTAATGAGCATTTCTGGGAAGAAAACATATTGCTCTGCTTTTCAGATTAACACACTATAGCCTCAGAGGAGTTAAGAAACATGTTCAGGGTCACAAAGCCACAGGGAGTTCCAGAATGCCACTCAGGTCTGTACGGCTCTGAATCCTGTATTCTTTGTTTTCCAACATTGTTTCTATGAAAATGAAGAAGTAAGTAGTCGGAGCTAACCTATATTGTCATATTAATTGGTGTTCCTAGTGATGACCTTGTTTTTAGGAAAAGATTAAATTATATTTTCTATGGGTAAAGCATACTTTGGAAAGATTTTTAAAGGGAATCAGGCTGTGCCATGCCAAACAGGCCACTTTGGCATATGGATTATTTGTGCTGAAGACAATTGAGAAACAACAGATGCAGGAAGAGTTCTCTGCCCTCCCCTTTTCTGCCTAAAAGCAGGACATAAATTTCCCTTTATAAAAGTGTTCTTCCCCTGTACCAAGAAAAGGAGCGTGAGTCTTACCACAGAGGCAGATAGTCAGCACTGAGATGACTATGCATAAACAAACTTCACTAAAATAACCCTACCTTCCATTAGTTTCCCCAATACATTTTCTAGCCACTTTCCCACGATATATCATCCTTTGAAGCCCAAACCCCCTTTCCTTTGTTAGAATGGTATATAAGCTTCTGAGTTTAGTGGCTTTGAGTTTCACTTCTTTTCTGGGGACTCCTGTACATATAGTACATTAATAAAAATTGTGTGCCTTTTCTCTTGTTAATCTCTCTTTTCTTTTTTCTTTTTAATGTTTCCATGTTTTACTTATACTCAAACCAGAATTATAATTTTATTTCCCTGGCTTTAATGGAAGCAAACTCATGAATAATATTTTCAAAACCTGCTTCTTTGCTTAGTTCATTTTCTATTGATAGATTGAATGTTTGACAATTTCTCTTGACCAAGTGACATTCTTAAGTAATTTTTAAATGCAGCTTACTGAGACTTCTATTGCAGGATGCCACCATAACTAGTATAGCTAAAAATTTTTTCAAGGCTATTCCCAAATTTGGATACGATTCCACTAAGCAAAATTTGTGAATCAATTTTACAAGATCCAAACACAATGCTGATTTTATATTACAAAGCATCAATGTTGCATGTTTCTTAAAACCATCAGTTGGAATTTCTATATGACTTTAAATTTCAGAATATGTAACAGGCAAGTCAGTGGCTGCTTTTGACAAATCAGATGTATTCATAGAACGTAACTTTTCTCCAGTTAAAAATTCAAAATCTGAAGACTCTTTGTTTAAGTTTTTATACCTCCATTCCAAACGTGAAATTAGGACACCTATAATCTGCTTAGTTTCTATTTGATATGCACTTTCCCATAATAACTGATATTCCCATTAGGTGGTTTGTATATTTCCAATTTCTCTCTCTCCTTTTGTTGGTCCGAAAATGTATTTACTTTCCTTTTTTTTTTAACATCTTTATTGGAGTATAATTGCTTTACAATGGTGTGTTAGTTTCTGCTTTATAACAAAGTGAACCAGTTATATATATACACATATCCCCATATCTCTTCCCTTTTGCGTCTCCCTCCCTCTCACCCTCCCTATCCCACCCCTCTAGGTGGTCACAAAGCACCGAGCTGATCTCCCTGTGCTATGCGACTGCTTCCCACTAGCTATCTATTTTACATTTGGTAGTGTATATATGTCCATGCCACTCTCTCACTTTGTCCCAGCTTACCCTTCGCCCTCCCTGTATCCTCAAGTCCATTCTCTAGTAGGTCTGCGTCTTTATTCCCGTCTTGCCCCTAGGTTCTTCATGCCCATTTTTTTGTTTTGTTTTTTAGATTCCATACATATGTGTTAGCATATGGTATTTGTTTTTCTCTTTCTGACTTACTTCACTCTGTATGACAGACTCTAGGTCCATCCACCTCACTACAGATAACTCAATTTCGTTTCTTTTTATGGTTGAATCTCTCTTTTCTTAGTCTAATTCACAGGTCCCCAGTCAGTGAACATAAGAGAGTAGTGCCACAGTTTTTCCTCCCTGGCGTTTTCTTCTCAGGAAGTTAAAATAACATTCATTTTTATTTCTGCTTAAAAGAATAAGATTTGATATAATTTGTGTATTCCTTTGGGGTCCTTTTTCCCTTGGTATAGCACAGAAATGATTTTTCTAATTGTTTAATAAAAAAATTAATTTAGAAATTTCAGTTCTGTGACCTCCCATCTCCCAGGTCACCATAAAAATGAGTTGTCTATAAAGCTGTGTAGGTGTTGAGTAAAGTAGCTATGGTAGGTATTAATTAGTAAAGAGATTCTGGGAGGAGATAAGTTTTTTGTTTATTTGAGAGTTTGTTTTCCTAGAGAGAAAGGACAGGGACTGATAGGGAGGAAGAAGAAGGAATATCTTGCTTATAGAAATATGTAAGTGGGAAGTGAGTTCTGTTTGGAGATGTCAAGATCACCTGTTTTGAGCAAGGAACCCTGTTTTGGATTTTTGAGACAAGAATTAGTGAAATGGTAGAGACATAACCTTAACTCCCACTTACCTTGAGATGGCCCAAATTTGGATCACTCTTAGAGCATTTTGGGATTCCCTAAGGATCTGATGGACTTCAGGTTCTTTATCATGTGGCATTAGAATAAAGACAGGCAGTGCCTTTACTTCCTTGGCTTGTGACAGGAGTAATATGGAAACAGTTCCAGGCACTAGAACGTGGGAACTCACGAAAAAACAACAGGCCTGGTGCATCTCCTTCCATTCCCACTAAGGTGTTTATAGACATGCTGAGGTCCACTTTTGAGATCCGGGAAAAATGGCTCTGCTCTCCCTTGTTTTTCTTTCTTCCTCTGTTTTTGTCTACTTATGACCCAGTACCATGAAGGAAATGAGGCACTGTACTCTTATAGAATAAGATGAGATGAAGTTGGGCCATGAAGGAGGAAGTAGGCCCTCCCCTGCCAAAGGTCACCCATAGCATCTATTGACTTTTCCTAGAAATATGCCACCTGCTGCCCCCCACTTCTTACTGTATTCATTTTTTATCAGACTGCTATTCTTTTCTCCCTATTTCTCTTTTTAAAGATAGAGCCAGTGTTTTTCTCCGGTGATGCATATAGGGTCAAAGATGTGAAATCTTAAAACCAAAAAAGGTATATATATATTTGGTTTTAAATCCAATGTAACTGTGGAAATGCCTGCTTTTTAAAAATGAATAAGAGAATAATAGGAACGGAAACCCAGGCAACAACATAGGGTCAGAGTTTGGTTAAGCATTGTGTTTTTAAAGGAATAGTGAGCTGTTGTTGACTGAGTTTCTAGAGGCATTGGGTCCTTCAGGGACTTGCCTCTGGATACTCTGAATTTTTAGTTTAGCACATTTTTTTATACTATTGTTTAGTTATTGTAGAAATGATGGCTGAAGGGAAAGAAGGGAGGTTGGATGTGAAAACCTGACTGAATGTGACTGACACAGAAAAAGCAGCTCCTCTAAGCAGATGTTTTCATGCCAGCATCTCAAACTTGCTCTCATACAGATGCTTTTTTTTTTGAACTGCTGACCAATTTATTTTTGTAACCTGTGTCCAATAAACTTCACTTTTTTTTGATATAGATCTATGAGTTTTAACGAATGCAGAGTTGTAAAAGTATCACCATGAAATAGATACAGAACTGTTTCTTCACCCCTAAAATTCTTTTGTGCTATTTTCCTGGTAATCAACCCTTTCTCCACCCCCTACCACTGATCTCTTTTCTCTCCCTATAGTATTGCCTTTTCCAAAATGTCATACAAACATAATTGTAAAGTATGTACCATTTTGAATTTAGCTTCCTTCACTTAACATAATACATTCATGCTTCACCCACTGGTTGCATACATCAGTAGTTCATTTTTTAAAAAAAATTTATTGGAGTATAGTTGATTTACAATGTTGTGTTAGTTTCTGCTGTACAGCAAAGTGAATCAGTTATATGTATACAAATATCCACTCACTTTTAGATTCTTTTCCCATATAGATCATTGCAGAGTTCCCTGTGCTATAGAGTAAGTCCTTATTAGTTATCTATTTTATATATGGTAATGTGTATATGTCAATCCCAATCTCCCAATTTATTCCTCTCATTATTTTTGATGGGTAGTATTCCATTGAGTTCCATACTATCCAGTTAATTTATTCATTTGCCAGTTGAAGAACATTCAGGATGTTTTCAGTGTTTGCAATTATGATTAAACCTGCCATAAACATTTGCATACAGGTTTTTCTGTATCCGTTTTCATTTTTCTTCAGTAAAATATCTGGAAGTGGGATTGCTAGGTTATTAGATTTCTCTTGCTGTAACTAATTACTACAAATTTAGTCTCTTAAAACAACATAATGACATAGATTTATTCTCTTACAGTTCTGGAGGTCAGAAGTCTAGACTGGGTTGGCAGGGCTGTGTTTCTTCCAGAGGCTCTAGGGAAGAATCCACTTCCTTGCCTATTCCAGCTTCTAGAACCCAACCATCTTCCTTAGCCAGTGGTCCTGCATCATTCTGACCTCTGCTTCTGTGGTCACATCTCCTTCTGTGACTCTGTACTTGCCTCCCTTATAATTACAGTGGGCCCACGTGGGTAATCTCCCCATCTCAAGATCCTTAACTTAATCACAGCTTCAAGTTTCCTTCCAAGTCCTTTTTTTACCAGATAAGGTAATATACTCACAGGTTCTGGGAATTTGCATGTGGATGTCTTTGGAGTGGGGCAGGGGTGGGGCATTATCCTGCTTACCAAAACTGGGACATATAACAAGTATATATTTAACTTTATAAGAAATAGCCAAAATGATGCTTTCAAAAGTATTATCGTGCTATAAAGTTTTGCTAATATTTCCAGTTGGGTTAATAATATAGTGAGCTTGTTAATCAGGGTATGTTTCTGCGTCTGTTTGAATTTTTCTGCTGTATGTCAGAGAAAACCTAACACAAATTGGCTTACAGAAAAAGGAAAGTTATTGGCTTACATAAATAAAAGGTCTAAGGCTGAAGTTTTGCTCTTGGCATTTCTGAATTCAGGACTCAAACATTGTCGTCATTATTTAGTTTTTCTCTCTCTATTGGATTTGCATCATTTACAGGCTCCATGCAGTGGCAAGGAGATGACAGTAGCTCCAGATCTTATATTCTCTTTGGCTCAAGTCCCAGGGAACAAATGCCCAATTATGTCTCAGTATTTTCAGCAAAAGTCTAGCTGCTTCTTATTGTTGCCAGTGGATCACATGACAATCCTGTGAACCAATCACTGTGGCCAGAGGATAGGATATGCAGACTGGTCTTGGTTACATGATCTACTCTGGAGCAGGGCAAGGAGCTTAATCTAAGGACTGTGGACTGAAAATGAGAGAGGGATGGAGCCCAAACATAAAACAGAGGCTCTTTCTTGAAGAAGATATGGATGTTGGAGACACATTCTACAGATGTCCATTTTAATTTCTTGAACTTTAAATAGAGCTCTAGAATTAATTCTCCTCTAAGGAGGTTACTCTTTTGAGTATAACACACTTTTTCCAAATAAGGAAAGTAAGGAACCATGTTCCTTACTATAAGGGATTGCTTATAGACTCAACAGGGAGACAGGGAACTAGGGCTGTGCTAAAACCAACCTGTGCTGGCTCACACGCACACCTCTTGTATGGATCTCTTCCCAATGCTACATCTGGTCATTTCATGTTGATAGCTTGAAATAGGCCATGGTGAAGTATTTACACCACAGAAATTGGCAAATGATACATATCAGGGCTTTATCCTCTAGAGTGCAGGTTGCTAAATATTTACCAGTACATCACTGCTGGCAGCCAATAGATAACTGTATACAATAAATATGATAGCACTGTGTGACAATTTTAAATTAATTCAGGCTTTAATTGCAACAGGAGTTGAGAGAAGGGAAGTATCACTGTGTGTGTGTGTATGTATGTGTATGTATGTATGTGTCCCCCTGTCCCCCCCCCCAAAAAAAAAGACTTCATGGAGAAGAGGAGAGCTTGAGTTGGACATTGCATTGGAGAGAATACACTTAAGTTTGAGTCTGTGGCTTGTGCTTTCATGGTTTGTACTTTGGTCTCCTTTCCAAGAAAACTTTTCATTTTTCACAAAATATTCTGTTTTCTTCTAAAAACATCATAGTTTCTTAAATTAACTTTTGGGTATGGTGTGAGCTAGAGGCCGAGGTTGGGTTTTTTTTCTCCAATGCCTTGAGAATATCAAGAACTCTCTTCTGACTATCATCAAGACATTATCACTGAATACTGCATATTCCCCATTCCTTCTTTTCTCTGGTTCTCAATTCCCAGCACTAGTTCTTTTAAATTCGTGAGGCTTCAGCCTACATAAGAACAGAGGTATAATGTTCAAAACCACCTGCGAGTCTGGTCTGACGGGGAGTCTTGCTCTGTAGTCTGTTCTACCACAAGCTGCTCTGATGCTAGATCATTGATCTGGGCACCATTTTCCCCATGAGGAACATGTAGGCGCTCCTGAAATGTTAGCTGAACAAGAAGCATTCATTTTAACTTCAGCAGGTTCTATGCAGATGTTCAATGTTTTTAATATATCTTGCTCTCACTCCTGCTGCACCAAAACCCTACCTCAGTTCCTCAGGTTGTCATCCGCGGGTTTATTCCACCCCTTCTCTTCATGGGGTCAGCTGAAGATGAAAGATGATTTTCTTCCCATGAAGAACTTCAGTGTCTTGAGCCTCATAATTTCTTGTGTAATTTCCTCTCAGTTCTCTCTTAGGGCACAGACTCCAAGAGCTGATTGATGTGGATGAGTTTCCTGCAGTTGAGATGCTCACTAACAATTTGCTGCCCAGCTCTACCATATTCTTTTCACTTGAGTTTTCAGGGAAAAAGATCTTTTTCTTGAGCTTACTTGCATTCTAATGGTTTCTTTCTGGTGAAGCCTATTTGAAAAAATAATTTCATGGTTAGAATAAAAATGCACATTTTAATTTAAAACACAGGTCTATTTTTCCTGCTTATGAGCCCACTTTTACATGCTAGAGTTCTAGATAGGTCTGGGGGGACATTTTGAAGACAAGTTGTAGGCATTTGGCATCTTAAGGGATAAAATAAGAGTAGTCTTTGAGAAGATTTAGCCTTCATTTTATGTACTTTCAGGCCACATACTGCAGTTTATATGAAAGTTCAGTGAAAACATTAAGTGCTGGCACTAAGGGTTTTTAAGGATGTTTTTCAAGGAAGGTTAAAAACACCATTGCTTAGAGTGATTTAATAGTAGAATAACCATTTGTGTGAAGTGGATTAAAAGCTTTTGGTCTGGAGTTGAGCAAAGATGTTCAGAGGAGAGAAATCATGGAATAGGGGAATAGGCCTAATTTTTCAAGCCATATAAATCTAAGTCTGAATTCTGACTTTTGACGTTGCTTGTGACGTAACTTTGTGCATTTGACTTACACTCTTTGGGTCTCAGACTTTGTCAGATGGACATACTGAAGCTACCTCAAGGTGTCATTATTATGAATGAAATGAATGAGTGAAATAAAGTTATGTGAAGTTGTTAGCCTGTTGCCTGGTACTCAACAAATGTTGCTCAGTATCCTTTTTCCTTAAGAGGAAGACAGAATAGGTATGGGAGAAGTTTGGAAAAATTCCCTAACAGGGCTTGTTATGCCCTAATAGGACTAAGTAACACTTTTTTTTCTTTTGGGGGAACTGATGGGACTAATGTTATGATGCCTCTTCCATCTGCCCAGTCATGGAGGGAATAACACATGCTGTGATGCTCAGGGATGCTTAGACTATGGAAAAGTCTCATAGAGGGTGAAAGTAGGCCAGGCTAAATGTAGATATATTGGCATATTGGCATTAAATTTTAGAGGATAAATACTATGTGAAATTCTCTCTTTGTGTTTAAACTTTCCATGTCATTACAATCAAACAACTCAAAGAAAGACCTGACAGAGAAAGAAGAAACCCAAAGTTTCGGAAGACCTGAAAAAAGGCCCCCCGCTTTACAAAGAAATCCTATCTATAGCAGACCCAATGGATCTGCTTGAACAAATTTGGTTACAAGGAGTAGACCACCCTTAAGGCATCCTATTTCATTTCTGAACAGTCGTAACTATTAGAAATGCCTTTATATTTAGTCAAACCCAATACCTTTGTGCTGCAATGTTTGTAGCACGTTTGCACAATGTGCTGCAAATGTGCAGCAAATGTGCACAGTGTTTGCACACAACCCCTTTGTGCTGCATTTCAGTACTAGAGTCAATTTCAACTGTCTTCTATTTCTTTTTCTCCCCAAGTTTTACTGAGATATGATTGACATACAACATTGCATTAGTTAAGGGGTACAACATAGTGAATACTATATATATAATATATATATAAATGATTAAAACAGTTTAGTTAGCATTCGTCACCTCACAGACTTATAATTTTTTCCTTGTGATGAGAACTTTTAAGATCTACTCTCAGCAACTTAAAAATACAGAATACAGTATTATTAACTAAATTCACCACGCTGTACATTACATCCCCAGAACTTATTTATCTTATACCTGGAAGTTTGTACCTTTTGCTCACCTTCACCCATTTTGCCCACCCCTCCACCCCCCACCTCTTGCAACTACCAATCCTCTGTGTAATTGGGTTCATTTTTTTTTAGATTCCACGTATTAAGTGAGATCATACAGGATTTGTCTTTCTCTGACTTATCTCACTTAGCATAATGCCCTCAAAGGGCATCCATGTCACAAATGGCAGGATTTCATTCTTTTCTATGGCTGAATAATATTCCACTATATATATATGTATATGTGTATAATATATATTTTAATATAATATAATATATATATAACATTTTCTTTGTTTATCCCTTGATGGACACTTTAAGTTGTTTGCATATATGGCTATGGTAAATAATGCTGTGATGAACATGGGGGTGCAGATATCTTTTTGAGACTGTGATTTCATTTTCCTTCTGATAAATACCCAGAAATAGAATTTCTGGATCATATGGTAGTTCTATTTTTAATTTTTTGAAGAACCTCCATACGATTTTCCATAGTGGCTGCACCAATTTACATTCCCGCTAGCAGTGCACAAGTGTTCTCTTTTTTCCACATCCTCATCATCACTTGTTATTTCTTGTCTTTTGATAATAGCCATTCTAACAGGTATAAGGTGATAGCTCATTGTAATTTGATTTGCATTTTCCTGATGATTAGTGATGTTGAGCACCTTTTCATGTAATACCTTGATCACATTTCATGGCCATATGTATGTTTTCCTTCAAAAGGTATCTATTCAGTTTCTTTGCCCATTTTTCAGGCAGATTGTTTGTTTCATTTTTTGCTGTTGAGTTGTATGTCTTCTTTATTTATTTTACATATTAACCAGAGATATGACTTGCAAATATTTTCTTCCATTCCATAGGTTGCCTTTTCATTTTGTTGATAGTTTCCTTTGCTGTGCAGAAGCTTCTCAGTTTGATGTAGTCCCATTTGTTTATTTTTGCTTTTGTCACCTCAACTGTCTTGTATTTCTTCAGAGGAGTACCCAGTGAATGTTTGTAGGCTTAATTCCCCTTTGCATGCACCAGAAAGAACTCTTTCATGACTATGGGCTGTTGTCCTGAGCAACAGTGTTGTACAGAGTGTTTTGCAATTAATGTGAGTATGAGGCTGGGGCAGAGGGATAACGAGGCAGCCCTGGGAAGCTCATTCAGTACAAAGTCATCACCACAATTGGAATAGCTACACAAAGCCCCAGCAGCCCACTTGGTAGCTTGAACACCTAATTCTTTCAAAGCACCTAAGATTCAGTGATATTTTCTCAGAAGATCTCAGTAGAGGTAACTTTTTTTTCAGTTAATTATCTATAGGAGAATATGATAATTGCATTTCCGAAGGTCTCCTGTATTTCTGCATTTAGATCCTTGATATTGATTGCTCTTTGAAACTTCAAATACTGATAAAGGAAATGTGCTCGAAAGAAATGCCATTTGAATTTGGGCCTGTTAAAAGCCTGGCTGTGAGAGGACTAACTCTTCAAATAATACTGATTTATTAATGTACTGTATCTGTTACCTGCCCTTTGTCAGAAGTCCCAAAAGGAAGCAGGAATCTTAAGGAAATGTTTGTAGCTTACTTAATAAAAACAAAAATAATAAAAGTCATCTTTCTGAGGACAAGGCTTTCTGAGAAGCAAATTTATTAAATGTCACTCTTGAATGGGTGCTGAATTTTGACCCTCGCTAGTTGGGGGAGGCACTTCCAATGTTTTTTTTCCATAAAATAATTAGCTTCAAATGTAATTAAGTTTTATAGTTGGAAGGAACCTTAAAGATAATTTTGTTCAATCTCCTTCATTTTCCAGGTAAGAAAACTAAATTTTTTTCTTTTTTTTTTTTTCTTTTTTCTGTATGCGGTCCTCTCACTGCTTTGGCCTCTCCCGCTGTGGAGCACAGGCTCCAGATGCACAGGCTCAGTAGCCATGGATCACGGGCCCAGCTGCTCCGTGGCATGTGGGATCTTCCCGGACCGGGGCATGAACCCATGTCCCCTGCATCGGCAGGTGGACTCTCAACCACTGTGCCATCAGGGAAGCCCCTAAAATAATTTTTTAATGGGTAATTGTTGCATGCCTATTGTATTCCAGGCACTGTGGTAGGAACTGGGGATGTTGTGGACAAGGCAAGGTTGACTAGTTAGACTAATAAGAAAAGTCATGGATTAGTTAGTGCAGACCAGAGCTAGACTGGCCCTCAACCTGCAGTTGCCTTGCCCATCGGTCTTGCCTCCAACCCTCACCAACTCCTCCAACATATTGAGTTGCTTATTCCCATTTGCTTTTCCACCCTCTCACTTCTGCTTTCATATTGTCTGAGAAGAACGGTGGTTCTCAACACTTGGTCTTCTCTCCTCTCCCTCTAATGCACATGCGAGTGCACACGTGATTTTTCCATACCATCTCAGGGCATGTACAGTGCTCTTGAAGTCCACAGGCATCAGGACAGGAAACTCTGTATCTTGGTGATATATGCTAGAACAGTAGCCACACAAAGACAACTTTATGGGCCATCTGCTTTGTACTGGGGAATTTTGTGGGGTCTGCAATATTTTTACTATTGGTGAGAATTTTATCAATCACTAAATAAATCAGTCAAATCAAGAAGTAATTGACAAACCATTTTCCAAGCACTGTGCAAAGATACAGAATTTTAAAATATGGTTCTTATTTTACTTATGAGGAAATTACGTTTTAGAGATGTTAAGAGATGTTAAGTAACAAGTGCTCACAGTCTCTAGGTAGGGAGACCAGGATTTGAACCCAGGGTTTCAAACTCTACTTCTAGGGCTTTTCCCTTCCCACAGTAGGTACTTTGAAGTGTCAGAAATACCTCCAGAGTGGAGACACTTTTTTTTAAAACTATGTAACAGGTCACAGGTGTTTTAGGAGTCTGGAAGTGAGGGAGATATCAGTAAGGGCCAGAGAACACAGAGGGAACTTCCCACATAGACAGTCCATGAAAGGATGAGTAAGATGTAGATAAGTGGAATAGGATCAAAATGGTTAATATTAATTTCACTCAGATGTTTTTAGAAGGATGGGAATTAGTTTGAAGCAGAAAGAGCAAATTGCTAATATAATAATTTCTGTGACTTCAAACCCAGTTTTAAATACAGGTGTGTTTATTTAGGTAATCAGTGATTTTCTTTTCTGCTTAAATCTGATATTTTAAGATGGAGAAAAAAAGGTATCTGGTCAATTCACCACACATTTAATTATTTGTTACTTAGAAATAATAGAGAATAATTGACAATAAATAGCCCTTACTCTCAGGAAACTTAGATTCTGATTGGAGAATAGTGATTTCAACTATACCTGAAGAATTTAAAATATAAAAATTCTTGACAATTTTTGATCCTTTTAATACTTTTTTTTTCAGACTTTGGTTAGGAAGTAAAATAAGCAAAATTAAACCACTATTTTTACAATGGCTCCCAAATAAATTTTCACTTAAAACAGGCAAATATCACTCAGAAATTTTAAGAGGCTAACAACATGCTATACAGCTTTTAAGGTGCTATACTATCTGTGGTTGTTATTTTATTTGAAGCAATTAAATTGGTCTATAACTTATGATGATCCCACTGAGAGAACTTTTAAGCTCTTAACTTGCCTTGATCCAAAGCGCTGTTGCCTGAATGTTCAGGGTATAAAAAATAATTAGAGCCTATGTTGGAGTACCATGCTAAGTGCTTTATAAGAAGTATCTTGTTTGATCTATATAATGGTGGTATGCTGCACTGCTTTTGCTTCCGTACTACAGATGGGAAAATCAAGAAAGGAAGCTGTTAGGATAGTCGTGTTAGGGGCAAAAAGGCTTGAGGAATTTTACGCTCCAGATATTCAAGTACAGAGAGTTTGTAGTAATGACAAATAATTTCATCTTACCATTTTATCTAATAATCTTTTATTTGTTCATAATTAAAAGAAAGAAGAATTGAAATTGCCGCAGTGCCTTTGGTTCACCCTTACATTTGAACCTACAAATCTAGAACTTCTAAGCTAGAAATTCTAGTATGTCCGTGTTTTTGCAGATTGTAGACTCTATGATAAGAAGCCATTCCACTATATAATAATTAAAAAATAATAATTAAAATACATGGTAATATTTTGTATCTTAATTACTTGCAATATTATATGCACTGTGTGGAAATGCATTATATACATTATATGGAAACTATGCATTACATTCTGTCATCACACTTTGTTAGTTAGTTGTGAACCTGTTTCCCTTGTTTGAATGCAGCTTGCTTTCTTGGCAGCTCAGAGAGATTAAATAAGTTGCTCAACTTGACACACTGGTAAGTGAAGAGCCAGGATTCAAATCCAGGCCTGAATGACTCCAGAAGCATACGCCCTTCACTGTGCTTTGCTTTTACCGTGACTCAAAATTTACTTTTTATCACACTAGTTTTATCCAAGCTTTTTTTTTTTTTTTTTTTGCGGTACTCGGGCCTCTCACTGCTGTGGCCTCTCCCGTTGCGGAGCACAGGCTCCAGATGCACAGGCTCAGTGGCCGTGGCTCACAGGCTTAGCCTTTCCGCGGCACGTGGGATCTTCCCCGACCGGAGCACGAACCCGTGTCCCCTGCATCGGCAGGCGGACTCTCAACCACTGCGCCACCAGGGAAGCCCTATCCAAGTTTGAATTGTAAATATTACAAATACATTGGAATCATTGTATATGTAAGACTATAAAGAGCATACCTTGGGAAGTTATGCGCCAGAATAAACTGTATGTACATGACTTATCATCATTAGCTAGAGAACCATCACCCTGTGCTGTGGTCATATGAAATTATTTATGGAAACTCAGCCAAACAAAACACAGTGGAAGCTATCCATTGTGTATGCAATAACATGTTAAATGAGATAATCTGTTTTGTTTTGGTCAAATACTCAAGAAAATTGAAGGCTCTAATTCTCACTTTCCAAAGTGAGGTTTGAATCTACTTAACCTGAACCACTAAAGAAGAAGGTCAAAAAACTGGTTGGAGGCTTCATCTTCCTGCCAAGATGGAATAACAGGTGTTAGTTTTACTCTCCCTCCTGGGAGGCTGGGAATAGTGCTTGTTCCCACCAACCACCTTGGAAAACTTCATGATATACGAAGACTTTAAATAGAGCCTTCAGAAGGGTTTAGTCTCAGTATTGGGGAATGATTAGCCTGAGACTGACTACTACTCTGGTCCCACCTAACAAATCTTAAAAAAAATTTTTTTTTCTATTGAAGTATAGTTGATTTACGATGTTGTGTTTCAGGTGTACAGCAAAGTGATTCAGTTGTACATACATATATATCTGTTTTTTTAGATTCTTTTCCCTTAGACGTTATTACAAAATATTGAGTATACCTCCTTGTGCTATACAGTAGGTCCTTGTTGGTTATCTATTTTATATATAGGAGTGTGTGTATGTTAATCCCAAACTCCTAATTTATCCCTTCCTCCCTTTCCCCTTTGGTAGCCGTAAGTTCCCACCTAACAAATCTTAAAAGTAAGACCTGAAAGCGTCAAACTGTTTCTAAGTGATTTAACCACAGTGAGATGCCACTGTACAACTATTTGAGTTGCTAGAAGAAATATCTGACCATACCAGGTATTAGCAAGGATGTGTAGGAACTGGAATGCTCATATACCATAGGCGGGAATGTAAGATGCTATACCTACTTCGAAAAACGGGCAGTTTCTTATAAAGTTAAACATGCCCCAGCCATTCCACCCCTAGGCACTTGCCCAGGAGAAATGGAAAGTTGTTTTTACAAAAATTTGTACATGAATATTCACAGCAGCTTTATTTACAAACAGCCTCAAACTGGGAACAATCAAACTGTCCATCAGTAGGTGAATAAACAAATCATGGTATAGCCATACAATGGAATACTGTTCAGTGATAAAAAGGAGTGAACTATTGCACATGAATGAATCTCAAAATACCATGCTGGGGCTTCCCTGGTGGCGCAGCGATTGAGAGTACGCCTGCCGATGCAGGGGACATGGGTTCGTGCCCCGGTCCGGGAGGATCCCACATGCCGCGGAGCGGCTGGGCCCGTGAGCCATGGCCGCTGAGCTTGTGCGTCCAGAGCCTGTGCTCCGCAACGAGAGAGGCCACAACAGTGAGAGGCCTGCATGCTGCAAAAAAAAAAAAAAAAAAAAAAAAAAAAAATACTATGCTGAATGAAAGCAGTCAAAAAAGAGTACACGCTTTGCACAATAATGTGAATGTACACTCAGAAAGGGTTAAAATGGTAAATTTTATGTCATGCATATTTTGCCACAAAAAAAAGGGTACATACTCTGTGGTTCTTTTATACAAAAGTCTAGAAAATCAACTAATCTATAGTGACAGAAAGCAGATCAGTGGTTTCTGAAGGGGTCAGATGGGAGAAGGAATGATTACAAAGGGGGATGAGCAAACTTTGGGAGTGATGGACACCAATCCCATTTTTCCAACAGCATTTGCTCACATATTTGCTTAATTGCAGTGGTTTGGAACCAAACCTGCATTATCTCCGAGGTATGCCTATATTAACTGCTTTAAAATGTGTTCAGGATTTGTTTCAATCAGGCATGGTAAGGCATGCAGACATGGAAAACGTTGTCATGAAGGAAGAAATGTTTGTACTCACAGATCCCTGGAAGCAGAAGGCATGTTATGCCTCACAGGGTGACATGGGAAAGCAACTGAGTCAGTCAGAAGGCAGAGAGAGTGAGGGGAAAACGTGGGCAAGAGCCTTTTTGGTGACTTCTGTGGGAAAAGCAAGGCAAGGCAGAGAAGACGGGTTTAGGAATAGCTAGTTTGAATAACCTCAACAGTACCTGGGGTGTAAGGGCTTCTCCTACTTGTGTGACACCTGGCACTGGGGTGATTAGGACAGGTGGAGAGTGGCTTGGCATATGAGAGCGCTGTGAGGGTCCAATAAAGGAGATGGTGGTGGAGGTAGGGGTTCTGGATTGGCTGGTTTGCTTTTGAAGAGCATGCTCTTGGGCACATATTTGCTGCTCTAGGAATTAGCCAGCCTTGGGAGGGATAGTCCCTTCCTGTATCAGCAAGACCTCAAGATGTCAAAGCAGCAGGAAATACAGAAAATGAAAACCATGACTGATACAGTAACTAAGAGTGAGAAGATGAATCATGTATATTGCCCGGGGTTTAGACTAAGCCCAGGGATAGAATGGACCATGGAGCAGGTTTAATGGACAGTAGTGCTTTTGGGATAATTAAAACATAGATTTTTATAAGATAGGGTCTCTGAAATTTTCCTGTGCATA
Source organism: Mesoplodon mirus (assembly GCF_964341445.2). Classification (NCBI taxonomy): domain Eukaryota; kingdom Metazoa; phylum Chordata; class Mammalia; order Artiodactyla; family Ziphiidae; genus Mesoplodon; species Mesoplodon mirus. The sequence goes on along the minus strand of NC_138976.1, from coordinate 88,151,025 downwards.
CAGATCACCAGGGATTTTGTTAAACTGCAGATTCTCATTTAGAAAGCCTGGAGTGAGACCTGAGAATCTGCATTTCTAATAAGCTACAGTGCTGCTGGTGTAAGGTAACCCATTATACAGCAAGGTAGTAAGTGGTTGAATGAACAACGGGTAGGGATCTGGGTTGAAGTTTTGGTTCTGCTACTTGGTAGTTGGATGATTCTGGATAAGTTACTTAAGATATGGAAGCCTTATACCCCTTACACATAAGATGGGAGTAATAATAATATCTACCTCAGAAGATTGTTGTGTTGGTTAAATGAAGTATTACTTAATGGTGTGTAATGAAAGGCAGTCAAAAGTAAGAAGAGTGGGGGTGGATTTCTAAGATAATTTAGTGTTTCCTAAGTTGCGAGAGTGGGACAATTTAGAGATCTTATTCTTGCAAGGATCTCCTTTGCCATCTGTCTGATGAGAAGATTTTTAGCTTCTGTGTTTGCAGGGATGGGAAGAATTCACTTGGAGGCCATTTTGTTTCTAGACTGCTCTGTTCATTTCAAAGGATTTTTACTATTTGGAGATGAAATTAGCTGCTACCAAGTAGTTACAGGTCTGTCCCCTGAGGCAACACAAAAGAAGAAATCTTCACCCTCCCGACCCCCTCTCATTTTTCTGATACCTCCAGAGTTTCACACTTAACCAAGCCCACTCAGTTATTCACAATTACCGTGTTTCCTGTGGTTGATACTTGCAACCTTGTGTGATAGGAGGTAAGTGTCTGTTATAGTTCATCCCCCCCCCAAACTCATTACAGTGAGACACTCAGACAGAAGTATAAACACATTTTTAACCAAGCATGCACAAAAACAATCACACAATCTACAGCAAACTCAATACATTCTTGACTCTCAGTCCTTGTAAGGGCTCCAACAGCACTTTGTATGAAAGAGTCACTTGGTAAGGACAGTATCCCAGTGGTAGGAATCATTTTATCTTCTAGATAAAGACTAATTCCTCTGAGAAGCAGCCAGGACACAGAGGTTGAGAAGTCTGTGCCCAGGATGCTGTTCTGAAGAGCGTAGGCTCTTGAGCTCTTATATCTTGTTTCCTTCCTCCTACAAAGGGAGCAGGATTTTAAAATATTCATGAATTTGAATAAAGCTTTGGTTGGTTGTTTATAAGGAACAGAACTTCCTCACTCAGTTTAGGTGAGGGAAGATTTATGATCAGGGAACAGGGATGTTTCTTAGAATTCAAGGGCAGAAATCACAGCTAAGGCTGATGAGAGACTGGAGCTGGAAGTGTAACCTTCAGTGACCAAGGCCTTCCCATCTCCCTTGGTCTGGTATCATATGACCTCTTGACTACCCTTCCCTGAAGTTTGCTTCACATTTTCCTTTTTCTATAGAACATATCTTCCATTTTACTGTCGTAAGACCCATCCTGGCCATCTTCAAACTCTACCTTCAGCCCCTGGGTCTATGTTACTTCCAGACCAAGATACTCAGCCTACCAACTATGGTCTCTATCCCAGTTCCAAGTTGTGAGTACAGAAGTGGATTGACCCAGCCTGAATCAGCTGTCTCCCCTTGCTCCAACCAGCAGTGGGTAGGGTAAAGGGACTCGAATAACCCTAGGGCCAGTTCCCAGTTGGTAAGAGCACAGTACATGGGCAGGAAATTTTTTTTTTTTGTATAGACTTTATTTTTTTAACATCTTTATTGGAGTATAATTGCTTTACAATGGTGTGTTAGTTTCTGCTTTATAACAAAGTGAATCAGCTATACGTATACATACATCCCCATAACCCCTCCCTCTTGCTTCTCCCTCCCACCCTCCCTATCCCACCCCTCTAGGTGGTCACAGAACATCGAGCTGATCTCCCTGTGCTATGTGGCTGCTTCCCACTAGCTATCTATTTTACATTTAGTAGTGTATATATGTCCATGCCACTCTCTCACTTCGTCTCAGCTTCCCCTTCCCTGTGTCCTCAAGTCCATTCTCTGTGTCTCTCTCTATGTCTCTGTCTTTATTCCTGTCCTGATGGGCAGGAAATTTGAATGCCGTGTCTGCTCTGGTTGTGCCACTAATCTATCAACCATCAGCACTGTTTTGTTAACCAAGAAACTCAGTGAGCATACATTTTGTGTGTTCCTCACAAACAGCTGGTAAGTATGAATCAGGACTTTGGCAGAGGGAGCCCTTTTGTTTGTCATTGATTGACTGCAGTTGATTACTCTTAATCAGTAATCTTTGAAGGGGGCTGTAGAGTCAGCTGTAAATTATACCGTCTGTATCCTTACCCACGTATTTCTACTTTGTCTATAAAGCTCTAATGAATGCCACTGATACTCTCTCTCTTTTTTAAAACATTTATATATTTATTTACTTATTTTTGGCTGCATTGGGTCTTTGTTGCTGCACGCGGGCTTTCTCTAGTTGCGGGGAGCGGGGGCTGCTCTTCGTTGTGGTGCGTGGGCTTCTCATTGCGGTGGCTTCTGTTGTCGCGGAGCATGGGTTCTAGACATGGGACTTAAGTAGTTGTGGCACGTGGGCTGAGTAGTTGTGGCTCGCGGGCTCTAGAGCGCAGGCTCAGTAGTTGTGGTGCACGGGCTTAGTTGCTCCGCAGCATGTGGGATCTTCCCGGACCAGGGCTCGAACCCATGTCCCCTGCATTGGCAGGCGGATTTTTTAACCAGTGTGCCACCAGGGAAGTTCTAGTGATACATTCTTAGTGTTAAAGTCATGTGGGAAAGAAAATTAGATCAAGAGATGTGAGCATCAGAAAGAGTCCTTGGAACAACAGAATGAACCCTGTGTTTAAAATCAAGTCTTTCTCTCTGACACTTATTGGATAGTTGACCTTCTTATACTCTCTTCCAGTCTAATCTTTAAATCTGTAAACCAGGAATTATAGTTCTTATTTCAAAGTCATAGATATTAAATGAGATAATTATGAAGTTATTTGTGTCTTCTAAGGTGAACTATTGAAGTAGAAAACGGAAGAAATTGAGTATGGTCTTACTGGGGTTTCTTCCATCACATTCACTCCTCTTTTGTGGACCATGGCGCTGAGATATGCGAAAAGATGTTGAAGAAATTATATTCCCTCCCACCACCATATCTCTCCAGGGACATAGACTCTTCCAGGGATGGGGAAGGCCACATTCTATTTAATTTTTTGATTTTTCACATTTTTAGCTTATAAATTGTGTGTTTTTAAGAGGAGAGCAAAATGGTGTGTTTTGGGTAAAGTGGGACATCAAGAGAGTCTGAGAAAGGGGCTATAGTTGGGGTGACGGTGATTGATTTTATGAGCTCAGAATCTCCCAGGGCCTTACCGCAACTGCTAAAAAACATATCCCAAAGTGAGGTCCTAATATTTCCCACATTTTGTTCTTGAAAGACTGATAAAATTACCTCAAGCTGAGGTGTTTTCATTGTTTTCCCTGAATTGAAGCCCTCACACCTTCAATCTTGTACATGTCATAGACAACAAAGACCATTAGTTTAAACGTTACAAAAACTACATGCCATTTAAAGCAAGCACTTGGACTTGAAATGAGCTCCATTGCATTTAATGCATCTTTTCTAGAGACATTTTATTGACCAGACGGCCAGGTTTGTAAAATAATGTCAAGAAGATCTGCCTTATATGTCCTCTCTTAATAGCCCTAGTACTCCATTAAATTTGCTCTTTTTTTTTTTAACATCTTTATTAGAGTATAATTGCTTTACAATGGTGTGTTAGTTTCTGCTGTATAACAAAGTGAATCAGCTATACATATACGTATATCCCCATATCTCCTCCCTCTTGCGTCTCTCTCCCACCCTCTCTATCCCACACCTCTAGGTGGTCACAGGAGCTACTGCTTACATGGAGAGAACAGGAATTCATATATTGTACATATAGAACTGTTGCTTTCAAGCCTGTCTTCCAGAATACTTAAAGGCATAGCAAGTGTCAATATAGCTCTTTGATAAAGCCATTTTCTTTAGTCAGTCCTCTCCTTTCTAGAACTCCAGTATTTGAACAGGGTATTATTGGGCCATCTTGAAAATCTGCCTGAATCATTTGGAAAGGAAACATGTTTCAGTACTGACTTCAATAAAAACATAAAGTTCCTACATGAAAGGCTTTTGCTTTTAGCTTGCACAGCCATAGGGAGACTGAAACGGTGGCTGATTACTCTCAGAACTGGTAGAGCATTCAAAGGATATCTGTCAAAAAAAAAACAGGCAATGTGTTTGGGTGTGTGATGTCACCTGGGGTAGCCTTGTTCGGCATCCTGGATATTGAGTCCTTTACCTCTGCCCTCTGCTGCAGGCTCCAGAGCCTGGCACACAAGGTGTTTGACCCAAGGTCTTAAGCCTTTTTAACAAGCAGCAACTGAATGAGAAGAGATACTGCTGGAGGTGTGATGTTTTAAGATTCTTTGGTGGCAGGTTTCAAAAAAACCCTACTGAAATGACTTTGTATTAGTTCAGATAAAGCTTAATGTTATGTCACTTAGAGCCTATAAATTCTTAACATAAGAGAAATCTATTTCTTGAGTTTGTAAAGTCTGCTTGGTGAGGGTGGCATGGCTGCTCCAAACATTCCTTCAGGACCTTAGGCTGAGGAGGTGCTGACATCTTCAACACGTGACTTTCACCATTGTCCCTGGTGTTGACCTTTAAGTGGCCTATGAGGAGAGAGAACTAGTGGAGAATCATAGGGGAGGTTTTTTTAGCCAAGTCTGAAAGTAGAGAATATCACTTCCTCTCACATTTTATTGGTCAAGGCCCAGTCACATGACCACAGCTAACTGCAGTGAAGCCTGGGAATGTAGTTTGGCTGTGTGCCCAGAAGGAAAGGGAATGGCTTGGTAAACATCTGGCCAGTCTGCCACCTAGCTTAAACCAAATGGCGTTTATGACAAGAGCATAGGGGTTCTCACAGAATCCTAGGCCTTCAGGAAGGGAGTGGGCCTAGAAATAGGACAGTACTCTCTGTCTCTTTTTCTCTTGATATCTTTCTTTTTGTTTTTGTGCCACTGCTTCATTCCACTCTCTTTGTGTCTCTCTGTGCACTTTTTAAAAGGCTGCTCCTTTATCCACAAGGCAGAATATGGCTGTCCCACAGCCCAGTTTTCACATTATGGTCTTGACTGCATGCAGAGCTTAACTACCTTCTGAATTCCAATTCCAAATTTCTAGGCAAGAGAATTTGATTGGCCCAGGCTGCCTCAGTTCCACCAACTGAGACCAACAGTCAGGGACCGAAAGTGCAGACCTGGCTTCTAGATCCCCAGCCCACTACCACTGTGACCCTGTGGAAGAAGAAGATGGTGCTCAGAAATGGATGGTTTTGAGCTGGACCACTCAGACTATCCAGATGTTAAAATGGCAGGTTTCAGAAGTGACTCAGGAGTTTGTAGCTACAGACTGCACTGCAAGAAGGCAAGAGGTGACATTCTCTTGACTGACCTCTGATATCTCTTCTCTATCACCCATATCTTTGCATTTGTCATTTTGTGACATTATGTACATCCCAACTAAGCTAGTCATACCACCACTTCTCTGTCTTGGGAAGGAAAGAGTCACTCCATGTATATAAACATGCAGCAGGTCTAGTTTTTATTTAGAGGGTTTTTCATTTTCTATAGGACCAGCTCCTTCAAGCCTATAAAACCAGTGACCTAAATATCAAATTAACGAAGCATGCAAGAGAATGGAGAAGCTAGAAAGGATTTCCCTTATCCTGGAGTCTGTGGTATTCTGTCACTGTTATGGAATGTTCTGTTCTAAGATTCATCATGTTTTTAAGGTGAAGGAAAAATACATCTAGATATAAGTCTGACTCATTTTGGTTTTCACTGTGGTCTTACAAAGTGCTTCTTGTAGGTTGGAGAATCAAGGCTCAGTTTGGTGATTCACTTAATGCCTTTGAGCCTCCCTCATTTGTAAAATGGAGATAATAATACATTACTCAGGGATGCTGGGAAGATTAAATAAAATAATCAATGTTAAAAAGCTTTGTAGAGGCTTCAACATAGAATGGAATTAGCATATGAATTAGCATATGACCCGGCAATTCCACTCCTAGATATGTACCCAAATTAGTAGAAGACAAGTGTTCAAACAAAAACTTGTATGTGAATGTTTGGCTATTCATAATAGCCAAAAGTGGAAACAACCCAAATGTCCATCAAGTGATAAGTAAATAAATTATGATATATCCGTACTATACAATATTGTCCAGCCCTGAAAACAAATGAAGTGCTAATACGTGGTATGGCATGGATAAGTCTTGAAAACATGCTAAATGAAACAAGCCAGAATTATATCATCTGGGCCACATATTATATCAATCTATTTCTGTGAAATATCCAAAATAGGAAAATCCATAGGGATAGAAGGAAGATTAGGGTTTTCAGGGGATGGGGAGGGGAAATGGACAATGATTGCTTAATGGTTAGAGGGTTCCATTTGGGTTGATGAAAAAGTTCTGAAACTAGATAGTGGTGGGATTGTTCAATATCTCGAGGGTACTTAATACTACTACATTGTACACTTTAAAATGGTTGAAGTAGTAAATTTTATGTTATTTCTATCTTATCACAATAAAAAAGATCACCTAATGTCCCCACTCCCTTTTTAAAAAAGCTTTGTAAGTGCTAAAGTGCTATACAAGATTAGATCACCCATGGGTTTTTTTGTTTGGTTTTTTTGCCTTTTATTAAGGTGGCTGTCTTCGGTGGCTCCAAGCATTTCATTTCTCCATGATGCTTGTTTTCTCATAACCTCTCAACGCCCCAGTCAAGGACCAGTTCCAATCCTTAACTCAAGGTTTTTCTCCTCGGTCCTATGAGGAAATGTTCATCATAGTAGTTTATTCAAGAAGGAAGAGAGGTAGATAGATGCTGCTTCTAAGTTTTCCAAGAAATAATCAATGAATCTTTCTTCAGCTGGTGGCTACCTAGCTTTCTGCAAAGTAATCTAAAGATTAGGTTGCACAGTAAAAAGAAACAAAGAAAGAAAAGGTCTAGATTCTGGATAGTGGCGGGGTTCATTAGTGCTGGTTACCCATTTCCAGTTTTTCTTTTCTTTGTGGGCACGTAGGAAGGCTAGACTTCCCAGCTCCCTTGGTGCCTAGGCAGGGTGTTTGACTAATGCTAACAAATGACATGGAGACATTTAAGAGACAGTGTGCCACCTCCTGCTCCCTTTTCCTCTGCTGCAGTGACCCTTCCACAGGATACCAAAGGGGAACGGAAAAGCCTTGCTAGTGTAGGGATACCAATGGGAGTGATTTAGACTGATCTTTGAGCCTGAGCAGAAAAGAAGGGGTCTGCCTGTTTAGGACCAAACAGGATCCCTAGGAGAGAAGGCTTCCAGGAGTTTCTAGTATCCATACCACCCCTTTCCCCAACCTCCTTGGAACCTTCATCCCTGTTAAGACCAGACAGTTGGAGGTGGTGCGTTGCTAGACAGGTCACTGGGGACCAAAGAATGAATAGCACAGCCCCTGCCATCAGGAAGCACACAATCCAGTGGAAGAGACAGAAAAGGGAGAGATGCTTATAATACAGTGGCTAAGTGTGGCAACAGAGGTAAATCCAGAGAGCTGTGGAGGACAAAGGTGGACTCTGCAACCCAGTCTGATGAGCAGGGTGTTAGGGAAGGCTTCTAGAAAGAGATGGCTACAGAGCTGAGACTGGGATGGGTTGGGCTGTGAGGAATTTGGAAGAGAGGTTTTGTTCTCACTCTAGAGATGACATCAGAAAAACGTGGGGCTTGGGCATTTCGATGTGGAAATCAATTCATTTCTCATCACACATCCTTATACGTGATGGAAGCTCTAGTCCTGTTGGGAGGGTAGTTTTCTTAGTAGTAATTCTAAGAGAGGGTAGAGCATGGTGCTTATTAGTTCTGCTACAGCATCAGACAGCCACTTCAGTGTTGGCTTAGCCTTTTTTTAACTGTGTGACTTTGGGAAAATTACTTCTTTATGTCTCAGCATTTGCTTTTGTTTTTTTAATCTGAAAGTGTGGGTAATAATCTCTTGTTAGGATTGAAGATTAATCCCCAAAGCTTGTTAGCATTTACAGTGATATGGTTAAATGCATGATGGCAAGTTGTTTAAGACCTTAAGTAACATACTGGCATAGTTTTACTGGAAAAGTACTTTCCAATTCCAAATGACTGACCCAAAAGAAACATGGGGGGACCCAAACTACTTAGGTGGGAGACTACAGCTTCATTTTAGCAGTGTTAAATTATTAATGGTCGTTTTCTGGCTCCCACTGAAGAGGAAGCTTGTCAGTGGGATACAAGGTATGCTTTGTAGATAGGGATATAGAGCTTCTCTTACAGGCCTCTGTCCTCATTTACCCTGTTTAGAAATTCATAACCAGTTGAGTTACATCTATCCTCTGTCTTTGATCTTTGGCTTTGACAAATAGGAACATCCTTGGGACATGGTTCCAGATAAGGATTCTGTGCACACGGTTCCTTCATGGGCCTCTCTGTGGAGCCCTCCTCTTCTGTCCAGCCCTCAGAAGCCCTTGTGGAGAGGGGACACTGGGCAGACACCCAGGTGCTCCTGGAGAGGAAGCTTAAGGGCAGAAACTGTTGCTTCTAGAACTTGTATGCAGGGGCTGAGAACTGACTGTCCTTAAATCCGAAACCTCTGTACCTCTGGGTATTAGACAGGATATTGCAATGGGCAGGGGGAGGGAGATTCTACTCCTGAGACTCCCAGGGCTCAAGAATCTTCCAAAACTGTATAATCAAGCCCTTGAATAAGCCCTTAATGAGGCTGTCAATCTGTAGACCACATACCTTGGCAGAAATTGGGACACACTAAGTGGAAGGAATTAATCAAGATTTGTGTATTGGATGGTGGGTCACTTGCCTCCTAATGTTTAAAAAGGAATGAGGCGCTGAAAGCATCTTTTGAATTACTTTGGTATCAAGGTAAGTGGATATTAAAATATGGGACCCTCCTTGACAGCTTCAGGCTGCTTTTCAGAGAGCTAAACTTACAGGATGGCATGTAATTAATGTCAAGAAGCTGTTATAAGTTGACATCATTCTGAAAAGCACAGAGTCTGAAAGGAGTGAGTTTATTTCTGGGAAAGATATTTTTCAGGAGGTTATAGTGGGCTGAGGTGTTCTTTCCGGGTGGTGCTTTATGACGTCACATTAATCAAGCAGGGTCATTGCGCATCCACAAGTGTGAGGACAGTCAGTTGCAGGCCTGTTCTCTCCTCCCTGGTAGAGCCCTGGGTGTAAGGAACATGCAGTGTCTAGTGAATTCTAACTACACAAAGGCGTCCCAAGTTGGTTGTTAAGGTGGTGCTTACAAAATAGATGACAGAAGGTGTGTAATACTTCAATCTTTAGTGTTCTTAGGTTTTAATTTCTAAAAGGGAAAAAACTAATCCAGTCAGTGACAGAATGAAGTCCTATGTTTACATTTTCAAATTAAGAAATAAGTAACGCTTCCTTTTTCAGAGCTCTCTAACTTCTTCTTCTACTCTTTTTTTTTTCTCTTCCCAGCCCCTTTTTGCCTTACCCTCCAGTGACTTCTTTTTTTTTTTTTTTTTTTTTTTGCGGTACACGGGCCTCTCACTGTTGTGGCCTCTCCCATTGTGGAGCACAGGCTCTGGACGTGCAGGCTCAGCGACCATGGCTCACGGGCCCAGCCGCTCCGCGGCATGTGGGATCTTCCCGGACCGGGGCACGAACCCGTGTCCCCTGCATCGGCAGGCAGACTCTCAACCACTGCGCCACCAGGGAAGCCCTCCAGTGACTTCTTAATGAGGAGAAGAAAACCTAGTCCAGTCCCTGCCTCCTGGCTTCTTTAGTGCCCAAGCTCATAATTACCCCAACTTTCTTCCTCCCTCTGCTTCACTGAAGCTCTGGCAGTAGATGTTCTGGGCACAAGTGCAGATCCCATTTTCAGTCAGTATACTCCCTGTTGCTTCGAGTGCCAAGACTAATGGTTAACATCAGCCAGCCTGCTCAAGGGGACTGCCTGCTCCCAATTCAGAATCCTGGGGTTGACACCCTTTCCACCTGATGCTGGTAGAGGGTACAAAGCTTCTCCTCCTGGCCTTAAGGCGGCACAGTGCTGGATTCGGCCATGACTAGTCATTACCTAAAAGCCTTTCTTTTCTTGCTTATTCTGCTTCCCTCACTCCTTTGTAGGGCTCTCCTGAGAAGCACATCCTCACGAAGTTACATGTGTCTGAGGCTCTCACCTGTTTCTGGGGAACTCAACCTAAACAAGTCTGTGGTCCAGTTGGGTCTTCTGAGAATATTTATCTCAGTAAAGTGATCTCACGTAAATGAGAGTACATAATTCACTTTAAAAGAAGCTGCTTAGGGCTTCCCTGGTGGCGCAGTGGTTGAGAGTCCGCCTGCCGATGCAGGGGACACGGGTTCGTGTCCCGGTTCGGGAAGATCCCACATGCCGCGGAGCGGCTAGGCCCGTGAGCCTTGGCCGCTGAGTTTGCACGTCCGGAGCCTGTGCTCCACAACGGGAGAGGCCACAACAGTGAGAAGCCCACGTACCGCAAAAAAAAAAAAAAAAAAAAAAAAAGCCACTTATCAGCAGCTATTCCTCCCTAATTGGTGAAATTTCATTTATTATAATAACAGACTAAACATTTTTAGACGGTGTGGAAGATAATTCTCAGGGGAATTGTTATGATCCTACTTATCTTTTTAGAGCAACCTATTATATGCTTTGTTGAGGCCACAAAACGGTTGATGCCATAAGTATGTGTATCATAAAAATTTTAAAAAGCAAAGAGTTCTTAAAAGACACAAGAGAATGTAGTTATGAGGAATTATCCTTTAAGACCCTAGGGCAGATTAATGCTCACTATGTAATAAAGATGATCTTGCTCCCAGGTGAGGACTAGGTGGGGTTTCCCATCAGTCTCTGGCAGTCTGCCCTTTGTAAATCATATGGAGCATTGCAAAGTTACTGCTGGTTGTTCAGTGGAAAACAACAATGATCACAATAGGAATGAGAAATATTCCATATGAAAAAAGATAGTGTGACAATTAAATAACAGTTTTCACAGACAAATGTAGTTTTCAATGTTATGGTCAGTGTTGGAACATGTACTTTTTGCAACACAAGAAACTTAGATGAACCATATGGAATGGTAGTTTATCATTAAATCGGATGACTGAGGGAATGTTACTTTTTTTTTTTCCTGTTAGACAAAAGAACAGAATTGTTATAAAAAGGATGCAAACAATTTAGAAGACTATAAAGTAAAATCAGAAAACGTCCTTGCCTTTTACTTCCTATGCCTACTCTAATTTTCCAGAGATAAGCACCGTTTGCTGTATACTTTATATATACTTCCAAATATTATTCTTCGCACTCAGAAATATATAATTATATGTATATATTTTCACATTACCACAAAGGCACATTTAAAGATTTTCTAAACCTCTAAATGGAATCATTGTAATTTTGTTCTTCAACAGCATTCTTTCTTTACTCAACACTATATCATTTATGTCATTCTGTGTTAGTACATACAGAGCTACCAACTTATATTTTAAATTGCTGTATACAGCATTACAGAATAATGTACCATTATTTAACCATTCGGAAAGGGAGGTACTGATTTATGTTTCTGTGAAGGTCTTTGGCAATAGGAAAGTGGTTATTGGCTAACTTAATTAAAATCTTAGTCATATTTCTAGAGAGAGCACAGAAACCAAATTACCAACTCAACTTACAAATGTTTGTTCTTTGTTGCAGAGCACCAAATGACATTCAAAGAGGTTTGTTTGTTTTCATGTTTTTCTAAAATCATGTTCTCTGATCTAAACTGGAGATTAGTATTCACCTGCACTGTGCAATATTCTACAAAATTTGAGAAAGAAATAAGAATTGTAGAGTCAGACTAGACCAGACTCTAAATCCTGGTTCTATCTATTTTGAACTATATGATCTTGGCAAATTATGTAAACCCCTTTAGCCTCAGTTCCCTTGTTTATACAATGGAGACAACAATCCTTAACTCATTAGGCTATCTTCACTATTTTTTTTTTTAAATAAACATCAGAGTAGACTCTTAGGAGTCTAGCCTAAACATATACATTAACAATAGGGTAGATATTTTTCAGTTGTGCAAATACGGTTCCTTTAAGCTATCTTGTGAAATAAATGACAAAAACTCATCAATTATCAGCTATTACCTCTATTATTCTCACTTCTCAGAATTTTTCTCTTATTGAAGGAATCACAGAGAAGTAGTTCATAAGGATTATTTAGAAATATAGACATAGCAAATTTTATTTCTGGCTATTGTCCTGAACTTCAAAACAAGGCATATTTTTCCAACATGAGAAAGAAAGAACAGTTTACCTCTTCTTTATGCAGAGGTCCCACTAGCATGGGAATATTTAATTTAGGGTTAAATTAGATTGGTTTCAGCAGCTGTACCTGTGATACTTAAGGACCTGACTCTCAGAAAAGATCTCGTTCCCTATTCACATGTGTCCTGTTATTTTTTTTTGATTTTTTAATGTTTATTTAAAATTATTTTTCTTATTAGTCATCCATTTTATACACATCAGTGTATATATGTCAATCCCAATATCCCAATTCATCCCACCACCACCCTCACCCCCCCACCACCGCTTACCTCCCTGGGTGTCCATATGTTTGTTCTGTACTTCTCTATCTCAATTTCTGCTCTGCAAACCGGTTCATCTGTACCATTTTCTAGGTTCCACATACATGCATTAATATACCATATTTGTTTTTCTCTTTCTGACTTACTTCACACTGTATGACAGTCTCTAGATGCATCCACGTCTCTAAAAATGGCCCAATTTCATTCGTTTTTATGGCTTGAGTAATATTCCATTGTATATATGTACCACATCTTTATCCATTCGTCTGTTGATGGGCATTTAGGTTGCTTCCATGACCTGGCTATTGTAAATAGTGCTGCAGTGAACATTGGGGTGCATGTGTCTTTTTGAATTATGGTTTTCTCTGGGTATATGCCCAGTAGTGGGATTGCTGGATCATATGGTAATTCTATTTTTAGTTTCTAAAGGAACCTCCATAGTGTTCTCCATAGTGGCTGTGTCAGTTTACATTCCCACCAACAGTGCAAGAGGGTTCCCTTTTCTCCACACCCTCTCCAGTATTTATTGTTTGTAGATTTTCTGATGATGCCCATTCTAACTTGTGTGAGGTGATACCTCATTGTAGTTTTATTTGCATTTCTCTAATAATTAGTGATGTTGAGCAGCTTTTCATGTGCTTCTTGGCTATCTGTATGTCCTCTTTGGAGAACTGTCTATTTAGGTCTTCTGCCCATTTTTGGATTGGGTTGTTTGTTTTTCTAATATTGAGCTGCATGAGCTGTTTATATATTTTGGAGATTAATTCTTTGTCCGTTGATTCGTTTGCAAATATTTTTTTCCCATTCTGACGGTTGTCTTTTCATTTTGTTTGTAGTTTCCTTTGCTTTGCAAAAGCTTTTAAGTTTCATTAGGTCCCATTTGTTTATTTTTCTTTTTATTTCCATTACTCTAGAAGGTGGATCAAAAAAGATTGTGCTGTGATTTATGTCATAGATTGTTCTGCCTATGTGTTCCTCTTAGAGTTTTATGGTGTCTGGTCTTACATTTAGGTCTCGAATCCATTTTGAGTTTATTTTTGTGCATGGTGTTAGGGAGTGTTCTAATTTCATTCTTTTACATGTAGCTGTCCAGTTTTCCCAGCACCACTTATTGAAGAGACTGTCTTTTCTCCATTGTAAGTCCTTGCCTCCTTTGTCATAGATTAGTTGACCATAGGTGCGTGCATTTATCTCTGGGCTTTCTATCCTGTTCCATTGATCTATATTTCTGTTTTTGTTCCAGTACCATACAGCCTTGATTACTGTAGCTTTGTAGTATAGTCTGAAGTCAGGGAGCCTGATTCCTCCAGCTCCGTTTTTTTCCTTCAAGACTGCTTTGGCTATTTGGGGTCTTTTGTGTCTCCATACACATTTTAAGATTTTTTGTTCTAATTCTGTAAAAAATGCCATTGGTAATTTGATAGGGATTGCAGTGAATCTGTAGATTGCTTTGGGTAGTATAGTCATATTCACAATATTGATCCTTCCAATCCCAGAACATGGTATATCTCTCCATCTGTTGGTATAATCTTTAATTTCTTTCATCAGTATCTTATAGTTTTCGGCATACAGGTCTTTTGTCTCCCTAGGTAGGTTTATTCCTAGGTATTTTATTCTTTTTGTTGCAATGATAAATGGGAGTGTTTCCTTAATTTCTCTTTCAGATTTTTCATCATTAGTGTATAGGAATGCAAGAGATTTCTGTACAATAATTTTGTATCCTGCAACTTTACCAAATTCATTGATTAGCTCTTGTAGTTTTCTGGTGGCATCTTTAGGATTCTCCATGTATAGTATCATGTCATCTGCAAACAGTGACAGTTTTACTTCTTCTTTTCCAATTTGTATTCCTTTTCTTTTTCTTCTCTGATTGTCGTGGCTAGGACTTCCAAAGCTATGTTTAATAATAGTGGTGAGAGTAGACATCCTTGTCTTGTTCCTGATCTTAGAGGAAATGCTTTCCAGTTTTTTACCATTGAGAATGATGTTGGATGTGGGTTTGTTGTATATGGCCTTTATTATGTTGAAGTAAGGTCCCTCTGTGCCCACTTTCTGGAGAGTTTTTATCATAAATGGGTGTTGAATTTTGTCAAAAGCTTTTTCTGCATCTATTGAGATGATCATATGTTTTTTCTTCTTCAATTTGTTAATATGGTGTATCACATTGATTGTTTTGCATATATTGAAGAATCCTTGCATCCCTGGGATAAATCCCACTTGATCATGGTGTATGATCCTTTTAATGTGTTGTTGGATTCTGTGTGCTAGTATTTTGTTGAGGATTTCTGTATCTATATTCATCAGTGATATTGATCTGTAATTTTCTTTTTCTATAGTATCTTTGTCTGGTTTTGGTATCAGGGTGATGGTGGCCTTATAGAATGAGTTTGGGAGTGTTCCTTCCTCTGCAATTTTTTGGAAGAGTTTGACAAGGATGGGTGTTAGCTCTTCTCTAAATGTTTGATAGAATTCACCTGTGAAGCCATCTGGTCCTGGACTTTTGTTTGTTAGAAGGTTTTAAATCACAGTTTCAATTTCATTACTTGTGATTGGTCTGTTCATATTTTCTATTTCTTCCTGGTTCAGTCTTGGAAGGTTATACCTTTCTAAGAATTTGTCCATTTCTTCCAGGTTGTCCATTTTATTGGCATAGAGTTGCTTGTAGTAGTCTCTTAGGATGCTTTGTATTTCTGTGGTGTCTGTTGTAACTTCTCCTTTTTCATTTCTAGTTTTATTGATTTGAGTACTCTCCCTCTTTTTCTTGATGAGCCTGGCTAATGGTTTATCAATTTTGTTTATCTTCTCTGAGAACCAGCTTTTAGTTTTATTGATCTTTGCTATTATTTTCTTTATTTCTATTTCATTTATTTCTCCTCTGATCTTTATGATTTCTTTCCTTTTGCTAACTTTGGGTTTTGTTTGTTCTTTTTTCTCTAGTTCCTTTAGGTGTAACATTAGATTGTTTATTTGAGATTTTTCTTGTTTCTTGAGGTAGGCTTGTGTAGCTATAAATTCCCTCTTAGAACTGCTTTTGCTGCATCCCATAGGCTTTGGATTGTAATGTTTTCATTGTCATTTGTGTCTAGGTATGTTTTGATTTCCTCTTTGATTTCTTCAGTGATCTCTTGGTTATTTAGTTATGTATTGTTTAGCTTGCATGTGTTTGTCTTTTTTACCTTTTTTTCCCTGTAATTAATTTCTAATCTCAGAGTGTCGTGGTCAGAAAAGATGCTTGATATGATTTCAGTTTTCTTAAATTTACTGAGGCTTGATTTGTGACCCAAGATGTGATCTGTCCTGGAGAATGTTCCGTGTGCACTTGAGAAGAAAGTGTAATCTGCTGTTTTTGGATGGAATGTCCTATAAATATCAATTAAATCTATCTGGTGTATTGTGTCATTTACAACTTGTGTTTCCTTGTTAATTTTCGGTTTGGATGATCTGTCTATTGGTGTAAGTGAGGTGTTAGTGTCCCCCACTATTATTGTGTTACTGTCAATTTCCTGTTTTAAAGCTGTTAGCAGTTGCCTTATGTATTGAGGTGCTCCTATGTTGGGTGCATATATATTTATAATTGTTATATCTTCTTGGGTTGATCCCTTGATCATTATGTAGTGTCCTTCCTTGTCTCTTGTAAGATTCTTTATTTTAAAGTCTATTTTATCTGATATGAGTATTGCTACTCCAGCTTTCTTTTGATTTCCATTTGTATGGGATATCTTTTTCCATTCCCTCACTTTCAGTCTGTATGTGTCCCTAGGTCTGAAATCGGTCTCTTGTAGACAGCACATATATGGGTCTTGTTTTTGTATCCATTCAGCAAGCCTGTGTCTTTTGGTTGGAGCATTTAATCCATTCATGTTTAAGGTAATTATCGATATGCATATGACCATTTTCTGAATTGTTTTGGGTTTGTTTTTGTAGGTCCTTTTCTTCTCTTGTGTTTCCCACTTAGAGAAGTTCCTTTAGCATTTGTTGTAGAGCTGGTTTGCTGGATCTGAATTCTCTTAGCTCTTGCTTATCTGTAAAGCTTTTTGGTTTCTCCATCGAATCTGAATGAGATCCTTGCCAGGTAGAGTAATCTTGGTTGTAGGTTCTTCTGTTTCATCGCTTTAAGTATATCATGGCAGTCCCTTCTGGCTTGTAGAGTTTCTGCTGAGAAATCAGCTGTTAACCTTATGGGAGTTCCCTTGTATGTTATTTGTCGTGTTTCCCTTGCTGCTTTCAATAATCTTTCTTTGTCTTTAATTTTTGCCAGTTTGATTACTACGTGTCTCGGTGTGTTTCTCCTTGGGTTTATCCTGTATGGGACTCTCTGCGCTTCCTGAACTTGGGTGGCTATTTCCTTTCCCACGTTAGGGAAGTTTTTGACTATAATCTGTTCCAATATTTTCTCTGGTCCTTTCTCTCTCTCTTCTCCTTCTGGGACCCCTATAATGCGAACATTGTTGCATTTAATGTTGTCCCAGAGATCTCTTAGGCTGTCTTCATTTCTTTTCATTCTTTTTTCTTTGTTCTATTCCGCAGCAATGAATTCCACCATTCTGTCTTCCAGGTCACTTATCTGTTCTTCTGCCTCAGTTATTCTGCTATTGATTCTTTCTAGTGTAGTTTTCAGTTCAGTTATTGCATTCTTCATCTCTGTTTGTTTGTTCTTTAATTCTTCTAGATCTTTGGGAAACATTTCTTGCATCTTCTCGATCTTTGCCTCCATTCTTTTTCCGAAGTCCTGGATCATCTTCACTATCATTATTCTGAATTCCTTTTCAGAATAATGGAGATAGGAAGGTTGCCTCTCTCCATTTCTTTTAGTTGTTTTTCTGGGATTTTATCTTGTTCCTTCATCTGGTACATAGCCCTCTGCCTTTTCATCTTGTCTCTCTTTCTGTGAATGTGGTTTTTGTTCCACAGGCTGCAGGATTGTAGTACTTCTTGCCTCTGCTCTCTGCCCTCTGGTGGATGAGGCTATCTAAGAGGCTTGTAGAAGTTTCCTGATGGGAGGGACTGGTGGTGGGTAGAGCTGGCTGTTGTTCTGGTGGGCAGAACTCAGTAAAAGTTTAATCCACTTGTCTGCTGATCTGTGTGGCTGGGTTCCCTCCCTGTTGGTTGTTTGGCCTGAGGCGACCCAACACTGGAGCCTACCGGGGCTCTTTGATGGGGCTAATGGTGGACTCTGGGAGGGTGCCAAGGAGTATTTCCCAGAACTTGTGCTGCCAGTGTCCGTGTCCCTTGCTGAGCCACAGCTGCCCCCTGCCTCTGCAGGAGACCCTCCAACACTAGCAGGTAGGTCTGGTTCAGTCTCCTATGGGGTCACTGCTCCTTTCCCTTGGTCCTGATGGGCACACTTCTTTGTGTGTGCCCTCCAGGAGTGGAGTCTCTGTTTCCCCCAGTCCTGCCGAAGTCTTGCAATCAAATCAAATCCTGCTACCCTTCAAAGTCTGATTCTCCAGGAATTTGTCCACCTGTTGTCAGACCCCTAGGTTGGGAAGCCTGATGTGTGGCTCAGAACCTTCATTCCAGTGGGTGGACTTCTGTGGTGTAAGTGTTCTCCAGTTTGTGAGTCACCCGCACAGCAGTTACGGGATTTGATTTTGTTGTGATAGTGCCCCTCCTACTGTCTCATTGCGGCTTCTCCTTTGTCTTTACATGTGGAGTGCCTTTTTTGGTGAGTTCCAGTGTCTTCCTGTCAATGATTTTTCAGCAGTTAGTCGTGATTCCGGTGTTCTCAAAAGAGGGAGTGAGAGCATGTCCTTCTACTCCACCATCTTGAACCAATCTCTCTATCTTCACTATTAAATGAAACACTGTATATGACAATAGCATAATGTCTAATTGTAGGTATTCAGTAGAGTTTTAATTAACTAACATTTATATATTAGGTTGAAAAAATGAAGTAGTTGATGTTTAATCTTTACTTACAAAAGAGGCAATTTCATATAGTTTAACGTAATATATATATTGGTCATTCACTTCAAAGAATATTCATTGATGAGACAATACACTTAGATACATTCTTGAATGGCTATTTAAAGGCTAAATGATCAATATGAGACATGACTGTGAGAAATTATAATATGGAGAAATAAATGTTGGCTGCAATAATTTGGGATGACTTAATGGAGGTGTGAGATCTGATATTGACCTTGAAAGATGGGTAGGGTTGGATGACTGGAGAAGCAATAGAATATTCCAAAAGTTCTGATTGATTAAACTTTCTCTTTCAGAGATACATGAGTGACATAGTCAACATTTAGAATTTTGAATTTAATTTCAGATGGGACCTGTAAAATATTTAGTTCAACCATTTGATATTACAGATAAGGAAAGAGACCTACAGGATTTAAATGACTAGCCCAACATCATAGAAGTGATTAGCTACAAAACCACTGGGAAAAGATGACAGGTACCATTATTACTCACAAGCAAGAAGTGGGGATAATTTTAGAGTTATGAATAAATGCTCCTCAAGATTATTGTTAAAACTTTGAAAAATAATATTTAAAAAAACACTGCCTATGGAATCAATCTTTTAAAGAATATGGGCTGTGATGATTGAGAACAAATAAGACATGTTGATGGAAGTAAAGGATGCAGAGGGAAATGGCATGCATTTGAACAAAAATTAGTATATGCCCAGGGGCTATGCAAATCATTGAATGATAAACACAATACAGGCTTTACAGAGACCATGTAAATGAAGGAGCAGGGCTGAGAGTAATCAGGGTTGAACAAGAGGCATATGCAGGATAGAAAACATTTGGGACAGAAGAGGCTGGAAAAGATTAAAGAATAAATTTAGAGAGTGTACAAAAGCTCAGGCAAATCAAAGGTGGAAAATGAAGGGAAGATTGCACAGGAGGATTGATAATAAGATGTGTTTCAAGTACATGGAAACAAGATGTCTGTACAGAAGGCAAGAGTATCTCACAGGTGGTAAAGGTCATTTACTGAGAGAAGATGTAGAATTTCTGAATAAGATAATTAAATGACTCAGTTTTCCTAAGCATTAGTGATGTCAGGAGTGGACATATCTAGTAGGAAAAACAGAGGAATCTGGCTGGTATTAGCATAGCTGGAAAGGAAATGGAGTGAGGAGTTTGGTGAATTATTTAAGGCTGAATGAAGCACGATTGCTATATGGAGATCTAACAAGCTTCGTGATATTGAGTTGGTTGTTGAACTTCTCAAGACCTCAGATTTCTTAACTTTAAATTGAAGGGTTTGGACAAAATGAGCTTTAAGGCAGTTTTACTCGAAGTGTGGCCCATGGACCAGTAGGTCCGGTACTGTTTGTTACCAGTTTGTGAAAAAACTTTGTACAGACTTCGAGAATGTTTAGGAACTTCTATAGCAATTTGACATTGCTGCAACATCTAGGCATGCGATTTTGTATTTTACAAATTAGTGGTCTACAATGAACTTGAAATTTAAAAAAAAAGGGTCCTTCACTGTGGGTAACTTGAGAATTATTGTTATAAGGTATTTTGGAACTTTAAAGTTATGATTACGTATTTTCAGTGATTAAAATTTCTCTGAGCTATGGATAGGTCTGATTCATCCTTGTATTAGCTTGCTAGGGCTGCCATAACAAAATACCACAAACTTGGTGGCTTAAACACAGAAATTTATTTTCTCACAGTTCTGGAGACTAAAAGTTCAAGACAGGTGTCAGCAGGTTTGGTTCCTCCAGAGGCCTCTCTCTGTGGCTTACAAATAGTAGCCTTCTTGCTGTGTCCTCACGTGGTCTTTCCTCTGTGCCTGTGCATCCGTGGTGTCTCCACATGTTCTAGTCTCTTCTTCCTCTAAGGATTCCAGTTCGATTGGGTTTGAGCCCACCTTAATGGCCTCATTTTAACTTATTCATGTCTTCAAAGGCCCTATCTCCAAATACAGGTACATGCTGAGGTATGAGGCATTAGGGCTTCAACATATGAATTTGGGAACAACAATTCAGCCCATAACCATGCTAGAGAAAGCTTGTTTTTCAAAGCATTATTTTATGACAACCTAACCAACTGATGGGTATTTTGGGGTTTGGTTTGTATGTTTGTTTTTTCCAAATGACCACAAATATAAGAATTAGTTATAGTATATTTTCATTTGATTTTAGTGTATGTACATTTCCCCCCAAATAATTCCCTTATTCCAATCAATTAAGATCAAAATAAATAAATTTCAGTTGTCGGAATCTCAGAAGTGTTTGGATGAGCAAGTAGCAGTGCTATAACAGATGATTCAATAAATTCATGAACCTTCCTCCATTTCTGAACTATCATTTAAAAAAAGTTATTAAAGTCACAGTAAACTCTCAGAAACTTAATAGGACATAAAGCAATCTTTATTCAAACTTTTACCTAAAATTTTTACCTAAAATTTTTTACTGAAAATTTTTGATGCATTTGATTTTTTTCCATGGCTCTCGTCATATAAAAGTTTACCTGTGTTCTGTTACTCAGATTCCCTGTATCCTGTCATTTTTTCCCTTTAATTTAAGTCAATCTTTGGACATAATGCAGATTAATCCCTTAGGTTAAATTTCTAGAATTACACCTACTGGGTGAAGAAATAGAGTATTTCTAAGGCTCTTCTTATCTACGGCCAAATTGCTCTCCATCAGAAGTATAAATTGCCCTTGTCGCTAGTAGTGTGGGAGAATATTTGTTTTGCTGTATTCTTGCCAGAATTTATGATTATCATTAAGCAATTCTTTTGTAAGTTTGAAACATGAAATGTGATACATTATTTTCCTTTGTATATTTTCTTATTACAGATGAAGTTGCATCATTTTTCAGGTTATTGGCCACCTGTATTTCTTTGTGAACTGCCATTCAGTTGGGCATGATGTACTTTGAAAGACAGTAAAGGACATACTGCCCTATAATAATTTCACCTCGTATTTAGAAATGGGCATAAATTCAAAGTACTGTAAAGCTTTACAAACTTGTCTTCATTCTTTTTCCTCCCCACCTTTCCCTGCTTTCCATTAGTCTGCTCTATTAAATAACTTCTCTGTATTTGCCCTTGGAGGTCCTAGAATGCAGTGTGTTGAGGAACTCATAACAGAGTTTGATACCCACTCTATTTTCAGTCTAGATCCAAAAGGAAACAAATTTCTAAGTTCATCAGAAAGAATAGGAACTGAACCTGAAACGTTCACTTTGCTCAAATCTTACCTGTATGGTGCAGATAACATGTCTCTGTGTTAACATTTTTGCTCATCAAGAAATAGACATGGAGGCCCAGAAACTCTGAGGACCAAGGTTGAAATGTGCCTTGATTTTCTTTGGCTTCTTATATATTTTGCCTGTGTGGTAATTAATACTTCATTTTACCTTGCACAGTCTATCTTGTGCATGATTTTGTGTCAGGCAGATGGACTGTAACTGCCTTTTCTTGCATTGCCAGGCCTTCAAAGGCTGCTCTGTGAAACTACACATAAACCTCCACTTTCCTGAAAAGCCAGCACTGAATCTGTCTTATGTTACACAAAGGAGGGCTGAATTTCTGAGGACATTTTTCATTATGTGAATAAAGTACTTCTTCACATATGACCAGGAGAACTTTGTGCAGAGGGTAGAGAGGGGAAGGATTAAAGGTTTGGTAGAAGTAAGAGGGAGGAAAAGGGAGGAGCTGGAGCCTAATTACAGGTAGAGAATTATTTAAATAAGAGATGGTAAATTCACAGTTCTCTGCCTGAATTCAGGTTGTAAATATTTTTGGACAGCAAGGTTTCCATTTTTAACATTTTTAAAATTGTTATAAAATATACATAATATAAAATTTACCATTGTGACCATTTTCAAGTCCAGTGGTATTAAGTACATTCATATTGTTGTGCAACCATCACCACCCTTCATCTCTAGAAGTTTTTTCATCATGCAAAACTGAAATTCTATAGCCATTAAACAATAACTCCCAATTCCCCACCCCCTCCAGCCCCTGTAAGCTACCATTCTTTCTATCTCTGTAATTTTGACTACTCTAGGTACTTCACGTAAGTGGAATCATACAATATTATTCTTTTTGTGATGGCTTATTTCAATTAGTATAAAGTCTCAGGGTTTATCGATGCTGTAGCTTATGTCAGAATTTCCTTCTCTTTTATGACTGAATAATATTCCATTTTGCTTATCGAGTCTTCTGTCACTGAACACTTATGTTCCTTCCATATTTTAGCTACTGTGAATAATACTGCTATGAATATGGGTATGCAGATATCTCTTTGAGACCCTGCTTTCAAGTTTGGGTATATACCCAGAAGTGGAATCACTAGATCATATTTTCAGTTTTTTTTAGAAACTGTCATGCTGGTTTCCACAGCAGCTGTATCATTTTACATTCCTACCAACCATGTCCAGGGGTTCCAATTTCTCTACATCCTTGCTAACATTTGTTATTTCTGTTTTTTCTTTTTTTTTTTTTTAAGTAGCCATCCTAATGGTTGTGAGGTGATATCTCACTGTGGTTTTGATTTGGTTTTCCTAATGATCAGTGATTTGAGCATTTTTTTCATATGCTTATTTTCCATTCATATATCTTCTTTAGAGAAATGTCTATTCAAGTCCTTTGCCCATTTTTGAATTGAAGTGATTGGTTTTTTTTGTTGGTGACTTTGAGGAGTTCTCTGTATATTCTGGATATTAATCCCTTATCAGATATCTGCAAATATTTTCTTCCATTCTGTGGGTTACTTTTTCACTCTGTTGATAATGTCCTTTGAATGCACAAAATTTTAAATTTTTCATGAAGTCCAATTTGTCTATTTTTTCTTGTGTTGCCTGTGCCTTTGTTGTCACATCCAAGAAATCTTTGCTAAATCCAGTGTTCTGAAGTATCTGCCTTAAGCCTTCTTCTAAGTGCTTTATAGTTTTAGCTCTTTTTTTTTTTTTTTTTTTTGGCGATACACAGGCCTCTCACTGCTGTGGCCTCTCCCGTTGCAGAGCACAGGCTCCGGATGCGCAGGCTCAGCAGCCATGGCTCACAGGCCCAGCCGCTCCGCGGCATGTGGGATCCTCCCGGACTGGGGCACAGACCCGTGTCCCCTGCATTGGCAGGCGGACTCTCAACCACTGCGCCACCAGGGAAGCCCAGTTTTAGCTCTTATGTTTAGGTGTTTGATCCATTTTGAGTTAACTTTTGTATATGTTGTTAGGTAAAGGCCAACTTCATTCTTTTGTATGTAGATATTAAGTGTTTCCGGCACCATTTGCTAAAAAGACTGTTCTTTTCCCACATTAAATGGCTTTGGCACCATTGTCAAAAATAATTTGCCCATATATGCAAATGTTTGTTTCTGGGCCTAGTTGTAAGCAGTTAGTGATCTTTTAGTGAAAAACTGCTGTGTCATGGCAAAAGAGCTGTTAAGATTTATAAGCTGTCAATTATTAATATTTCTCTAGTGGTTGGAGTTGCCTGATGTATTTTTCTTCTGCCATGTAAACTGAAATGGTCACTGGGTTTCTTAGTGTTAAAAATAATGTTTCTTTAAAAAGTCAATATCTTGCTCTTCTTTAATTGTAGGATATTTGCCATATATTTCACAACATATAATATGATATAAAGATATGTTCGATGTGGTTTTCTGAAAAAAATTGTTTTTTTGATCCAAAAACTAATTGGTATTTACAACATGAGAATGAGTTTCCTTCTTTTGGCTTGATAGTCAGTGAATTTTTCTGAATGTGTATAATGTGTGAATGCATGCATGTGTCATGTGTGAGCCAAATAGACATATGTAATTAAGGTAGCACAGGGTCATCTGGCTGTGGGGAAGGGCACACAAGTACATTCCCTAAGTAACAGAAGCTTATACACTTAAATGCCAAAATCTGGGACATGTAAAGGCATTTATTTTCTCAAACGCATCACAGTTGATTTGAATTTCTTTAACTGAAATATTAAACCACAAGTTTTACTGTTTTTTGGGGATATTTCAGCATTTTCTTTAAGTGTAAAGTGTTTTATTCCCTCAATATTCCTTTTTTTTGAATTCTTAAATTTGAGTTTTTTCAAGTATTTTTCTGACATCTTTGCTCAGGCTCTAAGTGACTATTTTTCCCCAGCAGGTATCAGCTCCTAATGGTACTCATTCCTCTTTCTAATTTGTTGCATATATTCTGCTATGGGCAAGCTTAGAATTGTGTGTAAAATAAAAGTAAACTTCCTTCTCTGAAAAACAAAGTGGAAAGAGTTCTCTCAAAAATTTAAAGACTTTGGACTTTGGAATATGTGTTTTATGAGAGAATATGACTCCTATTACTATAGTATTGGTTGTATTCTGAATGATTTAGGTTAGAACTGTTTTTTGTGCTTAAATTTGACTTGTTATTAATTAAAGGCTCTTTAATTACCGTCAGGAGGAATTTATTGGTTAACTGCAGTTTGTACAGATTTTTCCTGTGCTGTGCAGTCTGCTAAATACTCAGTGTGAAGAGAGATGTTCTGTTTTCAGTCATCACGTGTTAGCCTGACTTGTTTGCCTCAAGACTTACACAAGGTTACTGCTCAATCCAGTTTTGAAAGTTGTACTTTAGGGGTGTTAGTAAGCTAATTTTCATCCCTTTTAGTTATAATTGCCCACATTTCAACTTACTGTATACCAGTTCCTTGGAAATTCTGCTTTTAGTCCTTTGCAGATGTCTGCTGGGAGGAAAAATGCTGCTGTTAGTATTGGTTGATTAGCTGTGACGGCGCTCCTTCATTGGTTTTTTTTTTACTCAAAAGAAACTTTTATCTTTTATATTTTCCCTCATATTTACTATTCATAATGCTTCTTCTTCCTTTCTGTATATTTGAGTATCCATTTAGTATCATTTCCCTTCAGCCTAAAGTTCTTCCTTTGAAATTGTGGCAAATTCTATCAGATGTCATTTTCCCAAAAATGCCTTTATTCACCATCTTTTCTGAAAGATGATTTCACTGGATAAAGAGTATTTGGTTGGCGGTTTTTATTACCTTTCAGCATTTTAAAGATGCAATTCCATTGTTATCTGACTTTCATTGTATCTGATGAGAAGACTTAGAAAATTTATATCATTGTCACCTATATACAGTGTGTCACTTTTCTCTGGCTGCTTTCAGGATTTCATTCTTTACCTTCAGTTTTCAGCAGTTTGACTAAGATGTGTGTAGGAAAGGGTTGACTAGCAGGCCTAGGCTGCTCAAACCCCACACATTCCCAAGAGAGGCCTATTTTCAGAACTGCCCCTTGGCTGGATTCTGGGAGATAAGATAACTGACCATGGGTATAACAGCTTTCCTGAGTCCTGTGAGTCCTCTCAGCAAATCATTGAGCCTGAAGGTGGCCCTGGGGACAGTGTGCTAGGTGTGGTTTGTATTGAAACTATTTGGATTTTTCTGAGCTTCTTGAATCTGCAGGTTGACATTTCTACAACAAATACTGGAAATTTTCAATAGTTATTCAACAAAATTTCCCCCCATTTTTGTTTCTCTGGTGATCTGATTATACATGCATTAGATTGCTTAAAGTTGTTCCACAAGTCACTAATGCTCTCTCTCTCTTTTTTTTTTTTTTTACCATGTACCTGATTTTATTTTATTTTTTTAACATCTTAACTGGAGTATAATTGATTTACAATGTTGTGTTACTTTCTGCTGTATAGCAAAGTGAATCAGCTATACATATACATATATCCCCATATCTCCTCCCTCTTGTGTCTCCCTCCCACCCTCCCTAGCCCACCCCTCTAGATGGTCACAAAGCACCGAGCTGATCTCCCTATACTATGTGGCTGCTTCCCACTAGCTATCTATTTTACATTTGCCACTCTCTCACTTCGTCCCAGCTTACCCTTCCCCCTCCCCGAGTCCTCAAGTCCATTCTCTATGTCTGCGTCTTTATTCCTGTCCTGCCCCCAGGTTCTTCAGAACCATTTGTTTTTTAGATTCCATACATATGTGTTAGCATACGGTATTTGTTTTTCTCTTTCTGACTTACTTCACTCTGTATGACAGACTCTAGGTCCATCCACCTCACTACAAATAACTCAATTTAATTTCTTTTCATGGCTGAGTAATATTCCATTGTGTATATGTGCCACATCTTCTTTATCCATTCATCTGTCGATGGACACCTAGGTTGCTTCCATGTCCTGGCTACTGTAAATAGTGCTGCAGTGAACATTATGGTATATGACTCTTTTTGAATTATGGTTTTCTCAGGGTATATGTCCAGTAGTGGGATTGCTGGGTGGTATGGTAGTTCTAATTTTAGTTTTTTAAGGAACCTCCATACTGTTCTCCATAGTGGCTATATCAATTTACATTCCCACCAACAGTGCAAGAGGGTTCCCTTTTCTCCACACCCTCTTCAGCATTTATTGTTTGTAGAGGTTTTGATGATGGCCATTCTGACTGGTGTGAGATGATATGTCATTGTGGTTTTGATTTGCATTTCTCTAATGATTAGTGACATTGAGCATCCTTTCATGTGTTTGTTGGCAATCTGTATATCTTCTTTGGGGAAATGTCTATTTAGGTCTTCTGCCCATTTTTGGATTGGGTTGTTTGTTTTTTTTGATATTGAGCTGCATGAGCTGCTTGTATATTTTGGAGATTAATCCTTTGTCAGTTGCTTGGTTTGCAAATATTTTCTCCCATTTTGAGGGTTGTATTTTCGTCTTGTTTATGGTTTCCTTTGCTTGCAAAAACTTTTAAGTTTCATTAGGTCCCATTTGTTTATTTTTGTTCTTATTTCCATTTCTTTAGGAGGTGAGTCAAAAAGGATCTTGCTGTGATTTATGTCATAGATTGTTCTGCCTATGTTTTCCTCTAAGAGTTTTATGGTGTCTGGTCTTACATTTAGGTCTTGAATCCATTTTGAGTTTCTTTTTCTGTATGGTGTTACGGAGTGTTCTAATTTCATTCTTTTACATGTAGCTGTCCAGTTTTCCCAGCATCACTTATTGAAGAGGCTTTCTCCATTGTATATTCTTGCCTCCTTTATCAAATATAAGGTAACCATATGTGCATGGGTTTATCTCTGGGCTTTCTGTCCTGTTCCGTTTATCTATATTTCTGTTTTTGTGCCAGTACCATTACTGTCTTGATTACTGTAGCTTTGTAGTATAGTCTGAAGTCTGGGAGCCTGATTCCTCCAGCTCCATCTTTCTTTGTCAAGATTGCTTTGGGGCTTCCCTGGTGGCGCAGTGGCTGAGAGTCTGCCTGCCGATGCAGGGGACACGGGTTCGTGCCCCGGTCGGGGAGGATCCCGCGTGCCGCAGAGCGGCTGGGCACATGAGCCATGGCCGCTGGGCCTGCGCATCCAGAGCCTGTGCTCCGCAACGGGAGAGGCCACAACAGTGAGAGGCCCGCGTACCACAAAAAAAAAAAAAAAAAAAAAAAAGATTGCTTTGGCTATTTGGGGTCTTTTGTATTTCCATACAAATTGTGCAATTTTTTGTTCTAGTTCTGTGAAAAACGCCATTGGTAGTTTGATAACGATTGCATTGAATCTGTAGATTGCTTTGGGTAGTATAGTCATTTTCACAATGTCGATTCTTCCAATCCAAGAACATGGTATAGCTCTCCATCTGTTTGTGTCATCTTTAATTTCTTTCCTCAGTGTCTTATAGTTTTCTGCATACAGGTCTTTTGTCTCCTTAGGTAGGTTTATTCCTAGGTATTTTGTTCTTTTTGTTGCAGTGGTAAATGGGAGGGTTTACTTAATTTCTCTTTCAGATTTTTCACATTAGTGTATAGGAATGCAGGAGATTTCTGTGCATTAATTTTGTATCCTGATACCTTACCAGATTCATTGATTAGCTCTAGTAGTTTTCTGGTAGCATCTTTAGGATTCTCTATGTATAGTGTCAGGTCATTTGCAAACAGTGACAGCTTTACTTTTTCTTTTCTGATTTGGATTCCTTTTATTTCTTTTACTTCTCTGATTGCTGTGGCTAAAACTTCCAAAACTATGTTGAATAATACTGGTGAGAGTGGCCAACCTTGTCTTGTTCCTGATCTTAGTGGAAATGGTTTCAGTTTTTCACCACAGAGAACGATGTTGGCTGTGGGCTTGTCATATATGGCCTTTATTATGTTGAGATAGGTTCCCTCTATGCCTTCTTTCTGGAAGGCGTTTATTGTAAATGTGTGTTGAATTTTGTTAAAAGCTTTTTCTGCAACTCTTGAGATTACCCTATGGTTTTTCTCCTTCAATTTGTTAATATAGTGTATCACATTGATTGATCTGTGTATATTGAAGAATCCTTGCATTCCTGGGATAAACCCCACCTGGTCATGGTGTATGATCCTATTAATGTGCTGTTGGATTCTGTGTGCTAGTATTTTGTTGAGGATTTTTGCATGTATGTTCATCAGGGATATTGGCCTGTAGTTTTCTATTTTTGTGACTTCTTTGGTTTTGCTATCAGGGTGATGGTAGTGTTGTAGAATGAATTTAGGAGTGTTCCTCCCTCTGCTATATTTTGGAAGAGTTTGAGAAGGATAGGTGTTAGCTCTTCTCTAAATGATAGAATTCGCCTGTGAAGCCATCTGGTCTTGGACTTTTGTTTGTTGGAAGATTTTTAATCAATTTCAATTTCAGTGTTTGATTGGTCTGTTTATATTTTCTGTTTCTTCCTGGTTCAGTCTCGGAAGGTTGTGCTTTTCTAAGTATTTGTCCATTTCTTCCCGGTTGTCCATTTTATTGGCACAGAGCTGCCTGTAGAAATGTCTCATGAGCCTTTGTATTTCTGCAGTTCCAGTTGTTACTTCTTTTTCATTTCTAGATCTGTTGATTTGAGTCTTTTCCCTTTTTTTTCTTGATGAGTCTGGCTAATGGTTTATCAATTTTGTTTATCTTCTCAAAGAACCAGCTTTTAGTTTTATTGATCTTTGCTATTGTTTCCTTCATTTCTTTTTCATTTATTTCTGATCTGATCTTTATGATTTCTTTTCTTCTGCTAACTTTGGAGGGTCTTTTTTTGTTCTTCTTTAATTGCCCTAGGTGTAAGGTTAGGTTGTTTATCTGAGATGTTTATTGTTTCTTGAAGTAGGATTGTATTACTATAAACTTCCCTCTTAGAACTGCTTTTGCTGCATCCCATAGGTTTTAGGTTGTTGTGTTTTCATTGTCATTTATTTCTAGGTATTTTTTGATTTCCTCTTTTATTTCTTCATTGATCTCTTGGTTATTTAGTAGTGTATCATTTAGCTTCCATGTGTTTGTATTTTTTACAGTTTTTTTCCTGTAATTGACACCTAGTGTCATAGTGTTGTGGTCAGAAAAGATACTTTATTCGATTTCAATTTTCTTATATTTACCAAGGCTTGATTTGTGACCCAAGATATGATCTGTCCTGGAGAATGTTCCATGAGCACTTGAGAAGAAAGTGTATTCTATTGTTTTTGTATGGAATGTCCTATAAATATCAATTAAGTCCATCTTGTTTAATGTGTCATTGAAAGCCTGTGTTTCCTTATTTATTTTCACTTTGGATGATCTGTCCATTGGTGAAAGTAGGGTGTTAAAGTCCCGTACTATTATCATGTTACTGTCAATTTCTCTTTTTTTTTTTTAAATTGAAGTATGGTTGACTTACAAAATTGTGTTAGTTTCTGGTGTGTAGCGAGTGACTCAGTTATACATATATATTCTTTTTCAGATTCTTTCCCGTTATATTTTATTATAAGATATTGAATATAGTTCCCTATGCTATACAGTGGGACCTTGTTATTTATCTATTTTATACATGGTAGTTTCTATCCGCTAATTTCAAACTCTAATTTATCCCTCCCCCCACCCCATCCCTTTCCCCTTTGGGAATCATAGTTTGTTTTCAAAGTCTGTGAGTCTGTTTCTTTCCTGTAAATAAGTTCATTTGTATCGTGTTTTTAAGATTCCACATATAAGTGTTTTTCTCATTGCTTTCAAGCTCCTTGAAAGATTTTGAGTATTTAAAGCAAAAATAATAATAATGTGGAGGTTATAATATACGTAGACAAAAAGTGTATGATTACAGTACCACAAAGGAAGGAAGTGGGATAAAATAAGTTTACTGTTCAGCGCTTCCTATACTTACTATATGATGTCATATAACTTTTGAAGATAGACAAGTTAAGAACATATTTGTAAATCCTAGAGAAACATCTAAAAATATGTCAAAACGAAAAAAGTATAACTAGTAAATAATGAAGAGAAAATAGAAAGATAAAACTACATAGCTGATTTCAAAGAGGGCAGACAAAAGAACAAAGAACAGATGGGATGCAGAAAAAACAGTAACACATGGTAGATTTAAACTCAATCTTAATTACATATAAGTGGTCTAGACATTCCAATAAAAAGACAGAGATTGCCATATGAAGATTCTTCTATATGCTGTCTAAAAGGTAGCCCTTTTTAAATGTAAAGACCCAGGTAGGATTGAAGTAAAAATAAAACGGTTAAAGATATACAAACACCAATCAAATGAAAGTTAGTCTGGCTATATTTATAACAAATTTCAAAACAAAGAATATTACTAGGGATAAAGAGAGAATTTGTATATGCACCCAATTGCAGAGTTTCAAAACACATGAAATAAACCTGACAGAACTGAAAGGAGAAGTGGAAAAATGTATAATTGTTTAAAATTCAACGTTTCTTTTTAGTAATTGAGTTAAGCATAAAGAAAATATGTAAAGATATAGAAAACTTGAACAACATCAACTAATCTGACCTAACTGACATTTACGTAACACTCTGCTTACAAACAACGGAATACCTATTCTTTTCAAATATATATGTAACATTTACCAAGATATAAAGGCCATAAAGCAAGTTTCAATAAAGGCATGGATTGAAATTGTGCAACATATTTCTCTTATTAAAATAAATAAATTAGGGGCTTCCCTGGTGGCACAGTGGTTGAGAGTCTGCCTGCTGTTGCAGGGGACGCGGGTTCGTGCCCTGGTCCGGGAAGATCCCACATGCCGCGGAGCAACTAGGCCTGTGAGCCATAGCCACTGAACCTGCGCATTCGGAGCCTGTGCTCTGCAGTGGGAGAGGCCACAACAGTGAGAGGCCTGTGTACCACAAAATAATAATAATAATAAATAAATAAATTAGAAATAAATTACAGATATCTGGAAAATCCCAAATACTTTGAAATTTAATAACTCTCTTCTAAATAACCATGGATCAAAGATGGGCTTACAAGAAAACTTAGAAAATATTTTGAACCTCATAAAAATTTAAATAGTAAATTATCAAAATTTGTGGCAAATGGCTAAAGCAGTGCTTAGAAGGAAAAATTTATAGCATTGATTGATTATGTTATAAAAAAATCCCAAATGCATAATCTAGATGGTGCTGAAATAATTTGATTCCATATGCAAAAAACCCAAAGAATATGAACACTTCTTTAAACTACTATATAAATTTTGTATAAATAAACATTAACTCAAAATTGATCAAGAAGCTAAATGTAAGAGCTATAAATATAATATCTTTTAAATAAGAGAAAATATTTATAATCTTGTGTTAGGCAAAGATTTCTTAAATTGAACTTTAAAAATATGAACTGTAAAAGAAAAAATGGGTGAATTATGCTTCATCAAAACTATAAACCTTTGGGACTTCCTTGGTGGTCCAGTGGTAAAGAATCTGCCTTCCAGTGCAGGGGATGCAGGTTTGATCCCTGGTCGGGGAACTCAGATTCCACATGCCACGGGGCAACTAAGCCCACACGCCAAAGCTACTGAGCTTGCGTGCTCTCAGCTAGAGAGCCCAAGGGCCACAAACTACAGAGCCCACATGCCCTGGAGCTCACACGCCACAACTAGAGAAGAGAAAACCCGCACGCCACAATTAGAGAGAAGCCCATATGCTGCAATGAAAGATCCTGCATGCCCCAACGAAGATCCTGCTTATGGCAACCAAGACCTGATGCAGCCAAAAAATTTTTTTTAAATAAATTAAAAACAAAAAGCCCAGAACTGTCTAAACTCTGGGGGGGGGGGGAAGAACTCCCCCCTCAAAAAAAACTATAAAAGTTTGCTCTTCAAAAGACTTACAAAAATAAAATGTCAAAGCACTGGCAGAAAGAAAATATTTTGCAAAACATACATCTGATCAAAGCTTGTATCCAGAGTATATAAAGAACAGTTACAACGCCATAATAGAAAGAAAGCTTATTAAAAAACAATGGGACAAAAATTTGCAGACATTTTATAGATGGCCAAAAACATATAAAAGAATGCTCACCATCATGAATCAATAAGAAAATGCAAATAAAAACCCGCAGTGAGATACCTCTGTACACCTACCAGAATGGCTTCTATCCAAAAGACTGACAGTGCCAAGTGTTGGTGGGGAGGTATAACAACCTCATACACTGCTAGTGGGAATGAAAAATGATACAGTTGCTTTGGAAAACAGTGTGGCAGTTTCTTATAAACATATGACCCAGCAATTCTCCTAAAGTTTTACCCAAAAGAAATAAAAACATACATCTGTCCAAAAAACCAGGACCGAAATGTTCATAGCAGTTTTATTTACAATAGTTTCAAACTTGGAGTAAATCAGATTTTCATCAAAAGGCAAATGGATAAATAGATCGTGGTATAACCAGACAATTGATGCTACTCATTAATAAAAAGGAATAAACTAACACATACAACATGGATGAAGCTAAAAGCACTTTTCCTAGAGAAAGAGGCCAGTCATAAAGGAATACATGCTATATGCATCCATTTGTATGAACTTCATGAAAGGGCAAAACTAGAGTGGTAGCAGTCAGATGTATTTACTGCAAAGGAGTAAAGTGTGGGTAGAGTGAAGGAAATCGTGCTTGTTCTGTACCATGCTTGTGGTGGTGGTACACATTTGTCAAAACTCATTGAAACGTGTATTTCAAATTGCTGCCTTTTACTGTATACAAATTATGTGTCAACAAAACTGACAAAAAATCAGCCACCCATACTGGGGTAATTTTTTTCTGGAAGCAAAAAAAAAATCTTTTAGTTATTTTGCCTTTCTTCCTTTTCACTGACATTAATGCTAGTGTTGCATCCTATTCATCGTGTTTTGTTGAAATCTAACATTCACCAATAGTGAAGAGGAGGAACATCTTAATAAACAGAAACACTCTTTGGGAGGATGGTGTAAGCTTCTATTGGTAGAATGAAGTGACAGGAAAAGTAAATAATAATCAGTCATAATCTAATTCATTGCTAAGTGGTAGAACGCAATGTGAAAAACTCCATGGAGATGAGGACAACTCCTTTGGCTTAAAAGTGCTTTAATGCCTCTTGAATCCCCGGTGTGGAAAGAAAGAGGAAGAAGGAGAAAAAAAAATCCATCAGCAAAGCTTTCAGATACTTTGGGTCTTTGGCTGTTAGAAAGAAAGGTCACTGCTGCCTTTTCCAAAATGCTCACAGTCGTCTTTCTTAGGCAGTGGCAGTAGTTCTGTTATCAGCTGAGCAAGTGCCAATGTCAGTGATTGACAAGGTTTCCACCTCCAGATTTCTTTCACAGCCGTGCTTAACAACTCAGGGCTTGCAATCTCCTGCTCGCGACGAGGACTCAGCAGGGCTCAGGGAGGCAGAATCCCAGCATGGGATTCATGTGGCACACACTCCGTCTCGTTGCACATCACTGTGGGGTGTTCTGATTAGCCAGGCAGGCTGCCGAAGACAGTGAGAAGTTTGGAACTAGGCATATGCTCCGCATGGCCCAAACACTGCTCAGCCCTACTGTGGCAGTCTGCCGCAAGTCCAGTGTGAGTGGATGATGACATCTGCACCTGAAAGTGAATATGAGGAGGTGGGTTTAAAGTCTGTTTTGATAGAAACGTGGGAAATCAACATGCTTCTGTCAGCTGGTAATGAGATGGCTCAGAGGACTTCACCTGCAAGCCATGAGCTCATATTGTGAGAGCGGGAACCAGTCAATCAGGTACAGGGGTGCGTGGCTCAGTAGGATCCATGCTTGGTGGAATGCTCTGCTGTTACCATCTTGAAATTATTGATAGTTTTATCTTTGAACTTGTGTTTGGTAAGTGAAACCCAGTTAGCCAGTGGGGCGCCACTGGCTGCCATTATGTCCACATGGCAGGTATGTATCTGCCATTTGTTGTTGCCCCGTTCATGTATAATGTACACAAGTGCCCCATGAGCACAGAATTCCAGTGAACCCTCAATGCACAGGAGTTCAGGGAGACTTACAGTGAGCACGTAGTAAGCGTGTTATGTCTAAGATGGAGTAAGTGGGTCCAGAGACAGTCCCCAGAGACCATGCTTTCCATTTGCTTCAAAAGTAGCAAGAAGGGGGCTTCCCTGGTGGTGCAGTGGTTGAGAGTCCGCCTGCCGATGCAGGGGACATGGGTTCGTGCCCCGGTCCGGGAAGATCCCACATGCTGCGGAGCGGCTGGGCCGGTGAGCCATGGCCTCTGAGCCTGCGCGTCCGGAGCCTGTACTCCGCAACGGGAGAGGCCACGACAGTGAGAGGCCTGCGTACCGCCAAAAAAAAAAAAAAAAGTAGCAAGAAGGCAATGACATTCTAAGGATGAGGAACAACCAAGGAACCTTATCATATGCTTTCTTGCTTATGTTACTTCCTTGTATACAACCGCTTATGCTGAAAACGATGAGGAAAAAGGAAAGATAGGGCAACTCATAGTTATTTTTTACTTTTCATCCTTTATTATTCATCAGTAAGCTGAAAATAGAGCATGTTGGTAGAATCTCTACATATCAAAAATTGAAAACAGTTGAGTTAGTTTTGTTCTTTGTTTCCAGTTTTGGTAAGAATGAAATACATAGGCATGTATGAGTTACAAAATACAGGTTGTGTAATTTTGATGACTTTACTTGAGTTAAATTCTTCTATACCTGCACTTAAAACTAGCCTTGCACAGTATAATGATAAATGGTAACATTTATTCTAATAATTAAAAATTTTCATTTTTCTTTACTTGGAATTATATTAAAAAGCAAATAAAAAACACCATGGTGAATAGAGAAAGGCTGCAGAAGAAAAGAAAAAGCTTTATATTTTAGTACTTTTAGTGGCACTTTTTTCCTGCTTTTGAACAAGGGGCACCACCTTGTCATTTTGAGCTGGGCCTCTCAAACTATGTTGCCAGGGCCCTCCTAGCAAAACTGGTTTCTCTCCCAAGTGAAATGCATTAGTGCTATCTTGCATGTCAAAAATTGGCTATTAAAGGCAGCCACCTCTTTTATTAATTTTGTGCCTCTTACTACTCTGCCTTCTAACATACGCTGAGCAATCAAATAGACTTTTTCTAAATATTTTAGGTAAGGCTGTGTTCTTCTATTTAGCGCATCAAGCAGTCCATCAGGTAATTATGAAATACCTACTAGATGCCACTTACTTATTATAAAAACTTTATAACTTAGTTGAGGGAACAGATATTTACATAGCAAAGTGATGTGTGCTATCTAATACAGACATGAAAACACACAGGTGAGAGTGATGTTATTGTGCCTGGCAGGACAGTAGGGGATGACACATTAGACTTTACTGAACTGTAAAGTATTGTTTCAGCTCAGTTGATGAGGGAAGAGTTTTTGCAGGTAGTTGAATTGATGGGAGGACATTCCAGGCTGAGGAATATTTTATTCCCATAACTAAATTCACTGCAATGCACTCTGCTTTTGTGCTTTAGAATTGGTTGTTTGCATCCCTTTTTTTCCTGTTGAGTTTAAAATTGTGAATACACTGACATACTTTTAGAGGTTTTTTTTTTTTTTTCTTTTTGGATAAGGTAGGGCTAATTTTTTGTTTGTGGCAATGTACGTGTACATTTCTTTTTAAATTTTGGTTCCTTTTTTTCCCTTGTAGGGGTATGAAGTGATTTTTTAAAATTAAATGTGTTGCCAGTATCTCACCCATCATGGTTTTGAAAAAGTGTTTTTTTTTATTTTGAAAAATAACCTGGAACATTTTTCCTTCTTTCTTACCATCACCAGTGAGAGAAGGTGTATAAAAGTTGTCGTGATGGTAGCAGGGAGAAAAAAACATCACTCAGGAGTCCTGGAGAAATTCACTGAGGACATGGCTCCATGAGTAACACCAACAACAAAATGAGGGGATTAGGGTTACAATTCAAGATCTGCTTAACACCTGAGATGCTTTTGAAATCTGATGTGATGATGACATGCCAGTGTATCAACGGGGAGCAATATCCCATAGGAATCAAAGAACACATCTGA
Organism: Mesoplodon mirus; assembly: GCF_964341445.2. Taxonomy (NCBI): domain Eukaryota; kingdom Metazoa; phylum Chordata; class Mammalia; order Artiodactyla; family Ziphiidae; genus Mesoplodon; species Mesoplodon mirus. The sequence goes on along the minus strand of NC_138976.1, from coordinate 88,114,210 downwards.
AATGTCCTTAAATCTATTGTAATGATGTTTGTGGTAACTGTGAATCTTTCTCAACCCTTGGGGGGTGGGTGGGATGTGATGGAGGTCATTGTTACTATTTTGACTAAATGGGAAGATAGGTACTGGCATGCAGAGCAATGTGATTTTATAGTCTGTGCCACTTCTCTATTCCCTGTGATAGCAAGAGAATTATGGAAGTGAGGTGGAGAAATCTATCAGGAGTGATGTGTGGCTGAAGGGCAGTGGTACAGACAGCAGTTTCAGGCTCTCATTTTCTACCTCCCCTTTTCCATCGATTCAAATGACTATGAGTCTGGCCCTCCCTTCTCACCTGGGGAAGAAGTACTGGCCACAGAGCAGGAATCAATGCTCACCACTGAAGAATGGCAAATGAAAGTCTGCCTGGAGCTCTGGTGGCTATTAAAGGCTCATAGTTAAACCATGTTTACCTATAAACCTATCCATTTTGGAGGCCAAGGTATGCGCTTTGAGAGATTGTTTTCCTCCAGAGATAAATGTCTTGTAGACACTCAGTCCCATCCTGACACTCTCTAAAGAGGCTTTTATAAATGATGTTCTCTCACTTGCCTTTGTTTGGCTTTTAGCAGCAGGAAGCCAAGAAAAGGCCCAACTCTGGTTTTGATGGCCCTGGGGAAGAGTTGCAAAAATAACACCTGCAGGTGTGGAAAGCTGTTCGGTGACCCCCCGGTGTGCAGAAGGCCATGAAGAAATTATGAGATTAGAGGATCAGGAGAGTGACAGCAGCTGCCTTTCAGCAGCTTTCTGCCGTTGCCTTGAGAAAGAGTCAACTCTAGCAGACTTACTTAGGGCCTGGGAAAATAGTGCAAAGTGAAGAAAGAGCTAGAAATGATAGTGGTCCACCTTTGCGTGAGAAGAGATATTTGAGCTTGCCCCAGGATGTTGAGAAGTGGAATGACAAAGCAAGTCATGTTAAAGGAGTAACAGAACATACTCTTCTATTGGGCATTTTCGTAGGAGAAAAAATGGCTCTATCTAAATACTGAGAACATCTTAGATAATTTACAGGGAGCGTTAGTAAAGCCAGGAAAGCTTGTGATCCAGACTAAACCTCCAAGTCATAATAGTGAGCAGAGAATACAATGAAGAAATAATAAATGAAGATTAAGCAGCTTTTAGTTTAAAATTGCATCAGGCTCACAGTTCCTTATACAGCCTCTTTTAACTTTCTGTGGAACTGCCAATGAAGACAGAGAAAGACCAAAACTCGTAACACAACCAAAATTGGAAGTTTCAACGTATTTCCATAATCTTGGCAGTTATGATTATTGGAAGTGTATTTAAAAGTGTACTTAAATGTTTCCCCCGGCTTTATTGAGATATAATTGAATATAATATGGAGTAAGTTTAAGTTACACAACATGATGATTTGATAGATGTATATGTTGTGAAATGATTACCAAGTAATTTTAGTTAACACATCCATCACTTCACATAATTACCTTTCTTGTTGTGAGAATGTTTAAGACCTACTCTTAGCAACTTTGTGCACTGTTGGTGGGAATGTAAATTTGTGCGGCCACTATGGAAAACAGTATTGAAGTTCCTTAAAAAATTAAAAATAGAACTACTATACAATTTAGCAATTCTGCTTCTTCTACTTATTATCAAAAAGACAAGAGATAAGCGTGCTGTGCTGGCCATTTGTTTCTTCAATGGTGAAAGCTGCTGGGGTGATCTGCAGAGCAGGTCCCTGGGAACCACCACTTTTCCCATTGTATGGTTAACGCTGGTAGCTCCTGTTCATCTTCTTTGTTTCTCACCATCTTTGTACATCTCAACTTGGCTGGACTCTGGGAGAGGTGAAACTGAAGTGAGTCCTTACTGTGGTGCCTCAAAAGGCTTGGGAAGCTTGTTGCTCACCCTGTTCTCTCTTCCCCTGTGAGGAGAACTCTTTCTAGTTGTGGGTTCCCTTTTGATGCTGAGCAGAGCAGGCCTGGGGGATGGGATGTTGTAGGCAAAGTGAAGCCGTTTTCCTTCTCTTTTCGTGCAGTTATTCTCAGGTTTTTCCTTCTACTGTGCTGCTTAAGTTTCTTAAGTGGACTCCTGAGCACTCCCTGAGCTATTTTTTGGTCATGGATAGCTGTCTAGTTGTTGATTTTTGTAGGGGGATGGTGGCTGGGATCTTTCACTTCACCATCTTCACCTTTTGTGAGCTTTTCAAGAGCCCAGTCCTCTGAGGGTAGGTTCTTCTGTCCATCAGTGACTCACCTCGGTTTAGAAATGCCAAGTTGTCACCAACAAAATAAATGCAGAGGCCAACTTACTACTTTAGGGTCGCTGCTGTTTTAAGTAAGTAGAGTTTCATTTTCCTTTCTTTCTCAGGTCCTGTCAAGAGCCTTTCTCCTATACCCACTTAGAGACCACAACTCTGAAACAAAATCCAACAAACAAATTAGCAGGAGGGAGGAAGGAAGGAGTGATTCAGGAAACAGAATTGTATCCTGGGAGGGGTAGTCAGTGAGTGCCATGGTAGGGAGTATGGTGAGGAGGATCCCTGGCAGCATTTCATCTGTTTATAATGTTAGAATGATAGGCTGTGGGAATTGGGAAAGATCTCATAATAGTGTGCAAGAGCCACAGTTGGTAGGAGAAGGAATGTTGTTGAACTATTTAGATTTGATATGCACCACTTCACTTGTTACTTTGATGTCTTCTTTTTACTGGGGAATGGTATCTAAAACACCAGTTTGGGGCTGTAGGTTTGCTTATTGCTAAAGGGTCCTTTTAGTGAACAGTGCTAGAAAAAAGTATGTGTGTGTGTATCCATGCACACACATCCACGCATATAATAAAGGAATCAGGAGGAGTTTGTACTGATACTTCAACTGCTATCCTGTAGGGATCCTTATTGCCTCTCTCTCTCCATATTACTGTCTTTATTGTGAGAATTGGGATTCTCAACATCAATATATTTACTCATTTGTTCAATCCTGTAATATACCCAAAATAATTTTAGAATTTTTGTATCTATACTATTAAAAAATAAACCTACTAATAATTGTTCACTATATATTTTCAGTTTTTCTTTCCTTAGACTGAGTATATAGTCAAATTATACTGTTCAAAAGTGCTTGGGTAGATTGTTTTCTGCCCTTCAGTTGAAATACAGATGTGTTTTATTTCTCTTGGCATTCAGTTTTAGAGTTCCTTCTATTTTTGTGGTTTAAATTTAGTTTTTGCATATGTAGAGCATTAATATAATTCCAAGTGTTAAAAGTATATAATCCTTCCCTTATCCCTCCCCCCCCCATCACAGATAATCAAATTCATTAGTTTCTGGTTCAAACTTGAAGTGTGTCTGTTTGCAAAAATAAGCAAATACACCTATGGGTTTTGTACAAAAGGTAGCATACTATATATAGGCTTTTGCACTTTTTTTTTTTTACTTAACAATATATCCTAGAAGTTATTTCACATCCGCAGGGCCAAATATGCCTCCAAAAGGTAGAGTGAATATCAAAATTGGATTTGTAACAGAAAAAAAGCAAGAACCATGAATAACAATATTCTAAAGCCACAGTTTTCCCAACTTGAAATTAAAGGAGACATGAATATGTAACTGGGGCCACAATGTGTTTTAATTAATAAATTAATTAATTTTTGGCTGTGTTGGGTCTTTGTTGCTGTGTGCAGGCTTTTCTCTAGTTGCAGCGAGTGGGGGCTACTCTTCGTTGCAGTGCGCGAGCTTCTCATTGCGGTGGCTTCTCTTGTTGTGGAGCATGGGCTCTAGGCACATGGGCTTCAGTAGTTGTGGCACACGGACTCAGTAGTTGTGGTTCATGGGCTCTAGAGCACAGGCTCAGTAGTTGTGGCACACGGGCATAGTTGCTCCATGGCTTGTGGGATCTTCCCGGACCAGCACTCGAACCTGTGCCCCCTGCATTGACAGGTGGACTCTTAACCACTGCGCCACCAAGGAAGTCCCCACAATGCGTTTTAAAAGGAAAAAAATCATCAAGGATGATCAACATGGAGACTTAAGCTGATAAAGCTTATACAGTTGAAAGAAAAGGAAAGAACCCTATGGTTATCCAGGGAGATGATAAAAAGTAATCTTTATGAAAGGAAAATAAGGCTGGCTAAGCATCCTTAAGTGCCAGAAGATAGTGAAGCAAGATCTATAGATTTTGGAAGAGAAAATACAGGACCAAAGACTATTATTATACCCAACTAAGATGTCATCCTCCAGAAAGGCAACAGAGAGATTTTCAAATGTGCAAGAACTCAAGGACTACAGCATACATGAAATGCCTTTGAATCTATTACTTGTTAATAAAATCAAGTCAACCAAGAGAATAATCAAAACAAGGAACACAGGAATGTGAAAGGCATTATATGAAAAGAATCATGGTGATTATTGAACCTAATTAAATGTAGAATTGAAGCTAAACAATTTTGGAATTATTGCTGTGCAACAAAATTTAAATGTTACAAATGTTGAAAGAAATCTACATCACATAAAACAATATTAATTATAATGGACTAACACAAAAGTCCCATTGTGATAATTTTCTTACCTTCAAAAAAGTGAGTCAGTTGATTCTAGTTCACTTTTAAAGTTCACTTTTAAAGAAATGGGGGTTTGAAGGTTAAGTTTAATAACAGAATATATGCTTTATAAATTTGGGGGAGAGAGTAAGAGGAAGGAAGTTGCATACCAGAGATCAAATAATAAAATTATAGAACACAGCAAGAAAAAAATAAAATGCCAAATTAAGCCAAGCATGCTATTGCAACAGTGATTAATGGGATAAGATTTTTATTTTAATCAACTAAATGTTTTATCATGAGAAAATAGCAAATCAGAAATATTATCATCCTATATCTCTCATCATATAGCAACCTACATAGAAATTATAAACAGAATAGCAACAAAAACATAATAACTATTTTGTAATTTACAAAGTCTCCTCTGTTTAATTACTTTTAGGTAATTAAAAAAGTAGAGAGTTAAATTAAAAAAGAAAATTACAAAGTAATAAGGAAATAATCGTAATGAAAATAGTACTTTCAAGACCTGTGGTGTGTGGGCAAAGCTTTGATTAGAGAAAAATGCAAAACCTTTAATATTTATCTTGCTGAACAAAAAATGATAAAATAAGTGAATTACGTTCTACATGAGAAATTAGAAAATGAACAACAAATTAAACCAAAGGAAAGTGGAAGGAAGGAAATAAGATAAAAGCAGAAAATAATTTAACTCAATGTCAAAATTGATAATCCATGAAGGGACTCTTTAGGGGAAAAGTCAATAAAATAAATAATCCATTAGCTAGCTCAATAAAGAAAATCCACAGAGAGCACAATATACTAAATCAAAAGGAAAGATGATGAAATAACCAGAGATACAATTTTTTTTCTGCATAACTCTATTAAGATACATTTGAGATCCTGGAATGAATGATTTTCTGGGAAAATAGAAATTACCAAATTGTAGAAAGGGCAAATCTAAACAGGTCAGTAACCATGAAAAAAAATGATAGAATTATAAACAACATTTCTTCCCAGACAGCATCAAGCTTGGATCGTTTAACAAGGGCATTCTTTAAAGTAGGTTAAAATTGGGCTTCCCTGGTGGCACAGTGGTTGAGAGTCCGCCTGCCGATGCAGGGGACACGGGTTTGTGCCCCGGTCAGGGAAGATCCCACGTGCCGTGGAGCTGCTGGGCCCGTGAGCCATGGCCGCTGGGCCTGGGCGTCTGGAGCCTGTGCTCCGCAACGGGAGAGGCCATAACAGTGAGAGGCCTGCGTACTGCAAAAAAAAAAAAATAGGTTAAAATTATTGTTCTTGGGAGGCTTGAGAAAGGAGGAGAGCTTGAAGTTAGATGTTAAAGGGTCGTAGGGAAGAATTCTGAACAAAGACACAGAGCTTGAATATCCTGAGGTCTCACTGCGGGACAGTGACTGGATATCTTGGAATCTCATTAACAATATGAGTATTGACTACATGAATATATGCACTTTGGCTTTCCTGGGAAACTTCATATGTACTCGTCACTGGACACTGGCAAGGTCTTGGGTCTCTCTTCAGCTGCAGGCAGTTCCTGAAGAGAGACTCAGCTAAGAGCTGTCAGCTGCTGCTACTTTCAGCAGCTGAGAAAAGCAGTGCTTGAATCTCAAAGTGGGGAGGTCTCCATAGCACTCCACAGCATCGATTGCAGTCTACACCTTGTGCTGCTTGGATCCACTTTTTTTTTTTTTGCTAAAAGTTCTGGGAGAATCTCTTCCTGGATTTTGGTGGGCCTCTTTTATTTTATTTTTTAATTATAGTACAGTTGATTTACAATGTGTTAATGTCTGCTGTACAGCAAAGTGGTTCAGTTATATACATATTCTTTTTTATATTCTTTTCCATTATGATGTATCACAGGATATTGAATATAGTTCCCTGTGCTATACAGTAGGACCTTGTTCTTTGTCCATTCTATATATATATATATATATATATATATATATATATATATATATATACACACACACACTAGTCGGCATCTGCTAATCCCCAAACTCCTACTCAATCCCTCCCTCACCTCCCCTCCCCCTTGGCAACCACAAGCTGTTCTCTATGTCCCTGAGTCTATTTCTGTTTTGTAGATAAGTTAATTTGTGTCATATTTTAGATTCCATGTATAGTGATACCATACAAAAAGTCTTTGTCTTTTTCTGACTTACTTCACTTAGTATGATAATCTCTAGGTCCATCCATGTTGCTGCAAATGGCGTTATTTCATTCTTCTTTATGGCTGCGTAGTATTCCATTGTGTGTGTGTGTGTGTGTGTGTGTGTGTGTGTGTGTGTGTTTGTATATATACCACATGTTCGTTATCCATTCGTTTGTCAGCGGGCACTTAGGTTGTTTCCATGTCTTTGCTATTGTAAATAATGCTGCTACAAACATAGGGGCGCACATATCTTTTTGAATTATAGTTTTGTCCAGATATATGCCCAGGTGTGGGATTGCTGGGCAAATAAATAGGGCAACTCTATTTTTAGTTTTTTGAGGAATCTCCATGCTGTTTTCTATAGTGGCTGCACCTACTTGGTGGACCTCTTTTCTTGATGTAACGAGAGGAGTTAGTATGATGAACTACAGCCCTTACCACAGTCACCAATATTCAGTCTCCCTTTTCTACTATCTATTCTAGAATCATCAGATCTCTGAGGTCTAGGTGGCTGACCTGGTGCAGTCACCCAAACCCATTTTCTTCATGGGCCTGAGCCCCTGATCACCACCTCCTTCTCAGGCTATGACTGGAGAACTTTTTCATTTTCCATCAAAATTAAGGCGTGAAATACCAAGAAACATTCATGTAGATCACTTTTTTCCAAACAAATTCTTTCCTGTCCCTACTATGTAACAGAAGCCCTACCTCCTCCTGATCATGTGTCAATTATCTTAATATTAGGGGAATGATTGATTCCTTTATTTGCCTTCTCATCTTATGTCAAATAAGAGGTGACTAGATGACAGCCATAGTTTGAAATGTAACGGAATTTTTGCTGTGTCTCCTGGTGGATATATTCCTCCTCTGGTAGCCAAACTTTCTAAGCATGCAGATCCCAGGCACAGGATGAACAGATTCCTCGAGTTGGTCCCTGGGAATGTGTGTTGTTTTACTGTTAAGGACAGGCTGCAGCTGTTGATTTAGAGCAGTGGTTCTCAACTAAGGTTGATTTTGTCTTCTCGAGGGACAGATAGCAATGTCTGGAGACATTTTGCTTGTCACAACTTGAAGTGGCAATGCTACTGGCATCTAACCAGGGATGCTGCAAAACATCCCACAATTCAAAGGGAAGCCCTTGCCACAAAGACTTATGTAGCCCAAAATACCAATCCTTCTGGGGTTGATTTAGAGAATATAGCACATCTTGGAGGATGCAGCCCATCCTTGCAGGGGATCATAAAGCTGGCACTTTAGCTGTGCCTTCCAGAGGTAGTTACAGGGAGAAACTCCTGGGTTATGAATGAACTTCATGAATCCTATAACCTTGTGACCATTATCACACCCCCTTTTCTGTAAAATAGATTCCTTGACCCCGTGTGATATTATTCAGGATCTTGTACCAGTGCATCAGACACACTGGAAATCCATAGTGGTATGTTCACTGAGGTCCTGTGGGGAGGAAAAGTGAACTCATGCCAAGTTCGTGTTAGTTCTAGTCAAAGATTAACTTTCTAAGGTTAAAGGAATCTGATGACATCAATTTGCTGCCAAAGGGCTGATTGGTCTGCTTGAGAGGCTTACTTTTGATCTTTGTAACTGGCAGATTGGGCTTTCAGCAATGGAAGTAACTAGATCAGCCTTGTTGAATTGACAGCAGTACACTATAAATAGCAAAGGCTGGCTGATGTCAAGTGGCCAAGTCATTATGTGTACTTGGTTTTTTATTCCTATTCCGTAGTGGATGCTCTCTGGTGAGAATTAACATGTGATACAAAAATCTTCATATTTCTTTTCCCATCTTACAGGTCCATAGTCTCTTTCCAGATATCCCATGCCCTATCTTGAGCTCCTTTTTCCTTCAAGGCTCCTGATCAATCAGCTAGCCATTCACCACTGCCTATTGTTCGTATATATTCCATCCTCAGGCTACACCCTTTCCCCACAAATTGGATGACTGATTGTACTGCCCAAAGCCCTGTCCATTAGAAAGATCCCTCCTTGCAACAGATTTGCAGCACCATCACTGAATGGGGCTATAATGCAGTTGTCCATTTTCAGTTTGCATCCACATATTGGGCTAAGGAGCCCATGTTCCAAGCTTGAACTTTTTTTTTTTTTTTTTTTTCCGGTATGTGGGCCTCTCACTGTTGTGGCCTCTCCTGTTGTGGAGCACAGGCTCCGGATGCGCAGACTCAGTGGCCATGGCTCACGGGCCCAGTCGCTCCGTGGCATGTGGGATCCTCCTGGACCGGGGCACAAACCCACATCCCCTGCATCGGCAGGCGGACTCTCAACCACTGCGTCACCAGGGAAGCCCCCAAGCTTGAACTTTTTACTCCTCCTTCAGCTGATCATAAGAGAGACCTAGAATAAGAGATGCTGATTCAATAGTAATGGATGATAGGGGATCTGGCCATCTGCTTATGCAGCTAACTTTTGCCGTTTGGTGCTGCTCATGCCCGAATCTGGATCTGCCACTTTCATCTTACAATGGATAGGTATTAGGTTCACCTGACCTTGTGTCTTGGTGAGTCTGATAAGACCCTGATCATGATCAACAATTCTGGTCAGCTTCCTTATCGTCTACACTAGATTTCCTTTGTTGTACTCAAGATTGAGTAACACTTGTGTTGGTTGCCCGTGGTTCTTTTTCCTAGGGATGCATGTTTTATTATCTATAACTCTTCAGATTAGACTCCACTTGCTGGCATCCAAACTTGGCTGCTCATTTTAATAATTATACCACCTCGTTTCTGAGGACTGAGTTGATGCTACCTGGCCTCTTATATTTGCAATCCTAGAGTCCCCCATTGCTGTCAGAGGGCCAAGTTCTGTAATGGTATCTTCTTCTGTCAGCCTTGGTATTCAAAGGAGAGCTACCACCGGGCTTTTCAGTGTTGCTGGTGCCCCTCTCACCTGCACATTCCTTATTGCTCTGGTAAATGGAGCACCTCTGGGTCTGCCCTTGAAACATTGTAATCTGGTGGGTTTCTGGCCTTAAATGGTATTTCCGTCTTAGCAAGCCCACTTCTCTTCTTCCACCATCTGGCAATTTTGACATTTCTGCCTCACTTAGTATGGGCTACTGCTTTTGCCAAGCTATTAAGAGCAACATGCTGTCATCTTTTCATAAAGTCCTTATAAGGTTTTAAGCCTTGTCACATGAAGATTTCACATATTAATTCCATCCTGCAGCAATTTTTAAGACACAGTCCCTTTCCTCTCTTAGTGGTCCCAGCACTTCCATGGCCAGATTATGTTGTGCCTTAAATTTAATACCTAAGCCATTTTTTGACATTTGTTGTTAAAAGACTTTTGAAGTGATGCTGATTTTTTTTCTTTGTAGGTAACAGATTTTCCCCCCTGGAAACTTGTTAATTTCTTCCTCCCTCCCTCCCTCCCTCCCTCCCTCTCCCTCCCTCCCTCCCTCTCTCTCTCTCTCTCTCCCTCTCCCCCCTCCCCCCTTCTCTCCCACTTCCATCTCTCCCTCCCTTGCTCCTCCCTCCCTTCTTTCTTCCTTTTTTTCCACTGAGTAAATAATATATTCTCATTGTAAAAATTTGAATGGTAGCAAAAAGTACAAAATGAAATCAAGAATTCTCCTGGGCTTCGCTGGTAGCGCAGTGGTTGAGAGTCCGCCTGCCGATGCAGGGGACACGGGTTCTTGCCCCGGTCCAGGAAGATCCCACATGCTGCGGAGCATCCGGAGCCTGTGCTCTGCAATGGGAGAGGCCACAACAGTGAGAGGCCCGCGTACCGCAAAAAAAAAAAAAAAGAATTCTCCTTACCACTGGTTACTACCATGTGCTCTATCTTATTGCTCAAAAGTAAGCATTGTTAATAATTTCTTATGAATTCCAAAGGATATTTTTTCCATGTAATCTCCCTGACTATCTATCTGTCTATTCATTTGTTGTTTGTATTTGCACAGATGATATCATAGTCTTTGTACAGTCCTATAAATTACTTTTTTTTCCCCTATCAGGGTATTTTGTGTTTATTTCCATGCTACCATGTTTCCCGATGCTAGCTTCATTGACTCTATAGTTGAAGTAATAATGCCCTATTTATTTTATAGGAACTTGAGAATGAAAGAAATAATTTTATTAAAATACTTCAAGTAGTTGAAGTAATAATACCCTATTTATTTTATAGGAACTTGAGAATGAAAGAAGTAATTTTATTAAAATACTAAGATATAGGGACCTAAATAAATCAGGCAAGTGATATTTTCATGCTATTTCAACTATATTAATGATTCCTGAACAGAATTCTCTATAATAATGGCACATGACTATAAACATAGTACCAGAGAGAGATAGTCAAATGCTCTGATTATGTTCATAGAGATAAATGCCATTTCCACATTTAGGCATATGAGTCACCTTCAAAGCTGATGGTTTTCTTTTTCCTGTCCTCACGTTTAAATCTCGCCTTGCTCTTTTAGACTAGCTTAATCATCTAACCTACTGATATTTTAGGAATTCTGTGTTGTATTTAACATTTTTCTTTCCCTATTAGACTTTTCATTAGTCCTCTGTTTCAAATTATATATGTAATTCAAATTATATATATAATTTGAATTACATATATAATTTGATTTTTTTTTTTGAGTTTAGGACCAGAGGTTCTTTTTTATCTTAGACTCTTAAAATAGCTTTGATTTGCTATTTGCTTTTTTACAGGACTTCTCTTTTGGCATTATTTTCATAACATTATTGTTAGAAATGATTTTATTTCTTCTTTATTTTCAATTTATTTTTATGTTTTTACCTGTTATCCAATTTTCTTTTGACATATTCTGAGGAAGAAAACATGAATATTTTATTTGTTTCTTTCTCATTACAAGTAAAACCAACTAGACCCAGGCAAGTTGTTCCATTGTCTACAGTTAAAATGTCTTTGCAGAGAGAGTATCATCCATGATATACCTTAGTGCTAGAGGACGTGAATGGGTATAGTGTTATGTCCAGTTGATTTATTCATATACAAAATTTTAAATGAGTGAGTACTGCATGTGAGATACTAGGGAATTCTAGGACATATTTGTGTTGGGGGTCACCAAGACCACCACTGGATTTGGTGATTTGCTAAAAGGACCAACAGGACTTAGAAGTCATTATGTGAACATTTATGGCTTACTAGAGTTAAAGGATACAGAGCAAAGTCAACAAAATGAAAAAGCACATAGGGAGGAAAACAGGGAAAACCATGCAACAAGGGTGTTGCATTTGTGTACAGCATACTACAACATGAAACTCCTATATTTTATATATTACACATATTATATATTATAGGCAGGAACATTTTTAAGCATTTGGTCACCAAGGTTAATATTTATACAGGGATCAGTCTGCCAGGAGTTGTACACCACATGGTTTGATGACCATCAGAGAGTAATTCCTGGAAATTCCTTCCTAAATGATATCTTATGAAGTAGATATACTTGAAAAGTAAGGATCAAAAGAGACTAACACATTACCAGAGTTCCTTTCAGTTGTTAACAATTGGTGCTACTCATCATCATAGCCTATGACCAGAATGTATCCCATTGTGATGCCACTCAAGTTTTCAAGTTTCCATTCAGCATTGTCAGTTTCTGAAAGTGGAGGTGGTCTTGGCAAACATACAGCTTCACTCTTTCAGCCATTTGGTCTAATTATGCTAAGAGACAAAAATTATCCTCTTGCTCTGAGCCTCTCTCAAGGCAGCAATGTAATGTGTTTTCCTCATTGCATAACCCATTTTTTCATTCCTGTACTTTCAGCTACTATTTTCTTTTCTTTTCTTTTTTTCTTTTCATTATATTAGTTTACTTTTTTAATAGCCTTATTATTTGCAAAGACTCATAGATGCTTGTTATAAATAAAATTAAGCAGTATAGAAAATTATAAAGAAGGTAAAAAATATCACCCTAAATCCCACTACCCAGAGATAACCATTATTAATATTTTAATAAATATGTCTTATATCTCTCCATTTGTATAATTTGCCTAAATGGTATCATACTGTTCCTGCCTCTCTAGCCTGCTTTTTTTCATTCAAAGTATGTTGAAAACATCAGCTACTATTCCTCTTTTTCTCAACTTGTCTTTGATTTTAACTCACACTGTTCTACTTTTGGAAGAGGTGTCAGATTTAGCTCTAGTGTTGGCCCAGGTTTCCAACAGCAGTAAGCAGTATGAGTCTAGCAAGTGCCTCATTCCCCTTCACTCCCTTCCCATTTATCTAGGGCACAAAGATATAAAACTAGTGAGCTGTCTCGGCCACTGAGCAATACAGCTGCAGTCACTAGGAATCCCAGTTTTGCAAAGAACCCACATATTGTATGATTCTGTTTATGTGAAATTTCCAGATTAGGTAATCTAGAAATCTACAGAAAGTAGATTGGTGGTTGCCTAGGGCTGAGGGGGTTGGGGATAATGAGAAGTGACTGCTAACGGATATGGAGTTTCTTTTGGGGGTGATGAAAATGTTCTAAAATTGATTGTGGTGATGCTTTCTTTTGTTGCATGTGCTTTTGATGTCTTACCTAAGAAATCATTGCTTAATTCAAGGTCATGAAGATTTATGCCTACAATTTTTTCCTTAAGAATTTTGTTCTTTTAGCTTCTACATTTAGATCTTTGATTCCAATTTGAGTTAATTTTTACATATGGTGTGATGTAGGGGGTCCAACTTTTTTTTTTCTTTTGCATGTGGATGGGCAGTTGTCATAACACCATTTATTGTAAAGATTTTCTTTCCCTATTTAATTGTCGTGGCATACTTGTTGAAAATCAATTGACCATAAAATCAATTGAGGAGTACTGCCATCTTAACAATATTGAGTCTTCCTATCCATGAACATGAGATGTCTTTCATATGTCAGGTCTTCTCTACTTTTTTTCAACAATATTTTTCAGTTTTCAGAGTATAAGTTTTAACACTACTTTTGTTAAATCAGTGGTTATCTTTCTGTTGTTGCTTTCATTAAAAAATTATTTTTGTGATTCTTTTCTGTTTGTTGTCCTGTTTCATTAATTCCTATCTTTATTAATTCTTTTCTATTACTTTCTTTAGGTTTACTTTTTATTTACTTTTCAAACTTCTTGTGTTGGTAATTTAACTAAGATAATATTTAATCTTCCTTATTAATATGTATTATCAAAATTATAAATATTCTGCTAAATATGACTTTAGCTCCTTCGCACAAATTTTGATATTGCTCCCATTGTAATTCAGTAGTGTGTTTCACAATTCACAATATAACTTATTCTGACATATCCATACAGGTGGGGGTTATTTTAGTGGCAAGCTCTTCATAGTGGTTCTATTTCAAGTCTAATCATTCCTTTATTATATTGTCCTAATCTTATGCTTTCTATTTTTTCATTTATCTCTCTTTTTTTTAACATCTTTATTGGAGTATAATTGCTTTACAGTGATGTGTTAGTTTCTGCTTTATAACAGAGTGAATCAGTTATACATATACATATGTCCGCATATCTCTTCCCTCTTGCATCTCCCTCCCTCACACCCTCCCTATCCCACCCTCCCTATCCCACCCCTCTAGGTGGTCACAAAACACCGAGCTGATCTCCCTGTGCTATGCAGCTGCTTCCCACTAGCTATCTGTTTTACGTTTGGTAGTGTATATATGTCCATGCCACTCTCTCACTTTGTCCCAGCTTACCCTTCCCCCTCCCCATGTCCCCAAGTCCATTTTCTAGTAGGTCTGCGTCTTTATTCCCATCTTGCCCCTAGGTTCTTCATGACCTTTTTTTTTTTTTTTAGATTCCATATATATGTGTTAGCATACAGTATTTGTTTTTCTCTCTCTGACTTACTTCACTCTGTAGGACAGTCTCTAGGTCCATCCACCTCACTACAAATAACTCAGTTTCATTCCTTTTTATGGCTGAGTAATATTCCATTGTATATATGTGCCACATCTTCTTTATCCATTCATCTGTTGATGGACACTTAGGTTGCTTCCATGTCTTGGCTATTGTAAATAGAGCTGCAATGAACATTTTGGTACATGATTCTTTTTGAATTACGGTTTTTTTCTCAGGGTATATTTACCTATATATCTTTACAATCACTTTTCCAATTATTCTTTTTTTCAAATACTTGAGGGTACTTATTTTTCTGTTTTAGGTATTGACTGATGTTCCCTCATAGTGCTTTTTCTTGGTAGTTTGTAAATTTTTATTGACTACAATTCTGCAAGTGGGGTAACAATTCTGGAGGAATCCCATGAACTCTAAGACGTGAAAGGGTTTCTCCAGAGAAGGTTGGTTTTGCTTTTGTCAGGACTGCAGGCATTCCAGTGGCCCTGAACAAAGTATTATGTTAATGTTACAGCTTGTGTTTTGTTTTTTTTTGTGGTACGCGGGCCTCTCACTGTTGTGGCCTCTCTTGTTGCAGAGCACAGGCTCCGGACGCGCAGGCTCAGCAGCCATGGCTCACGGGCCCAGCCGCTCCGCGGCATGTGGGATCTTCCTGGACCCAGGCACGAACCTGTGTCCCCTGCATTGGCAGGCGGACTCTCAACCACTGAGCCACCAGGGAAGCCCTACAGCTTGTATTTTACAGAGCAAATGAGTGTTGTAAATTCAAACTTAATTCCCAAACTGGGAATAGACTTTGGGTTTTGATTAATCCCTGAAGATTTTTCCTCATTCCATTCCTAAAATAAATGGCCTTTTTTTTTTTTTTTTTTTTTGCTGCTTTAGGCTAGTGTCAAGGAGAATTTTTGTATACCTCCTCTTAAATGATATTTAAAAATTGGATATAATTTGTAGATGTAACTCTCTTCATTTCAGAAACAGAGAAACTAAAGCATTAGAGATGTTACCAAATTCTTGTTAGCCATCTTTACCTGCTTTTCCCTTAGGAATTTCAAAGTCATACTTTTGAAAACCAGACTTATTACATTTCTTTTCCCCTCCCAGGCATTTCCTCCTTATGTATTTCCTTTCTGATTTAAGATACTCAGAATCTTTTTAGTCCTTGAATTAGCAAGTTGGAATCATCAGTTCTTGCTCTCTGCATCAGCTATCACCATACACCATCAATTCTACCTTTAAATAGCTCCCTTCTGTACTCATCTCCAATTCCAGTATCGCTGCCCCAGTTTACATCCTCACTGTATCTTACCTGGACTCTTGTGGTCTCTCCCTAAGTAACCATGCTGCATTCACATTTTCCCTCAGATTATCTTCCAGTGTTATTTAAGACAGAGATGGGGTCATGTCATTAGCTTGCTTCAAAAAAATTTTGGCAGTTCCCCATTACCTAAAGATTAAATGGACACACATTTTATTTTTTCAACTTCTTCCTTTCCTATTGTCCACTGCATTTTACATATTGCAGTCAAACCAACCTATTGGATTTTCCTAGGATACCCTATATATAATCATACCTCTTTGTTTTTTCTTTGGCAGGATTACCTCCTCCAATCCATGGGTAGTTTCTACTAATTATTTAAAACCCAAATCCAGTGCCATTGCCTCTGCATATCTTCCCTGTCATATAATTAGAACTAATCACTTTCTTCTTTATGTTTCCACTCACTTTTCTCATGCCTCCGTTTCAGCAGTATCTTATTATAGTGTCAACTTTTACATGCCTGTTTTGCTCTTTCGACTGTGAGCTCCTGCAGGGTAGAGACAATTTTTCATTCATCTTTATCATCTCTCTGCCTAGCTAGCATGTTGCCTAGAACACAACAGATGCTTAATAAATGCTTTTAATAAATTAATGAAATAATGAAGCTATATTACTATATCAAAATAGCAACAGGAAAATGTTTTCAATTTTAGATAATGTGTATCTTCTCATCTAGTATCTGCCGCACAGACCAAGAGTTCAGTGGGGGACCTAATTCTAAATGATACCTGCTGCTATGGAAGCAGAATTAGATTCTTTGAACCTTATTATCTTTTTCCTTAAAATATAGCTAGAAATTCCTGGCTCTTAGTTGCTATAGAACCAGATAAGCAAATATAACCAGTAAATTATTTATGTTAACTAATATTGGTAGGGATTTTAAAAAGTGCTTTTCTTCTTATTTCAATTACAATACATATTCACAATAGTAAATTTAGAATACATAGACACACAAATAAAAAAATCACATATCATACCACTATCACTCTGCAAGATAATCAATATTTTGGATTATATTTATATAACTGATAACAAAAGTAAAGCCAGAGGGTATATACTGTTTTGCATTCTTGGCATTGAAAGCAATATATTAAAAATAATTTATAATTGAGGATGCATTCAGCTATTATATGTTTTATAGCAGAAATATGTTTATGCTATTATAAACGTATGATAATCTGTTGAAAGCAGAAAGTTTCAAGTCAAACTGTCCTAAGCAGTAAAGAAATCTATTTCTTTCATCATTGATAAAGGTCAGGAGATGACTCTGGTTGGCTTATACTAATAAGCATGATCACTCCCTGAGACTGGACAAAGGGTCACCTTTTCTGAGTCACATGGGGGAGCGGTGGCTGGATTAACAAATTCAAGAGTTTATTCCAGAGGAAGATGGAGGTGAGATGTTGTTGATATTGGGTAACCTACAGAGTCAATCAGAGTGGCTATAGATTTTCCTCTTTTTAAAATAAGAGTTGAAGCTTATTGCACTTAAAATCGCTCTCTTCCCTGAGGTTGACATTTAGATATTTTTCCTTCAATTTTTCAATATTATAAACAGCACATCTGTGAACAGTCTTATGGTCGCATCATTGTGAAATCCATGTTTATATGTACAATTTCAGAGTTGTATTAAGCAACCTATTAAAGCTTTGTGAGATGTTGCCTATGGAAAAATCACACCGTTCCCACCAGCAGCATAGGACAAAGACTGCTTCTTTTACCTTCAACAACATTGGGCATTTTAAATAGTCTACCTTGGCCAGGGGCTTTTAAACTGTGCTTTTGATCATGAGCTGAGTAGCAAAAAAGCAAAAACAAACACAAAACACAACAATACAAACTACTTGCACATGAGCAAATTTTGGAAAAGCTTAAGACCGTCTGAGAAAGGATAAATTTTAAGGCCCAACCTCTTTTTTCTAATTCTCAAAACATCTTTCTCCTATAAGGTATAATTGGGCCCAAACCCAGTATATATATACACACACACACATACATGCATACACGTACACACACACTTACTAACAATATATCCATTGATCATTTTAAAGATTCCATTATTTCACAATAGGTTTATAATCCCTGGGCCAGGTACTGAGTTCATGTGAGACCAAGAGCTTTTTACCTTGTGCAAAGTTGTTAAGACATTTAGGTGTCCCAGTGGTGATGATTTATTTTTATTTCTCTAAGAGGTCACTCTGATTTAGGAATGGGTAACTATGGGAGTAGAACATTGTATCTCTTCTCAAGCCAATTTTCCAGTTCTACATAAACTTAGAATGTTCGTAAGCTTTCCTGCCAAGTATATGATATCATTAAATATAATAGGTCTGTACATTGCAAGTGTTACATTTTGGTTTCAGTGTGTAAGACTTATTGTAATCCATAGCATGAAACACTCTTTTCGGAATTCCCGCATCTCTAACAGAAATGTGTTTAAAAGCACATACAGTGTTCTTTGTTTAGGTGGTTGCCATGTGCGTTATTTCATTTTCAGAAAGAAACACCAATAGAACCTGTAACTTTAAAAATGTATGCGTAAAAATTTTACAGTCTTTCTTTTAACTTCCTTTCTTTGTATCCTTTCTTTCTTCATTTTTGTTCTTTTCTCTCAACTCTGAATGAGACCTCAGGACTCCATTTAGATCCTGCTCTACTAAGACCAATTGGCCGATAGGCTGGGAGGCCCGTGAAAGCCTCAGGTAAATTAATAGCAGAGTCAGTGCCTGAGAACCATGCCTGGCTGCTCTTGAAATCCTTCTGAAGCCCGAATTATTTGTATTAAGATAGGCCAGCGCTCGGGCCCCTATGAGTCAATTCTTTGTAACAGTTGCCAATATTTTTATACCTGAGAGAGCGGCTTCATTCTTTATTATTGCTCAGGAATCAATACTCCCATTGCCCTCACAAAATGCTATACAAGCATTATTGGCATTTCACTTGGCAGTGAAGAGTATCGACATCAATCTCGCCAACTGCACACCTCGCTAACCCTGCTCCACTTCTCCTGTGTCTATTTGTATTCCATCTGGGCTGTCCTCAGCTGCTGGATTTGAATGGGAATCCTTAGTGCTGCCCTGACAGGTCCTGCGATAAGGAAATGGAAAGGCATCATTTAACTACTCACAGAAACAGTCCCTGTCTCCCCACCTCTGCCCATTTTGTGCTTGGAGGTTTTTCAGCATTTAATAAAATACCATTTCCTACCACCCTGTGGTTTTCCAAAATTGGCATCTCAGAGCTCTTCATTAATAACCAAATGGCTGCTTCTAATCTACTGTGAATTTTAAAGTAATTTCTGGGCACTCAAAGTAGCAGGTCTTAAAAAATGAAAACTCACACACATGGAGGTACAATGTGCACAAAGAGGCATGGTGGGAACTGCAGCTGCGTTTGCTCTGAATACTGAACGTGGATGCTGCTCTGGTTGTTTAGTAAACTTAGTAAAAATGCTTCTCACCCCACATGTAAATTCCCCTTGTTTTTTTTTTTTTTTTTTTTTTTTGCGGTACGCGGGCCTCTCACTGTTGTGGCCTCTCCCGCTGCGGAGCACAGGCTCCAGACATGCAGGCTCAGCGGCCATGGCTCACGGGCCCAGCCACTCAGTGGCATGTGGGATCCTCCCGGACCGGGGCACGAACCCACGTCCCCCGCATTGGCAGGCGGACTCTCAACCACTGCGCCACCAGGGAAGCCCCTGTAAATTCCCCTTTAAACATGTAATTCTTTGGTAATATATAAAGGGAAACCATTGTAGGGGATTCTGTCATATATGAATCTCATGCTGGGCATTATCAATTTGTAACAGATGTTGTTTGTTCCAAAGGAATATTTAGAATATATAAAGAACTCTTACAACTCAACAATAAAAAGAAAAATGACCTAATTAAAAATGGGCGGGCTTCCCTGGTGGTGCAGTGGTTGGGAGTCTGCCTGCCGATGCAGGGGACGCGGGTTCATGCCCCGGTCTGGGAGGATCCCACATGCTGCAGAGCGGCTGGGCCCGTGAGCCATGGCCGCTGAGCCTGCGCATCCGGAGCATGTGCTCCGCAGTGGGAGAGCCCACAACAGTGAGAGGCCACAACAGTGAGAGGCCCGCATACCGCAAAAAAAAAAAAAAAAAAAGGGCAATGACTGCAGTGGGATACCACTTCATGCCCATCAGGATTGCTCTTATAAAAAAAAAAAAACAGAAAATACAAGTGTTGGAGAGGATGTGGAGAAATTGGAACCCTTGTGCACTGCTGGTGGGAATGTAAAATGGTGCAGCTGCTGTGGAAAACAGTTTGGCAGTTCTTCTAAGAGTTAAACATAGAGCTACCATATGATCCAGCAATTCCACTGCTAGATATATACTCAAAAGAATTGAAAGCAGGCACTCAAACAGATGCTTGTATACTAATCTTCACAGGAGTTTTAGTCACAGTAGCCAAAAGGTGGAAACAACCCACTTGTTGGCAGAGTGACTTTGAGTTACATGTATGATCGCTCTGAGCCTCAGTCTCTTTCTCTGTCCCATGGCAGTGATATGATAGTGATGATGGTGTGGTGATGTTGATAGTGTAATAATGGTGATGGTGATATAATGATGGTGATGATGATGATGACATTTCACAGGATTATTGTCAAGATTAAGATACAGTATTAATAAGATGACTGAGATTTGTGATAACATCTAAAACTGTAATACACCATTGTTCTTTATTTTAAATTTTAAATCCAAGAATCAGAATATTTGTATGTTTTATGTCAAGGAGATATATTAAAGAGGCTAATATTTGCCTCAGAGGACAGACAGATATTTGGAAATTATATATTCTGTGTTTGTAGCCATGTATTTCTGTGAGCCTAGATTATGAAATCTTGTCAATAATCTTTAATTTCAGAATTGCATTAGCTTTGGTGGAGATAAAATGGCAAAGGTATTCATTGTTTCCTAGGAGAGAAAGAGTTGGTTTTCGTTTGTATCACTTGCAAAAACTCTCTGCAGGTCTATTTTCTGAGCCTGTCTTTGTGCCAGGTAAAAGGGAAAATGACTTTAAAAAGATTAATTCTTCACTAGATTTGTTTTTTGGCTATCAAAAGGCAAGGTAAGAATTTTTTATATATTATAGATGTTCTCCTCACTAGATCTTAAGTTACCTAAATATTTCCAGGAAAAAACAAATGAATCCATAATTTTTTTAAATAGAAAAAGCCCTAGAATAGGAGTCAGGAGTCTTTGATTGTAGTTTCAGTTTTGCCATGTGTTAAACATGTGACCATAAGCAAATTAATTAACTATCAAGCATTAGTTTTCTCCTCTGTTAAATGGTTGTAAAAAAGACCACCTATTTCATGTAGATGTTGAGGTCAACTAAAATGATATTTGCAAGAATGCTTTGTAAATTATAAAGTTCTGTATAAATAAAAAGTGCCATATTTTATTAAATCTAAGATTATCAATCATAAGATATATCATTAGTTACATTTCACTAAGAACAAAAATGCTGCCAAGTAAACTATGATACAGTGCCTTAGTATGCTGTTTGATGCATGAAGGGATCATACCAGCCTCTTTTTGTTTTGAATATCCTTTCATCTATTCTAAGAAATATTGCGGTACATCTTGCTTTCAGTTGTGTCGCTTACCAGGAGATAGGCAAATTTTTGCATGTAAAGCAGTTACAAAGCATAGGAACATGCCTTGTGTTTTCCTAAGTCTAGTAAAGAATTTCATTGATCCATTGCAAGAAAACACAGAATTGCAATCATGCCTCCCATGATTAATTAATATTTCCTCCTCAAACATACACATTTTTGCTCTGTTCCCATTGCCTTTCTTCATATGCAAGAGTTTCATTTCATCATTAAATCAAAGTACAGTATTTTTGAAGACATTTTGAATGGCAGTTAAACTCAACAGGTGATGCCCCAGCAATGCACATTACTCAACTGAAGTGACAAAAATGTGAACGGCTATGTCCAAGCTTGTTCATGCACTGTTGGTGAAAAGTCCTTTATGACTGCCACCTGGAAGTCCCTGATTATAAGACCATTGCTGATTTCAGGGATGTTAGAATGTGGGGAAAAATGTGTCTCAGAATTAATTGAATATTGCATTTATGTTATTAGCCACAATGTGACACTTTTATCCTTAATAGAAACTGTAGGTAGCTCATTGCTTGATGCATCTCAGTAATAGGAGCGTGAGGCTCCTTGAAACTAGTGAGACCTCCTGAGGTTATGGAGAAACCATCCAGTGCTTCTTCAGTATAGGCAGTGTGCTGTCTGCTTTGAGTTATCTCTTCTCCTCACTAAACTCTGACACTTTGTCACTTTCTTTAAACTTTGATATGGCATGGTTTTGAGAACTCTTCTTTTGATCCCTTTCCTCTGAACTAGGCCTCATTATTCACGCTTCTTTAATGCACTGTATTTGGAATTAAGCATTCTATGCTAGTTATGCTTATTAAAATGATGGAAAGATCCATCATTAACTTATTAAGAGCAACAATGATTTGTCTTGAATCTCTGGGTAAGTAAAAATTCAGAAACCTAAATAAATTCTGCATGTACTTGTGTAGTTTTATTTTTAAATGACGTTAAAACTACATTAAGCTAGTTCAATATATATTATTATTTTGAATTAAGTACATTTTTATTCTTACAACATGTGTTCCTAGTTTTTTTAGCATGTCTGTTGTAACTTCACAATTCTTTTTAGAATGCTGAATGGACAGAGTCAGAATCAGGCTCCTGATTCTAGGATATACCTGGGATAGTTTCCTAGGGATGCTGTAGCAAAATACTACCAACTGGGTGACAAACAGCAGAGTGTATCCTCTCACACTCCTGGAGATTAGAGGTCTGAAATTACGTTATTGACTGGGCCATGCTCCCTCAGAAACTGTCAGGGAAGATTCCTTCCTTGCCTCTTCCTAGTTTCTGGTGGTTTGCAGGCAAACCTTGGCATTCCTTGCCTTTGCAGCTGTAACACTTCAGTCTCTGCCTCCACTGTCACATGGCTTTGGTCCTGTGTGTCTTTGTCTTCACATGGTATTTTTTTCTTCTCATAAGGACAACAGTCATATTGTATTATGGCTTACTCTAATGACCTCATATTAACTTGATTACATTTGCAGAGACCCTCTTTCCAAATAAGTTCACATTCCTAGGTACCAGGGGATGGAACTTCAGCATTTTTTGGTGGGGCAGACAGTTGAACCCATAACATCTGTCAACATTACTTTGTTGGTGGACATCAACTCATTACTACCCAAGTCACTACTCTTTGTCTACAATAATACATCCTCCAGCTACTAATCTGATAATCTTTCTTAGCATTTAATTCATATTTCTTCATTCTATACAAAAGGATCTAAAAAGTAAACTGACTGTTAGGAACTTGCTGAAGTTCCCATAAGCTTTGTGTCCTGGATTCTCATATTAGACAATTTCTGTAATCCTCTCAGAGCAAACCATAAGTGGAGTGTGACAAGACATTCTTAGACACTTTATGATGGCTGCCCTCTCCTCTAGGTACTCACCATCCATTCCTTTAGCAATCCATCCTTGTATCCAGTGGTTTGTTTGCCAGACCTATCATTTTCTACTTGAAAGTGAGACTGACGTTGGCTTCCTTCCAGTTTTTAGTTTCCTTTGCCCTTCTCTAAGATTTCTCATAAAACAAGGATCATTGTTGAGTGATTTTATTTATAAGTTCTCTTAGAGCCTTGGGATACAGCTCATCTAAGCCAAATGACTTGAATTCATATAAAACAACTTTACTACTCTTGGATTTTGTATTCCCTTATGAATTCTTGCTCTATACTTGGCAGAGAAATCAGAAGCAAAAACAGGAAGTTAGATGTTCTGTTTTCTTCCTACCAAACTTCTATTTAACACCTTTGGTCCTATGCAGTGGTCATGACCCTCTTTTCTTTACCTTCTTATTTGTGAAATAATATTTTTAAACGACTTTTTGTCCTTAGCACTCAACAACTCGAAGTCCATTCATTTCGGACTTAGACTCCCTGATACCATGGTTTCATACACATCCTCAGTTATTCTTTTTTCCATTCTTGAGGCATATACTTACTTTATGCATTTCCTCCTTGTTTCTTTCACGTAAGATGATTTGCCATTCCATAACTGGAATTGTATCAGTAAGAGCTTCCTGACTGTCTTGAGTCCAGCCATTCAAGAGTCATGCTTGGAACCACATGCAATGGAATCATGAATTATGATTTTTTTTTTTTGATATATACATGTTTAAATGTCTCAGCAGGATATTTTTAACAGGCTTTCCCCAACATTGTCTACTGTAGGTATTACGATCTAAGATGATAGGACTGATTTTTTCCAAGTCTTTCATCATTTCCCCATCATGAAGTAACTCCTTTCCTGGTTGGAATTAGGTCTAGAATAGCAGTTCTTAAAGTCATTTTTTCAACCACTGGAGAATTGAGATTATCAAAAAGGCTAGACAATAATTTTTCAGAACTGTTACTTTTAACAAGATGAGATTTGTTGCCTTTTCCTGGACAAATGGAATCCTTATTATTGTTATATTTTTCTTGCCTCTGTGATAAGGAGGGATGCACTATTTAGCCTCTTCACACAGTAAGGCGACCTGTATTTTCACAGCAATATCACTTACATTTCTTTCTTATAAGTTATACACCATGTTTTCCAACACTCCTATCAATGCTTTAGGTATCTCTAAATGGGAATATATGAAGCGGAATGTTTAAATGAGATACTACCTCTCCTAGGTTTGACTACATTACTAGTACTATAGATTTTAAGTTCAAAAGTACATGAGAGAGAAAAATCCTTCATGCAAAATTATAAATTTCCAAGAATTTTTCAAGAATCAATTCCATGTCTCATATCACTCAGCCAAATCAAGAAGAGAAAAAGCTGTCAGTGACTCTCTTTGTAATTAAGTTCTTACTGGAGAGTAGTCTGAATTTGGAGGGAAAAAAGGATATTATGGGGGTCAGATTCTATTTTATGGCATTTAGCCTGAGGGCAGGCTATAACCACGTTTGAACAAGGTGGCTAAAAATCTTGTAAAAACCATAGTTCTCTGGCTTGAGGAATCAGAGAGCAGAGATTGGGGTAACTACAACCACTGGAATATTAGGGGAGAATACTAGGAAAGAGAAATCTGGAAAAAAGAAACCTCCAAATCTGTGGGTAAACTTTGCCCAAATCTCTGGATGATTCCAGAACTACTATTGTGTGGGATGGAATTCAGATGCAGATAAAATAATTGACTGACTTTTGAGATGCTAATCAGAACACAGAGTTGGCAGTTTGAGTTCAACCAAGTTAACTAACTCGCTGCTTAAAAAGCTTAGCACTTTTTGAGGATTAAAATAGAATTCACATAACATTCACAGTGTCCAAAATACAATCCCAAATTACTTGAAATACAAAGAACTAGGAAAATAGGACTCACTATTAAGAGAAAAAACAGTCAAAGAAGAACTCCAAGCTGACTTAGAAGTTGGACTAGCAAGAATTTTAAAGCAACCATTATAGCTATGCTCAAAGAGGTAAAGGAAAATATACTCAGGGTGAATGAGAAGATAAAAAATCTCATCAGACAAAAAATATAAAAAAGAGCAAAGTATAAATTCCAGACTTGAAGAATAAAATATCTGAAATGGAAACTTAACCAGAAAGTGGAGTTGACAAAAGAGTCAGTGATTCTTGAAGATAGTTTAATAGAAATTATCCAATTTGTAGGACAGAGAGAAAAAGAAAAAAAATACACAGGGCCTCAGTGACCTGTTGGACATTATTAGGAAGAGAGGAGGGAGAAAATGAGGGGGAAATATTTGATGAAACAATGGCCAAAAATTTCCCCAGTTGGTGAAAGGCATAATTTTATAGATTCAAGCACCTCTGAAACTCAGAGGATAAACACAAAGAACAAAATGCCTGGGCAGTTACAGTCACCCTGCTGAAAACTCAAATATAAAAAAATCTTGAAAGCATCCAGCAAAAAAAAATGACAGATTTTATACAGAGGAAAAATGACTTAACTGCTGACTTCTTGTCAAAAACTATAGAGGCCCAAAGAAAGTGAAAGAAAATCTTTAACGTGCTGAAAACAAATAAATAAGTTATCAACTCAGAATTCTGGGTGAGAATATGTATTTTGAACAGAGGTGTGTATGCATCAGAGTGGGAAATTATTGGGACATCTTGCCAAGAACTCTATGACAGTCTTAATACTTTTTAAACATATTTAAGAGGGGATGAATATAAGCAGTGCTTTACCTAGTGCTACATCATAAGAAAGTTTGAATTCTTGCCTCTTAGTATATCTTTGTTTTCTGTTGTATCCCCATTATCAGAAATGACCCAAGGCAAGAGCAGAATAGTTATTTGTTAATAAAATAATATTTTCCAGATCATAAAGGAGGTGGCCTCTCAGTATTCAAACGTAAAGTAAAAGTTGTAATTAGAAATCATTCCTGTCAATCATCTCGTGTATGAAAGTGAGAAGGAAGTCACGTCAAGTGAGAAAGGCATTATCTGGGAGCTTGTCTGTAGATGAACATACTTTGTTGAACTTCACCTGACATTAGAAGTGTGTGTGTGTGTGCGTGTGTGTGTGTGTTCATTTCTAATTTTCATTTGAAATGATCCAAGGAGGAAGGCTTTTCAAACAGAATACTGAAGACCCAATGAGGATAATATATGATTTTTTTTGAAACCTTCATTCATTTATTTATTATTTTTTTAAACACAGACTGGATGATTTTATTTATTGTTAAATTATTTATTTATTTATTTATTTATTTATTTATTGGCTGCATTGGATCTTCGTTGCTGCGCGTGGGCTTTCTCTAGTTGTGGTGAGCAGGGGGTTACTCTCTTCGTTGCGGTGCGTGGGCTTCTCATTGCCGTGGCTTCTGTTGCGGAGCACGGGCTCTAGGTGCATGGGCTTCAGTAGCTGTGGCTCGTGGGCTCTAGAGCGCAGGCTCAGTAGTTGTGGTGCATGGGCTTAGTTGCCCCACCGCATGTGGAATCTTCCCAGACCAGGGATCCAACCCGCGTCCCCTGCGTTGGCAGGCGGATTCTTAACCACTGCGCCACCAGGGAAGTTCCTATGATTATTATTTAATGTTATTGTAGAGGAGGAAAATTCTCTACTGTCTTAGAGCCTCCAACTGGGCCCATGATTAGATTAAACTGACATGAGAGATTAATGAGAGGAAAGCATATGTGTTTTATTAAATTTTTACATATACATGGGGACTTTTATAAGAGAATGAAGACCTGGAAAAGTGCAGTGCAGAAAGTTTTTATATCTTTTAGATAAAGAAATGATAAATTTGTGAAGAAATGACAAGACAGGTTTGGGCTAGGTAGGGGCAACAAATTGTGGGGAAGTGACTCGGAGATACATATGAAGGGCAAGGCAAAACTAATGGAATATCAGGGTTATTTTAGTAGGTTTGTCTGTGCAAAGCCATTTTGGCATCTGTTTCTGGTGACAAGGACCTTGTTTTCTTTCTGGTACAGGGAAGACATCTTGCTTGTGGGGAATTTTATGGCCTACTTTTGGTAGGAAGGGTAAGTCAGAGATCTCTTCCTGCATCTGCTATTTCTCAAGTGCCTTCAACTCAAAATAATCATATGCCAAAGTGGTATATTTTAGGGTGGCATGTCCTAAACCCCTTCATTATCTTTAGTATGAAATAAATGGACTTAGTTGAAAAGCCCTAATGACTTATGTTAAACTCTTAGAGAACTGAGTCTTTCATTCATTGACATTAAATTTTGAGCTTAGCAAATTGGGTTTACAAATATTTAGTAAATTTTACCCCTAAATTATATCTCAGAATTTATATGTGTTTTAATATTCACATAGAATCTTTAGCTATGATATTTAAACATTTTATAGCTAAATATTTTCATCTGTTTTCTTCTTAATTCTCTTGTGTCAGTTCTCAAAATATTTTATATATGCTTTAAAATTTTTAAACACAAATGATGTATGAATAATTTCTCCTTATAAAATATCAAAAAAACCCACCAGAAACATAGCTCCTCTGAAACCATTCTTACAACCTGGTCTTTTCCTTCTGCTTGAAAGTAATGAGAGTTATGAGTTTAGCCTGTCGTTCCAAACATATTCCCTATACCTATGGCTCTCTTTATCCTGTAGAAAATATATACTATTATTTTATGCATTGTCAGCATAAAATTATTTTATGTATCTTTAGTATGTTCTATAATTTGCTTTTGACAGTTATCATATGTCTTCAACAATGCTCCATATTTGTATAGTGCTGGTATATTTAGAAAAATAATACAAATATATCACAGTTAGATTATTCAGCCATTTTCTGCTGATGGACATTTAGATTTTTCCAATATTTTGTAAAATAAACCATGATACAGTAAACATTTTATATATGTTTTCTTGTGTGTATGTGCAAGTGTTTCTCTAGGAGCAATATCAAATAGTGAAAATATTGGTTTATGGGGTGAGAACATTTTCATTTTTCATAGATGATACCATATCATTCTCCACAGTGGTTGCACCAGTAAACCTTCCCACTTGCAGGGCACTGTTTTTAGTTACATTTCATCATCACTTACTAAGTTTTTACAGTTTTGTTTGTCTAATGGAGGAGTTGACCCACTATTACTTTTTATAAACCTGTAAACCATAATAATGGTTTAAAAATTTTTAAATGGTTACATTTAAAATGGTTTACATACCTACAAAATAGTCTTCATTTTGCCACAAAGCCTAAAATATTTACTATCTGGCACTTTAACAAAAAGTGTGCTGACTCCTGATCTAATGGAAATGGAATGGCATGTCATTGTATTAATTTGCATTTCTATAACCACTTAGTAAAATTGAGCATATTTTCATATGTTTATTTAACATTTGTATTTCCTTGTTTGTAAATTGCCAATTATATTTTTTGCTCATGTTTCTAAATGTTAAATTGATTGAATGAATTCTGTGTATATTCTGAATACCCGTTTTACAAGACAGTGTTGTTTGCCTACCCACGGGTCATCTTCCCCATTTATTCTGTTTTGCTAATAGAACTTCAGTTCATTCAGGTTCTGGGCAATGATGTACTTCTGGAGATTTGAATACCACCCAAATCCTAAGGTTGGGGAGCTGTAAACTTATAATTATTCTAAACAATTGTGCCAACTGCATTCCTGCTTGCCTGTAATTAGTTTAGTATTGAACGTGTGATGAAATGTGTCCAGTGAGATGTGAAGTCCTCTGGGTATTTCCCCTCATTTTAAGAATGAATAGTGGGATTTTTTTTTTTTTTTTACCCCTTTGCAGCCTCTGTTTGCTTTCCTCTCATGTGACTTCTGGGAATGTTATGCTCTTTTGAACATAAGCATAGCCAGATTAAATGGACAAGTAAGGATATGAGAGTAACAGAACAGCATTATAAACAGAGGGTGGGATGTACATTTTGAGGCTCTTTATAGTTTAGACTTTTTTATGTGGGTTTTCTGTTACTTGCAGCCAAGTACACCCTAACTAATGTGTTTAACATCTGGCACTCTTCCATGTGAATTTTAGAGCCATATTTTCATATTCTAGTCATTTGAAATGATTAAAACTATTTTGCCTCTAGAGATTAATTTGAGCTTAAATGATACCTATAAAACGTTGAGTTTTTCCATACACTTTCCATTATTCATGTCTTCTGTTTAGGTCTTTAAATAACATTTTTTCTAGGAAGATTTTGCAAATTCTTATTAGATATATTACTAGGTACTTTATAGTTCTTAAGAAGTGGCTTTTATTTTTTATTGCATTATATAATTGTTTTTTGTTAGTGGAAAGAAACATCATAGATTTTAAAATATTGCTATTGTACACTACTAACTTGCTACATTTCTTTTTTTTTTTTTCTTTTTGCGGTATGCGGGCCTCTCACTGTTGTGGCCTCTCCCGTTGCGGAGCACAGGCTCCGGATGCGCAGGCCCAGCGGCCGTGGCTCACGGGCCCAGCCGCTCTGCGGCATATGGGATCCTCCCAGACCGGGGCACGAACCTGTATCCCCTGCATCAGCAGGCGGACTCTCAACCACTGCGCCACCAGGGAGGCCCCTGCATTTCTTCTTTTGATTTTAATCCTGTATCTGTGGGCTTCCTTGACCTTTTTATGAATCCAGCCATATCATTTACTAATTATAATTTTGTGCCTTGCATCCATTACCTTATAATTTATACATCTTCAGTCGTTATCTTATTGCATTGTTTGGGATAATTACAATGTTCAGTAGAAGGTATGAAAGGAGTTATGCATGTATTATTTCTGCTTTGTTTCTGAATTTAGTGAGAAATGCTTTAAATGTGTCATCTGAAGTAGGATGCTTGCTGTAGGTGTACTGTGGATATACTTTACAGCAAATAAGCCCCTCTTTTTCTCTTTTTATTTATTTATTTATACTAATTTTCCAGGTCTTCTTTCTTATTAATATGAATGAATGTTGAAGATTATAGAAGAACATTTTAGCCTCTATTCAGATGACACATATTTTTCTCCTTTAATATGTATCAATGCACTGAATTACATTTGTGAATCTGTTAATTAACAATTACTGTATTCCTATGAAAATACCTACCTTGTTCTGAGTATATACAGATAGGTGCTCCAATATAATCTTTCAGAATTCTATTTGCATATTGTTTATTTTTTCCCCAAATAACTAACTCTTGGATCTGCTTAATCCTTTATCTTTCTATTTTCTTATTCTTTCTGCCTTCATTTTGCCTTTATTATTATTTTCTCAGATTTCTTTGGGTTTTTTTAATAAATTACTTAATTGGATGCATAATGCAACTTTAGTCTCTCCATTTTTTTTCTTATAAGAACATTCAATGTGATGAGTTTAACTCTGAGAATTGTTTTGTCTTGGTTATATAATATTAACTTCTCATGAAAAGTGCTAGGTTAGATTCATTCATTTATTTGTTAACCTTTAGCCATCGTATATCAAGTGCTTTTTCTATTCCAGACTTTTCACATATACTATCTAGTTTAATCCTCAAACAACCCTGTGAATTTTCCTCATTTCCCTGATGAGAAAATGGATTCTGAGAGTTTAACTGACTTGCCTTTTGTCCCTCAGCTTGTGACTGGTGGAATCTCTGGCTTATCTCTGCCACAGTGAGTCTTTAAAAACATAATTTAAGCAGGACTATGCTAGCAGCATGGTATCTTTCATAGGATTTTCATCAGCTATACGTTTCCTCAGTGTGTGTTTGGATTTGATGGGTAGGATGGAATATAGGGACAGGAATGAAAAAATGTTCATATTATGGAATGTTCCATATCTTCTGTTATTGGTTCTTTGAGCTTTGCTTCTTCAATAATGAAGAAATTTGAAAAGATCATGGATTTTTCTTGGAGAAGGTTCACATTGAAGCCATGAGCTAGTTTAAGGAAGTTTCATGGAAAGGAATTATTTCAGAATTATAGTTGTTGGAGCACGGAAGATTAAGTTTTGCAATCCACTTCCTTTAACCTTATTTTATTTATTTCTTTATTTTTTTATTTATTTATTTTTTTTGTGGTACATGGGCCTCTCACTGTTGTGGCCTCTCCCATTGCAGAGCACAGGCTCTGGACGCGCAGGCTCAGCGGCCATGGCTCACGGGCCCAGCCGCTCCACGGCATGTGGGATCTTCCCGCACCGGAGCTCGAACCCATGTCCCCTGCATCGGCAGGCGGACTCTCAACCACTGCGCCACCAGGGAAGCCCTAACCTTATTTTAAAATGCTCCTTGTCGTGATAGCATCACCACACATGAAGGTTATAAATGAAAATTACTGGACTATTTTTTGAAAGGACATTTTTCCCAAAGTCCATCTTTAACTAGTAGAACCAGTAGTATTAAAATTGGACACATGACCTTCCTCAGGATTAGGAACTAATTTTTTCTGTAAGACAGAGAAAGGTGTGACCACATGTTTGCCTTTATTGGTCTTAATGGAATAGCCTAATTAGACATTTAGGAATATGACATAACCCCTCTTCTAACATGCTGAATCACCAAACTGGCATCGTTTTAAGATGTGAGTGAAACATGAAAATGAGACTTGTTTTGACTCTTAATGGTCAGCTTATCCACAAATATTTTAATTGCTGGACTTGTGTTTATGGTGATGACAGTGATAGACATCATTTCTGAGAGGATCTGATGATATAATTCAGAGAAACCAACAGTTTAGTTATCTCACAACTTTCATTAAAGAAAAGGCTCTCTAAAAACTTTGCAGTGTGATTACATTGATTAAGTTTTAGCAACTGATTACAATTTCACTTTATTTTTCTCTAGGCAAGACATGATATTTTTTATCTCGCTTTTGATGTTTTCATTAGGCTAGCAATGTATTAGAATCCTGACTTATTGATTCTGTGAATGTCAGGGGCAGACATTTTCTGTTGTCATTTATAAAGTAAGAAATGTAGTTTTCCTCATCTTTAATATTTGAGTTGGCTGATAAGAAAAAATTTATTTTTGCCAAGAAAATCTGCCATATACATAACACATTCATTTCAGTGGAATTAGGAAGTCGTTTTTTATTTGCTTTGATTTTTTTTTGCTTTTACTATTTTAACATTACAAGAAGCAACATTTGTGTTATCCACTGTGCCCTGGTGAAGTTTATTAAATTATATTGTGGGCCCACCAACAAATGAACTATTTTACTCCAGGCAATGGACCCACCCTAATTATAGGTAGATCTTGATTTTTAACAAGGAATACGGGTTATCAATATGTGGACTCTTATTTCTTTGTCTTTTATCTTTTTTCTGATGAGAGAATATAATTAGGAGTTAAGACACTTGACATATTATTTTGGTGAGTGATTTAATTTGAGCCCTTCCTCTCTGGGCACAGCAGAGGGAAACCGTGTGGAAGCAGTCTGGAACCATGGAGGTCACTCTTCATTTCCTCAGGTTTATTATCCAGATGCAGTACTGTTTGTGCTTTTGCTTCATTTCACTCAGCTGAGCATGGCTGCTTTCTTGATCCTTTACATTTCACACCACTGAGCTTGATTGTTCTTGGGTCCATGGTTGCTCAGTTGTAGCATTACTCATGCTAACAGTCTAGGCTTCAAATCCCAGCTAAAGCCAAACCCTCAAGATTCACAGATGATGAATCATTAGAGGGCATGCAAGATATCCAGAGTACTGAAGGCTCACTGAAGCTATTTCTGTGTAATATAACAGGCTTCACCATTAGATTTTGGAGTTAGAATATCCAAATCCTCAGTTCAGCAATCTGATTGATGAATTGTCACAGTGATTATGCTGGAGAGAGAGGTCCACAGAAAGTTCTGGCATATTGCCCCAGGGTCTTTTTTGACATACTGGCTTTATTTGAGAAAATAAGCCCATCTCTTTTGAATACTGACAAATTGGCAATCTGACTTAGCTCTTACTTTTTGCAATATTTTTTATTTTCCTTTCTGATAGTCAATCTGATCTTGTCATCTGCATTAATAAACCTTTCTGTGTAACTCAAACTGCTCCTTTGGAGAGTCATGAATAAACTATGACAATCCAACCTCTATCTGTATATTGCGTGCCTTGTGGAAAATAATGGAATTAAAAGACTCATCAGTTAATACAAATTTCATTGCATTTGTGATGCCAGATAGATTTATAAGTGGATTCCCCAGCACGCCAGTGCATCCAGATAAAGAAGAATCTGTGTGTTCACTGGGGGTAGATTCATGAAGTTTTCAGGTTCCCAAGATGAGCCCTTGTGTTTGATAGGAACTGTTAGTTGGGACTTGATCTACAAGGGCTTATAAGAAAGATTAGATCTTAAAATTATTCTAGGTGTCCAAAATCTAGACTACCTGCAATGCTTGTTGTTTAGGGTGGACAGAACACTGAAAATATTAGAAATCTTCATCCATTCATTTATTTATTAATATACCTTGGATACCTACTATGTACTAGAGATGCTGTTATACACCAGAAATAAAAAGTTGAAATAAACCGGTGTCTCCTTCAAGGAATGGTTGCTTAGTTTATTGCAGCATCACAGGATGTGGAGTTTGCACAACAGTTAAACATGTATTTGTGTAATTCTTTTTTTTTCTTTTATATTGGAGTATAGTTGATTTACAATGTTATGTTAGTTTCAGGTGTATAGCAAAGTGACTCAGTTATACATATACCTATATCCATTCTTTTTCAGATTCTTTTCCCAAATAGGTTATTACAGAATATTGAGCAGAGTTCCCTGTGCTGTATACAGTAAGACCTTGTTGGTTATATATATTCTATATAGTAGTGTATACATGTAAATCCCAAACTCCTAATTTATCCCCCCTCCAGCCTTTCCTCTTTAGTAACTGTAAGTTTGTTTCCTATGTTTGTGAGTCAGTTTCTGTTTTGTAAATAAGTTCATTTGTACATCTTTTTAGATTCCACATGTAAGAGGTATCATATGATATTTGTCTTTCTCTGTCTGACTTATTTAATTCAGTGTGACAATCTGTAGGTCCATCTATGTTACTGCAAATGGCATTATTTTAGTCTTTTTATGGCTGAGTAATAGTCCACTGTATATATGTGCCACAACTTCTTTATCCATTACTTTGTTGATGGGCATTTAGGTTGCTTCCATGTCCTGGCTATTGTAAATAGTGCTGCTATGAACATTGGGGTGCATGTATCTTTTCGGATTATGGTTTTCTCTGGATATATGCCGAGGAGTGGGATTGCTAGATCATATGGTAGCTCTATTTTTAGTTTTTTTTTTTTTTTTTAATAAATGTATTTATTTATTTATTTATTTTTGGCTGTGTTGGGTCTTCGTTTCTGTGCGAGGGCTTTCTCTAGTTGCAGTGAGCAGGGGCCACTCTTCATCGCGGTGCGTGAGCCTCTCACTGTCGCGGCCTCTCTTGTTGTGGAGCACAGGCTCCAGACGTGCAGGCTCAGTAGTTGTGGCTCATGGGCCCAGTTGCTCCATGGCATGTGGGATCTTCCCAGACCAGAGCTCGAACCCACGTCCCCTGCATTGGCAGGCAGAGTCTCAACCACTGCGCCACCAGGGAAGCCCTATTTTTAGTTTTTTAAGGAACCTCCGTACTGTTCTCCATAGTGGCTATATCAATTTACATTCTCATCAACAGTGTAGAAGGGTTCCCATTTCTCTGTACGCTCTCCAGCATTTATTGTTAGTAGATTTTCTGATGATGGCCACTGTGAGCAGTGTGAGGTGATACCTCATTGTAGTTTTTTTTTAATATATATATACAGCAGGTTCTTATTAGTCATCAGTTTTATACACATCAGTGTATACATGTCAATCCCAATCGCAAAATTCAGCACACCACCATCCCCACCCCCCCACGTGGCTTTCCCCCCTTGGTGTCCATACATTTGTTCTCTACCTCTCTATCTCAGCTTCTGCCCTGTAAACTGGTTGATCTGTACCATTCTTCTAGGTTCCACATACATACGTTAATGTATGATATTTGTTTTTCTCTTCCTGACTTACTTCACTCTATATGACAGTCTCTAGATGCATCCACGTCTCAACAAATGACTCAGTTGCGTTCCTGTTTATGGCTGAGGAATATTGCATTGTATATACGTACCACATCTTCTTTATCCATTCGTCTGTCGATGGGCATTTAGGTTGCTTCCATGACCTGGCTGTTGTAAATAGTGCTACAATGAACATTGGGGTGCATATGTCTCTTTGAATTATGGTTTTCTCTCGATATATGCCCAGTAGTGGGATTGCTGGATCATATGGTAATTCTATTTTTAGTTTTTTAAGGAACCTCCATACTGTTCTCCATAGTGTCTGTATCAATTTACATTCCCACCAACAGGGCAAGAGGGTTCCCTTTTCTCCACACCCTCTCCAGCATTTGTGGTTTGTAGATTTGCTGATGAAGCCCATTTTTAACTGGTGTGAGGTGATACCTCATTGTAGTTTTGATTTGCATTTCTCTAATAATTAGTGATGTTGAGCAGCTTTTCACGTGCTCCCTGGCCATCTGTATTTCCTCTTTGGAGAAATGTCTATTTTGGTCTCCTGCCCATTTTTGGATTGGGTTGTCTGTTTCTTTAATATTGAGCTGCATGAGCTGTTTATATATTTTGGAGATTAATCCTTTGTCCATTGATTCATTTGCAAATACTTTCTCCCATTCTGAGGGTTGATTTTTCATCTTGTTTATGGTTTCCTATGCTGTGCAAAAGCTTTTAAGTTTCATTAGGTCCCATTTGTTTATTTTTGTTTTTATTTCCATTACTCTAGGAGGTGGATCAAAAAAGATTTTGCTGTGATATGTCAAAGAGTGTTCTTCCTATGTTTTCCTCTAAGAGTTTTATAGTGCCCGATCTTACATTTAGGTCTTGAATCCATTTTGAGTTTATTTTTGTGCATGGTGTTAGGGAGTGTTCTAATTTCATTCTTTTACCTGTAGCTGTCCAGTTTTCCCAGCACCACTTATTGAAGAGACTGTCTTTTCTCCATTGTATATCCTTGCCTCCTTTGTCATAGATTAGTTGACCATAGGTGCGTGGGTTTATCTCTGGGCTTTCTATATTGTTCCATTGATCTATGTTTCTGTTTTTGTGCCAGTACCATATTGTCTTCATTACTGTAGCTTTGTAGTATAGTCTGAAGTCAGGGAGTCTGATTCCTCCAGCTCTGCTTTTTTCCCTCAAGACTGCTTTGGCTATTTGGGGTCTTCTGTGTCTCCATAGAAATATTAAGATTTTTTGTTCTAGTTCCATAAAAAATGCCATTGGCATTTTGATAGGGACTGCTTTGAATCTTTAGATTGCTTTCGGTAGTATAGTCGTTTTCACAGTATTGATTCTTCCAATGCAAGAACATGGTATATCTCTCCATCTGTTTGTATCATCTTTAATTTCTTTCATCAGTGTCTTATAGTTTTCTGCATACAGGTCTTTTGTCTCCCTAGGTAGGTTTATTCCTAGGTATTTTATTCTTTTTGTTGCAATGACAAATGGGAGTGTTTCCTTAATTTCTCTTTCAGATTTTTCATCATTAGTGTATAGGAATGCAGGAGATTTCTGTGCATTAATTTTGTATCCTGCAACTTTGCCAGATTCACTGATTAGCTCTCGTAGTTTTCTGGTGGCATTTTTAGGATTCTCTATGTATAGTATCATGTCATCTGCAAACAGTGATAGTTTTACTTCTTGTTTTCCAATTTGTATTCCTTTTATTTCCTTTTCTTCTCTGATTGCCATGGCTAGGACTTCCAAAACTATGTTGAATAATAGTGGTGAGAGTGGACATCCTTGTGTTGTTCCTGATCTTCGAGGAAATGCTTTCAGTTTATCACCATTGAGAATGATGTTTGCTGTGGGTTTGTGATATTTGGCCTTTATTATGTTGAGGTAGGTCCCCCTATACCCACTTTTTGGAGAGTTTTTATCATAAATGCGTGTTGACTTTTGTCAAGAGCTTTTTCTGCATCTGTTGAGATGATCATATGGTTTTTATTCTTCAGTTTCTTAATATGGTGTATCACATTGATTGATTTGTGTATATTGAAGTATCCTTGCATCCCTGGGATAAATCCCACTTGATCATGGTGTATGATCCTTTTAATGTGTTGTTGGATTCTGTTTGCTAGTATTTTGTTGAGGATTTTTACATCTATATTCATCAGTGATATTGGTCTGTAATTTTCTTTTTTTGTATTATCTTTGTCTGGTTTTGGTATCAGGGTGATGGAGGCCTCATAGAATGAGTTTGGGAGTGTTCCTTCCTCTGCAGTTTTTTGGAAGAGCTTGAGAAGGATGGGTGTTAACTCTTCTGTAAATGTTTGATAGAATTCACCTGTGAAGCCATCTGGTCCTGGACTTTTGTTTGTTAGATTTTTAATCACAGTTTCAATTTCACTACTTGTGATTGGTCTATTCATGTTTTCTATTTCTTCCTGGTTCAGTCTTGGAAGGTTATACCTTTCTGAGAATTTGTCCATTTCTTCCAGGTTGTCCATTTTATTGGCATACAGTTGCTTGGAGTAGTCTCTTATCCTCCATGTGTTTGTGTTTTTTATGTTTTTTTTTTCCCTGTAATTCATTTCTAATCTCAGAGCGTTGTGGTCAGAAAAGATGCTTGATATGATTTCAATTTTCTTAAATTTACTGAGGCTTGATTTGTGACCCAAGATGTGATCTATCCTGGAGAATGTTCCATGCGCACTTGAGAAGGAAGTCTAATCTGCTGTTTTTGGATGGAATGTCCTATAAATATCAATTACATCCGTCTGGTCTATTGTGTCATTTAAAGCTTCTCTTTCCTTATTTATTTTCATTTTGGATGATCTGTCCATTCGTGTAAGTGAGGTGTTAAAGTCCCCCACTATTATTGTGTTACTGTCAATTTCCTGTTTTATAGCTCTTAGCAGTTGCCTTATGTATGGAGGTGCTCCTATGTTGGGTGCATATATTTTTATAATTGTTATATCTTCTTCTTGGATTTATTTCTTGATAATTACGTAGTGTCCTTCCTTTCCTCTTGTAAGATTCTTTATTTTAAAGTCTATTTTATCTGATATGAGTATTGCTACTCCAGCTTTCTTTTGATTTCCATTTGCATAGAATATCTTTTTCCATCCCCTGACTTTCAGTCTATATGTGTCTCCTGGTGTGAAGTGGGTCTCTTGTAGACAGCATATATATGGGTCTTGTTTTTGTATCCATTCAGCAAGCCTGTGTCTTTTGGTTGGAGCATTTAATCCATTCACGTTTAAGGTAATTATCGATATGTATGTTCCTATGACCATTTTCTGAATTGTTTTGGGTTTGTTTTTGTAGGTCCTTTTCTTCTCTTGTGTTTCCCACTTAGAGAAGTTCCTTTAGCATTTGTTGTAGAGCTGGTTTGGTGGTGCTGAATTCTCTTAGCTTTTGCTTGTCTGTAAAGCTTTTGGTTTCTCCATCGAATCTGAATGAGATCCTTGCTGGGTAGAGTAGTCTTGGTTGTAGGTTCTTCCATTTCATCATGGACACTTGAAAAGAATGTATATTCTGCTGCTTTCAGATGGAATGCTCTATAAAATATTAAGTCCATCTGGCCTAATGTGTCATTTAAGGCCTGTGTTTCCTTATTAATTTTCTGTCTGAATGATCTGTCCATAGATGTTAAGTGAGGTGTTAAAGTCCCTCACTATTATTGTGTCGCTGTAGATTTTCCCTTCTATGGCTTTTAGCATTTGCCTTATATATTGAGGTGATCCTATGGTGGGTGCATATATATTTTCAGTTGTTATATCTTCTACTTGGATTGGTCCATTGACCATTACTCAGTGTCCTTCTGTGTCTCTTGTAACAGTCTTTATTTTCAAATCTATTTTGTCTGATATGAGTATTGCTACTCCAGCTTTTTTTTTATTTCCACTTGCATGGAATACCTCTTTCCATCCCCTCACTTGCAGTCTGTATGTGTCCCTAGATCTGAAGTGGGTCTCTTGTAGACAGAATATATTTGGGTCTTGTTTTTGTATCCATTCAGCCAGTCTGTTTCTTTTGGTTGGAGCAATTAATCTGTTTATGTTTAAGGTAATTATTGATATGTATGTTCATATTGCCATTTTGTTACTTGTTTTGGACCTGTTTTTGTTCAAAAGAAGAAAGTCTTTTTTCTTTTGTTCCTCTTTTTTCTCCTATTGTGATTGGATGACTGTCTTTAGTGTTGTGTTTGGATTATTATTTTTTGTGTGTGTGTGTGTGTCTGTCTGTTGTAGA
The DNA here is from genome assembly GCF_964341445.2 of Mesoplodon mirus. Taxonomy (NCBI): domain Eukaryota; kingdom Metazoa; phylum Chordata; class Mammalia; order Artiodactyla; family Ziphiidae; genus Mesoplodon; species Mesoplodon mirus. Next base: position 88,074,577 of record NC_138976.1, on the reverse strand, counting down.
TTTTTGTTTTGTGGTTACTATAAAGTTTTGATATATAGCCTATAACTAAACAAGATTGTTTTACTTTGCTGTTCTCTTAATTTCAAACTCATTTCTAATATGCTACATGTGTACTGCCCTCTTCTCATGATAGCTGGTTTTGATATCATATTTGTGTGTGGATGATTTCCTATCTACTATATGTTTATTTTTATGGGTGAGCTTTCCCATTTGTAATTTTCTTGTTTTCTTTTCTGCCTAGAGAAATTCATTTAGCATTTGTTGGAAAGCTGGACTGGTGGTGCTGAATTCTCTTAGCTTTTGCTTGTCTGTAAAGCTTTTGATTTCTCCATCAAACATGAATGAGAGCCTTGCTGGTTAGAATATTCTTGGTTGTAGCTTTTTCTGTTTCATCACTTTAAAATATATCATGCCACTCCCTTCTGTCCTGCAGAGTTTCTGTTGGAAAATCAGCTGATAACCTTATGGGGACTCCCTTGTATGTTATTTGTTGCTTTTAATATTTTCTTTTAGTCTTTAGTTTTTGTCAATTTGATTAATATGTGTCTCGGCATGTTCCTCCTTGGGTTTATCTTGTTTGGGACTCTCTGTGCTTCCTGGACTTGGGTGACTGTTTCCTTTCCCACGTTAGGGAAGTTTTCAGCTATTATCCTTCAAATATTTTCTCGGGTCCTTTCTCTCTCTCTTCTCCTTCTGGAACCCCTATGATGTGAACGTTGGGGTGTTTATGTGGTCCTAGAGGTCTCTTAAGCTGTCTCATTTCTTTTTTCTCTGTTTTGTGGTAGTGATTTCCACGATTCCACCTTCCCCGCTCACTGATCCATTCTTCTGCCTCATTTATTCTGCTATTGATTTCTTCAGTTTATTTTTTATTTCTGTTACTGTATTCTGCAGCTCTGTTTTTTTGTTCTTTAAATATTCTAGCTCTTTTTAAAGATTTCTTGTATCCTGGTCTGTGCCTCCATTCTTTTTCCAAGATCTTGGATCATCTTTACTACCATTACGCTGAATTCTTTTTTGTGTTGATTACCTGTCTCCACTTCACTTAGTTCTTCTTCTGGGGTTTTATCTTGTTCCTTCGTCTGGAACGTATTCCTCTGCTGTCTCATTTTGTCTGACTTTGTTTGTGATCTCCAGTCTGCTGGCTGCAGGGTTTTAGTTCCTCTTGCTTCGGGTGTCTGCACCCTGGTTGGTGAGGCTGTTTTAGAGGTTTGTACAGGCTTCCTGGTGGGAGGGACTGATGCCTGCCCGCTGGTGGGTGGAGCTGGGTCTTGTCCATCTGGTGGGCAGGGCCATGTCAAGGGGAGTGTTTAGAGGTGGCTGTGGGCTCAGGAGTTTCTACTAGGAAGCAAATGGAAAGTACACAGGGATTAAGAAGAACTGCCGAAAAGCCTTTGTCATATGATAGTGACCTCGCGGGCTTGCCGGACGTGAGAGCATGTGTGTGGCTTGTCCTCCGCAGACAGTCAGGAGTTCTCTGTGGGAAAGTGGATAGGAGCTCACGGAGCTGCTCTGCCTCTGCTTCACTGTACACTGCTCCACCTGTATAATTCTTAAATGTATTTAAGCACCAGTGTTGATCTGGTGATAGGAAGTATACTAAATGTCCTTAGCATCCACCCTAAATTTTTATACCACTTTATCTTCCCACCTCTTTTATGATTTGCCTTTGTACTATTTAGTATATTCATGAAGAAACATACCTACAGTGTTCTCCTACAAAACCCTAAGGTTCATAAGGAAAAGGCAATAGCTGATTAATGTATAATCCCTACCCTGAATATTTCTTGAGTAAACTCTGGGGGGTGGCAACTTACAGTTTACAGCCCTGACATAGGTAAGAGAGGGTCACTAATTACTTAATTATTCAACCAATTACTTTTCTAGTTTGCATGCTCTAGCACACTCATTTGACCAATTTTTTCTCATGATGAGAGTAAGAAGACTTGGGTGTTTCGTCTGGCTTTATCACTGGCTGTGTTAGCTTTAGCAAATTATATAACCTTTCTGCACCTCAGTTTCCCCATCAGTTTCTAAAAATACTGGCCAACTTAATCCAGATTCTACAGATAAATGTTTGTGTTCTTCTTTAGTAAGTATAACCAAAACAGACCATTTGCAGCCTGCTTGGTTTAGAGTGTATTATTAGAAACAGATGCTATTAGGATTTCTCTATTTTTAATGTTGAGAACTTAGGAATTCCTTTCCAGGACATACTCTCAAAGCAAAATTTATTTTGTTCATTGCCATGATCATTAGGCTTTTAACTTGTAGACCACAGAGGAACACAAAAGTAAAAGAGAAAAGTGGGAAAAGGATTCATGAATTAGATGAAAATTGTAGTTACATTTACCAGAGAGAAATCTTGCTGTGGAATGAAGATTCATCCAACCCTGATGGTTCTGAATGACATTCTGTTTCCTAAGGTCAGAGTGACCTCGACTTTCTCTGTAGTGAGGAGGAATGCATTTTACTTTTCCCTAAGTTGTGGCTTTAAAAATACATTCTCAGAAACCTTTTTTTTTCTTTCAGGAGAAAAAAGTGCAAGTTTTTAAATAAAGATTTATTTTCATATGTTAAAACCACATTTGAAAACTGTGTGCACTAAGAGACATACATTCATTAAACATTTGTATATGTATTTATGAACACCTTTTATTATGAAGTATTTGAAAACATTATGATAAAAAGATCTTTTCTTTTTTCTTTCTTGCCACACAACATGGAAATGAATCTTCACGGACTCTGTCCTGCTTGGTAGAATAGACACCTCTAACTCTTTAGATCAACTGAACGAGGGTCTCAGGTGAATGTCATGAATTTCATCCATCACAATACATATTATGTCACCATGAGGCCATCTGAGGTGAATTTTCATTCTTCAGAATTTCTTTGCTCTTATTACTGTCATTTTAATAATGAATTCATGGAGGGAAACATGCTTTTAAATTTAATGCACCTGGAGACGAAAATATTAAATATTCATTTTATTTTAAGACTCTAAATTGCTAAGTCTTATAACTTAGCATATGTGCCTTAACTATGGTACATTTGTTTTCATGTTCAAGTTCTTCTAACTCCTGATTTTTTTTTAAATTTTTTTATTTAACAAATGTAATCAGTTATACATACACATATGTTCCCATATCACCTCCCTTTTGCGTCTCCCTCCCACCCTCCCTATCCCACCCCTCCAGGCGGTCACAAAGCACCGAGCTGATCTCCCTGTGCTATGCGGCTGCTTCCCACTAGCTATCTACCTTACGTTTGGCAGTGTATATATGTCCATGCTGCTCTTTCGCTTTGTCACAGCTTACCCTTCCCCCTCTGCATATCCTCAAGTCCATTCTCTAGTAGATCTGTGTCTTTATTCCTGTCTTACCCCTGTGTTCTTCATGACCTTTTTTTTCTTAAATTCCATATATATGTGTCAGCATACAGTATTTGTCTTTCTCTTTCTGACTTACTTCACTCTGTATGACAGACTCTAGGTCCATCCACCTCATTACAAATAGCTCAATTTCGTTTCTTTTTATGGCTGAGTAATATTCCATTGTATATATGTGCCACATCTTCTTTATCCATTCATCCGATGATGGACACTTAGGTTGTTTCCATCTCCGGGCTATTGTAAATAGGGCTGCTATGAACATTTTGGTACATGACTCTTTTTGAATTATGGTTTTCTCAGGGTATATGCCCAGTAGTGGGATTGCTGGGTCATATGGTAGTTCTATTTGTAGTTTTTTAAGGAACCTCCATACCGTTCTCCATAGTGGCTGTACCAATTCACATTCCCACCAGCAGTGCAAGAGTGTTCCCTTTTTTCCACACCTTCTCCAGCATTTATTGTTTCTAGATTTTTTGATGATGGCCATTCTGACTGGTGTGAGATGATATCTCATTGTAGTTTTGATTTGCATTTCTCTAATGAGTAAAGATGTTGAGCATCCTTTCATGTGTTTGTTGGCAGTCTGTATAACTTCTGTGGAGAAATGTCTCTTTAGGTCTTCTGCCCATTTTTGGATTGGGTTGTTTGTTTTTTGGTTATTGAGCTGCATGAGCTGCTTATAAATTTTGGAGATTAATCCTTTGTCAGTTGCTTCATTTGCAAATATTTTCTCCCATTCTGAGGGTTGTCTTTTGGTCTTGTTTATGGTTTCCTTTGCTGTGCAAAAGCTTTTAAGTTTCATTAGGTCCCATGTGTTTAGTTTTGTCTTTATTTCCATTACTCTAGGAGGTGGGTCAAAAAGGATCTTGCTGTGATTTATGTCATAGAGTGTTCTGCCTATGTTTTCCTCTAAGAGTTTGATAGTGTCTGGCCTTACATTTAGGTCTTTAATCCATTTTGAGCTTATTTTTGTGTATGGTGTTAGGGAATGATCTAATCTCATACTTTTACATGTCCCTGTCCAGTTTTCCCAGCACCACTTATTGAAGAGACTGTCCTTTCTCCACTGAACATTCCTGCCTCCTTTATCAAAGATAAGGTGACGATATGTCCGTGGGTTTATCTCTGGGCTTTCTATTCTGTTCCATTGATCTGTCTTTCTGTTTTTGTGCCAGTACCACACTGTCTTGATTACTGTAGCTTTGTTGTATAGTCTGAAGTCAGGGAACCTGATTCCTCCAGCTCCATTTTTCGCTCTCAAGATTGCTTTGGCTATTCGGGGTCTTTTGTGTTTCCATACAAATTGTGAAATTTTTTGTTCTAGTTCTGTGGAAAATGCCAGTGGTAGTTTGATAGGGATTGCATTGAATCTGTAGATTGCTTTGGGTAGTAGAGTCGTTATCACAATGTTGATTCTTCCAATCCAAGAACATGGTACATCTCTCCATCTATTTGTATCATCTTTAATTTCTTTCATCAGTGTCTTATAATTTTCTGCATACAGGTCTTTTGTCTCCTTAGGTAGGTTTATTCCTAGATATTTTATTCTTTTTGTTGCAGTGGTAAATGGGAGTGTTTCCTTGATTTCACTTTCAGATTTTTCATCATTAGTATATAGGAATGCCAGAGATTTCTGTGCATTAATTTTGTATCCTGCTACTTTACCAAATCCATTGATTAGCTCTAGTAGTTTTCTGGTAGTATCTTTAGGATTCTCTATGTATAGTATCATGTCATCTGCAAACAGTGACAGCTTTACTTCTTCTTTTCCGATTTAGATTCCTTTTATTTCCTTTTCTTCTCTGATTGCTGTGGCTAAAACTTCCAAAACTATGTTGAATAAGAGTGGTGAGAGTGGGCAGCCTTGTCTTGTTCTTGATCTTAGTGGAAATGGTTTCAGTTTTTCACCATTGAGGACGATGCTCGCTGTGGGTTTGTCATATATGGCCTTTATTATGTTGAGGAAAGTTCCCTCTAGGCCTACTTTCTGCAGGGTTTTTATCATAAATGGGTGTTGAATTTTGTCGAAAGCTTTCTCTGCATCTATTGAGATGATCATATGGTTTTTCTCCTTCAATTTGTTAATATGGTGTATCACGTTGATTGATTTGCGTATATTGAAGAATCCTTGCATTCCTGGAATAAACCCCACTTGATCATGGTGTATGATCCTTTTAATGTGCTGTTGGATTCTGTTTGCTAGTATTTTGTTGAGGATTTTTGCATCTATGTTCATCAGTGATATTGGCCTGTAGTTTTCTTTCTTTGTGACATCCTTGTCTGGTTTTGGTATCAAGGTGATGGTGGCCTCGTAGAATGAGTTTGGGAGTGTTCCTCTCTCTGCTATATTTTGGAAGAGTTTGAGAAGCATAGGTGTTAGTTCTTCTCTAAATGCTTGATAGAATTCGCCTGTGAAGCCATCTGGTCCTGGGCTTTTGTTTGTTGGAAGATTTTTTATCACAGTTTCAATTTCAGTGCTTGTGATTGGTCTGTTCATATTTTCTATTTCTTCCTGATTCAGTCTTGGCAGGTTGTGCATTTCTAAGAATTTGTCCATTTCCTCCAGGTTGTCCATTTTATTGGCATAGAGTTGCTTGTAATAATCTCTCATGATCTTTTGTATTTTTGCAGTGTCAGTTGTTACTTCTCCTTTTTCATTTCTAATTCTATTGATTTGAGTCTTCTCCCTTTTTTTCTTGATGAGTCTGGCTAATGGTTTATCAGTTTTGTTTATCTTCTCAAAGAACCAGCTTTTAGTTTTATTGATCTTTGCTATCGTTTCCTTCATTTCTTTTTCATTTATTTCCGATCTGATTTTTATGATTTCTTTCCTTTTGCTAACTATGGGATGTTTTTGTTCTTCTTTCTCTAATTGCTTTAGGTGCAAGGTTAGGTCGTTTATTTGAGATGTTTCCTGTTTCTTAAGGTAGGATTGTATTGCTATAAACTTCCCTCTTAGAACTGCTTTTGCTGCATCCCATAGGTTTTGGGTCGTCGTGTCTCCATTGTCATTTGTTTCTAGGTATTTTTAAATTTCCTCTTTGATTTCTTCAGTGACCACTTCATTATTGAGTAGTGTATTGTTTAGCCTCCATGTGTTTGTATTTTTTACAGATCTTTTCCTGTAATTGATGTCTAGTCTCATAGCATTGTGGTTGGAAAAGATACTTGATACAATTTCAATTTTCTTAAATTTACCAAGGCTTGATTTGTGACCCAAGATATGATCTATCCTGGAGAATGTTCCATGAGCACTTGTAACTCCTGTTTTTTTTTTTTTTTTTTTTTTTTTTTTTTTATTTATTTTTATTTTTTTTGCCTTATAACAAATTTAATCAGTTATACATATACATATGTTTCCATATCCCCTCCCTTTTGCGTCTCCCTCCCACCCTCCCTATCCCACCCCTCCAGGCGGTCACAAAGCACCGAGCTGATCTCCCTGTGCTATGCGGCTGCTTCCCACTAGCTATCTATCTTACGTTTGGTAGTGTATATATGTCCATGCCGCTCTTTCACTTTGTCACAGCTTACCCTTCCCCCTCCCCATATCCTCAAGTCCATTCTCTAGTAGGTCTGTGTCTTTATTCCTGTTTTACCCCTAGGTTCTTCATGACATTTTTTTTTTCTTAAATTCCATATATATGTGTTAGCATACAGTATTTGTCTTTCTCTTTCTGACTTACTTCACTCTGTATGACAGACTCTAGGTCTATCCACCTCATTACAAATAGCTCAATTTCATTTCTTTTTATGGCTGAGTAATATTCCATTGTATATATGTGCCACATCTTCTTTATCCATTCATCCGATGATGGACACTTAGGTTGTTTCCATCTCCGGGCTATTGTAAATAGGGCTGCTATGAACATTTTGGTACATGTCTCTTTTTGAATTATGGTTTTCTCAGGGTATATGCCCAGTAGTGGGATTGCTGGGTCATATGGTAGTTCTATTTGTAGTTTTTTAAGGAACCTCCATACCGTTCTCCATAGCGGCTGTACCAATTCACATTCCCACCAGCAGTGCAAGAGTGTTCCCTTTTTTCCACACCCTCTCCAGCATTTATTGTTTCTAGATTTTTTGATGATGGCCATTCTGACTGGTGTGAGATGATATCTCATTGTAGTTTTGATTTGCATTTCTCTAATGAGTAAAGATGTTGAGCATCCTTTCATGTGTTTGTTGGCAGTCTGTATATCTTCTGTGGAGAAATGTCTATTTAGGTCTTCTGCCCATTTTTGGATTGGGTTGTTTGTTTTTTTGTTATTGAGCTGCATGAGCTGCTTATAAATTTTGGAGATTAATCCTTTGTCAGTTGTTTCATTTGCAAATATTTTCTCCCATTCTGAGGGTTGTCTTTTGGTCTTGTTTATGGTTTCCTTTGCTGTGCAAAAGCTTTGAAGTTTCATTAGGTCCCATGTGTTTATTTTTGTCTTTATTTCCATTTCTCTAGGAGGTGGGTCAAAAAGGATCTTGCTGTGATTTATGTCATAGAGTGTTCTGCCTATGTTTTCCTCTAAGAGTTTGATAGTGTCTGGCCTTACATTTAGGTCTTTAATCCATTTTGAGCTTATTTTTGTGTATGGTGTTAGGGAGTGATCTAATCTCATACTTTTACATGTACCTGTCCAGTTTTCCCAACACCACTTATTGAAGAGACTGTCCTTTCTCCACTGTACATTCCTGCCTCCTTTATCAAAGATAAGGTGACCATATGTCCGTGGGTTTATCTCTGGGCTTTCTATCCTGTTCCATTGATCTATATTTCTGTTTTTGTGCCAGTACCATACTGTCTTGATTACTGTAGCTTTGTAGTATAGTCTGAAGTCAGGGAGCCTGATTCCTCCAGCTCCATTTTTCGTTCTCAAGATTGCTTTGGCTATTCGGGGTCTTTTGTGTTTCCATACAAATTGTGAAATTTTTTGTTCTAGTTCTGTGAAAAATGCCAGTGGTAGTTTGATAGGGATTGCATTGAATCTGTAGATGGCTTTGGGTAGTAGAGTCATTTTCACAATGTTGATTCTTCCAATCCAAGAACATGGTACATCTCTCCATCTATTTGTATCATCTTTAATTTCTTTCATCAGTGTCTTATAATTTTCTGCATACAGGTCTTTTGTCTCCTTAGGTAGGTTTATTCCTAGATATTTTATTCTTTTTGTTGCAATGGTTAATGGGAGTGTTTCCTTGATTTCACTTTCAGATTTTTCATCATTAGTATATAGGAATGCCAGAGATTTCTGTGCATTAATTTTGTGTCCTGCAACTTTACCAAATTCATTGCTTAGCTCTAGTAGTTTTCTGGTAGCATCTTTAGGATTCTCTATGTATAGTATCATGTCATCTGCAAACAGTGACAGCTTTACTTCTTCTTTTCCGATTTGGATTCCTTTTATTTCCTTTTCTTCTCTGATTGCTGTGGCTAAAACTTCCAAAACTAGGTTGAATAAGAGTGGTGAGAGTGGGCAACCTTGTCTTGTTCCTGATCTTAGTGGAAATGGTTTCAGTTTTTCACCATTGAGGACGATGCTGGCCGTGGGTTTGTCATATATGGCCTTTATTATGTTGAGGAAAGTTCCCTCTATGCCTACTTTCTGCAGGGTTTTTATCATAAATGGGTGTTGAATTTTGTCGAAAGCTTTCTCTGCATCTATTGAGATGATCATATGGTTTTTCTCCTTCAATTTGTTAATATGGTGTATCACGTTGATTGATTTGCGTATATTGAAGAATCCTTGCATTCCTGGAATAAACCCCACTTGATCATGGTGTATGATCCTTTTAATGTGCTGTTGGATTCTGTTTGCTAGTATTTTGTTGAGGATTTTTGCATCTATGTTCATCAGTGATATTGGCCTGTAGTTTTCTTTCTTTGTGACATCCTTGTCTGGTTTTGGTATCAAGGTGATGGTGGCCTCGTAGAATGAGTTTGGGAGTGTTCCTCTCTCTGCTATATTTTGGAAGAGTTTGAGAAGCATAGGTGTTAGTTCTTCTCTAAATGCTTGATAGAATTCGCCTGTGAAGCCATCTGGTCCTGGGCTTTTGTTTGTTGGAAGATTTTTTATCACAGTTTCAATTTCAGTGCTTGTGATTGGTCTGTTCATATTTTCTATTTCTTCCTGATTCAGTCTTGGCAGGTTGTGCATTTCTAAGAATTTGTCCATTTCCTCCAGGTTGTCCATTTTATTGGCATAGAGTTGCTTGTAATAATCTCTCATGATCTTTTGTATTTTTGCAGTGTCAGTTGTTACTTCTCCTTTTTCATTTCTAATTCTATTGATTTGAGTCTTCTCCCTTTTTTTCTTGATGAGTCTGGCTAATGGTTTATCAGTTTTGTTTATCTTCTCAAAGAACCAGCTTTTAGTTTTATTGATCTTTGCTATCGTTTCCTTCATTTCTTTTTCATTTATTTCCGATCTGATTTTTATGATTTCTTTCCTTCTGCTAACTATGGGATGTTTTTGTTCTTCTTTCTCTAATTGCTTTAGGTGCAAGGTTAGGTCGTTTATTTGAGATGTTTCCTGTTTCTTAAGGTAGGATTGTATTGCTATAAACTTCCCTCTTAGAACTGCTTTTGCTGCATCCCATAGGTTTTGGGTCGTCGTGTCTCCATTGTCATTTGTTTCTAGGTATTTTTAAATTTCCTCTTTGATTTCTTCAGTGACCACTTCATTATTGAGTAGTGTATTGTTTAGCCTCCATGTGTTTGTATTTTTTACAGATCTTTTCCTGTAATTGATGTCTAGTCTCATAGCATTGTGGTTGGAAAAGATACTTGATACAATTTCAATTTTCTTAAATTTACCAAGGCTTGATTTGTGACCCAAGATATGATCTATCCTGGAGAATGTTCCATGAGCACTTGTAACTCCTGTTTTTTTTTTTTTTTTTTTTTTTTTTTTTTTTTTATTTATTTTTATTTTTTTTGCCTTATAACAAATTTAATCAGTTATACATATACATATGTTTCCATATCCCCTCCCTTTTGCGTCTCCCTCCCACCCTCCCTATCCCACCCCTCCAGGCGGTCACAAAGCACCGAGCTGATCTCCCTGTGCTATGCGGCTGCTTCCCACTAGCTATCTATCTTACGTTTGGTAGTGTATATATGTCCATGCCGCTCTTTCACTTTGTCACAGCTTACCCTTCCCCCTCCCCATATCCTCAAGTCCATTCTCTAGTAGGTCTGTGTCTTTATTCCTGTTTTACCCCTAGGTTCTTCATGACATTTTTTTTTTCTTAAATTCCATATATATGTGTTAGCATACAGTATTTGTCTTTCTCTTTCTGACTTACTTCACTCTGTATGACAGACTCTAGGTCTATCCACCTCATTACAAATAGCTCAATTTCATTTCTTTTTATGGCTGAGTAATATTCCATTGTATATATGTGCCACATCTTCTTTATCCATTCATCCGATGATGGACACTTAGGTTGTTTCCATCTCCGGGCTATTGTAAATAGGGCTGCTATGAACATTTTGGTACATGTCTCTTTTTGAATTATGGTTTTCTCAGGGTATATGCCCAGTAGTGGGATTGCTGGGTCATATGGTAGTTCTATTTGTAGTTTTTTAAGGAACCTCCATACCGTTCTCCATAGCGGCTGTACCAATTCACATTCCCACCAGCAGTGCAAGAGTGTTCCCTTTTTTCCACACCCTCTCCAGCATTTATTGTTTCTAGATTTTTTGATGATGGCCATTCTGACTGGTGTGAGATGATATCTCATTGTAGTTTTGATTTGCATTTCTCTAATGAGTAAAGATGTTGAGCATCCTTTCATGTGTTTGTTGGCAGTCTGTATATCTTCTGTGGAGAAATGTCTATTTAGGTCTTCTGCCCATTTTTGGATTGGGTTGTTTGTTTTTTTGTTATTGAGCTGCATGAGCTGCTTATAAATTTTGGAGATTAATCCTTTGTCAGTTGTTTCATTTGCAAATATTTTCTCCCATTCTGAGGGTTGTCTTTTGGTCTTGTTTATGGTTTCCTTTGCTGTGCAAAAGCTTTGAAGTTTCATTAGGTCCCATGTGTTTATTTTTGTCTTTATTTCCATTTCTCTAGGAGGTGGGTCAAAAAGGATCTTGCTGTGATTTATGTCATAGAGTGTTCTGCCTATGTTTTCCTCTAAGAGTTTGATAGTGTCTGGCCTTACATTTAGGTCTTTAATCCATTTTGAGCTTATTTTTGTGTATGGTGTTAGGGAGTGATCTAATCTCATACTTTTACATGTACCTGTCCAGTTTTCCCAACACCACTTATTGAAGAGACTGTCCTTTCTCCACTGTACATTCCTGCCTCCTTTATCAAAGATAAGGTGACCATATGTCCGTGGGTTTATCTCTGGGCTTTCTATCCTGTTCCATTGATCTATATTTCTGTTTTTGTGCCAGTACCATACTGTCTTGATTACTGTAGCTTTGTAGTATAGTCTGAAGTCAGGGAGCCTGATTCCTCCAGCTCCATTTTTCGTTCTCAAGATTGCTTTGGCTATTCGGGGTCTTTTGTGTTTCCATACAAATTGTGAAATTTTTTGTTCTAGTTCTGTGAAAAATGCCAGTGGTAGTTTGATAGGGATTGCATTGAATCTGTAGATGGCTTTGGGTAGTAGAGTCATTTTCACAATGTTGATTCTTCCAATCCAAGAACATGGTACATCTCTCCATCTATTTGTATCATCTTTAATTTCTTTCATCAGTGTCTTATAATTTTCTGCATACAGGTCTTTTGTCTCCTTAGGTAGGTTTATTCCTAGATATTTTATTCTTTTTGTTGCAATGGTTAATGGGAGTGTTTCCTTGATTTCACTTTCAGATTTTTCATCATTAGTATATAGGAATGCCAGAGATTTCTGTGCATTAATTTTGTGTCCTGCAACTTTACCAAATTCATTGCTTAGCTCTAGTAGTTTTCTGGTAGCATCTTTAGGATTCTCTATGTATAGTATCATGTCATCTGCAAACAGTGACAGCTTTACTTCTTCTTTTCCGATTTGGATTCCTTTTATTTCCTTTTCTTCTCTGATTGCTGTGGCTAAAACTTCCAAAACTAGGTTGAATAAGAGTGGTGAGAGTGGGCAACCTTGTCTTGTTCCTGATCTTAGTGGAAATGGTTTCAGTTTTTCACCATTGAGGACGATGCTGGCCGTGGGTTTGTCATATATGGCCTTTATTATGTTGAGGAAAGTTCCCTCTATGCCTACTTTCTGCAGGGTTTTTATCATAAATGGGTGTTGAATTTTGTCGAAAGCTTTCTCTGCATCTATTGAGATGATCATATGGTTTTTCTCCTTCAATTTGTTAATATGGTGTATCACGTTGATTGATTTGCGTATATTGAAGAATCCTTGCATTCCTGGAATAAACCCCACTTGATCATGGTGTATGATCCTTTTAATGTGCTGTTGGATTCTGTTTGCTAGTATTTTGTTGAGGATTTTTGCATCTATGTTCATCAGTGATATTGGCCTGTAGTTTTCTTTCTTTGTGACATCCTTGTCTGGTTTTGGTATCAAGGTGATGGTGGCCTCGTAGAATGAGTTTGGGAGTGTTCCTCTCTCTGCTATATTTTGGAAGAGTTTGAGAAGCATAGGTGTTAGTTCTTCTCTAAATGCTTGATAGAATTCGCCTGTGAAGCCATCTGGTCCTGGGCTTTTGTTTGTTGGAAGATTTTTTATCACAGTTTCAATTTCAGTGCTTGTGATTGGTCTGTTCATATTTTCTATTTCTTCCTGATTCAGTCTTGGCAGGTTGTGCATTTCTAAGAATTTGTCCATTTCCTCCAGGTTGTCCATTTTATTGGCATAGAGTTGCTTGTAATAATCTCTCATGATCTTTTGTATTTTTGCAGTGTCAGTTGTTACTTCTCCTTTTTCATTTCTAATTCTATTGATTTGAGTCTTCTCCCTTTTTTTCTTGATGAGTCTGGCTAATGGTTTATCAGTTTTGTTTATCTTCTCAAAGAACCAGCTTTTAGTTTTATTGATCTTTGCTATCGTTTCCTTCATTTCTTTTTCATTTATTTCCGATCTGATTTTTATGATTTCTTTCCTTCTGCTAACTATGGGATGTTTTTGTTCTTCTTTCTCTAATTGCTTTAGGTGCAAGGTTAGGTCGTTTATTTGAGATGTTTCCTGTTTCTTAAGGTAGGATTGTATTGCTATAAACTTCCCTCTTAGAACTGCTTTTGCTGCATCCCATAGGTTTTGGGTCGTCGTGTCTCCATTGTCATTTGTTTCTAGGTATTTTTAAATTTCCTCTTTGATTTCTTCAGTGACCACTTCATTATTGAGTAGTGTATTGTTTAGCCTCCATGTGTTTGTATTTTTTACAGATCTTTTCCTGTAATTGATGTCTAGTCTCATAGCATTGTGGTTGGAAAAGATACTTGATACAATTTCAATTTTCTTAAATTTACCAAGGCTTGATTTGTGACCCAAGATATGATCTATCCTGGAGAATGTTCCATGAGCACTTGTAACTCCTGTTTTTTATAGCAGATCCATGGGAAGTAGGCAGAAGTTCACTATTATTAGCTTGGCTGAGAGGCTAAGTGATTAGTCTAGGGTTTCCCAAGCTAGATGCAGATTTTAAAATAAATACAGCATGTTCCATTCTGATACCTTGAACTTATATTTTTTAAAAAATCGATGAAATTGACATCCATATAAATCAGCTGCTAAAGTGAGCAAAATTTTTATCTGATGAAATAATGTCTTTTAAAATTTTTATTTATTTACTCATTGAAGTATAGTTGATTTACTCAGTGTGTCTTTGAAAGACATTGTCCCCAAGTGTTAAGATTTGAGAAATTAATATATAAAAGAGGAAAAGAGTAGTACAAATCTAAAAATTAATCCAGAAGACCAGCATAAACCAGTAAGGGTAATGTAAGAAAGGAGTATTCCTAGCATTCAAAAGGATAAGTACAGTAGTAGGTTCTGTGAAGGTGATGCCTCAGAATAACAGTAGGGACAGTGTAGAACCAGTAAGGAGAGTGCTCAAGGATCTTAAAAATCAATAGAATACAAAAGAAAACATACAGAAAAAGATGCTTAACACCACTAGATATCAAGAAAATGCAAATTAGAATCATGGGATACTTCTATGCACTCATTAGAATGGCTGAAATTAAAAGGACTGAGAGGGCTTCCCTGGTGGCGCAGTGGTTGAGAGTCCGCCTGCCAATGCAGGGGACACAGGTTCGTGCCCCGGTCCGGGAGGATCCCACATGCCGCAGAGCGGCTGAGCCCATGAGCCATGGCCGTTGAGCCTGCGCATCCGGAGCCTGTGCTTCGCAATGGGAGAGGCCACAACAGTGAGACGCCCACGTACCGCAAAAAAAAAAAAAAAAAAAAAGGACTGAGAATATCAAGTGTTGTCAAGGATTTGGAACAACTGGAATTCTCATAAACTGCTCATGATTAATATAAAATGCTACAACCACTTTTGAAAACTGCTTGGAAGTTTCTTAAAGGTTAGACATACACTTAGCCTGTCACTCAGTCATTCCACTCTTATGTGTACACTCAAGACAAATGAAAGCATACATGTCCTTACAAAAACTTGTATGTCAACATTCATATCAGTATTATTCACAGTATACAAAACAGCCCAGTCACACTGTTTGAGTCTATTTATATACAATTCTAGAACATTTAGTTTTTCTGGTGATACAAGTCAGATTGGTGCTTGCCTGGGGCAAGGGCACAAAAAGATGGACTGCAGAGGGGCATAAGGAAACTGAGTTTAATGCAGATGCTCCATATTTGATTGTGGTTTCATGGGTGCATACATGTGAAATGGATGCATACATGTGTCAGAACTCACAAAACTGTACATTTTACATAGATGCCACTTCTTGTACACAAATTGAACTTTAAAAATACTGACAAAAAGGTGACAGTCAATGAGAGACCCTGGATAGAGAACTATGAGCAAAGAAAATCAGGATACAAGTGAGAAATTATCCTAGAGTGAGAAATAAAGACAAAGGCAAAATCTAGATAGGACAGAAGCTCAAGTGGCTATTTTCACCTTTCAACTAACCTCTTCCTTTGCTTGAGTAAAGAATGCAAAACTGTGGAATTGACTGATAACTGAGTCTGGGTTAATAATAATGACAGCACTTTGAATTGTAGTTGTATCTACAGTTTAGAGTCTCCTTATTATATGACAGGACATACTATTAGATGCTCTAAAATGTACACTCCATGTTCTTAGACTTAATTAAAAATTGGGGGGGCCTCCCTGGTGGCGCAGTGGTTGAGAGTCCGCCTGCCGATGCAGGGGATACGGGTTCGTGCCCCGGTCTGGGAGGATCCCATATGCCGCGGAGCGGCTGGGCCTGTGAGCCATGGCCGCTGAGCCTGCGCGTCCGGAGCCTGTGCTCCGCAACGGGAGAGGCCACAACAGTGAGAGGCCCGCGTACCGCAAAAAAAAAAAAAAAAAAAAAAAAAAAATTGGGGGGTCACAGGGAGGTCTGCCGTAATTCCTGACTCTTCTTCCTCTCATTTCCTTTCTCTTGCTCTCCTTTCTGCTACCCTTAAGGAACAGTTCTTTGTCTTTCTTACAGTGTGATGTCTATTCATTCAAGCTTCTTTTGGGGTCTTATCTGTTATTCCAATCATCTTTGAAAGAAATTTCCTGGGGAAAAAAAAAATCTCTTCCCTGCTTAAAGGGGCTTCTAGAGGATACAGTTTTCTCCATCTGGAGAAATAGGCAGGCAGACCAAAAATTAGGATTCCTTTGTAATATCCACAGTAGCCCCATGGTGTGGAGACAATAGTCTTAATTTCCTTATGAGGCAACTGAGGTGGTAAAGAGACTCTGCCTGAATTCACACAAATAATAAGTTGTAAATCTAGGATTTGGTTGCAGGCCTTTCTGGTTGCACACAAGGCACTTTCTACCCCTTAACCTTGGTCGTCAAATGGAGATTGGGGTTTTGCCCAGCTTGAGTTAGAGAAGTCACCCAAGGTATCTGAAGCCAATAATTGACAGAGAGGTAGCATACTTGGATTGTAATGTGCTGGAAAAATCTAGGAATCAGAGCACAGGGAGAGGGGTGATATGATATATGAAGCAAGACACAAGGTGAGGTTGGCATTCATTGATTAGATGATTATATATTCCTATAATGTGTCAAGTACCTTATCACACCCTGCAGGTCCGGCGTCAAATACAACACAGCTCCCGCCTCCTGTGAGATTCTACTGTGAAAGTGGGGAGACAGGCCTTTGGATCACTGCTTTGTAATTCAGTAATTTGTGATACAGGAATGCACATGCTGCTGTGAGGCTTACATGTAGGGGCATCTTGGTGAAGCCAGAGAAAGCTTTTCAGAAAAGATGGGGTTTTAAAGCACATGTAGTCAGGCGAAGAGTGATTTCAGACATTTCAGGGAAATTCAGCTGCTCCTGCTCGTGCAGAGACATGACATAAAACAGTTATGTAGGGACATTGACATTATTTGTCAGCTGGAGTGGGGAGTGCGTGTGGGTGAGGCATGTGTTATGACCTAAGTGAGGGAGGGTGGAGTGACAACTCTAAAGTGTGTTACATTAAGGAGTTTCAACTTTTTCCTTAAAACTTTGGGAACCATAGAAGGACCCTCAGCAGAGGAAGGTTATGCTATACATTTGTGACATTGGTGATCTGAAAGATGGCCTGCAGATTGTCACAGGGATGCAGTTACCATTTTCAGCCTGCCTCTTTCCGGTGCCCTGAGCAAGATGTTAGGGTGCTTGGGCTGCAGTATTTAGGAGCACATAGGTTGCTGGGGTTGATTCTATAGGATTGGTGAAGTTCACCTTTGAGATTGGGGGTAGGAAAAAAGAGACTAACAATTTTTGAATTCTAAGTGTATGCCAGACTCCAGGCTAGGTTCTTACTATAAGCTATTTAATGTAATTCTCACAGTCACCCCCACGGTATCAATGCTATACTCACACATTTAGGCACCCAGGCAGGTAAATACTATGACTTCTGAGGCCCAGTTAAGTGTTCCTTACATTTCCCAGTTAGGTTGATTCATACCAATGTTTTGTCCAAGAGACTGAACGCAGAAATAAGGAATGCTACTTTAAGACGAGGCAGGCAAATGCCAGTGTGTATCTTCTTCTCTTTATTTCTTTACCATAGTAAACTTGGAAATACCAAGTATTCCATAAGTGATATAAGTTCAAGTTGGAGAACAGTCAACCAGCGTACATAAAACACCACATAAGACATAAACCCTTATTTTTTGAGCCACTGTCCTTTCAGAATTACTACTGCACTATAAACTATATATATATAGTGTCCCTTCAAACAGATATTATTTATATGTACATTTATTTATTTGGAGTGAAATATATATATAATATATATATAATATATATATATATATATAATATATAATATATATATTATATTTTTAAAATGTCTACCAGAGGACTCTGTTTTGGTCAAAAGGGAACCAAGGACATGTCACCAGTTTCATTAGAAGCCGTATTTGGAAATGCGAGTCAACTAGCACCAAGTTTTCCATTTAATTCACTGACCTTCCAGCACTGCCATAGATGGGCACCTTGGGTAGTAGCATGACTAGCCTTCCCCTTAATCTAATTTTGGCAATATGAGCCCTGGTGTATAGACCAGAAAACTGAGACTAAGAGAAGTAACTTGCTCAAGGTCAAATGTTTAGTAAATGATAGAGACTATATTTGAGTTAGTTTGTTCAATTATCACAGCTTATGTGACTTCAGAGGTCATTGTCTTTCCAATACTCCAGAGTCTTATTTATATTATTGAGTTGTTCAACAAAGAAAGTTTCTTAATGTGCCATTGTGTTGGTATTGAATTTTTTCCTCTGTGCTATGTTTCTTTTATATCATCTCGTCCTCACACCCACCCTCCTTTGCCCCAACTTAAAGGCAGATAAGCTGGCTAGCCAGGGTCCATAGAGAAATGATGACTGGCTGAAGGAGACACACAGTTAGTGATCAACTCATGACCATAAAGTCTGTGCCTGTCATCTTAACAGGAATTTTTCTACTGCAGGAAGGTAGTACCAGAATGTTTCCCTCTCTCTCTCTTTTTTCTGTCCTGCAAGACAGTCTGTGTGTTGGATTCTGTGAGCTTGTTTGCAGAATTGAACTCAACTGCATTTTTGTTTACCCCCAATTAATAAATAGCTTCGGGTTATTTACTAACAGCTCACATTCTGGTTTGCACAAATATTCTTTCAGACTAGAAACCATGGGAGAATGAGAGGCCTTGTAAGCTGCCTACCGGGCACCTTTTTAATCTTACTTGATGAGCTGTGTCTGGGAGGATGAGAGAAGACATTTAGGCTGCTCTTTCCCCAAGTCCAGTCTGCCCAGAACTGATTTACCTACAATTATCATGGATTTGGTTGACAATGAAACAGAGTGAAAAGAATATCAGTTTGGGAATTTGAAAATGCTGTTTGTATTTCATGTTCCCTGCGTGATCTTAGGCAGCTCACTTAAATTCTCTTCGCCTCTGTTTTCTTAGCTCTAAAATGAAGATAGAGTAATATGTGAATGTTCTCCTAAAGCAAATATCAGTCAACTCAGTAATTCATTCTGGAGCAAGAGTTGTGTAACCTTTGGTACTAGGAGAGTTATGAACTTCTTCAATCTTAAGGGCTTGAAATGGGGTGGGGGTGAGTGTTGGGAAAGGCCTACATCTTGACACGGAAACTGGCCGAGTTCGTAGCGCCTTGTGACCCTGGCACCATGGTCATACTTGGGAAAATGCTTCTGCTCATGCTTAATAAAAGCTGTTTATAGACAGTGGGCTCCAGGACTCAGCATGACAATGGGGAGAGGAACATCATTTTTTTGTATCTTAATGAACATTGAAAATTCAAAATCACAGTGAGCTTCATCACTGAGAGTGGTAGGACATCATTGGAAGAAACTGAGACCACGACATTGGCTGTCCAAAGACTGGCCGTCATGGTGACTGGTCCTATTGTCTGTGAATGAATTTCAGGCCCCTCTTGGCCAAAGGCAGGAGGCAAGAGGCAGAGAAGAGGAATAATTTATAATCTACATCATCATTCCTTGGGTTCTGAGTAATCCCTTAAGAGTGGGGAAGCTTGGAGAATAAAATTTTCATTATAGGGATCGGGATTGGAATTTTTTTTTCTTTTTTTTTTTTTGGCGGTACACGGGCCTCTCACTGTTGTGGCCTCTCCTGTTGTGGAGCACAGGCTCTGGATGCGCAGGCCCAGCGGCCATGGCTCACTGGCCCAGCCGCTCCGCGGCATGTGGGATCTTCCCAGACCGGGTCACGAACCCATGTCCCTTGCATTGGCAGGTGGACTCTCAACCACTGCTCCACCAGGGAAGCCCTGGAATATTTTAATTTAAATATTATTTTCCTTTTGTAGCCTTATTTTTATTCCAAGGTGGCCAGGTTAGGCCTATGGCTACAAAAATACCTTCTATTTATTAGGTTTGTTGTAAGGATTGGAAATGATATAGCCCATAACATAGCATAGTTATAGCTGTATCCTAGCAGAGTAAGGTAATACTGTCCGTAGCCTAACACCTAGTAAGGCAGTCAATAAGTGATAGCAATCAACATTATTATTTTAAATTAATTTTATCAGGTACTACAGCTTATGATAATTGGGGCAATAAATTGTAAGCCTACAAAGCCTAAATTTTATGTAATATTATTCTTTTAAAAAACTGATTTTATTTATTTTTAGAAACATTTTTTTTCTACTTTTTCTGCTAACATTACCAGTATGTCTCTGTGATGTTCCCTCTCTCAGTATTCTGACTCTAACGTACCACTTACTGCCTTGATCATTTTAACTATGTAGCTGTCTTATCTCTCCAACTAGACTATAAGCTCATGGAAGACTGAGAACCATATCTTTTGTTCAGTGTGATGTTCAAAATATTTATAACCAGTGTGGTATAGACCCCACTAATCATAGTGGAGGCTGCACATGAACAATCTGGTTGGTCATACTGACACGTACTGGAGGAATACTGACCCAGCTTATATTTCTTAGAATCCTTCATAATGCCTCCCACATAAAAGAAGTTCGGGCCTCCCTGGTGGCGCAGTGGTTGAGAGTCCGCCTGCCGATGCAGGGGATACGGGTTCGTGCCCCGGTCTGGGAGGATCCCATATGCCGCGGAGCGGCTGGGCCCGTGAGCCATGGCCGCTGGGCCTGCGCATCCGGAGCCTGTGCTCCGCAACGGGAGAGGCCACAACAGTGAGAGGCCCGCATACCGCAAAAAGAAAAAAAAAAGAAGTTCAACAAATATTCATTTGTGATTAAAGTTCCTATAAAATGATATCAGGAGAGGCTGACTGGCTGCCAGGTATCTTCCCAAGATTATGATTACCTTGAGGAATTTATCCCAGTTAGGTCTTCAGCTTTGTTCATTCAGAAACTCAGGTTAACCGTACTTGAAACTTATTTATGAATTGGAATTCCAGTTCATTTATTTAAAGTGAGAAATATGCATTGCTATTCACACTGGCCTCAGCAGTGCATTCCTTGGATAAAGGCTAGTTTGTGTGAGGAGTCAAGTTATCATGAGAGGATACTTTGATTTACATTATGTCAAGGGAGAAAT
The DNA here is from genome assembly GCF_964341445.2 of Mesoplodon mirus. Taxonomy (NCBI): domain Eukaryota; kingdom Metazoa; phylum Chordata; class Mammalia; order Artiodactyla; family Ziphiidae; genus Mesoplodon; species Mesoplodon mirus. The sequence goes on along the minus strand of NC_138976.1, from coordinate 88,053,570 downwards.
CCTTACATTTATGGTCAGCTGGTTTTCAACAAAGGTGCCAAAGCAATTCAATGAAGAAGTAGATAGTCTTTTTATCTGGGAAAAGTAGATATCCCACAGGCAAAAAATGAGGCTACCCCCTTATCTCTACAATCCAAGAAAGAAAGATAAAATTCCAGGTGTTCTTTTTCACTTAATTTTGCAGATTTTGTAAAAGATTAAAAAACAAAAACAAAACAAAAGAAACAACTCAAACTGCCCTCAGGATGGTGGAACAGCTGACAAAGTTTGGTAAGTTTGGCCTGTTTTGTTCTCTCAAGGAAGTCTACATTTGTATTCTGTCCTGCCTGCCTGGGTGGCTGGTCTGAGTGATCCTGCTCCCATGGCTGTCCCCAGTAGGTAAGGGGGTAGGCTCAGTTAATTCAAAATGAACCATATTCCTAAATTTAAGAGCTAAAACCATAAAACTTCTGGAAGAAAAGAGAAATCTTTGTGACTTGAGTTAGGCATCAATTGCTTAGATCAATAAAATGAATAATTAATTTGACCTTATCAAAATTAAAACAATTTTGCTCTTCTAAAGAAAGTGAAAAGACCAGTAACAATCTGGGAGAAAATATTTGCAAAGCATATATCTGATAAAGGTATTGTACCAGAATATATATAGAATATTTATTGCTCAACAATAAGAAGACAAACAACCTAATTAAAAACTGGGCAACATATTTGAATAGACATTTCACAAAGAAGATATACAAATTGTCAATAAGCACCTGAAAAGATGTTTAATGTCATTAGTCATTAGAGAAAATGCTAATTAAAATCACAATGAGATACTTCTACACACCCACTAGAATGGATGTAATCCAAAAGCCTTAAAATACTAAGCGTTGGTGAGGATTTGGAGAAACTGAAATCCTCTTACATTGCTGGTGGGTGTGTAAAATGGGGTACACTTACATATACTTATATCCAACCTAGAAATTCCATGCCTAAATATCTATTCAAGAGAAATTAAGACATATGTCCACACAAAGACTTGTTTGTTCATGGCTGCTTATTCATGCACTCCAAATATCCTCAGACTGGTAAATAAACAAAATGTAGAGCCATTCAAGGGGATGCTGTTCATCAGTTTAAAAAATGATTTACTGGTATCTACAGTAACTTGGATGAATTTCAAATATCAGTACATCATGCTAAAAGAAAGAAGCCCAACGCAAAAGACTACATATTTATGGCTCCACTTATATGAAATTTCCAGAAAAGGTGAATCTGTAGAGACAGAAGGCAGGTTCATTATTATCTGGGGCTGAGAGTGTGAGTGGGAATTGATTGCACATGGGTAGAAGGGAACTTTTTGGGTGATGGAAATGTTCTAAAACTGGATTGTGGTCATGATTACAGAACTATATAAATTTACTGAAAATCATTCAACTGTACACTTACAATGGGTGACTATCATGATACATAAATTATACCTCAAAAAAGTTGTAAAAAAAATTCAAGGATGGGAGATTTGGCTGCTGGATAAAATCTTTGAGACATCAAGCTCTACAGATTGGCTGTGCCTATCCCTGCAACAAAAACATTTACCTCCCAGAGAAACTTGCCTGGCTACAGCCATATTGAACAGTGAAGAAAGGAATTAAAAATATATTTCTGTGATTCTATTTATTGAAAATTCTTCACTGACCAAAAGACCATTTTATTTATTAAAAAAGTTTTTTATTGAAGTATAGTTGATTTACAGTGTTTTGTTAGTTTCAGGCATACAGCAAAGTGATTCAGATATATATATATATTCTTTTTCAGATTCTTTTCCATTATAGGTTATTACAAGAAATTGAATATAGTTTCCTGTGTTATTCAGTACGCCCTTACTGGTTAACTGTTTTATATATAGTAATGTGTATTTGTTAATCCCAAACTCCTTATTGATACGCCCTCCCCCCTTTCCCCTTTGGTAACCATAGGTTTATTTTATATGTCTGTGAATCTATTTCTGTCCAAAATCCATTTTAACATATTGTTTTTTTTATTATGTTCATATAATCAGTATTGTTCTGGTCTGAGAATCATTTCGTCTTTGAGATGATTTAGCAAATTTCTGCTCAGATTCATTTTTGCCCATTTTACAGTTTAACAATAAGGATACTCTTAATTCTGGTACTTTGTAGCTTAAATTATATCCAAAGAGGCCAAGTCATTTCTAAATTCCCTTTCTCCAAGTTACTGGAAAATATTTAACTGTGGTCCCACATACCACATACAACTACACATACACAAATTATTACTTCATAAATAACCTACAAGCTCCTTTTTTCCTAAAGAAATATTACCTGGCTTCCCCACAAACTTACAAATAAATCTTTACCATATTTGAGTTTTGTAGACATGGAAAACAGTCCTTAAGTGGGGGAATATATGCAACAGTGGTCCTTACGGGTATTCATAAATTTCTCCAAGTAGAGGTGGAACACTGAGATATATATTATTCATTCTTTAAAACCAGAAAGGGTGGGGAAGAGATGGAAAACACAAATATATGTGCAAAGTAGGGTATTCGCTTCTCCAAAATGTAAATAAAGTATTTTGGAGGAAAGGATTTAAAGAGTAAGAATTTCTAAATGTTGGTTGGTTGTTCATAAATTTATTTTCCAAATCAACCAAATGATTCAAGGCAACACTCTAATGAATGAAACACTGCTTTCCAGTTAATAGATTCAGGATGTGGTTGCAATTGCCTTTTCAGAAGTGACTTCTTTTACCAAAAAATGGCAGTAGAGATAGTGAGTGGGTTCTTTTCTGACGCTCTCTTTATCATTCTACTGTTACTACTGTGGAAATCTTGAGTCAGTACAACCAGGTCTGGTCTGAGGAGGGTGACATTGACAAACAGATTGGGTTCAGACACACTGTAAATATCACACAATGCCTTACACAACAGGCCAAGGCAAAGCCTCATGAACCAATATAATCATCCTAAGTACGATGCATATGGAGAATGTTCAAAGAGGCTGCTGATTGCTGTGGCCCCAGCAGAACTTGTTTTTCCCATTAATGATGGGCCTCAAGTCAACGTTATTCTTTCCAGCTTCTCTTCTGCTCGTGTGTGAGCACATGGCACATTTAGAACTTATTTACTTGTATGATTCAGGACTTCCTCAGGTTAAGATTCTTATCAGATAGCTTTTTTTAAGTGGGCTCCCATAAGATTATTTGTATTGTTTGCAAAACATTTTTGATGCCGTTGCAGTGTGTATTACTTTGGGTAAAGCATCATGTCAGTAGTCTCTAAAGAGGGATGGGAGAGTGCAGCTAACGGAGTGAGCAGGATGATCCATTGGGGATGAGGACAAAATGCTAAGACTTCTATTTCAATTGTTGCCTAATATTAAAAATAACTTAAGATTCATCAGTATGTAGTATATGGATTGGAAGTGGCACACTCATCTGGTCACTGTGTGAGCTTGTCATAGATGGTCTATGAGTTACCCTGAAGGAAGATAGAAGTCCCACATTTTGGAGTGATTGACTCAACCATTCCTGCATGTTTATTAACTTAAAACACACTATACTTCACAAAATAAAAAATGGTCTTAAATCCATGGATTGAAAAATAATAGAAAAATACAAATAATAAAAAAATAAAACATGGCAGCTATAGTTCTAGGAATAGCTCTTTGGCAACCATACCATGAAGTCTAAACAATGGTTACCTAATCATATCTGTCAAGAAGATGGCCAGTTACCATCTTCTATTGGATAATAGGAGGATTTAGCAACACTGAGCTGGAATTTCTGTGTGCCATCAATTGGATTAAACCAATGAGTGGCTCCCCAGTTTCCATCAATACCAGACTCCATGCTTTCCTCCACTATCTTCTGCCTGACCCTCTTCACTCCTTTATGTTTGATTCCAGGCCTCTGTAAGCATTTGAGTTTTCTTATCTGATTTCTTTGTCTGATAATTATTTTTGAATTTTATTTAATATTTTGTAACTAAACTAGCAAAATAAATGTCTTATTCCTCAGAAAAGAAAAGAAGATGGCCAATTAATTTTTTAAAATCATACAGAAAATTTATTGAAATTAAGTTTTACATCCACCTTTGTTAGATAAGAAGTAATGTGTGTTGAAGCGTAGTCGGTGATAGTAGTACATATAGCATTTGTTGATGTTGCTTTTTCTAATTGGATATGCAATCAAGCCATTTGGAGACCACCCAGTAAGCAATATCACTTGGAATTTGTATACATGATCGTTGATGTTTCTGGTTGAGAAGACATGTACTGGGAGGGACAGGAAATATGTGAATTCAGAGTGGCAGCAAGGAAACTGGCAAACATCAAATATCAGAAGTAGGTGAATTCTGTGGTTTAATTATACATTTGATACTCTGGATGTGTGAACCTTGATACTACGTTGGTTGCTAAGTGTCTGGGCATTCTTGTCAAAACCTGGACCACTGTCCCCGTGTTCCCCTTGACTAAGAGTTGTAGTAGCATGATGTTCTGCTTCTCCAGGCACTAGGCCAGGCACTTGAAAATGGTAAGGAACACAATGTGTTGCAAGCAGAATAAAAATTTCAACTTAGGTGCCATGAGGTAAAAGGCTAGCCACGAAAGCATAAAATATATGTTATTCATAACAACTGACCTTTATATCTGGAGAAAAAGAAGGCATTTATTTGGATTAGCTTGGATATTCTACTAGTAATCGCCTGCCTAGAGACTCCAACTTAATTTACATCACATTGAATTAATTAGTAAAGTATTTATTGAATGCCTACTAAGTGATGAGTGTTAGAAATAACTGATGCCACTTACTGGGCATTTTTTTTTGCCAGGCTGTGGGCTAAACCTCTTAAATATAGCATTATGATTAATCCTTACAACAATTTTTAAATTAGGTGTTATAATCCCAATTATAGAAATAAGGAAATCACAGGACAAAGAGGCAAATTATTTGGCCCAATTCTAAACAGGGATTTCTGGACAACCTCAGATCCCTGATGTTCTTTAGTCCTCTTGATGGATGGACAACTATAGGAGAGTGGAATGATAGGGAAAGGAGGAAAGAAGAACCTTGGAATGTGGGAGAGCAGCAGCCTCTCTCTCAGAGCTACTTTCTCATGGAAACTGCTTGGTACCTTGCCTTCAGATTCCTCTAGCTGTGTTATTTGAAACTTTCATCAAGCTCTAAACCCAGTCTGGCACCTATGGAGGGGAAATAGAAGACTTCTAGAGCTATAGCTCTATATTAGCGTTTCAGGATCAGGTCAGTTTTGCAGCTCTTCCCTCTCTGGTCTTGATTTCATGGCATCCCAGCATCTGGCCCTTCTGCTCAGTCTCCTATGGCTGCTCCCCCTCAGGACCTCTCAGAGACTGAGGTCTGTGACGTCTGATGCCAGATGTTCCTCAGGCTACCCATAGGCTTTTTGGTCTTTGCTTATGGCCGATATCAGCATCCTCCAAACTCCGTCAGCTGCCCTGTTCTTGTTTGAATAAACTCTCTGGGTATCAACTCCTTTTAATTAAAAGGCACTGGTATTGTTACATCCAACTTCCTGAGAAGTTTGTTTACTCTTTGAATTGCAGATCAGCTTGCTCTGCTGCCCTGCTTAGAAGTTTTTCTTTTAGGCTGATCCAACTGCTCTACTTGAAGTCTTCCTTCTTGCGTTCATAAATCTGGCTTCCTTCCCATGCCTGAGCCTCAATTAAAATAAGGCAGACCTCTTTCAAAATGGTGACGTTTGTGTTGACTCCTTCCCAGGTTCCCCATTGTGTTGCTTCTACTCTTTGACATTCAGGATTTAAAATTGTCATCATTAACATCATCATCACCATCATCACTTTCATCATCATTATTTGTATTTTGGTTTCATATATTTGTTTTGTTTTAATAAAAGACACTGAATAAAGGTGAAGTTACTGTTTTCCTACTCAACCTCTCTGCTCTCTTTCTCCCTAAAGGCATCCAATATCATGAGTTTCAGTTGATATTATTATACTTTCCTACATATATGTGCCCATAAATAATTAATAACCAATGTTTATTGAGCACTTAGTATACACCTAGCAGTGTTTTAAGTTGTTTATGTGTATTCCTACCTTGGCTCTGAAAACATCCCTATGAAATAGGTACTGTTATTATTGCCATTTTAAACTTGAGACACCAAGAGCTTAAATAGCTTGTATAGCTAATAAGTGGTGGAGCTGGGATTCAAAGACATCCAACTCCAAAACCAGTGGGTTCATCATATACTAATGCTTTTTTTAAAAAATTGGGGATTTTATTTTATTTAAAATGTTTAATCATTTTTAAATATAAGTATAGTTTAATATTTACAGTGTTATGTTAGTTTCAGGTGTACAGCAAAGTGATTCAGTTATATATATATATTTTTTTTCCATATTCTTTTCCATTATAGGTTATTACAAGATACTGAATATAGTTCCCTGTGCTGTACAGTAGGTCCTTGTTTATCTATTTTATATATAGTAGTATGTATATGTTAATCTCAAACTCTTAAAACTCCTAATTTATCTCCCCCCCACTATCTCCTTTGGTAACCGTAAGTTTGTTTTCTTTGTCAGTGAGTCTGTTTTTGTTGTGTAAACAAGTTCATTTGTATCATTTTTTTAGATTCCACATTTAAGTGATACCATATGATATTTGTCTTTGTCTGACTTCACTTAAATAATCTCTAGGTCCATCCATGTTGCTGAAAATGGCATTATTTCATTCTTTTTTATGGCTGAGTAATAGTCCACTGTATATATGTACCACATCTTCTTTATCCATTCATCATTTAAGTTGCTTCTATGTCTTGGCTATTGTAAATAGTGCTGCTGTGAACATTGGGGTGCATGTATCTTTTTTGAATTAGAGTTTTCTCCACGTATATGCCCAGGAATGGGATTGCAGGACCATACGGCAACTATATTTTTAGTTTTGTAAGGAGCCTCCATACTGTCCTGCATAGTGGCTGCACCAATTTATATTCCCACCAATGGTGTAGGAGGGCTCCTTTTTCTCCACTGTCTCAAGCATTTATTATTTGTAGACTTTTTAATAATGGCCATTCTGACTGGTGTAAGGTGATACCTTACTGTAGTTTTGATTTGCATTTTTCTAATAATTAACACTATTGAGCGTCTTTTCATGTGCCTGTTGACCATCTGTTTGTGTTCTTTGGAGAAATGTCTATTTAGGTCTTCTGCCCATTTTTTGATTGGGTTGTTTGTGTCTTTGATATTAAGCTGTATGAGCTGTTTGTTATATGCTAATGTTTTTAACCACTCTAATGTTACAGCCTTTTGCGGTATTGCTTATTTTTTTAAAAAGCTCAAAAATGCATTTTAAAAATTTCCCTCGACTTATTTTTCTCTAAACATTGTATTTTTGATACACATTTTAATCCAATCATTGATATGTACTGCTATGTAATATTCTGTAAGGAATACCCATCATAATGTACTATATTCTCCTCATGGGCATCTAGAGTATTTCTGATTTTTCACTACTACAAACTATGCTGCAATGAACATTGTTGTGCATGTCTCCTTGTTAACAGGCACTTCCCCTCCAACTCAAATATGTCTATTTCACCAGTGCCTCTGTCAGTTGATGGGATGACATGGTTAATTTAAATGATTCCTACCAACATCTGACTGATGGATAAAACATTAATCCTTTGTGGACTTTGCGTTTTAAGAGACCCACTTATTAGCTGAAATAATTTAACCTATAATGGTTGATGTAATGCTGTGAAAGCTTTCAGAAATTAGGAAGAAAGGGTGGATTTGAAGGTTGTATATGGGGGGAGATAATCCTAGTGCCTTCAGGACTCATGCTATCTATCCAGTAAGGCTGACCTTCTCTTCCTTATCCTGGAAATCTGGGTCTCCATGAGGATCTGTTTCAGCATCAGTATTCCACAGTGGTTCAGATACTATCTGAATCAGTGCTCCTTTTCCTACCTTATAAATTGTAAATGTAAAGACAGAGTATTTATTGTATTAAAAAATACTCTGAAGTATAATAGCAAAGTGACTTTAAGATATAGGAAAACATTTCTAAATCTTGATAACTGTGGGGTGAATATATTTGCATACCAGATGGGATTTCCTCTGCAGTCCAAGCTGCCTTGCTCTTCAGTAGCTTAAGTTGAGTGCCTTTTTAATGGAGATGGTCCAAGTGGAAGCATCAGAAAGCTATCTACCAGAAGTCCAAGAATATTTCATGTTGTGACAACCGCACTCTTTTATTCATGGAGAAGCTTTACCAGAATTGAGTTTTTGCTGGACAAACTCATTGTGAATGGACTCAGTTGTTTTTTTGTTATTTTATGATTTCATATGTGTGTGGCTCTCCTTACACATCTTGGTGCGTGGCACAGCTGTTATCTTGAAATAGAACACCCACTGGACCTGAACTTTAATAACAAGAAAAGTAGAATTTCCCATTAACAGTACATCATCAAGGAAGAACATTGGGCATGGAATTAGAACACCTGGTTCTAATTCTAACACTTACTGGCTTGGTAATATCGGGCAAGTTATTGTAAATGGGAATCATAACATTACTGATCTCATGTTGTAAGATGATTATAATAATATCTTCTAAATTAGTATAATTTAGCCAAATGAATTTTAAAAATCTAACCTGTTGATAAACACTGAGTGGTACGCCTAAGGCACTGGTGATATACATTGAAATATTCTTAACAAATTTACTATAAAACAAATTACTAATATCTCATTCCTAGAGTTGCTGTGAGAAGAAAAATGGCTTGATATGTGTAGGAGGGCACTATGTGTAAGAAAAACCCTGGCCACGTGGTAAGCCTTCTATTACTGTGATTCTGTGTTTCAGGGATCACTCAACCAGTGGCTACAAGTGAGAATGGCGGGCACTAGTTACCTTAAAATTTAAGTGCAACACATCTCAATCTATGAATCCAGCTACTTCTCAGGAAAGCTCAAAATCAACAGTTTAATGAAATGAGCCCACTTCCCCCTCCCTTACCCCAGGTATAGAAAATAGATCTGCAGAGAGGATGAGATATCATCTTTTAGGGAAGTATGGATTGTATAGAGTAGTAACCATTCCATCCCCCAAAAGAAAGGGTTATATGATTTGTTCTCTGACTTTCCCACAAGGCTGAGAGTGCCTAAATTGCCTTCCCCAGCCCTATATGTAAGTCACAGACTAGGAATGATTTGTTAGAAAATGCGGAGCAACTGATCTGATGGATCATTGGTTCTTTAGGCTTGAGCATGGAGAAGGGGGCCAGAGAGATGTGACAGAGTTGAAAGAGAACATCCCAGGGTGGAGCCTGCATGGCTGTGTTTGGTATGACAAAGATGTGTGAGTGGAATCTGACTGAAGTGAGAAGGGGACTGAGTATTAAGATGTTTTTCAATCATGGCTCCCTCCCAGGTGCCACCCATTGGTTAAAGGAAGTAAGGGGATGTGGAGTGGGTCACCCGGGATGAGCCTGAGGTGAGGAGGAAGAAGCTGAGCCTCTGACAGAAACCCCACAATGGGCCGCGAGAACCCCCTGGAGGTCCCACCTGAGGATCCATAAATGCCTCCCATGTGCAAGTCAGCATTTGATGAAGGGGAAAATGAGGCCAGACAGTGGTCTGTTGACAAGGAAGTGAGGCTGATTTACCATATGCAGTCACTTGCAGAATGTCTTCCTTCCTCTCCTTCGTCCTTGCTCCAGTCCCAGAAGAGGACTTTGACAGCAAAGAAGGTGAGAAATGGCATGAGAGAGAAGACCCAAACCCCACCCATGCCCACTTCACCTCCTACTCCAAGCCTCCGAGACAGCTGTCCAGCCCATCGTGGATGGTACAGGAAGAGAGCTGTGAATTGAATATGAGATTAAGGTTTTTAAATAAAGAGCATCAAAACTAGTTTGAAAATTTATGAAACTGGACTTAGATATCACCAGGGAGCCTGAAATCCAATGAGAATGGAGGCTTGACAAATAATTTTTTATTCAAAAAATTAAAACCTTTTAATAGTTATACTACAGGTTGGCCCATCTCAATGAAATCAGTTAAATTAGTTATTAATTATTCATTATAAATGCTTCTATCTTTATAGGACAAATATCCTGAGAAGTTGTTCCTCCAGACGGATCTTATGGGATTTTTACTCAGTCTCAGCAGAGCTGAAACTTGGCCTGCTTTCTATGTGGCTAATCTTAAATTGTTCATGCATTTGTTCACTTATTCAAACTACATTTATTGGGCATTTAGTGTGCCAGACCCTGAACTACTGAACCAGACTCTTGGGATAATTAAGCAGGCCAGATACTCAGTTCACATGCTTTCACATGGAATAAAAAGACTTTTTTTCTGAAGCTTTTGAGGCATTGGCAGACATTGCACATTAATACAGTGTGGGCTTTACAACCAAAATAGCATCCTGAACTGCGTGATAGAAATAATGGTGACCATGCATCCTGGGTTTTCCAGGGACAGCCTTGGTTTCTGATAATTTCTTTTTTTTTCAATAAAGTAAATTTATACAATATGTAGCTAAGTGCAGTTTATTTTTTATGACTTTGTAACACTTTGCATTTAAATTTATAAATGATTAAACATCCTTTGTCAGACCACATGCCCCAATTTTTTATTTGAAAAATGTGAATGCTTAATGTGTGGATTTTTTCAAAAATGAATTTAGATCTAGATTATGATGATGAAAATATGAAAGTTATTGTTTCCTGGAAACCCAGCTTTCCTGGCTGTTGTATCTCTTGGCATATGACAGTTTTTAAAGGTATAACAAGCTGAGCTAAAGCAACAGTTTGCTTTATGCCAATTTTAACCCACAGTGATGTGAGGCCCACTTATTTCCTGTGCTTTCAAAGGTAATAAATTGAGGCACCTGAGTCTTCACTCAGGTCATACTTCCTGTAAGATAAAATGAAAGATATAGGAGGGAGAGAGTTGAGAGACAGAGACAAAGAAAGAAAGAGACTTAGAAAAGCATAGAGGAGAGCCAGGGAGAAATAGTTTGTAACCATCTCAGCTCTCATCTCAAAATAATTTCTTGCACAAGCTATTCAAGAAGCACGAAGAGGATAATAATCAACTCTTGTTTTCAGATTCCTTTTAGTTCTACTGTAGAATAATTTAATTAAAGTACATTTTTATTATCATTTTACTTCCTCTGTCTGCTCTCTCTACTGCTGTAATTTCCTGAAAGGAGATGTATGACATCCTGTGGGCATCCCTGGTAGCTTTTCAATCAGTTCATATCTTCTGAGTTAGTTTCATTTTGCCAAAGGAATCCTTTTCTTATTTAGCATTCTTGTCACTGAAAATGAGTGGTCTGATTATCTGATATACTGCACAGTTACGGGGAAAAATCCCTTAAATTTTTTAATCTCCACTTTGAATATGATAGGCTTAGAAAACAGAAACCTGGTGATAATACATTTCTTTTAAAGACATACCTGGGACTTCCCTGGCAGTCCAGTGGTTAAGACTGTGCACTTCCACCGCAGGGGATGTGGGTTTATCCCTGCTCAGGGAACTAAGATCCTGCATGCCCTGCTGTGCAGCCAAAAAAAAAAAATTAAATTAAAAATAAAGACATGCCTTTCCGCTTTCCCAAGTGTGGTAGGCAGAATAATGGCCCCCCAAAATGCCAGCATTCTAATCCCCAGAACCTGTGAATATGGTACCTTACATGGCAAAAGGGACTTTGCATATGTGATTAATTTAAGGACCTTGAGATGGGAGATTATCCTGTATAATACAGGTAGGTCTATCGTAATCACAGGGTTCCTAAAAGTGAAAGAGGAAGGCAGAAGTGAGGTATAGAAAAAGATGTGATGATGGAATCAGTCAGAAAGATGCTATGTTGTTGACTTTGAAGATGGGTGGAGGGGCCATGAGCCAAGGAATATGGGCTGCCTCTAGAAGGTGGAAAAAGCAAGGAAATAAATTGTTCCCTCAGAACCTCCAGAAGGAACACAGCCCTGTTGACATTGGTTTTAGCCCAATGAAACCCGTGTCAGACTTTTAAACTACACAACTGTAGAATAATAAATTTGTGTTGTTTTAAGTTATAGCAGCAGTAGAAAACCAATACACTAAATATCCTTTTTGTGCGTAGGTTGAATCCTAAATCATTAGCTTTTAATTGTATTATTTAATAAAAGTCTTCCTAACCTCACTAACCTTTCATTGCAATATTTTATATAATTGAAGATGCAACATAGGCAGCAGATTTCTCACCTCTCTACACTTCCTTTCTAATCGATGCCCTTTTTAGAAACTAATTTTCAGTGGCAACATACTTATGCTTGGACAGTTCCATTACTACTTATTCTCAAGTCTAATTTTAATCAAATTTGTCAGTAGATGGAAGACCCAAGTCAGACAGGGCTTCATGAATTTTATAACAGTTGATAAGACAAGAAGGAACACTCTCCTTCCTTTTTTTAATATTTGGAAGATTTCCCTTAATTTGAATTCTACGAGTGAAATCTGCCAAGATCACTTTCATGTTGCACTGCCATGGTGAATATTCTATGGCCAGTAATGTCATCTAGAAAGGAAGCCATTTCTTTGGAGCAAATATTAGTTAGCGCCTGAGACAAGGAGAATCTTGGTGTAATTCAGTTGATCACTAATTGGAAGCTACAAATCAGTGTGAACCTGAGATTCATTTATATAGATGTTAGTTTTTCAAGTACTTCATTTTACCTGTCATGGGTTTTTTCAAACAATCTCTATTACTCTGTAACATGTTGAGTTTTAAACAACTCTCACCTAAGTTTCTTGACCACTCACACCAGATGAATGGAAAAGTAAGAAAAGAAGAATTTGTGTCAGCCTTTTTTTCTTTGTAGTTTTAAAAGGGGCTTTGTAAAGGCTGTACAGGCTTTGGATTAAGGCAGTGCCTCTGCTACAAGTTCAATTGTGATAAACAGAGACAACACACTCCAGGGATGTCTTTGTACAGATCTAACAAATGTCAGGCAGTGGTTTTTAATGTTCTTGACAGTGGGTAGCTGAATTCCACTGTGATTGTTAACTGTAAAATTTGTGTCAGTAGATTGATTTTGAACAACAATATTCATATGGCATTAAGTTTTTCAAAGAGTTGAATGGTGTAATGGTATGTGTTAAGGGTGTGTGTGTGTGTGTCTGTGTGTGTCTGTGAGAGAGAGAGAGAGAGAAAGCCATAATAGGACACAAAGTAATTTTTCCAAAGGACCGTGATACTATTTCATGGAAATACTTTCCAATTTGAAATCGGTGTACAGCACATAGGAAGTGAAGTTATACGATCATTGAAAACTTGAGTTGGAAATGTCCTGCCCTTCTGCTTCCTACTTCCCTTCATTTTCCAGCCCTTCTCATCTCCCAAGCTGTTTTTCCCTCTCTCCCCAGGAAGAGAACATTGACTTTGCAGAGAAATTAAAAGCCTTCAGAAGACAATTCCATCATCTCCTTAATAACAACAAAGCGTCTGCCAAATAACAAACAAACATAAATTTGCATCTGCCCTGTCCTTCTTCCTTCTCTTTATGATGATTTTCCTGCTACCTAACGCTTTGAATTTTACCCACTCTGGCTTGCTCCAGAACTTTACACCGTTGCTTGTTTATTCTTGATGTTATATGGTAAAACTTTCCCTCTAAATTGGATACTTGCCATCAACTCTTAAGCATGCTTATATCTTTTATTTTTTAAGAACAACAAAAAGAATCCTCTTTACCCTTCACATATTGCATTCTCTTTTCCTCCTTTCTACAGGCAAATTTCTTCCAATTTCTTCTGAGTTCACATCAGTTTGGCATTGGGTCCCCTGACTCCACCAAAGTTGTTCTCATTTATGTCATCAGTACTGTGCATTTCACTAAATTGAATGGACTCTTTCACTTCTCTTCTTCCTGACCTCAGCGGCTTTCAACACATCCTCCTTCTCAAAACACTTTGTTTGAATTCTGTGATCTAACACTTTCTTGGCATTTCTCCTGCCTATCTGTTCATTCTTTTCCTATTTCTGTTTTAGACTCAACCTCTAGTAAGTAATCATTGGCTGATGAGATTACTCACAGTTCCATTATTGGTCCTCTTTTCTCTCTACCCTCCATTCTTCTTCTAGGCAATCTAACTCATGCCCAAAACTTCAATGACAATCTCTAAGGTGATGAATCCCAAGTATCTTGTTCTAGTCAAGACTGTTCCTTTGTTTCACTCCTGAATATCCACCTGCCTACTTGGCACTTTCTCTTACGTAGCTCAAGTTACCTGAATCAAATATGTCCAAGAACATACTCACAGTTACCCTGTATCCTGTCCTTTCACCTTGGTCTCTTTCAAGCAGATGCCATCAGTAGTGCTATCAGTGAAGGTGCCAACATCTACCCATGGAGCCTTGACGAATCCCTCTAATTCACTACGCCAGTCCCACTCAGCACTAAGTCCTGTTATTTTAGTTTCCTAGAACTCACTCAGATATATCTACTACTCATTGTCTCTATCAACTATAACCTAAGCTAAGCTACCAGAGTAGCTACTTCCCTTCCAATTCATTTTCTGTAGCATAGCTAGTGATCTTTTCATAGTGCACATCTGAACATGTTACTTTCCAGGTCGAAACCCTTTGATGGCTTCCCACTGCTCTGTGGGTAAAAACAGTGTATTTCACAAGCCCTATGGTCATTCGTATTCTGGTCCCTAACTGCTTCTGTAGTGTCCGTGTGCACCATGCTCCCATCCTCTTTAATTGGCTCCAGGCACATTGCCCTTTCAGCCTTATATGCATGTCACATACCTCCAGCCACAGGGCTTTTGTATATGCTTGGACGTTCTCCTCTCATCTCATTCCCTGTCGAACGCCTGCATATCAAGGATCATCTCCTCATGGACTCCTTAATTGACTCCCCTAACTAGACCAAATGCCCGCATAAAGTCATACATTTCTCCTTCATAGCACTTAGAACAGTTACAATTTAATATACATTTGTCTGTTTGATTAATAACCATAGCATTTGGCTTCATGAAATATACATGGGCTGCACTGATAAATGATTATATTCTTTGTGCTTAGCTAAAGTCAGTTAGCAAAGGAGACTGGGGAAAATATTTTTTGAACAAATACATGGAAAGGACTTACAAATTATTTTAATCTGTTTTAGAGAACAGTAGACTGAATCTCAGAGAGGTGAGTCACTGAAACTGAAACTCAGGTTCTGTAATACTAATATTAGGGCAATTTGTGGTATAATACTATGTTTTAAGTATGTTTTATGCTCTCTTTATACATTAATACAAATCTCAGTGGGGTTGGTGTCAATTATTTTAATAGTGGTGGCATTGGGAGAATTAGAGGTGAAGTCTGTATTCAACACCTATTACACATAGTTAACTTTTATAGACAATGACCCATTCCCAACTTTCTTGTCTCAATTCCTGTAGCTGATGAAGCTTCTTGTGTGAAATCAAACTTTCTACCCTGGATTGAACTAGAAATATAATCATGACAGAGAAAATGACTCTATAGGAAGTAGGTACAAGGAATTCTAGCTACTTGTGAGTTGCCCTGGCTAAAACTCCAAATGGAATGGTGGCAGATTCTTTCCATTACTCTTTGTGAAAGCAAGCCAGTCATTTGCTTATTTATTCTCAGATCAATTTATTGCATATTTTTATTCTCAGATCAATTTACTGAATATTCCCATTTTGATTCTGTATTGCAAGGGACTACTAACTAGCTATTAGGTAGGGTCAGCCAATGGGAAGAAAAGGTGAAATATAAGAGAAGGGGGGAATTTAAGGTTATATCTCCTCTTATGTTGACTTAGACAGCATCTCTGGCAGAAACTGCATCTCCTTAACTCCAACTCCTGGCAGATAACCCTCATTCAGTGGTCCCAGCTCCCCCAGTGGTATTTGCCCCCATTACATACTCCTGGCTTTTGGGCTTCAGTAAAATCACTTCTGCTTCCTGTAGCCCTATGGGGTAGTACTGACTTTCCTGTTGTTGCCAGTCTGTGGATTGCTTCATGATCTCCTATTAAGTTTCTCAGCACTATCAACACGTGTATAACCATTTGTCTGTATTAAATTTCCTTTATTTGAAATGCGTACTTTGATTTATATTTTCCTGGTTAGACCTTTACTGATACAGTCTTTAGGGGGGAGGTATCAGGATAAGTTCCAGGAAACAGATCCTCAAGAGAAAAATTTGAACTTCGATTGCTTGCTTCTTTTAGCTTGAACACAGTACAGAACTTCTCTCAGGTGAAAAATGGGATACTATAATTAATCTGTCTTATCAAATGACATCACAATTACTTTAAATTATAACCTGGTTTGTTTGGGATGATGTGACAATTGAAAACTAGACTTTGGGAAAACAAGTAGCTGTTGCATTTGACAATAAAAATGGGATCTCTAGTTCTGATTGTGCTGGACTGCTTACAAACAGAAAATGATAAGTCTAGAGGTTTAAACTCTTAGCTCAAGGGACAACCAAGGAATCAGAGGGCTGCCATTGGCGTTCTTAGAATTTTTTGTATCAGGAGGGAAATGATTGTTGAGCATCAGAATCATGTGTAGTTTGCAGGGTTACCATGCAAGTTGAAAACACAGGCTCATCAGTTTACTATGTTAGTATTAAGGCATTAATTTTGAAGAATCAATCTCTTTATTCTTTACTGAAGAGTTTGGGGTGGGGAGCATTGCTGTTTGAACAGATGCAGTTGAATCTGGGAACCATGATCACAGTATATCCCAAGTTTCCTTTACCAGCAGATGCAACTATGTCTGATGAGGGTAGTCTTCCCTTACTTAAAGAACTTATAATTTTTTCACCTGGAAAAAGTTGCCTTGAAGGAGATGCTTATTTTCCTAAAGACTCATCAGAAGTATGTCTTATTGATACCTCAGGTGAAGTGCAAAGCCTTATCCCAGAATAAATATTTTTTACATCCAAAGAATTGCAAATGTTTGCTAATTTTTATTAGCAGACCCCTGAAAAACATGTGTGGAGATGGAATCTATATGAGTAAGTCTAAGAAAGGCAGAATATAATGTAGGATTGGTCAATATTTATTAATATAGGTATATTTACCTGAGTATCCAGATTAAATTTGTTTGAGTACTAGCTCAATCAGATGAAAATTTCACTAAAACGTTGTTTGATTGGTTTACTGAAACATGGACTTTAAAGTGGCCTATGAGAAATGAGGATAAAATGCCAGAACTTCCCTGGAATAAAGCTTAAGAAGAATTCAAAAGCATAAGGAGATGAGAATGTTGGAATGAATTTATTATATGTATCCTACTCATTTTCCTCATGACAATCTCTTGTAAGAGAAATCTAGAGGACTCTTCTTTTATTAAACCATCAGTAATTGCGTTAATGAGAGGAGCTTCAATATTCTTAAATGTATATGGTGACTTTCCTCTGCAGGCTGTGGATGACAGTAAGAGATGATGCCTTTGAAGTGAACTGATTTTAATAAGAAGATGAGATCTTAGGATGTCTGGGATCAGGTTGCAGTATCACTTTACTAATAGAGACAAGATGTCCCAATTACTGTAATGAGCAGAAAGGGTTGAGTGGCAACCAGGATGTTTTTACCTTCAGGGATCTATGATGATAACTGATTAATCATAGTTTCCCTAGGAGTTAAATAGAAGCCTAACAAAGAATTGCTTGACCTAACACAACCAGGAGACATTAGGTGTGGTGATCAGAAAACACCTTGAATAAATGCAGTAGGAAGTCACAACTGCTCTTCTTCTTCCCAGATGTGGGCCAGTTCACAGATCCAGAGCCTAAGGAGGAGGCCAGCATCCCTTGAAGAAGGATTGTGAAACACTGCCACAAGTATATACTGTAAGTCATCTGCCAAGTCTTTAAAGGAATCTGAATTTAACAGAATAACTGTGCAAAGAGAAAAGGAAAATATCCAGGAATTCGGAGATTTTTAGACATGGATTCTTAGTTGAGGCTAATATCTGGTGTCACAAAATGAAACTCTGATCCAGTGATGTCAGTAGGAGCTTATAGATATGATGGTAAATGGAGTTTGGCCCCAATTAATCCCACAGTGAACCTAACCTGTGGTTATTTCTCCAGTTCCTGAATGTAGAGTTAGAATAGACATATTGGAAACTAGCTGAATCCCCATATTGGCTCCCTGACTCATGGAATGGGGGCTATCATGTTATGAAGAGCCGAGTCAAAGCCCGTGGAAGTGCACCTCTCAACTGAGATAGTAAATGAAAAGCAATATCTGTAGGAATTTAGAGACTGAAGTGTTACCATCTAAGGTTTGCAGGATACAGGTTATGACTACTATCACGTTAATGTTTAACTTGCCTGCTTCTTCCAGGTTAAAGCTGACATATCTTTAAAAATAATTGAGAATTAGAAAATTTTCATCCAGTAGTAATTCCAACTGTAACATGTTTCAGGTCTGATATATTTGCTGGAGCAAGTCATCGTAACACCTGGATCTCAACTATTGCTCTGGTAAGTAATTTATTTCCCCTACAAATGAATATAGATTATCAATAACAATTTGTTTTACTTGGAAGGGGCAGTAGTATACCTTCCCTCTCTCACCTCGGGGCCGTGCCAACTCAATTTTCTCTGTCATAATATAGTACCGAGACACTGATGATCTGTATATCTCACAGAATATCATACTGTCACTATATCAGAGGCATTATACTTACTGATTCTGGTGAGCAGCAAGTAGCAACAGTTGTGTGCTAGAGTGTGGAAGGAAAACCCCAGTGACCTGGCATCTTATTTAAAAACTTTAATGTGAATGACAAGTTGCTGTGCCTTACATTTCCTGCCATGAAGAAAGAGGTATAGTAAACCTTGTGGGTCTTTATGGAATTTGGAGGAAACATAAGCCATAATTGATGTATTGTTCTGATTCATTTACTGAGTATCTCATATAATCCGTACTTTGTAGTAAGACTCAGAGAAAAAGAAGGCTTTGCCTAAGGTCTAGGCTTTCATACAAGCTCTCTTGTTATTTGGAATTTATGATCTAGCAGATGCCATTGTAGCCTCTAATAGAAAAACCACAGTACAGGCCATTAGGGTTTTGGAGCAAAACCATTTCTTCCTCTACTGATGCAACTGGCTTACACATTGTGTTCTAAAAACTGACTGCTTGATTGTGGGACACAAGATGACTATGCCTTCTGAGCTACCCATCATGAACTAGGTTCTATCTGATTTACCAAGTCATAAAGTGGTATTTGTTCAGTAGCCATCCATCATCAAATAAATATATTTGCGAGATTGGGCTCACAAAAGTCTGGAAGACACAGGTAGGGAGAACTTGCTGGTGTTGCAGATTCTCATAACATCCATTTGGTCTCATAGGGAGTTTCCATTACTAACTGATGGAAGACAAAAGAATTCAAGTCTGGTTTACAGATAAGTCTGTAAAATTTGCTGGAACAAGCCCCAAACCATTCGTGCTATATTACAAAACCACTGAAGTAGCCCTTAAAGAAAATTGTCAAGGAAAATCCCATCTTCAGACAGTGCATCTGGGGCTATCTCTTTTTCTAGGATGTAGGTATGTCCTGAGGTATGGGTCTACAGTGTCTTGTTAGCAGTGGCTAATGACTCAGCTTGCTGTTCCGGAACCCAGAACAAACACGGTTGGGAGATTAGTGACAGTAAGTTTTGGGAGAAGGTATATAGATAGACTCAGTTTAACAGCGTGAGCATATTGATGCTCCATGTGAATGCTCCTCAAAGGATATCCATGGAGAGGTATCTTTCAATAACATGGTGGATAAGATTATGCATTCTGTGGCTGTCAGTTTGTCTCTTAGCCATCCTCATGCTTGTGCAACAAAATGGCTCTAATGGCAGGAAAGATATGGACTTCCCCTCATTAAGGTTGATATTTCTACCTGGCTCCTGAATACCTAATGTATCAGCAGTAAAAACCAATCCTGAGACCCTGATATGGCACTATTCCACCCCCAGGGGTTAAGCTAGACACCTAGTAGACGTTTGATTATATTTGACTCCTTTTCCATCATTGATTAGGGGCAGCAATTTGTACTTAATGGAATGAACCCTAATTGGTTTATAGTTGTAGTGCATGTCTAAAATATGTTGCATGCACCATCATCCATGGACTTATTACCCTACTCATCATGATGGTACCCTATACAACATTGCTTCTAACTGGGGAAATTATTTTACATCAAGAGAAGGGTTCGTGGAATTCCTTAGTCTTACACTTCGGCTTTCAGAAGTGGATGGCCCGCTAGAATGGTGGATTACCAACTGAAGACTTAGTATCAGCACCAGTGAGGAGGCAGCATTCTGTGAGATTAAGTTGCTCCTTCCAGGATGCAGCATTTGCTTTGAACTCGTGACCAGTACATGCCACTTTTTCTCCCATGGCTAGAATTTGCAAGTCTTGATACCAAAGTATGAGTAGGAGTGGACTCTCTCCTTATTACACCTAATGGCACATTTACAAAATTTTTGTTTCCTATCTCTATTCCCAATTAGAGGCCTTAGTTTCCAAAGGAGGATGAATTCCACCAGGGAAGACATCACTGGTTCCATTGGATTGGAGCTTTTTGGGGCTCCTCATGCCATTGATCCAATAGCCAGAGAAGGAAAATTGGGTATGTCTGGGTGGTTAAAGCCGATTGTTAAGGGTAAATTGGATTGCTTCTACACAATGAGAGTAAGCATTCTGAGCATGTTTAAGGTAGGCTAGCCTAAGGTATGATGTTCAGAAGGCCAGGTGTATTCAAAGCATTTTTGACTCTCAGTATTTTTGACTCTCAATATTTTTGACTTATGTGTTTACTGGAACGTAACTCCATCATAAGTTGAGTTCCTAGTGGTAGCGTGAAAGGGGAGGACTGCATGTCACATGGAGATTCTTTACTTCAGTATAGTCATGGTGATTTTTGATGGGTCTTTACGTCTCCCAATTTGGGAAGAGGGTGAGAACATTTTCATTTTATGCAGGACAGTTATTCTGTGGATTCTGTAAATAATATTCCAAGACAAAAGGGAATAAAGTTGTTATGAGCAGAGGGGTGTAATGAATGCTGATTAGCAAAAAAAGGTGGACTGTGTAGGTCATATGATGTTTTCTCTCATGTTCATCCTCTGTACTTTTTCTGCACTGCTCTGGGTCACGAGTCAATACATTTCCCACATTTTCTTGCCTACTAGTTTGTAGATTTGCTTGGTCAATGAGAAGTTCGAGGGGAAAAGCAGAGAAAAAGGGAGAAGCCAGTATATTTCTTCCTTCCTCATTTCTTTCTGGTGGCACCTCGAAGTAGGTGCCTTTCCTCTGTTGTTCTAGCACCTGCCAGGGAGCCCATCACTTTTATCTTCTAGATCTGTGAGGAGAAGCTCCTGCCGTGGTCCTAGTTCCAGCCAGACATCCTCAGCTTCTGGGTTTCTGTAACATCACATAGTGCAGTTGTCCCTTAGTATCTGCAGGAGATTGGTTCTAGGACCCTCCTTGGATACCAAAATCCAAGGATGATCAAGTCCCTTAAATAAAATTGTGCAGTATTTACATATAACCTACACATATCCTTTCATATACTTTAAATCATCTCTAACTGACTTATACCTAATATAATGTAAATCCTATGTAAATAGTCGAAAATACAATGTAAATACTATGTAAATAGTTGCCACTGTAGTAAATTCGAATTCAGGTTTTCCTTTTTGGAACTTTCTGGATTTTTTTTTCCCCCGGATATTTTCAATCCACACTTGGTTGAATCTGCAGATGTGGAACCCACGGATAGAGAGGGCCAACTGTAATTTTATGCCGTTGCTAACTTCTAGGTTGCCTCACTGTCTCAGTTTGGCGTTTTAACTTTCCCATCATTTATGTAAACAGTGCCCTGTATTAAATTCCCTTAGTTTGAAAACGAATTCCTGTTGTTTGAAGTACCTGGATCTGATTGTGAAAATACTGGATAAACAAAGACAGCATGGGTTTTTTCAGTTTCAGCTGGAGCTGTTATCTCAAGTGGTCCTGAGTAAACTTGTTGATTCTCCTTGATGTGGCCTGAAGCGGAAGGTTCTTCAAGTCACGAAGGCCCTCCCTAATATGGCTTCTGTCTGCCTCTTTAGCCTACCTCTGACACTCCCTGCCTCACCCCACAATTCAGCCATCCAGAATCATTGGCACTTCCCCAAGTGGGTGCTCTTGTTTCACCCCTCAATGCCCCTGCCAGATATGGAAAGCCACCACCTCCAAGGTCTCATTTATTTTCTGAAGATTCAGTTCAAGTGCCTCTTGCATTGTGATACCTTTCCTGACACCTAGACTGAAATGGTTCACTCTGCTCGTTGTACCCTAACTCTGTTCCACATATTCATGTGCATATTGACCCATGCAAAACACCCTGAGCTCCTGGTGTATAAGGAATTAGTCATCTCTGTATCTTTGCCCGTTGAAAACTCTCAAGTACTTGTTGAATGAATCACTGAAAAACGAACGGTGATGAGTGGTGTTGGTACTAGGCATTTCTTAAAGAGCAACCCATTATCTTCCCAGGGGTAAGGTGAACGTTTTCAGTCATCGCAAGTGATTTGACAGCTCAAAATATTAAGTAATAGCCTATGGCCATAGCCTGCCTGCTGCATAAACAAGTAGCCTTCATTTGGAAGACAGCTGTACATCACTTGGGCCCTCCAACTAGATGAAGAAAAATGTCACAGCCTGCCAGCAGCTTGCTTGTTTCACAGTGGCTTGTTTTCCAGCCCATAGGATATTGGCCATAATCCCCATGAACAAATGTTGATCAGACTGAAGGAGGGGGCAGGCTGTGAAAATTGAATAAGCAATGACCCTGTAACATGTTGGAATAAAGCATATTTAATATCTTTGGAACTCACATTAACAATCATTCTAGATTACTGAGCAGTTCTTCACTTTCTATTTATTGGAGCACTGCAATTGCCTTTGGGAGCTTGAAGCTACTGTCCTGGCAAAATAGTTCAATCATGCTGGCCCCTTCAGTGATAGTGACATAACCATAGTTGTGCTCTCCAGGAAATTTTCCTCCTTTCTCCAAACCTAATGCCTCATGAGTGTGTCTCTTGGGTAAGAGGTAAAAATGATTTGTAGAAACCTGTGGAGGCTGGGGGCCCAGTTTTCTACTATTTTAGTGATGATTTATACTTCCTTATGATTCTGAAATGCTGCACTATGAGAAGGTTTGCAGTTTTGTGGTTCTGCTGGTTTCAAACTAACCAGCATTAAGCCTTTTGCATTAGCAGGATGGACTTTCACCCCCACTGCCTCTAATCTCTGACAGGCAGAGGCAAGGTTGGAGGCTGGAGAGCCGTGCCCTCCCTCTTCTCTCCTCTCCTTTGCGGCCACTCCAAATAAGACACAGGTAAAAAATGCTGCATGGGAGACTGTGCTTCAGAAGCCGCCTGTCAGACCTCTGATACTTATCAGCATTTCTGAGATCCAATTGAAATGTATGTTTTGGCTTTGCCAGGGGGAGAATGGGTGAATGTCCTCTCATAACATTTCTAGTGTCTGGAAAGATCCAGTCTTGTGCCTGAGGCAAAGGGCATTAAAAAGAAGAGTTCTGCTGTCACCAGCTTCAAATTGTTTTTGCCTGCAGCATGTAAGAAAAGTGTCTGTGCTGTAGCGAGAGGAAATGGGGAGGAAGGGCTGCCTTTTCCCCAGGCAGCTGAGAGAGGCAGGAACATTTAATGTTAGGAGATGAAACCTTTGCTATTAAAATCAAGGGGTGCTGAAGTAAGTTATTTTCACCATGCTCCAATGTCGAATAATGTTCTCTCCTGTATTTATTATTAATTTTTTCACCCTGGTCAAACATTTTATTCTCAATCTCAGTAATCCATATCAAAATAATTATAGGGGATTGTATTATACCAGTGTTCCTCAAGCTGTATTCCTTGGGGTATATATATTTGGGGGGATAAAAGTTTCAATTGCAAAAAAATTTAAGAGCAAAGACTTACTGTCCTTCTGTACTAGTTTCCAATGGTATGTTAACAAATTACCACAAATTTAGTGTCTTAAAAGAACAAAAATTTATTCTTTTATAATTCTGGAGGTCAGAAGTTCAAGATGGGTGTCGTTGGGCTAGAATCAAGGTCTCGGGAGGTCTGTGTTCCTTCTAGAAACTCTAGAGTAGAATCCATTTCCTTGTCTTTTCCAGCTTGTAGAGTCTGCCCACAGTCCTTCAATTATGGCCTTGGACCACTTTGATCTCTGCTTTCACCATCATATCATCACTCTGATGTTCCCATATTTCTCTTATAAGAACTGTTGTGATAATTAGAGGTCCACTAGTATAATCCAAGATGATCTCCCATTGCAAGATTCTTAATTTAATCACATCCGTAAAGACCCTGTTGTCGTATGAGGTGACATATTCATAGGTTTTAGGATTAGGACATAAGCATCTTAGAAGGCCATTATTTTACCTACCACACTCTCACTCATTGAAACTCACAATGCTTAATAATAGCACATTAAAAGTTCTCCAAAATCTTGTAAGGAATTGTATTTTATTTTCTCTAACCCATCATCTTGTAAAGACATGCTGAAATTTTACTGGCTCTCAGAAGCTGTTTACTGAGTAATATGTGATGAAATCATTTATTTCATGTCTCTTTTTCTCTTCCCTTTCAATCCTTTGATTAAAATCTGTTTTGATTAAATAAAGCATCTCTTGGGATTGATTTATGACCAAACGGCTGCTGCCTCCACTACTTGGTTTGGGGAATGCCAGTGGAGAGAGAAGGGGAAGAAGCTGAAAGTACAAGTACTTCCTGAAGGGGAAGCCACACTGGTAAACCCTAAACCTGAGTGTTAATGTCAGCTATTGGAGTCATTTCTGTAATAGGGAAGAACCTTTGTATTCTATTACCAGTTAATCAGTAAAGGGATGTTGCCTATAAGCTTAAATGACACATAGTGGCCCATCTCTGGGAACCCTGCCTAGGTAATGAGCGTTAAGCTAAAATACCTTTGTTTAGCTCATAAGAAACATCCTGACCAGGCCCCCCTATGCATAACTGCAGGAAGGAAGAAATTAACACATCCCCTCCAGAGGCTGACTGGAACCAGGAAATGTTTGACTGTACTCCCTTCCCTTTTAGTATAAAAGAAGGCTGAATTCTAACTCAGGCAAGATGGTTCTTTGGGACACTAGCCCACCATCTTCTCGGTCTACTGGCTTTCTGAATAAAGTTGCTATACCTTGCCCCAGCAACTCAGCTCTTGATTTACTGGCCTGTTGTGCAGTGAGCAGTATGAGTTTGGACTCGGTAACATTTCCAGGAGCCACTCTTTATGGAGGTAGGGGAAGTGGCGGTGATGTCTTGGTGGGGGAGGGAGGGGCATGAGGTTGCTGGGCATCTAGACTTTCAAGAAGGTGTGATGATAATGGATGGGGGGCAGATAAACTATTGGAGCTCCAGAATGAGTAGGGAGAGGAAACTTGAATTCTAAAAGACAGGCTTCCTATCCTGAAAATTTGCCTAGGGCCATCCTAAGTGCCCCTGAGCAATAGCCAGATACCCAAGGCATCTATTGATATTATAGCTTGCTTCCTCTTTAATCCTCCCTAGCCTCTCCCAGCCCTCTGTTCATTAGCAGTTCCCAAGAGACACCCTGTCTGCTTACCTGTCATGGCCGCCTTGGGGAACTAAAAAGGATTTGAAGGCAGTGGCAGTTTCTATCCTTTCTCAGTGAGGATGGCATTTTTCATCCCTGTCCTCCTTTTGTGCTTTTATTTTTTTTAAATTACATTAGGAGACTAAGTACAGATAGTAGAAAGATGGGCTTTGGAGTCAGATGGTCAAATGTCCAGGGCTCTAGTCTCACCTCCATCAATTACTTGTGATGACAACATACTCAGAACATTTTTTAAAGGCAAATACTGCTTCTACCTAATCACATTGTATATATTGTTCAGAATAATCCTGATGGTGAATTCCTTATAAAGACATACTGAAAATTAGCTCTCGGATTTTTCTGCCAGTGACTGTTAATTTGCCAGAGAATAGGATTCAAATTCATTATACATTCTGGCTTACTGAAAAGCATCACAGCAGTATTCTAGCAGTTATTTACAGGCATGTGGGTGAGGAGAGATGTGTGGGTCTCACAGTGACCCACTCTCTGTATTCCATCTACCACATGAGACCCAAATGGGACAAACAGGTATAGGTGTGGGCTGAATTTTTTTTGCAGTTGGCATCCTTTGGAACCCACCACAGAGTATTGCAAGCATGGCATCTACTTGTGAGGAGGCACTTAGGATGTAAGCTTTGTTTTTTGCTCCATCATTATGGGAAGTAAGGAGCCAGAGGATGTCTGCTCTAAATGCCTCACAGCTTAATAAGGCTAAATGTTGGCTAAGCTTCTTTTGAGTTACTGTGGCAGATTAAAGATGGACATAAATTCTTTGACATTCATTGAGAGGAGGAATCTGTTTATCCTCCCCTTGAATTTGGGATGGTTTGTGACTGCTTTGGCTAATAGCATATGGCAAAATGATGTCATTCCAGTTATTAAAAAGAGGACTGGCAGCTTTTGCCCTGCTTTCCTTGAGACTATCACATTCTAAGAATCCCAAGCTGCATGAATAAATCCTGGAGAATAATGTTACTGAAATCAGGCTCAGCTGCTCACTTCTCAAAACCCAATAATTGAGGGGCAGGTGTCAGCAGAGAGGAAAGATGCTTTATTCAGAAAAGCCAGCAATCTAGGGAGAAGGTGGATTCACGTCCAGAAACCAACTCTGAAGATTCTGCTCTGCCATGACAGTTTTTAAGGGGAAAAGGGGGAAACAATACCAGTTAAACATTAAGGCAGGAGGTCAGATTCTTCATCATTTTTCCATTGCATGCAGACCTGCTGACTTTCTCTGATCTTCCTTGGGATGCGGTTTTGCTTGTGTGGTCCACCTGCAATTGGATATTCTCTTGCCCACGTGGTCTGCCTGCAGATTTACTAAGGGGAACATAGATAGGGGTAGAGAGTCAGTCATTCTTTAACTACTTAGTTCTTTATTCTTACTCCTTCTAATCCAGGAAAGGAATCAACAGGTTAGGCAAGTCATCGTGTACACTCAGTAAAGCAGAAATCAGGAACTAGGTTAAATGTTGCCTAGTGATCTCATCTTTACAATTAAGGTCTGAGGAAGACGGGGTGAACAAAAGGAAAAGGGGCAAAGGAGCTGCTTACAATATGACACCACGTAGAGAGAGAGAAGCAGGGGGAGGGAAAGGGAGAAGAGGGGAGGGAGAGGGAAGTAAAAGAAGGGAGATAAGAGGGAGGGAGGGAGGTAAAAAGAGAATGTCAAGGAATAATGAAGCTCCCAGTATACAGTAAAGAGAGCATCTCGAAAGTGGATCCTCCAGTTCCAGCCACTCCAGCTACCACCACATGAATCAGAGACCAGCTACCCAGCCAAGTTCATTGTGAATTCCTGACCCATAAAACTGTGAACAAATAAAGTGGTTGTTTTAAGTCATTTGGGGTAGTTGTTTAAGTTTTCAAGTGGTTTGTTATGAAGTAGTGGTTAACCTGATGAACTAGTTTTGTAAACCTAATGTAGGTAACTTTTAAAAAATTATCAATACTTAGGGTTTGTTCTTACCCTTAATTCCTTGGGAATAGTTATCCCACTTGAACTAAAAGAATACTGGATTTCTTCACATCTTGTTCCAAGTAGTCAGGGGTCAGTGTGTCTCCAGAGACCTGGGGTGGCAGCAGGGAGACTAGAGCAGCTTCAGAGTCTGGGGAGAAAATGATGAGTCGAAGTGAAGAAAACTGGGCCTGAGAAATGTTCGATTTGTAACTAGTCTCTATCCTGAGCTCCCCTGACATCACATCCTATTGCTTGAGGCATATGGGGTCTGATCCAGAAGCATTTGTTCACTAAAACTGGCTGGTACCTCTGTCTCCTTCCATAATGTGCTTGCCAAGTGGTAGACCAGAATCTGATCTGCTGCTATTTCTTCTGCTGGAAAATCCTTCCTACTCCTTTTTTTAAAAAACCTGATCAACCCTTAATGATCATGTGAGATATCTGAGATATCTCTGCCAGGCTTATCCGGGATATCTTCCTCTTCTGTGCTCCCATGGCAACCTGAGCTCACCTCTTATCATTTAAAATGCCATACTGAATCATCAGCCAATGTTTTGGTCACTTCCAGGAATGGCAGATTTCCAAAGGGCAGGAAAACTTTCCTGTTCATCTCAGTATCTATCAGGTGGTTAGAAGGGAACTTGGAACATAGGTGGCCAATGAATGCTTCATGCATAGAACTGAAAGGGATCATCTTGTGCAGAGTTAATTTCTCTTGTGATTTTTAAACTATTCATGTTGAGAACATGGGGAGACCTGCCTTTTGAGAGTAGGTAGGCTTGATCTGAAGTCAGATCTTACTAGAATGAACTAATTCTCTTTCTCTTCTCCACATTCCTTCATTTTCTGGAAGTTCATCTCTATCTTTGTGGAGCTATGGCATAACACACCGTCGACCTATAGAGAGGATGATTTAATGCTAGCCCAACTAGGAACCATCCTTAGTAACTTCAACAAGCTCAAAGCTTTACACTCTTTTGGCCTCTTTTTTTTTTTTTGTCTCCTCTTTCTCACTGCTCTCATCTTATGGGATCGTTTTTCCCATTTTATTCCTTATTACAGAATGGCACACAATGAGGTAAGACTGGTCATTGGGACCAGATGGCTTCAAAGGAGAATTCTGTCAAACATTTAGAGAAGAGCTAACACTTATCCTTCTCAAACTCATCCAAAATATAGCAGAGGGAGGAACACTCTCAAACTCATTCTACAAGGCCACCATCACCCTGAAACCCAAACCAGACAGAGATGTCACAAAAAAAGAAAACTACGGGCCAATATCACTGATGAACATAGATGCAAAAATCCTCAACAAAATACTACCAAACAGAATCCAACAGCACATTAAAAGGATCATACACCATGATCAAGTGGGGTTTATCCCAGCAATGCAAGGATTCTTCAAGATATGCAAATCAATCAATGTGATACATCATATTAACAAATTGAAGGAGAAAAACCATATGATCATCTCAATAGGTGCAGAAAAAGCTTTTGACAAAACTCAACACCCATTTATGATAAAAACCCTCCAGAAAGTAGGCATAGAAGGAACTTACCTCAACATAATAAAGGCCATATATGACAAACGGACAGCCAACATCCTTCTCAATGGTGAAAAACTGAAACCATTTCCACTAAGATCAGGAACAAGACAAGGCTGCCCACTCTCACCACTCTTATTCAACATAGCTTTGGAAGTCCTAGCCACAGCAATCAGAGAAGAAAAAGAAATAAAAGGAATCCAAATTGGAAAAGAAGAAGTAAAGCTGTCACTGTTTGCAGATGACATGATACTGTACATAGAGAATCCTAAAGATGCTACCAGAAAACTACTAGAGCTAATCAATGAATTTGGTAAAGTAGCAGGATACAAAATTAATGCACAGAAATCTCTGGCATTCCTATATACTAATGATGA
This sequence comes from Mesoplodon mirus, assembly GCF_964341445.2. Classification (NCBI taxonomy): domain Eukaryota; kingdom Metazoa; phylum Chordata; class Mammalia; order Artiodactyla; family Ziphiidae; genus Mesoplodon; species Mesoplodon mirus. The sequence goes on along the minus strand of NC_138976.1, from coordinate 88,023,990 downwards.
AAAATCTGAAAGAGAAATTATAGAAATACTCTCATTTACCATTGCAACAAAAAGAATAAAATACCTAGGAATAAACCTACCTAGGGAGACAAAAGACCTGTATGCAGAAAACTGTAAGACACTGATGAAAGAAATTAAAGATGATACAAACAGATGGAGAGATATACCATGTTCTTGGATTAGAAGAATCAACATTGTGAAAATGACTACTACCCAAAGCAATCTACAGATTCAATGCAATCCCTAACAAACTACCAATGGCATTTTTCACAGAACTAGAACAAAAAAATTCACAATTTGTATGGAAACACAAAAGACCCTGAGTAGCCAAAGCAATCTTGAGAAAGAAAGACGGAGCTGGAGGAATCAGGCTCCCTGACTTCAGACTATACTACAAAGCTACAGTAATCAAGACAGTATGGTACTGGTACAATAACAGAAATATAGATCAATGGAACAGAATAGAAAGCTCAGAGATAAACCCACGCACCTATGGTCACCTTATTTTTGATAAAGAAGGCAGGGATATACAATGGAGAAAAGACAGCCTCTTCAATAAGTGGTGCTGGGAAAACTGGACAGCTACATGTAAAAGAACGAAATTAGAACACTCCCTAACACCATACACAAAAATAAGCTCAAAATGGATTAAAGACCTAAATGTAAGGCCAGACACTATAAAACTCTTAGAGGAAAACATAGGCAGACATAAATAAACTCTATGACATAAATCACAGCAAGATCGTTTTTGACTCACCTCTTACAGAAAGGGAAATAAAACCAAAAACAAACAAATGGGACCTAATGAAACTTAAATGCTTTTGCACAGCAAAGGAAACCATGAACAAGACGAAGAGACAACCCTCAGAATGGGAGAAAATATTTTCAAACCAAGCAACTGACAAAGGATTAATCTCCAAAATATACAAGCAAGTCATATAGCTCAATATCAAGAAAACAACCCAATCCAAAAATGGGCAGAAGACCGAAATAGACATTTCCCCAAAGAAGATCTATAGATTGCCAACAAACACCTGAAAGGATGCTCAACATCACTAATCGTTAGAGAAATGCAAATCAAAACCACAATGGGTATCACCTCACACCAGTCAGAATGGCCATTATCAAAAAATCTACAAACAATAAATGCTGAAAGGGTTTGGAGGAAAGGAACCCTCTTTCACTGTTGGTGGGAATGTAAATTAATACAGCCAGTATGTAGAACAGTATGGAGGTTCCTTACAAAACTAAAACTGGAATTACCATACGACCCAGCAATCCCACTACTGGGCATATACCCTGAGAAAACCATAATTTTAAAAGAGTCATGTACCCCAATGTTCATTGCATGTGTATTTACAATAGCCAGGACATGGAAGCAGGCTAAGTGTCCATCAACAGATGAATGGATAAAGAAGATGTGGCACATATATACAATGGAATATTACTCAGCCATAAAAAGAAGTGAAATTGAGTTATTTGTAGTGAGGTGGATGGATCTAGAGTCTGTCATTCAGAGTGAAATAAGTCTGAAAGAGAAAAAGAAATACCATGTTCTAACACATATATATGGAATCTAAACAAACAAAATGGTTCTGAAGAACCTAGGAGCAGGACAGGAATAAAGGCACAGACATAGAGAATGGATTTGGGGATACGGGGAGGAGGAAGGGTAAGCTGAGACGAAGTGAGAGAGTGGCATGGACATATATACACTACCAAGTGTAAAATAGATAGCTAGTGAGAAGCAGCCGCATAGCACAGGGAGATCAGCTCGGTGCTTTGTGACCACCTAGAGGGGTGGGATAGGGAGGGTGGAAGGGAGACGCAAGAGGGAGGAAATATGGGGATATATGTATACATATAGCTGATTCACTTTGTTATACAGCAACAAGTAACACACCATTGTAAAGCAATTATACTCCAATAAAGTAAATAAAATAATTGTATTTTTGTTAAAAAAAAAAAAAAAAGATTGGTCACTGGCTGTTGCCCTGCTCCTTCAGTGGGGCTGGAACTGCATGGGAATCTTCTCTCAGGCTACGATTCAGTCTCTCCCAGCAGACACCCTCTGGTCTCCATTTCCTCAACTGTAAGAGAGGCAGAATAATTAAATACCTCACAGATTGGTTAATGGGATAGATGAAAACTCGAAGTGAAATAGTAGGTGTCAAAGCCCTTTGCTAAGTGAACTGATGTATAAATATTTGGTGTGTTGAGTGAGTTCAGCTGGTCTCTGCCTATCACTGTCTAATCGTGTAATTGACCCCCTGCCTCTCACCAAGTGTTGTTTCTGACCACAAATCCTTGAAACAATTAAAGTCTGCATGTCAGATTTGTCTTCCAGGATTTCTAAGGCCTGCCACTGTGGTATTAATGGACAGAACCAGAGAGGCCGAAGCAGGGTTTGATGAATGTACTATAATTGCTGTTTGATATGACATAGTAATAGGAAAATTCATATAATTGACAATGTAAAGCCTCCTACTGTTAGCAGCTGCTTTAAATTTAATGGAGCCAAGATTGTTAATAGTCTTTTCTTCACAGGGGTCTTTCCTTTGGCAGCCATAGCACAGAGCAAGCGTGTCCCATCATCTATGCCTCTCTCCAGGCCTACAACCCAGACTCCCTGTGGCCTAGGATTATAGGGAATAGGTCCATTTGCACTTTTTCGTCTTGTGTTAATTATCTGGTGGAACCATTCGTGTGTGATATGTGGCATTTCCTCCCTGTGAGACTTGTCCTTATACAGCATGATGCTACAGAAGACAGTTTTGGAACTGAACCAGGGATATGCCATTTACTAGCTGCATGTTTTGGACAAGTTACTTAACCTCTCTGAGCTGCAGTGTCTTCTAGAAAACATGAAAATTAAAACCTACGAATTGTGAAATGTCCAGCACAGGGCATGGAATGTATTTATTAAATTTTAGCCTCCTCTCTTCTCTGCGTACACCAGACCAGCCCTCTTCAATTGGCCAAGTCCTCCTGTAGCCATTTCTCTGTCCTCACTCTCTGGTTTGCCACTTTTCTCAAGAAAAGGACATATAAAGCAATCTGACCTTGCACTACAAAATTCCTTAGGGCTGTTTCTCCTTTCCTTACAAGAGCTACCTTGCTTTACCAAAAAACCAATATGGGTCTTACAAGAAAACTGCAGAAGATTCAGCACAGGGCGTCCTGTTACTAGACACTTTGGGTCATTATTATTGGATTAGGTTTACTGGCATAAGACTGATTCACAGGAGAAGTAAAAACCAGAGTAAAGCATAAGAGATTCCACTCACACATTGATGCATGTCTTTTAAATGCAAACCATCAAATGATAAAATTGTGTGTGTGAGTGTATATGTGTCTAAGAAAAAGAGAGGAAGGCGGGTGACAGGGAGGGAGAGAGAGGAGAATTCTAATGGGGCTCAGCTGCCGGCAGGAAGAAACATGTTTAATGTGGTTTCTCACTAGGCCTACCCTAATTGTTCCCCTTGGCTGCAGGTAAAGCGTTTGTGTGTGTGTGCCTGTGTGCCTGTCGAAAGCTTTCTTCAGGTAAACCAAAGCCACGGGTGCTCAGTCAGTTCTCTCTGCAGTCACTCAGACTGTTGTCCTGTGCAGTGATTTTGCAGTTAGTATTAACTAGGGATTATTACATCATTTGTCCTGCAGACAGATGGACATTGGGATGACACAGACCTACTAGAAAATGGACTTGAGGATACGGGGAGGGGGAAGGGTAAGCTGGGACAAAGTGAGAGAGTGTCATGGACATATATACACTACCAAACGTAAAATAGATAGCTAGTGGGAAGCAGCCACATAGCACAGGGAGATCAGCTCGGTGCTTTGTGACCAGCTAGAGGGGTGGGATAGGGAGGGTGGGAGGGAGGGAGACACAAGAGGGAAGAGATATGGGGACATATGTATAACTGATTCACTTTGTTATAAAGCAGAAACTAACACACCATTGTAAAGCAATTATACTCCAATAAAGATGTTTTTTAAAAAAAATTCCTATGTAAAAAGAACCCCCTCCCCAAAAAAAAAGATCAATAGAATGTTTATAAACTGTTGCGGTAATCATTTGGGAGGAATACTGCAGTTTCCTAACTTTCTTCTAGAAGAACTCTCCTAAGCAGGAAATAAGTGTACTTATTTTGTTTAGTCCCTGGTATTTTTTTACTGCATGAGCTTCTCCCTTACTGACTCCTTAATGTCTATGCTGCTGAAACTAACCATCTTTTATAAATACTATTGATGTTTTTTTCATGTCTTCCAGTCATCTTTAATCAGAATATTCTGTCACCACAAAATCTTCCATGGGAAGATTTTGTCATAAAAGCTATTAATGTCTAGCGTTAAACACTTTACCCAGCTCTCATGCTTTGATGAGCCCTCTGATGTGGTACACTATTTACAATTCTCAAAAGCATGTTTTCCCATGGAAAGCATAGATTTCACTCCACCATTGATACTTGCTTTTATTTTTACTTTTTACAGTTTTTTATAAGTTGTTATTATCTGGAAATGCAGTATCAGGAGGCAACAAGGTATCACTCAACAAAGGAAAGAAGATCAAAATGCTGTCATTCATTAAAGGACAGATAGAAAGTGTGTGGCTATTTAGGTATGTATAAGCATTTATAAAATAGGGGAAATAGGTACAGTCTCTGAGATATGTCATTTACCTGAAGTTATGATAACTTGGTGATACATACGTATATTTCTGATGAATTGATCATTGCCATTAATCATCCTAAAACATGATTGTGCAAATATTTTGAGGAATCGTATGTCTGCCCAATGTTTGTGCTGTTGGTACAATTTAGGGATGTCCTATTGACATCTTTAGTCACACCAGTGTTTAGATACTCCTGTTTGGACGAGGGCAATTCTCTGGAGATGGGGGCAGCCATGAGTTGCTGTAGTTCAAAATTCACATGTGCATTGCTTAACAGAGGCCATCTGGATGGGAAACCACAAGTATTCATTACTATCAATTCCTTGCATCTCTTTTTACTTGCTGCCTATATTAAGTTCATGCCTTCTAAACACACCTTCTTTAGGATTTTGGTTGGCCATATTTGGGGGAAAACTTGTAAGAGGGTTAGTGGGACCAACCATTGTGTTCGATGCTGGGCCTTCTTAGGTAAAATATGTTTGTCTGAGCTACAAACTGTAGCTCAGACACTGTCAGCCCTTGGATAGTGGTGCTAGCTAAGAGCATGTGGTTGGGAAAGGCAAACCCACACTTGTAATATGTGTTAATTCCAGTTGATGATGAATGGCTGTTCCAACGGAGTGGGGGGTGGGGAGAAGTCCCATAATGTCAACTTGCTACAAGTGGCTGCTCGGTTTTCTTGAGGGATGGTCCTCTTCTGAGATCCTAATTTTGTTTTCTTTTTTTGTTGGGTGGGATATATGCAGAAGGGCAAGAGCTAGATTAGCATTAGTAAGAGACAGATCCTGCTATCTGACTCATGAATAGCCTCTATCTCTGCCACCACACAGCTCTTTATGAGTCTTATGCAAGAGGTACTGATAATGGGTGGTCAAGGACAAAGACTAGAAGACTTGCTGAGTCATATGGTCCACTAGGTATTGATACTTTGATGCCTCTTCTATAGCAGATGCTCTTTGCTCAGTATTCATGCATGATACAGAGGTGCTCATACTTTGTACTTGCTTTCAAAAGTCCATTTACCTGCCAATCCCCCAGACCTCCTTGTCCTCTAATCTAGTTTTTTCCAAGTCATTGACCATGCAGATAAGCTATTTCTGCTGGCTCATGAGTCTGTGTATAGTCTTAACCTTGGTCTACTCTGTCTACATTACAAGTGTATTGCCTGTTGTAGTGTCCAAAGCTCTTCCCAGTGGGAAGCTTTTCCCTTGACATTCTTTCAGAGCTTCTCCTGAGTGAAGATGTGGTACAGTGACAATTCATCTTTTGCTTGCACTCACTTGCTAAATTGACTCATCTGTGAATCAAGCTTTGTGTATTTCTTTTCCCATCATTTAGTCATAGAAAATGCCCATGTGGTCAAAGTGGGAGCTGAGGAAAAGGCCCCAGAGAAACATGGGCTCTGAGCAGCTGTTCATGCACCTTATTTGTACCTTTTGGACCAGCTTGTGCCTGATTCTGGATATACCACATCCATGTTATTATGGATTGCTGTTAGAACTGCCCCAAATTATGATTTGGGGGATCTGAAAGCTCTCAGTTCATGATAACTAGTTCTGGCCACATAGTCACTTAATTCTCCAGGTCAGATGTGCAGTTTCTAAAAGGATTCCAAGACCTGTTTTTTGAATCTTATATAGATTTTTACTACATGTGGCATGACTTCTCTTCCACATCATAGGAGTTTCTGCTGTGACCAGCCTATTGGGCCTTGCCAAAGGTTCTATACAATGTCTTTCTCTACCACAGATCTGTCTGGTATCATGGAATCTGCTGAGTCACAGAGATCAAATGTCAGCACTTCTAGAACCACAGCCCGAATTGCTGCAGAGAACTTTCTTTTTTGGGGGCCTCAGTCAAAGCTAACAGCTTTCAAACCAATATGGTGAATCAGTAGTTTCAGTATTCTTAAATGCAGAATATGCTGCCTACAAAACCCAAAGAACCCTATCCAGGGTTGGGTTTCATTCTTTGTGGTAGGAAATGTGAGGCATTTCCCCACTCTCTGGATTACATGTACATTTCCAAGGCATCCAAAGCATTTGCCACTTTTTTGATCATCAGCTTCAATTAATACAATAATAGTTTACAAAAAAATATCCAGACAGTTGAAAGATAGAAGAATATGCCACCTCAAAATATACCACTTTGGCCTAGGATTATTTTGACCTGAAGGCAATTGAGAAGAGGAAGATACAAGAAAAACTCTCTGTCCTTCCACTACTTGCCTAAAAGCAGGACATAAATTTATAAAGGTGTCCCCCTTCCCCTTTCTACCAGGAAAAACAGAAGTTAGTCACCAGAGACAACACTAGGCCCTCTTCAGCCCAGGGATGCTACCAAAGGACTCTACAAAACGAATTATGCAACTAGCCCTTATCTAACATTAGTTTCCCCATATATTTGCCTTCCCATAGCATGCTGCCCCTAGAAACTCAAAGTTCTTTACCTTTGTCTTGTCACTTCTCTAAAAAAGTATTGCTGTTTTGTTAAGATCCTATATAAACCCAAGCTCTAACCACCCCTTGGAACTGCTCATCTCCGTGTGCTCCCAGTGTGCCTGTGCGATGCACATGTTAACAGGGTTCTGTTTGTTTTTCTCTTGTTTATCTGTCTTTTGTCAATCGAATCTACCGGGCCCCAGTTAGTGAACCCCACATAGGTAGAGGGAAAACAGTTGTTCTTTCCTACACAGTCCAGGGCCCTTCAATCTATAGTATGACAGAGAACATGAGAACATAACATTGGGATATGACAGTGAGTGTATATAGCCCATGTGAATGTAAACTGCTCTAATTTTCTTTTTTGTGAGTTATGGTTTGCCAGTCCAGTATCCACATACTGTATACTGGAGGCTCTCTTAATCTCTAATAAAGATATCACGTTTGGTACAGTGGATCCAACCAGATTTTGTAGGGACCAGACTGGTAAATGAAATGGGAATATGGTGGGGAACACCACCTCTGCATGTTTTAAGTCTTTGAGTGTAGCACTGATCTTGTTTTTGTGCTGTGAAGTGACAATTGTTTTTGTTTACTCTAATTTCTGGATGGGAAGGGACAGTTGCAGGGGCTACCACTTGGCTTCCCTACTACAACCACTCCTACTCTATAGGTCAAGGAACCAATGTGAAGTTTCTGCCAACTGCTAAATATATTCACTTGAATTGTACATTTGGGGACTGGGGAATGACAGTTATGTGGGTCCCCTCTGTGAGATGGACCTGGGTCAGAACTCTATGGATTTAACTTTATTTCCTGAACCCCTTATACCCCTGATTTAATGGGGAGGCCGTCAAGGTAGCACTTTTTGGTCTTGTGGCATCAGATTGAACTTGGACCCTATATCTACCAGGCCTTGAAAGATCTGGGTATTCCCCTTTCCCAAGTAGGCCATTACCCAAGTAAATGGCTATGACCTCCACTGGGGAAGGACTGGGGAATCACTATATTGTATCAATATATAATTGCTGTGGTGCTATAAGGATCTTCATCATCTGGACCTGGATGCTCCTTCAGTCAATGGGTTCTGTATCTGCGAGCTGAATTCAGTCTTAAAACTGGGCAAAAATTCATGACTTTCCAGGGAAGATAACCTCTGCCTTCTGTTTACCTATTCTTATATATATTTGACAGTACCCTGGGCAGATGACTTTGAGTCATCTCTGTAGATCATTTCAAGTCAGATCCTTCTGGCTGCCATTCATGTTTTGCTAATCATGCTATTCCAAAATCCTATCATCCCCATTGCTTCTAGGGAACTCAGTTTTGTAATGGCATCTCTCCTACCATTTCAACCCACAGAGGACAGGCACTGCTGAGCATTGCAGTGATGTTGGTGTGTTCTTCCCCAGTTCATCCCTTATTGTCTTAATAAATGGAGTGCTCTCTGGGCCCTCCTGAAGAAAATGATCAGCTGGTGGGCTTTCCAGTCATATGTAATGGAAGCATTTTAAAATGCTCTGTTCTCTGAGCCTTTTGAGCTCTTTCTCATAGTTTTCCATGGTATCTCTAACTTAATGTCGGCTATTGCTTTTTTGTTTTTTTCCAAGCTACCATGCTTCATCCCGGCAGTGTTTTAGAATCATCATTTAGGAATCTTGGAAGGGAGTTAAGTCCTGTATCGCTAGAGAGTTCCCTCATATTTCCTTTATCCAGATTTATGTTCCACGCTTCTTGATCCAGCACCCTTAGGATTCACTTCCAGATATAATCTCCTGCTTCCTGCCAGTGCATGCTACCCAAGTCCTATAACAATTTTGATGCATAATCCCTCTTAGTCCCTAATGGGCCCAGCACTTCTCCAAACTGGCTATGCTGAGATTTGTCCATAAGGGCCTGGTGCCCTGGCAGTGAGGAGAAAGCAGATTTGGGGGAGGTCATTCGTTGTCTTGTTTGGCACCTGCCTCATTTGAGTCTTTCGAACAGTCTTAGAAAAGGTGAGGTGATCTCTCTTCCAAAAAGGAGAGGGCCACTTCTGATGGCCTAGTGGGCTCAGAGATATTGAGGATACAGGGTTCACAAATTCACCTACCCATATGTCTACATCTCAAATCTCAAGGTTCCACTCTTTCCCCTCTCTGGCCCTGGTATTTTCATAGGAGACTTGCCTAGGCCAAGAATTCTCTGAAGTTCTGCCAATATTACACTTAAGTTCTGTGTCTCATCTTCAGCTGTTTCTGCCTTCTGGCTTCAGGAGATGAGTCTTTTTGAATGCTAACAAGGAGGCCTCTGATACCCACACTTTGCTTTGAATTATTAAGAGGTCTGAGCCTATCATTTACTTTCTTACTTTACTTAGCAAGAGCCACTCACTTTCACAGCCTTTATAGTTGCTATTTCCCCATATCAGTTCAATGCCTGAGAAATTGAAGCATTTAGTTCATCCCCTCAGCTTGCATCCCATATCATTCTCCTCAAGTGAATGTCTTAGTAGTCGCATGCTGCCGCATGCACAGCATCCCAGAGATTGTCAGTACCACCTACCACAAGTGATCCAATTGGCAAGTTGGATCCAACTGCAAAATTCTCTCTGCTTCTGAGACCTACTCTGATACAAACCAACTTGGGTTGAGTTCCTTTAAAGAAGAGCCTGAGATGGGGATTCAGTAACTTACTGAAGGAGTATTCTTAGGAGAAAAGGAGTGAGGGATGCCTGATAGAGCAGGACATAAAAGCTAATCGTGAGTGTAGTCTCAACTAAAGGCTAGCTTCAGTCTGAACCCAGGGGAAGCTTTGGAACACAAATTACAACAAAAAGTTAGTGTCACCCTAAGATGAGGAATGAATCTTTCACCCCTTAGTATCAGCTAATTATTAACTAAAGTTTGTCGGGTTGGAGTAGTTTGAGTGTATACTGTGTAGCTTTTCAAGTAAGGAAGCTCCCATTCAGCCAAGGCTAACTCTCTAGATAAAGGGCCAGCTGTGAGTTTTTACCAGCCAACTCTCATAACAGCTAGAGGATGGGTACACTGGCAGGTGTTGAGTCAGTATTCCCATTGACTCAACACCATCCATATGGTAGATCAGGGTAGGTCCTGAAATTCTGTATGTATTTCAGCTCTCAAGTGATGTCAATATTGCTGGTCTAAGGACCCACTTTGGCAAAAGATGGATTATTTTGTTTTCAAGTTTTTCTATCTTCTCTTTTTTTTCCTGCACCCTTTTACTTTTCTTTCCCTCATCTTTCCTCTTTCCAGTTATGCTTATTCTACATCTGATCTCCAAAACCATTTGTAGAACTGCATTCAAAGGATGTGGGCAGTTTGCAGGTTTATTTCTTAAGGAAGGGAAGAAAAACTTCAATTTATTGGTCAATATTTCTATGGATACATCCAGTTGCCTACACTAAAGTTGACTTTAAGTGTCTTGTTCACATGAATGGACATTTCTTTTTAAATATTACAAGCTTAGAAGCTGATTCAAGAACAAGGCAGGACTCTTAGCTTTTTGTGAGCAGACCAAGAATAGCAAAGCTATCTTAAAACAGGAACCAACCTTTTCATTTTATTGTAGCACTGAAAGAGGCATCATTTACAAGCCTAATTATATCCAACTTATAATTTGGAAATACTGAGGTCCCCCAAAATTAAGGAATGTATTCAAGGTCACATAGGAAATGAATGGCAAAGTTTGGACTAAGACCTAGGCCTTGGGTCTCCTGTTATTGTGTGCTTGAAATTGGATCTCTGCATCTTGAAAATAGTGTCCAAAGTAGGACTTCCAGCCATCAGTTTTATACATAAGCTTTATGCTTAAAGCACAGTGGAATAAAACATCAACATGTAAACATAAAAATAGATAGAAATGCTGTGTCAAAGACAAGTACTGAGAAGGTAAAAGATGTTTTAGAGTAGACTGAAAAGTCTGACTTAGTTTAGAATGCCTAGATTCACTTTAGAGAAGATTTCCCATTATCTTGGCATCATTCCCCTTACTGTTGAAAAATTTTAGTAAGACTGCTTCAGATTGGAGAAGGTGACTTCTTTTATTGCTGTCTGCTTTTCCTTCAATGTTACCATTTTTTCATAGCATACAGGTGACTGAGAAAGAGAATGTATTCAGTACAATACAGAACATCCTTTCCCTATTCACTTTCTAAAGAAGTCCATTAAAATTAGGACATTATCATCACAATCATCAACATTGTCATCATCATCATCATCATCATCATAATTCTCATTATCAAAAGTCTTAACACTCATTGAGGGCTAACTGTGTACTAGGCAATATATTATAAGCTTTGCATGTATTATCTCATTTAATCTTCAAAAGATTCCTATGATGATAATACACTTACTATACTCATTTTACAGATGAGAAAACCGATGCACAGAGGATTTTAGCGTTCTTCACATAGTTACACAGCTAGTTTATAGTAGCACCTAGCAACTAACTGAAGTTGGTTCATATCAGAATTTACTGTTGTAGGAGGAGATCAAGATGATGGGGTAGGAGGACATAGAACTTGCCTCGCCCCCTGAACACATCAAAAATACATCTACATGTGGAACAATTCTCACTGAAAAATAACTGGAAACTGGCAGAAAGACTCCTGTATAACAAAGGCTATAAGAAAGATGAACACAGAATTAGGTAGGAAGGGAAGAGAAGCCATCAGTGTGGGATTTGTGCCCCTGGGAGAGGACTCAAAGGAAACAAAAAGAATAAACATGCAGAAATCTTCCCTGTGGAGTGAGTACTTTGAGCCACATATTGGGTGTTCCAGCCCTGGGATCTGACACAGGGAAGTAGAGACCCTTTGGCTGGTTGGAAGGCCGGTGGCACTAAGAGGAGGGCTGTGGGAAGCCTGGACTCCACACGTGAGGAGTGTGTGAAGCAGGACATAGAGGGTGGACTGAAAACTACACAAGTGGCTGTCCGGTTTTCCAAAACCACTCCTGCTGTGCCCCAGACTGAGCTGAGGGAAACTGCCAGGCTCACTTGCTTCATGACATAGCTCCACACTGGGGTGAGGGCATGGCTGTGAGATGCAGAGTTGGCTCAGACCTGAAGTGGCACCTGAGAAGAGTGGGGGCAGCCATTACTGACACTTACACAGGCAGTGTATCAGAAGTCCAGGTCTCTGACTCCAGCTGGACTGCCACAGCCCAACCCCTAACCCATGCCAAGTGCCCACATCAGCTCTTCTTGCTCCAGCACTGCTCCCTTCTGGGCCAAGGATGCTGGTGCTGGGAGGGGGAAGAGCACCTACATAAGCGGAATGGAGCCAGTGTGGACCTGATTCTCAAGGCTTCTGATCCAGCAAACTGGGACCCAACCCTGTACCCAGTACAGCAGTGATGGCCACTGAGCAGTGGGGAAACTCTGGCTGATACCTGCCTCCAGCCCTAGCCCCTCCATCTCCAGCTCCGCCTCCTACCATGGTGATAGCTGCCAGCACACCTTGAGGAAAGAAGTGACTGTGTGTTCACATCAAATCCAGTTCTCCCACCAAAGCCACTGGTCACACATGGACTATTTAGGGATGCTACTACATAAGGATACCCCTTCAAGACTGCAATAGGTAACCATTTCACCTAATTTCATAGAGACAGAGAAGGTTAAGCAAAATGAGAAGACAGAGGAATTTGTCTCAGTGAAAGAACCAGAGAAGCCTCCTGAAAAAAACAATGAAACAGAAATAAACAATTGACCAGAAAAAGAATTCAAAGTATTAATAATAAGAATGCTAACTAAATTAGGGAAAAGAAAAGATGAACAAAATGAGAATTTTAACAAGGAACTAAAAAATATAAAAAAGGACCAGGCAAAACTGAAGAATACGATAACTTAAATGAAATACACACTAGAAGGAATTAACATCAGACTAGGTGATACAGAAGGACACATAAATGATCTGGAAGCTAGAATAATGGAAATCACCCAATCAGAATAGCAAAATGAAAAACATTAAAAAACAAGAACACTTTAAGGGACCTCTGGAACAACATAAAGTGTACCAACATTCACATTATAGGAGTCCCAGAAGAAGAAGAGAGAGGAGGTGGTTGAAAATGTATTTGCTGAAATTATGGCTAAATGTTTCCCAAACCTAAGGAAGGAAACAGATATCCAGGTACAGGGAGCTCAGAGGGTCCCAAACAAGATGAACCCAACCAGACCCTCACCAAGATGTATCCTAATTAACATGGCAAAAGTTGAAGACAGAATTCTAAAGCCATCAAGGGAAAAGCAAAGAATCATATACAAGGGGACCCCCCGTAAGGCTATCAGCTTATTTCTCTGCAAAAACTTTGCAGGTCAGAAGGGAATGGCATGAGTTATTCAAAGTGCTAAGAGGGAAAATCCTGCAACCTAAGATACTCTAGCCAACAAGATTATCATTTAGAATTGAAGGAGAGAGAAAGGACTTCTCAGATGAGCAAAAACTGAAAGGGTTGATCAGTGCTAAACCTACCCTAAAAGAAATGTTAAAGGGTCTTCTATAAGAGGTAAGAATCTATAGGAAAGGAAAAATCCCACTAGTAAAGGCAAATTAGTAATACATATTGAGAATCAAACACTTAAACTAGTATGAAGACTAAAAAAAAAGAAAAATTGTAAAATTAACTATGACTATAATCATCAATAAGAGATAAACATGAAGATGTAAAATATAACATCAAAAACACAAAATGTAGGAGAGGGGAGTAAAAATGTAGATCTTTTAGAATGTGCTTAAACTTACAGGACTACCTGTTTAAAACAAGCAGATATAGCTGTAGGTCAACATATATGAACACCTTGGTAACCACAAATCAAAAACCTACAGTAGATACACAAAAAACAAAAAGAGAGGAACGCAAGCATACTACTAAAGAAAATCATCAAACCACAAGGGAAGAGGCAAAAAGAAGAAATGACCAGAGAACTGCAAAAACAACCACGAAACAGGTAATAAAATGGCAATAAGTACATACCTATCAATAATGACTTTAAATGTCAATGGACTAAATGCTCCAATCAAAAGACATAGGGTGGCTGAATGGATAAAAAAACAAAACCTTTGAATATATTGCCTACAAGAGACTTACATCAGGGCTAAAGACTCACACAGACTGAAAGTGAGGGGATGGAAGAAGATATTTCATGCAAATGGGAATGACAAGAAAGCAGGGATAGCAGTGCTCATACCAGACAAAACAGACTTTAAAACAAAGGCTATAATAAAAGAGAAAGGCATTATGTAATGATAAAGAGATCAATACAAAGAGAAGATATTACACTTGTTAACATAAATACACTCAAGACAGGAGCACCAAAATATATAAAGAAAATACTAACAGACATAAAGAGAGAAACTGACAATAATACAATAGTAGTGGGGGACACTAACACCCCACTTACGTCAATGGACAGATCATCCTGACAGAAAATTAATAGGCAACAGTGATCTTAAATGACACAATAAACAAGTCGAATTTAGTATATATTTACAGGACATACCATGCAAAACAACAGAATACACATTATTTTCAAGTGCACAAGAAATGTTCTCCTGGATAGAGCACATGCTAGACCACAAAACAAGTCTCAACAAGTTTAAAAGGATAGGAATTATATCAAGCTTTTTTTCCACCACAATGGTATGAGACCAGAAATCAGTTAGGGGAAGAAAAATGGGAAAAGCAGAAACACGTGGAGAATAAATAACATGCTACTAAAAAAAACCCCAACGGCTCAATGAAGAAATCAAAGAGAAAACACCACGAGTCAAATAAAAATGGAAACACAACTTTCAAAAAGCTATGGGGTGCAGCAAAAGCAGTTCTAAGAGGGAAGTTTATAGAAATATAGGCCTACCTCAAGAAACAAGAAAGAAATAAGCAACCTAACCTAACTTCTAAAGGATTTAGAAAAAGAAGAACAAAGTCCAAAATCAGCAGAAGAAAGGGGGGAAAAGAAGAAAAAGAAAAGATCAATGAAACTAAGAGCTGTTTTTTAAAAAAAGATAAACAAAATTGATAACCTTTAGCCAGGCTCTCCAAGAAGAAAAGACACAAAATAAGGGATGAAAGAGGAGAATAACAACTGATACCACAGAAATACAAAAAAATCATAAGAGAATGCTGTGAACACTTATATGCCAACAAATTGGACAACCTAGAAGAAATGGAAAAATTTCTAGAAACATACAACCTGTCAAGACTGAATCAGGAAGAAATAGACAGTCTGAACAGACTGATCACTAGTAGTGAAATTGAATTTGTAATACAAAAAATTCCCAGCCCTCAAAAGTTTAAGACCAGTTGGCTTTACAGGGTAATTCTACCAAACATACAAAGAAGAGCTAATACCTATACTTCTCAAACTATTCCAAAAATTGAAGAGGATGGAATGCTCCCAAATTCATTCTACAAGACCACCATTACCCTGATACCAAAACCTTACAAAAATACTATAAAAATTATAGGCCAATATCTCTGATGAATATAGATGTAAAAATCCTCCACAAAATTCAGCAGATTGAATTCAAAAATACATAAAAAGGATCGTACACCATGATCGAAAGTTTTTTCTCCAAAGCCAGGAACAAGACAAGAATGCTCACTGTTACCACTTCTATTTAACATAGTATTGGAAGTCCTAGCCACAACAATTAGACAAGAAAAAGAAATAGAAGACATCCAAATCGGAAGGAAAGATGTAAAACTGTCACGATTTGTAAATTACATAGTACTGTAATAGAAAACCTTAAAGTCTCCACCTATAAAATACTAAAACTAATAAGTGAATTCAGTAAAGTTGCAGGATACAAGATGAATATATAGAAATCTGTTGCTTTTCTATACACTGATAATGAACTCAGAAAGGGAAGGCAAGAAAATATTCTCATTTAAAATGGCATCAAAGAGAATAAAATATCTAGGAATAAATGAACCCAAGGAGGTTAAAGACCTGTACTCTGAAAACTACAAAACACTGATGAAGGAATTTGAAAATCATACAAAGAAATGGAAAGATAACTGGTGTTCTGGGAATTGAAGAATTAATATTATTAAAATGTTCATACTATCCAAAGCAATCTACAGATTTAATGCAATCTGTA
The DNA here is from genome assembly GCF_964341445.2 of Mesoplodon mirus. Classification (NCBI taxonomy): domain Eukaryota; kingdom Metazoa; phylum Chordata; class Mammalia; order Artiodactyla; family Ziphiidae; genus Mesoplodon; species Mesoplodon mirus. Next base: position 88,007,768 of record NC_138976.1, on the reverse strand, counting down.
TCAAAATACCCATGACATTTTCCACAGAACTAGAACAAATAAGCCTATATTTCATATGGAACCACAAAAGACTCCAAATTTCCAAGTCAATCTTGAGAAAAAAGAAGAAAGCTGGAGGTATTGTGCTCCTTGACTTCAGACTATACTGCAAAGCTACAGTAATCAACACAGCATGGTTCTGGCACAAAAACAGACACATAGATTAATGGAACAGAATAGAGAGCCCAGAAAAAAACCCATGCATTTATGGTCAATTACTTTACAACAAAGGAGGCAAGAATGTACAATGGAGAAAGACAGTCTCTTCAGTAAGTGGTGCCATGAAAACTGGACAGCTACATGTAAAAGAATGTGATTAGAACATTTCCTCACACCATATACAAAAATAAACTCACAATAGATTAAAGACCTAAACATAAGACCTGAAACCATAAAACTCTTAGAAGAGAACACAAGCACAACACTCTTTAACATAAATCGTAGCAATGCTTTTTTTGGATCTGTCTCCTAAGGCAAAGAAATAAAAGCAAAAATAAACAAAATGGACCTAATTAAACTTAAAAACTTCTGTACAACAGAGGAAACCATTGACAAAACTAAAAGAAACCTACTGAATGGGAGAAAATATTTGCAAATGATAACATCAATAAGGGGTTAACATCCAAAATATATAAACAGCTCATACAACTCAACATCAGAAACCAAACAATCTGATTAAGAAATGGGCAGAAGGCCTGAATAGACATTTTTCTAAAGAAGACATACAGATTGCCAACAGGAACATGATTATATGCTCAGTATTGCTACTCATCAGAGAAATGCAAATCAAAACCACAGTGAGATTTTACCTCACACCTGTTAGAATGGCTATTATCAAAAGGATCACAAATAACAAATGTTGGTGAGATGTGGAGAAAAGGGAACCCTTGCATACTGTTGGTGGGAATGCAAATTGGTGTAGCCTCTGTGGAAAACAGAATGGTAGTTCCTCAAAAACTAAAAATAGAACTAACTTATGATCCAGCAATTCCACTCCTGGGTATATATCCAAAGAAAATCAAAACACTAACTCAAAAAAGACACATTCACCACAGTGTTTATATTTATAATATTAATTATTTACAGTAATTATTTACCATAGCTAAGATATGCCAGCAACCCAAATGTCCATCAACAGGTAACTGCTTAATTCTTCATTCTTGATTATTTTTATCTAGGAAAAGAATCAACAGGTTAGGCAAGACATGGTATGCATTCAGGAGAGCATAAATCAGGAGTTAGGTTAAATTGCCTAGTGATCTAATTCCTATCATTAAGTTCTTTTAAGGTTAGAGGGGAACAGAAATGAGCAAGCAGGAAAGGGGCAAATGAGTTGCTCTCAAGTAGAGTGTATACAGTGAGGGACTGGCAAGTGCCCTAAAGAACTCAGAGTAGTTTCCCCTAAAGAAGGTACAGTGGATATAGGGAAGCCAAAAAAAAAGCAACAGCAACAGTGCCTGAACCTGGCTGAGATAAGCCTTTAGAAAATGTTGTAGGCTAGAGCTGCAAAATTCTTCTCAACCTATCTTTCACAATGCCAAATACTTCAGACCCTAATTAAATTATTTGATATGCTCCTGCAGCTGATCAGAGTATTCTAGTCTCCATGGCTAAACACTGAGTCCATTGCTAGGGATAGAGACATAAATGAGATATGCTCTGACGATGTTAGTTCATCATGTAACATGGGGAAAATAAACAAATTGCAGATAAACAAAATAAATAATATAGAAAATTGCAAGTTGTGGTAATGCAGAGGTATGTTTGCTTCCCTACAGAATGAATAAAGAGGCATCACAGGGAAAAAAAGAGAGCAGGAGAGATTAATTCTTCTGTGAGGTGTTGAGGAATGCTTCGTGGAGAATATGACATTTGAAGTGGATCCTGAAAAAGAAATGCTTATTTTTTGTTTATTTTTTAATTTTTTCTGAGCTAAGGAAGGGAGTATAGACAGAGGGAGCTATTGAAATAAATGTATGAAGATGTGAAAGGTCATGCTGGATGCAAGGGCACTGGTGTATCTATAAAGTACAAGGGATGCCATTCTAAACATTTGGACTTTATATGAGAAATAAAAAGGTAGGTATTGATGGCTCTAGAGAGGAGTGTGATGGGTTGAGATCTGTAGCCTATGGAGGAGGGTTATAAACTGTAGTGGGAAAGGACCAGAGTCAGGGAGGTCAGATCCAAGGTTATCAAAATGCAATAATCCAAGTGAGAGATGGTGGAAAGCTGCAGTGAATCAGGGGACATTTTGAAACTCAGTCAGTAATATATGGATACTGACTGGATATAAGGATAAAGCAGAAAAAAACGGTCAAAGCACACTGAAGGATTTCTAGCTCTTTTCACATGGTCATGATGATATTATTAAATAAAACAGGGAAAAAACAGATTTGGGGAGAAGCAAATGAAGTTGATAAGACGCATACTGGTTAAAAATGTATAGGCTCTGAAGATTTTTTTCCCCTAGTTTTCACATATCAGTTTATGGACTGGTTGTTTCCCTATGTGTTACTATGTCAATAAGAATGGGCATTAAAAGGGCATAGCCAGTGAACAAGTGATAAACACACCTAGCCTTCACCCTGCACAATGCCCTGCTCAGATAGATGTCCTGGGTGGGAGATGGGGGTATGTGCTTTAAAGAAATGTCTGGACAGCCCAAGATGGGAATCTAATAAATGAAGAGACCTAACATGATCTAAGGTATGGCATCCATTAGCTAGACCTGGCAAGCTGACTTTATTACAGACTGCTGTAGCTTATCGGGGGAGACAGTGACAGATCATTTTGTAAGGCCCAGGGAGAGCCAGATCCATCTGCCAAATGAATCCCAGTTCAGAACTGAGGTTAAAAAATATTGACAAGGCACAGTGATGCATGTGCCCCTCTCTGGGTGGCTGGTGGTGGCTGGCCACAGGAGGTTCCCCTCGCTGGTTCATACATCCTGCCAGCTCCTGGGTTCATGTTACAGGACAATTTCCCATTTCCCTTTCCATGGTCTAGTTTAGGCAGAAAAATGGACAACAGGGCGGGGGGAGGATAAAAAATAAACAAGAGAGGGAAAAGAGTCTCTCTCTGAGCAATCTTATAAAACAAAGCATAAATCTTTAACTGCCTGACCTTTCAGCTCACATGGTTTTTGGTGTAGAAGGGATAAATCAGGGCTCATCTGGAGGCTCAGGGGAGGGTGGCTTTCTGCCTTCCAACAGGAAGCAACCTATTTGTGGAAAGCACATAGATGTGTCATTGTTTTTAATAGAAGCTCAATTGATTTCCTAGAAATTGAAATGTTCCCTTGGTTGGGAAATGAAATTTCTACTTGGCCATTCCACCTTTGGCTGCCCCTTGGTGGAAAGTCTTATTGTACATTGCTAGAATTAGCGGAGAAAGGTCAAGTGAAAGGTCTTAGGGTCAGACTCCCTCATGAGGGGACACCATCTCCTAAATGCAAATAAAACTGGCAAAGGTTGAGGGTTGCAGAGATGTGACTCCTACAATATAGTGAAGAATGTTTTTGTTAACCCTTCTGTTGCTGATCTCACTTCCTGCCTTGTGTTGCTCTTATGCCAATGTAGCCCATAAATATTCTGTGAGAGCCAAGGATGGGGCCCTGGATTCAGCAGCTCACCTGAGGGCCTTGGCACTTTTCTGTTGCCAGGCCCTTTATCCCAGAAGCCACAATGGTGAACATTTGAAAAAAATGTTTGTTTTTTAAATACCTGGAGAAAGAATGACAATCAATGTTACGGAGTAACTGAAGTTTCCCCACTTAAGGGAACCTTTTTCCTTTTTTTGGCAGGAGTGGAGTTGGGTTGGTGGTGATAAATGTGGCTAGAAATAAAAAGACAGTAAATTAGTAGTTTGAAGACAGAATTGGAACCAAGCTTCATGGGTTAAGCCCACTATTTCAGTTCATGGAACCAAAGACATGTTTTGATAATTTTTCTCCTTTCTTTTTTTTAAAATTACTAAGGCTGTTGAAATGTGAAAAAAGCAGATATGCCAGGAGCTAGCCCTTCCCGAGGTACTTATTAAGAAAACAAAATCAAGGAAATAATTATTTTATTCCACTGCAAAGGTAAGGTAGTATTCTAAACCCTTCCCAGATCTCTTTTGCCAAAGTCTTTTCCTTTGGTCCTAGCAAGTACAGCAGCCACCTAATGAAGTAATGCTGCTTCCTGAGGCCCTACATGTCACCGGAAATAAAGTAAAGCACCCCCTAGAGTCAAAAGCCCCTTCCAGAATATTCCTTAGTTTAGTCTGGGGTTGTCTGAGTGTATCTATCATTTGAAGAACAATGTTCTTTATCAAGGAAAACTTGCTATCCTTTGCTATACCTTTCTTTAAATGCTATTCTCTTAGCAGGTTATTTCCACATTAACTTTTTTCAAGAAGGTTCAGGCTATTAAATCACAGAAAAAAGAAACAGGGATAATTTAGGAGATAGAGTAACATTTTCGGTCTTTTTGGTACTACATTATCTAATTGTCTCTCTTTATTTATTAATATTTACTATTTGTTTGTATTTGTCCTATTTCTTAAGATTTGTTTATGGCCTAGTGGGGACCCAGTGGACTGCAAATTAGAATATCATTTTAGGTCTACAGTTTACTTTTTGTTGGCTCAGGGTAATTCAGCCTTTGTGTATCAGATTCCAAGTCTACATCTTAGCTTGAGGATAATTAATCTAACTTTTAAAATTACTAGTTTTACACACACACACACACACACACACACACACACACACACACACACGGTACCAGATATATGATGCATTTAAAATGATTCAAAAAAAATTAAAACCATAATAGCATAAAAAATCCAGAAAAGCGGCTTCCCTGGTGGCGCAGTGGTTGAGAGTCCTCCTGCCGATGCAGGGGACGCGGGTTCGTGCCCCGGTCCGGGAGGATCCCACATGCCGCGGGGCGGCTGGACCCGTGGGCCATGGCCGCTGGGCCTGCACGTCCGGGGCCTGTGCTCCGCGGTGGGAGGGGCCACAGTGGTGAGAGGCCCGCATACTGCAAAAAAAAAAAAAAAAAAAATCCAGAAAGGGATTTACGTGGGAATGACAACTAAGTTTATATTTGCTTCTCACTAATATATTTTTTTAAAACTTATTAATATTCAAATAAGTGAATTTGGTCCTGGTTTTCAGATAAATTTTATATTGAATGCATTTTATTTATGATCAGAATTATTTAGTAGAAATCCACCAAAAAGTGGTTCAACATTCCTTTTGTTATATGAGGGAGGTCAGAAGAGGACTTTACTCTTTAAAAATGATTGATATACCTCTTTTTGAGGTTATTTTTTCGTTAGTAAATCATATTTACGTGGTAGTAAAATAGTAGTAAAATAGTGATTTTTTTTGAGAACAGTTAATAGTCCACAGGCTGTCCT